>NC_089979.1:109597885-110225158 GCF_036417845.1 Apteryx mantelli
AGGTCTGCCCAGTGAAGCATGTATCACACCCTTACCTAACAGTGGTGGAAACTTTGACAGGCAGGAGTCCATTAGCAAGGGAGACCTGTTACCTGATTAGATCAATTAGCATAGCTACGAGTTCCAGAAAACCCTTAAGGCTGCCTTTAATAACAGTGGCAACTTCAGTAAGAAGAGTCTATAGAGGAAATGTGTACTCCAGCTCAGATCTCTGCTTCAAAGAAATCTGTGATTAACAATGATGCTTGTCAAGATGTTGAACTTCTGCTCCGAAACTGTATATTCTGAGAATTAACTTGGCTTTGGAATCTGCTGGGTGAATGAATGCTGAAAACACGGCAAAAAGCAAAATCAGAATGAAGTCTATAAGATCAGAAATGTTCTATAACATGGCAAAGCCAGTTTAAGAAGTTCTGGCCCTCCTTGTTCGAGCCACTCATTCTCACACTTGCACAGCTGTTCTCAACATCGAACTGAGCTAATGCACTCTCTGTGGGACTCCAGTGTAAACCAGATCAGGGAAACACTCTGGATTAAAAAAAAAAAGTGTTATTTTCAACAGGAGTCATCTAACAATCCAACTTACAGCATAAATGCAAATGTGTAGGTAAAGCTAGACAGAGGAAAACTACATGCAAGAGCAAGAATGAGTGGGGAGGGTTAGAGAAAGAACTTCCAGAGCTCATGGGTGCTGCCAAAATGAGTGTCCTGTGCAATCACCCAAAAAAGTAGCTGTGAAGCATACTGTTGTTTTTGTTTTGTGATATATCTATCCAAATACAGTAATTGATTTCCTAAGGTTTTCATTTAACTATTCTAGAATAATTTTCACTTTTGCTTTGTCTTGAAGACTGTCTAGTATTAAGAAGGTGGCAGGCAAACCTCAGGCTCTTTTTTTCAATGCACCTGACTGCAGCGATTTACACTTTCAAGCGCATCCAGTCCCTGAGAACTTCTGGCTGCTCCTCCACTAAGCAGGAAGTGCTGTTTCAGCGCTTTTACATGAGGATCTGATTACAGAGAGTATTTCCCATTGTCTTGCCTTAGTCAGAAATTCTTTACCATGTGACGCTGCATTAGGTAGAGGACCTCAGATCTGGAACTGTGACAATTAATCCTTCCCTTCATAGGATTTTCGTGTTCTTCATTTTATCACCTTCCCAAACAGGTACACAAATTAGATAGCAGGGAGACTATTATAATGCAGTACATTATGCTTCCAGGAAGCCAATGGCCTTTGAAACAGGATACCTCTTACAGGCAAGGCAAAATCCTCTTCTCCTCACCACTTCTGCAGAATTTTAAAACAAGTCCAAGAGGGCTGAAGTAGTTTCAGGAGTCTCTGAGCTTGGAGTTTATGAACTTACAAAGCCTTGGGAACACACAGCAGATGGAAGAGGGCCTAGACAGAGAAAACTGCAGTTTATACTAGGTGAAAAGTCTGTGCTGCTTTGATAAAGTAAGACTCTATGCTCTGAAAAGTATGAACCTTTTTTTTTACCCCCAAGGAGCTAGCTCTTTATTGGATAATTTTTTTTAGCACAGCATTTTATTCCAAGTCAAATACTACATGTAAACAATGAAAGATGTTTCGTTAGTGAAAGCTAGGACACATCACTAGGGATTGATAGCTTATTTATTACATGGTGATTAATTGGAGAAATTTTTACATCAAAATTTTAATTTACACTTTTTTAAAGCTCTTGATTTAGAGGTGACTTTAGCATTCATCAGTTAGCTATACCTCTTTGTAAACAGTAAAATCTGTTTTCTGTGACAGCAGTATAGGGTCTTCGTCCATCTCAGGAGTTAGCTTGTAAACCAAACTCCTATAGAAATACATCTATGCAGAGGTGATATACAGTGTTGTCTTTCTCCAGCACTAACAGTAACAATACCATTTGTATCATACTGTCTACTCTAGCCTTGGGTAAAAGAGCTTTTAATATAAGTGGATGCTTTTGCTTTAGGAGCCAGATGCCACGAGTCCAGTCCTTCCTGGTGCTATCCTGTAAATATGAATAAGTGGTGCTATAAATTATTCTTGTAAGTATGTGTGAATTAATGAAGGAATAATAATATTGAGCTCAGTGTCATGATCTATAACATGACTAAATTAAGCTAAATATGTGATCTGCTTCAGGTGCTACAGGTTGAAAGAAGTATAGTCTTACTTTATTTGGGATTTGAATGATAAAAATAGAAAAAATCATATAAAAAACACTGGGCTGATCCCAAATCTTTGTAGTACAGATATAGAGGTGGCCACTGTGGCACAGATATAGTGCTGACCAGGGAACTCTTTCTTCGATTTATGTTCACATGTCACTAACTGAATTCTGAGTGTGAAGGAACAATTTGGCTAACATGTTTTGCCCCTCAGTAAGGTTCCGTATATATTGCATAAACAGTGTTTTAAGTTAGTTTAACACAGTCTATAATACTTTAAACTCATGGAATATGTTTTGAACAATTTCTACCATAAATAAGTAAATTTGACTGAAAAAAAAATACCATTTGCCCCATACAGACTTGAAGGAAGTGCAGGACTGTGAGAGATTTGAGGATTATGTAGGATTGTTTTTTAAGTAGTTACTTTGTTTCTACTTTTTGTTTTTAGTTTCTTGCTACCAGTTAAAATCTCCATAACCAGTTACTTGTATATTACCCGCATCTAAACTTTTTGCAGTATGAATTACCTTTTCATATGGAATTGTATCTAGCAGAGTGAGACCTGACAGAGACATTAAGATTTATTTTACTGAAATGTTTATGATTATTAGCAATAATTTTTATGGGCATCAGTTGCCACTATGCTTGTGCTTTGTATAAAAGAAGGTGATTTATAGGTCTTAAGCACCTAAGAACCATTATGAACGTGAGTTTGACTCATGGATGACAAGAAAAACCTGGCAGGTGAGCACAGCTGAGATCTTTGGTGAATTTTCATAACAATATCTTCTGTGCATATCCAAAGTTACTGTAACTAACTACCGCAAATATTGCAGATACTATTTTTTTTAAGTTATGGCAGTGTATTGTGAGTGATTCCTAGTGATTATGTATTGGCACCATCAAACATGTAATCAAATATGCAGTCTATTCTTTGTGCTGAACTGTTCATTAACCTTAACTCTGTGGAACAATCAGTCTTTAGCGTAATAGGTCATAACAATCTTGATGGTAGCTATAGATTTATGCAGGGCCTCTAAGATGCAAATGGCTGACGAATCTCAAGCACGATGATAAAGTGTATAAAAAATGTATCCACTCTGACAACAATAAACCCAGATGCTCTAAAAATGTGTTTTTATATAGATGTCATTAAAAGATTTCTCTCTTTTTTTTTAAATTGCAAACATGAATGAAACTAATCCTTTGCATAAAATATTAGTTCTAACAATTGCCCAAAACTGCAAAATATTCTTAAATATTCCTAATAGGAAAATATTCCTACAGTGTTCAGTGAGATTTTTCCCTGACTATAAACTAAGCAAACAAGGAGTTAGAATAAAAACACATTAAGCTTGTCTCTAAAAAAGAAGGTAATGAAGTCAGAAGAGATATACAATGTGTGAAGCAAAAGTACAGGAATAGGTGTTTATAATAGAAAAATTTTGAAAACCTTCGTCAAACAAGTCTTCCATTGGGTTCATTGAGCTTTGCTTGAATAGAAAGTGAGTCAGAAATAACAAAGGTTTCAAGATTTAAATTATTACTATTCCCCACAAAAATATAGATAGAAACTTCAGTTTATCCAACATTTTAATTCCTCAAGTGCTAATGCAATGGCCCACTATGAAGGGAGTGAAATCTGATTGAGATATCGGGATTTGGCATGTTGACAGAAAATAAAGTGTTCAGCTCTTATGTTGAAAAAAGCAATACAAATTTCTAGACAGATTTTCCCTGCCCTGATTGTAGGATTATATATATACAGTATTGGAATACAAGAACATTCTGCCTCTAAAACGGGCAGTTTTGTAGATTTCCAAACGAGCTATTTATGGTTGAAAGCAGTATGTAAATTATCTTTGCCTAGCTGTACAAACTTCCATTTATTTTTAAATCAAAACATTCTTGGGGAAACTGTTCTCAAAATGCAGAAAAGAATATCAGTTACATTTCAGCTGCATTCACAAGAGCATATTACTGAACAACATACAATATGTTAAAAAATCTGATGAGGCAACAGCATTAACTTACTGTCCAAAGATCAGAAGCAGGAGAACATGTTTGTTCAATCAAAGAGAAATCTTACTTTCTCTCTAAATTGATTTCAAAAGTATTTAAATTGCAGTTTAAAAGTACTAGCAGTATTTCAGGTGTTCCAAACCTTGGAATACTCTATTTAGATAAGGTGGCTGGGCAAATTAAAACATAAAGGCTAAATTCATTCCAAATTCATATAACAGCCCCAGAGTCATTGAAAGTGCATTAGAATTGTATTTAATGCCTACAGATCAAATGAGAAATAATTAGTGCACCAATTAATCAAGGTGCATTTTAATGTTCTTCAATAGAACATCATGACTGACATCTCATAGAGACAAAGGTATAGATTTAAAAAGAACACCCAAGCAATGGTCTTGCCAGCTTGTCAACACTGAAAGGTGTTTCCCCTCTCCCTCATCCCTTCCTAAAGACACTCTTATCTCTACTACAGGCAAATATGTCTTCCCCAAAAGAACACTTTCCTACGTAATTTCAAGTAGAAATGCTCAAATGTATTTCAACAATGTTCCCTCTGCTCTAGGGAGGAGGAAGAAAAAGCAGCAGAAGCTGCTTGCCATCTGTTTGTAGCAACTTCCCCTGAATTTTAAAAACTGAGGACAAATATTTGCTTTTCACTGAAGATATTTAGTTACCATTGGGAACTTTGTAGGGAAAGGGGTATGAATGGGATGAAATAACTCCAAATTCTAAGCCTTTGATTGGTCTTTTCCATTTCCATATGGTCAGTGGGAGAAGGAGTTGTAGATATAACTTCCTTCCCTAGTTCAGCAAAACTAAAAGTATGTCCACTTTAGAGAGGGACTAAAAGAATCATAGGTGTAGAAACTCAAAACTTAGGTTTGGAGCTGCTCTGCCACCTACCCCATTGTGTAAATACCTCCCAGCGATTTACCTAATTTTTTCAGCATGTTTTGCAGCTTCTGCTAAAGCCTAAGTTGTATCACTATCAGTTCCTAAGGTAGCTGTTTTAAAGCCTGCTCATTTAAAATATGCTGTCATCACACCTTTAACATCCCTCAGGATAGTGTTTGGATTGGCTGTGCTAGAAATGCCACTGAAGGCACATTTTTCCAGGTATTTGTGTCATAGTTTCATCTGCCTCTCCCTGAATACTGGCTATAAGTATTTATGGTCCCCAAATCAGGGAAGGAAGCTTATATATGCCCCTAACTGTAAGCGCATGTGTAACACTGAAATTCCCAGACTTGTGTAATGCCAACAGACACCCTTGATCAGGGAAGTAAGCTTGTCCTTGGCTTGGTTCTGCTTCTGCAGTACAAGTAATTGAGTTTCAGGGGCCAAATCCAAATGCTGTTAAAGTCAATGGGAAAATTCCTACTGGCTGCAGTGGTCACAAAATCTATACTGAAGTGCTGTAATTCTTTAAGTGGTTTGTTCTGGTGGTGGTAATTAAACTTAATTTCCATTTGCTCTCAATTTGTCTTTATTTAAGCTTTTTCCTCCTATAAAAATGTCCAAACATATAAAATAGAAGCAGATGTGTTTTTATTAGGACTATAAAGTATGATGTTAACCAATTAGTAGGAGTGGAAAAACAGAACAATATTATAAATCTTATTTTGGCAAAGGGACGTGTTTTCTGGAGGTAGAAAAGATGGGAGAGGAGAGTTGCAACTTGAGTCAGAACTGCTTTCCAGGAAGTAGAACAATTGCAGAGATTACTTGGGATCACTGGGTCTATAGATGTATTATCATAAAATTAAGCATGCTTCTGCTATGCAGCCCTAAAGGGAGAAAGTCCTCAACACTTTTAACAAGTTAAAATGATGTATGTATTCCAGGATGTTATAAAGAAAACAAGACCGGAAAAGGTTAGCCTGGTTATCTAAGATAAACTTTATGAAGTACTTTGTGTTCACAAGTAACAGGTAAAAAAGTAAATAACTGTTAGGCTTAAGGAGAAAAAAACATATAAAAAACCGTATCCTCAGGTACGGTAAATTGGTAATGAAATCAGTGGAACTTTGTCAGGTTACAGGCCTCTGAAGATCTGGCCAAGGAGTCAAATTCTTCTTTCAGTTTACCCTACTATAAATCATAAAACACTGTTGAGAAAAATGATTTCACAGAGTCAGAAAACTGGTGTAAAGAGAGAAGCGTTCCTACAGACCTATACTTTTCCTGCAGGCAATGCGCTCAAGTATTCACTTGAGTTGTGTCAGTGACTTTAATAGGATTACACAAGTGAGTCAAGCCAAGCATGTTCTAAGCTATTTTCAGGATCAGAATCTAAAAAACAGTGTTCCCAAATTTTCTAAAGTAATTTTTAAAACAAATTGTGTTATAGATGAAGACCATATAAACGGCTGACAGTAAGTCTTTCATGCCATTACCATTATCATTAGTAATGCAGTAGAGAGAATGGAAGGCAGAGCCCCTCCAAACCAATACTTTCTGGAAAAAAAAACTGAAGTATAGTTACAGTCATATGAAAACAGAGTAATGTCCATACTAGGACATTAGAGAGAGATCTTACGTTCAAAAGTTGGCACACGGAGATATTCATAACCCTGCAAGGAAACAGGCAAAATCAGATGTTATTGTTCAAAGCTGAAATCTACTCACCTTGTTCTTTCAGTTATACAGATTCCAGCGTTATTTATGGAGATGTTTTCACTGTGGTAAACGGGGTCATATTGGTGATGTGTGTTTATGGGTTGTGTGAAATAAAATATAAACAATAGGATAGAATATAAAAAAATCCCACACATGTCAAGAGACTGATGCTTTAGATGAGGATCAGAGCCTTTGAAAGGGCTTGATAAGTAACAATATATAGACAATCCAGAGTTTACACCACTATAAACATTTGTTTGTATTTGCATCACTATCAGAGAATACCATATGTTAAAGTTTTTATGCTAGCTGTTTCACAGCCATCAGTTAGATGGCATTCTAGATGACTATCAATATGATGCTCCATATATTTGTAGATCTGAATGACTGTTTTTGGAGGCAATGGTTTTTAATCTACCATGCTGAATCAACAGAATTAGAGCATTTCTCAGGAATATATGTTTTGTCAAAAATGTAATTAAAATTTTGAAAACACTTAATTTAGAATATAAATTCTAAACCAAAATCTTATTGAAATGAGGAATTTGGTAAGGCCTTTGGTAAGACTATGTTTTCTTATAAAAATGTACTTTCTCTAAGAGTTTTCAAACTTCCATTCTTTTTCAGGATTGCTAACATCTAACTTAATTACATGGATTAGAATTCAGAAGTTGTTATGAGACAGGGATTCTTAGCTTTAGCAGGATTCTGTGTGGTCCATAATACTTGGGGAAGAAAGTGGAAAATGTTTCTAGACTCCAGAGATTTGTTCACCAGGAGAGACTATGTATCACAAAGCAACCCCTCATCTTTGGCCTGTTAGTTCAAAGACTAAAAAAACCCTCATAAAACAAGTCTAAAATCGGAAAATTTTAGCTCAGCTGGAAACTAACACTCAAGAATCCAGAAGAAGTATGGATTTTTTGGAACATGAGAGCTCCCAGCCAATATAAACCTGAGACTTTCTGTTTCTGCTGCAGGCCTGGAGAAGTGTTTGCATCCTCAAAATCTTGTCTGTTTTATTCAAATATATCAATTCATATCATAAAAGACAGCACTTTTCCATGGTTACCTAGCATCTTTTTTAAATAGTATAGGACACAATCATAACAGTCAAATGGGATTTTGAATAAAAATCATGTTTTCAGCTCAGTGACAACTTAAAAATATTCCATCGAACACCATGATCTTGGAAGTTTTTCTTAATCATGTGAAAAGATTTCAGTCAGTAATTTCTTATGACTTTTTCATAAGAAAATGCCAATTCATCAAAACCTCTGTTTTCTGATAAAAAGTCATTTTCTACATATTAGCCATTTTACTCCAAAAACTAAATCTGAGTGTCCTGCTCTGATATTTTTTTAGGGGAAGATATCGCATATTTCATTTTTTTATCGTTTTGAAATTTAGGCTTCTGTTTAGTAAAATTTTTTTAATAAAAATGTCAGATCAAAAAAAGCTTTGATTGTGCCAAAGTGAAGTTTATAAATCCTCAATTAAGATTGTTATCAAATATTGATAATTAAAACTCCCAAGTATTATTGCTGGTTGTGAGAGATGTCCTCCTCCAACCTGCATGTGAATGTGGCAACGTGTTTCTAAATACTACTGAAAGAAAAAATCCTGTGCTTCCACATCCACTTGAAAAGAGCTGTTAAAGGAATCTTTCTTCTAGAAAGGCAATCAACAGTCACTTAATAGGCAAGGAAGGCCAAATTTATTATCCACATAAGTAAGTCTTGGCATAGTAGAACTTTTGGTAAGAAAGCAGTGTTCCTTGCTGTCTACAGTCTTCCCTTGAACTCAACGGATTTATAGCATATACTAAATAGCTGAGAAGCATTGCACTGACTGTTCAACTATACTTGTTAACAGCAGCTAAAGTGGAATGGAAGTGGAATGTTGGGAATATGGGGAAATAAGAAATTCCATGATGCAATTCGGATCTTAAATAAGCTAAATGAACCTTTGATGAAGGCTATTTCTCCCAGCTGATTAAATAAGGAAACTTTTCTGAACTTGAGATCTTCAGTCAGTGGTGTAAAGCTGTGTGGTAGATATCCTCCCTACTCATATTTCCCTATCAGTTTTAGATTTTACCTGCTATCTGAAAGTACAGGAATATCACAATTTCTCTATGGACAGCTTTTATTAATCATTAATCAAATTCCTCTCAAACTTGTTCTAGGAGAGAAAAGAAGTTTAAGCTTTAGCTGAATGGTGACTATGGAGGTGGGCAATCAGACTGATTGACTTATCTTCTGAGAATCAAATTTTGCTATTCAAAATCTAATGCTACTACAAATGGACTACTTAGATTGGCAAAAAGAATGAACAAGTTCAGAAAACATACTCTGATTACAGGAGGTCACTAACATGAATGTAATCAACTCAGGCAATCAACACTGTAGGCAAGTAATTCCACTAGTACATATTTATACATGAGTTCTCTTAAGTTTGTAGGTCTTATATATAGGGTGGGATGCTCTTCTGGAAAACAGTGACTCTGAGAAAGATTTGAGACTCACAATATATGAATAGCTGAATATAGCCCTTAGCACAACAGCATTATGGAAAGTGCTAGTCTTCTCCCTTGTTTGCTATATATATCCAATTCATATAGAATTTGGAAGTTTATGTTACTCTGATATTGAGGATCAAAAGACTAAAAACATGATTTACCATGAGTATCTGCAGGAGTAAATAAGTTTAGCTTAACAAAAAAGGCTAAAGGTGACCTAATCACAAGCTATTGGTTTCTTCCTTAGAATAGGAATGTGGTAGCATTTGAGCATCGCAGAGAAACATTGTAATGAGGTCCAAGGACTGGGAGGGATGCTAGACAAATCCGAATTGGAATCAAGGTGCATCTGTTTTATTTAGAGAGGGTAGCTAATTAGTGAAACAATTGACTAACATTTTTTATGGGTTCTCCATTTCCGGATAGATCAGACTTTTCTTTTTCCTTAAAGATGTATTCTAGTTGAACACAAATCGATGCAGGGATATTTTATGGTCCATACTGTAAAAGAGGTCAGCGTATCTGACTACAGGTCCTTTCTAGATTTAAAATCCTTTCTAGATTTAAAAATCTATGAATCTTTTATTTTCACAAATGTCTGTGGAATGTTTGTTCTGTATATAAATAATCATTCATGGGCAAATTATGACCCTTGTGAGCCAACAGAGTTTTCACCGTTCATCATCTGTCCTTTGCCATTTTACAGTCACCAGCCCAATTTTTGAGTGTATTTCATCTAGTCAAGGAGCAGAAATAGCACAAAATGACCCCAGTTATTGTCTAAGTGAAAAGTAAACATGAAGAGTGAAATATACATTTTCAGAAAGGAGGATTTAGTAATATCCAAGCAGCTATAAATTAATTGCCTGCTCAATTTGTAATGAATAATTTCACATTCTGGAATGTAAAATGTTCATTATTCGCTCATCTGCAAACTTGATTTAGACCCTGAACTTAATAATCAGAGAAGGAAAAAATAGGATCTGTAACTGAGCTCAAGTTTAAATTTTTCCCAGTTAAAAAATTAAGAATTGTTTTGTACCTACAAATCTCCTCATTTGGCCATTAACTCCACAGCCTCTGCAATTACTAATTCATTTTCATAGTTGTTTCTTATGTTAAAAAAGCACAATATCATTAGATGGAGAATAAAATTTCCCAAAGGTTACACATACATCTTCAATTAATACTCCAGTTATGTTTCGTTTTGGTGGCTTCTGGCAAACACCTGATGAATCTAATAGGTATATCAGTTTTATTCTTAATAATTAAAAAGCTTCTTTCAAGTTATAGTACTACTCATTTTTAACTGTCTCAGACCATCTAGCAACTAATTGATAAATATTTAGTAAGAACTGTGACTGTTACCATAAGATTTGTCAGGAGAACTAAGGTGTTTTTCAATGAGAAAAAGTCTGTTGCTTGCTATCTTGTCAAACACTAAGACAATAAACAAATTATATCTGCAGAATTATTGATATGTTGTCTTTATACTTGCATAGAGCAAAAGACGTGTTACATTCCTACCCCCTAAGAAAAGAAATCAAAGTATTTAGAAGCTTAATTCTGCCGCTAGTTTTTTGCTAGAAGGTGGGTAAAAGCTTGAGTTTATGCATCACAGAAGAAATCAGGACCAGTTATATACTGGGTCTAGATAGGAGAACTTACCTGAACTTACCTGATACAGGGAAGGTAGCCAGCGAATAGATTTCCTGAGTGTAAAATTAGTATTTATCAAACAAATTTGTTGACAATACTCTTTTATGGTGTAACTAAGAAGAAAATGAATGTTTATACTGTCTCTTGATGTAAATGCATAAAGAGAAAAACTTGATTTTAAAGGAAGTGCCTAAAAAGAAAACACCATTATTCACAGAATCACAGTATACTAGAGAAAGGTGTCAGATTGCCTATTAGACTTTAGAGCATAACAGGCTCAGGAAGAAATGAATCATTATGGTTTTAGTATGACATGAGTATGTGGTCTCAGGCTGTGTATTTCAAGTTAAGTGGTATAGATTTCTTCTCTTTAAAATGTGCTTGTACGAAAACAAAGAGAATTTTATATAATGCTGTGAAATAAGTTTTTAAATGATGGTTCACTTTCTGTATGAATCCAAATAAGCTATTTTATGTTATGGTTGTTTTGTCACACCAATTATCTTTTATGTTGTTTTTAAACAGGTCAAACATTCTAATAGGTGGGAAGGAGAACATCATATTAGATAGTACTTGTTAAGTTATCCTCCAGAAGTAACTTTCCTCATACCACTGTATGATACCTGAAGAGAATTTGGCCCCAAATGCTATAATTGTGCTTCTGTAGATAGTGATGGTCACTCTGCGGACAAATGCACTGCCCTTATACACATGGGAGCATACTGCTGTATTTTCTGTCTCCGTGTATACTTTGATTTAAATAAAAAACATTTACAGCAATATCCATTATTACTTCCTCTATAGTTCATATAAACAGAAACTGTGAATCAGTTGTTTACCACTGCAAATAGTGTGATGTCAGTCTCCTACTCAGAAGTATTATAATTTTAACTGGAATTTTAGACATGTTAAAACTCATTCTATTTTTTTATTTATTATTCCTATTTATGAAAACTTGTCTCTTTCAGGAGATATATATACATATACACACTACAGTATGTATAGATGAAAGTATATATTTGCTTTCAGAATAGAATGAGAACTGAAGGCACATCAGAAGATAGTATCCACTCTGTATTATTCATAGGAAAATGTTTGGTATTGTTTGCCTGGTATAACCTTTCCCTCTGTAGACTATCAAACATAATTCCTTATTTTCTATTTCCCTACACAGAGTATTAAATAACAACCAAATAAGCTGATATACAGTGGAGACAGTGTAAACAGTAAAAAGCACATGAGTGAGAGAGAGATTTTATACATGTGATGACTAGGAAATTATCATTGTAACAACTAAACTACCAGCTTCCGTGCCCTTAAGAATTTAAATACCTCTTAGCAAGCTTATTTTCATCCTTGGTCAAAGTGAAGGTTGAACGATTAGACAAGCATTTGTGTAGCATATGTCCCTCCAGATGGGCAGAAGTTTTAACAAAAGAGAATGAAACTAAGTTTAGCCATTTTCTATCAGACTCAAGCCATATTCTGTTCAGATCCAGCTGTTTAACAAGTGATACACACATACACAAGAGACCTTTCCTTTTGCTCATGCTTTTAGTTACCATCTTGTAAGTAAAAAGGAAAGGTGTAATAACTGGAAATCTTCCATTTTTAGTATTATTTTAATGTTAGGCTATTTTTAATGACTTCACCAGCCTTGAGAGATTTCCCACACCTCACCTGGTCATGTTCTGAAAAGGGAATGAATTGGCATTTGCCTCAGCCAGTGCTACAGTGAGTTTGGAAAATCAGAAAAGTGGTGTTAAAAGTAGGAAGCAGAAGAGAGGCCTCGTTTATCAGCCAGATTTTAATTATTGAAAATTTGATATTAAGACAGTTTTTTTACAATTAATTCAAAGAAGTTGAATAGAGAGATGTTTCTCATTTCATCAGTACCCAATTGTTTTTTGTCTTCATAAAATTTGTGACAGGCACTACAGTTCAGAGAAAACAGTAATATTTAATCACGGTAGACAAAAGCAAAATAATCTGTTAGAACAGAAAATGACAAATTATAATCTAAATACCAATATTAGTGTTATGTATAAATTATGACTAGTTAGCATTAGTAAATATATGTTTTTTCTCTTTGTGATATCATTTGTGTTTTCCAGGTAATATTTGTAAAATGAGTATCTTCTGAATACCACAAATATAGTGGGCATAGGAATTGCCTGCAGAAATATTCTATTATAAATTGGTGCTAATTCCAAATATTTTTACTAAAATTTGTATTATCTCCAAAATAATATGCCATATTAATTTCTGATAACCTTTAGTGACAGATAATTGGATTATACAAAAATAAAGGTTGACCCAGAGTTTATAAAGTGAGATTTTTATCAACATTCATTTTTCATTTAAAATGGTAAATAATCTTTCAAAGACAGTTAAGCCTTGGCTTAAATGCTTTGTTGCATGATGGCCAAAACAAGCAAACTTAACAGGTACAGTTTTCTTTGTTTCCTGAGCATAACACAGAACCAAAATAAAGGATTTTTAGTGTAAAAATTTTCAGGTTTATGCATATTTATATAAGTAAGATCAGTTTTTAATTATTTTTTATGTAGATACAATAAAAAATATGAGTTATATAGCACTAGATTTCGTTGAAGGATACATGGATGCAAAATTAAGATCATCCTTTCAATAAGGAACAACATCACCTAAAGGCATTGATATTCTCCCTAAGCTAGACACAGGTTAAGACTTACTGGAGCTAACACATCGATGTGCTTAATTCTCCAGAATTTTCAGGGGTTCCCAGGAAGGCAACCCTCACAGAAAGTAAGAGCAAAGCTTAGTTCAGAGATAAGGAAATTACTCCTCATGAAAGTATAGATGATGGTTGCCATCAAATGCTCAATACATTACCTCAGATAATGTTATTTCAGCATGTACCATCTAAAGTCAACAGAATAAGCTGTCTTTTAAGATAACATTATCTAAAGCAAAAGCAATAAGCTCCACCTTACAAGTGGCCTCTTGAGACAAGGCTTTACAAGTTTTCTGAAGAATACTGAATTAGAACTAAGCAAACTTGGGTCTACTCTGTAAGACTCTGTAAGACCAAACCTATCACCTGTTTAACTTGAGACAGCCTGTTACCTGAAATGCTAAATGAATGTGCTCTGTCAACAAAGACAGTGTCACTAAGAAGGCTTTAGCAAGTGTGTGCTTTCAGTAAGTGAGTATCACAGTGCAGTGAAGGTGCAGAAGTAGACAGCATATATCAGGAAAACACGCTGAGAAAAATAAAGCTATCGCTGTCTGCTGCTTGAGGGAAAGGGGAAAAATTTGCTAACAAAAATGGTGAGTGGGGGAGGAAACAGGAGGTAAAACAATGAGTGCCTTGTTAGATTACCCTACTTGCAGAGAAACTACTGCTTTTAATGAGCAATCAGAGTGTTCATTTAGTCTAGTGCCAGATCTTGTTCTCAAGGAGACATTTGTGCGCTTAGATTGTTAGTTAGCCACAGCATCCATAACCATTCCCTGCATGTAGGATAAGAGGAGCAGCATAATTGAAGCACATCTAGAATTGTAAAATCCAAAATGAGATTGAGGGGAAGGGAAAGAACCTATAAAATAAAAAATTCCTGTCATTCTTTAGATCTATGTGAACCAAACCTTTGATAGAAGTGAGACAATGTATCAAAACAGATGCCAGTCTTTACAAAAACATACTGAAAATGAAATCATATTCTGCTTCTATTGTTTCTTTGAGTCAGATAATGGGACTGACTCCCATTGATAAATTCTTTAAAGAGATGTTAAATCACAAAGTTACTATAGCAAGAAAGGAAGGAAAGGCCAGCCAGTCAGAAATGCATTTACTATAGAGCTGAATTTATATTACTTCTGAGTGTACAGTTACATTGTAACTCATACAGGGGTCAAAACATTAAGGTTTAAACTGCAGGGTTTTGATTTGAAGGCAGGACACACACACACCAATGAAAGAGTGCATAGGTGCAGTGGTAGGGTTCCATTTCTTTATAAGCAAGTGTTTACATAATCTTATATCAATCAACTAAAGTGCCCATCCTTGAAGTTACACTCATAGTATTCAGTTCCATCTCACTGATCAAGCTGCAGCATCTTAGATACCTAGCTGACCTTTAATAGAGGAAGTGAATGGTAAGTCTTGCCAATTTTTCTCTTAAAAACATGCTTTGTACGTTGAATACATAATTCTTTATAAAAAGAAAATGTAAAAGATTTTGTAGAATGAATTGTTAGAGCTCATGTGGCAAGCCAATACAGAGGCATAATCAAGAAGCAAAGCATCCCTGTGTCCAGTCCAAATAACGTATGTAAAATTATATGTCCCGTCTTTCTCAGCTTCCTCTCTGAAAGGGTATTCCTCTCTTATTCATACTTAAGGATTTTGCATGTGAGTCTGCAGGAACTAGCATGCACTTCTATATCATTTTTCAGTAGCTGCTGTGGCAGGGATGAGTTCTCTTAGGTTACTCCAAAGGGCCACCCGCAGCATCAAGGTCAAAGAAGAACAACTTCAGTGCCCTAATCTGAAGAAGATGAAGCAGCAAAACATGCTCTAACATCCCAGGCTTTGACATGGCTAGGGTTTTTGGCAGGATCCAAAGGAAGATGCCTTCTGTGCAAGTGAAGAAGCTGAGGACAGGGAGGGTTCTAAATGCTGCAGCTGTTCTAGCCCATGGGGCTTTCTGCTAGTCGTTGAGGGGATGAGGTGGACTCAAGCTTTCGTTATTGCTTTCTGCATTGTCCTTTCCTGTGTAACTCTGGTCTGCAGGGTGTCAGGGGGCTCTTCGAGGGATACAGCTTGTTACTGATGTGAAAATCAGAGCAGTAAATAAGATTGGGCACTCTGTCCAGACTACACAAAATGGTGTGGAAAGGTCAGGTCATGGTATGTGGACCTGGCTTGTGTAATTCTTCAAGCCATTCTCCAAGTTTCACACTAGCATTTCACCTAGGCTTGGTTCTTAAGGCCCTCCTGCGTGCATCCCACTGTAAAGATAGTGAGACTGCTCAAGAAATATGGCCTCAAAGGGTTGGACTGGGCACTGTGGGCATTGGGGAGGCACTGTAACAGCACAGTGTAGTTACAGACTAGAGAAGTTGTCCTATTTAATGTTAGGCAACAGATACTTACCAGTGTTAAACAAGTTTGTTTGGTCGGGTTTACATGGCTGCTTTCAGAGCCTGAAAATTAAAGTTCCAGGCAGAGTCCTAACCTACTAAGCAGCAACATTAACCTCTCTTTCCAGAAGAAGACATTTAAAAGTATGTAAGACCAAATTAAATTTAAAAGACATGATACCAGTAGAGCGAAGAAGAGTTCTGACTGGAAGATATGAAGGATGGCAAGAATACAAGGAATCTATGTCACAGAAATAGCTGTCCTACTGTGGTTACTTTCAGTTAATGAATTTCTTTTTGTTGCCAGCACTTTACCATGCATATGTGGGCTTAATTCATCTCTTTCATAGTTTTGGAGCCTTGTCTGACGCTACTGCAGTCTTGCATTACCCATTTAAAACAAAACTGATGGTGTTTCCCTTTTCAGTGTAGTTTTTCAGATAGGGCATCATCATGTGGAAGCAACATCCCAGCCTAACAATGCTTTTGTTTTATTACGCTGGAACCAATGCTGTATACCTTTATTCTAGATGAGGTCTAACAAAAAACAGCAAGTTAAAAACGGCAAAAGAAATGGAAAGACAGTGAAAACCTTTAAGCTGGATTAGTACTGTGTAGAACAACTGTAGAACTATTATCCTCCGACTCATTTCTCTAATCTTTGAAGAGGGGAAAAAACATAATGAAAATGACAAATGGATGATTGACTGTTCTAACAGAATTTTCAGTTTGCCCTAGTGGGATGGCCAGTTTTGGCAAAGGCTTTCAGATCTGGTCAGAAGGCAAAAATAAAGACTTCCTGTAAAGGAAGAAAAATTATGAAAAAATGCTTGCGGTTTTGGTTGAATGCACGATTTAGTCTTCATCAGCGAAGTCATCCTAGAAAAGTGTAAATACCCCCTCACAAATAAATAAACAAATCCATCAAATAGGTCACAATATTTTCTCCTTTTCTGGGAACAATGTTAATTACACCTGCCACAGTTCTTAACTTGCCTGTAGAAAGATTAAAATTTAAATCTCTAATACATTCTTAAGTGCCAGTGGGCATTAATGTAGAAAATAATTTGAGGTTAAAGAAATTGAATGAAGTAATAATTTTATTATGGTATTTTTTATGAGCAAGGGGAAACAATAGAATGAGTCACTCACCTTTTGTATTTCTATTACGTGACAATTTAGGACAATTTAAGCTAAAATTCAGTGGACCGTGGGTGAGGAAGTAAGGGCTAACAGAGCCATTACCTATCCTTATTCTTAGGGCAATAATGCATCTAGGAAACTGCACCTAACATTAAGAGTCAAAGGGTATTATTGGTCGCTCTCTCATCTCTGGTGGCCAGGCGGTAGTGTCTAGATAAAAGCTGAAAAAAGAGCAAGGAAGTGAGAGAAACAGAAGGGAAATGGACTGCTGTCTTCTCTTGGGACTACTTTTTAGTTATTAGAACTCTGTACAGCTCCACAGAGAGCAGAGAAGAAAAAAGAGAGTGAAGAAGGAAAGAACAAAACTTCAAATCTAAATAATGTTTTCAAGCTGTGTAAAAAAAGCTAGAACTCCAATCTCTAATCCTCCTGGAATTGGCTGCCTACCCCCAATGAATTCAAGTTGAAGGGCATTTGTCGTGGTCATTTAATGCAAAATTATGCCTCATAGAAAGTATGAATAAAATAATGTAAAAGTTTCAAAATTCCTTAAATCCTGTTTTCAGAAGGCTGCACCCTATAATTCAGCTTGGCACAGAGAGCCAACCCAATTATTATGTCCATGCAGTAATGTACTTTACAGAGTAGCCAGCTTAGGTCTGAAAGCAATATAGCAATTAGTGATGTACAATACTGAGCTAATGTATCCTGACTTGCAGTAAAGCTTGTTACCACCACATAGGCACATCGGTGATATGGCTATGAGTCTTGGCCCTTAATTAGGTTTGGCCAGCAGCATCCTCCACACCTTCTATCATTGCATAGTGTAGGTATGCTGTTGGCCCTTAGAGGCCTAAAGCTCACTGAAAGTTAGCTTATGTTCCTAAGTCTATCTGGTGCCGTGTCCATTTCACAAACCTTCAGAAAGAACTAGCTTTTGATTCAGAGTGAATAGTTTCCAGCATTTCACTGTTTTATACCATTCTCTGGGATTATAGCAACTGCAGATTAATTTAACTGGAAGATGCTATTAAAAAAAGAGAAAATAAAGAGAAAATAAAAAGAAAAAAATACGGATAGAATTACCAGCGTAGCAGAGAAACAAATAGTGTAATTATTATATACCTTGCAGGCTTTTTGCTAACAAGTCACAATATGCCAGTAAACTTTGCAAAATATAACTGTCCACAGGTCAAACATAATATTAGTGCCACCTTGACTTTGGTTTTGGGCATCACGATATAACTTTGTTGGCAGGAATCACTGACAGGCAAATTAGGTGGGGTATATTGCTTATGAATCCTTCAGAAAGTGTGTGCATCAGCTTGGGCCTCAGTTAGAAAACTCTAGTGTTCATGAGTAGACAATTTTTTCCCTACTTTCAGGTTCTGAGTGAACTTTTTTAGAACAGAGAGACCTCTAAAAGGAAAGCAATTGTAACCACAACAATGAAGAATTATAAAATTATAAACACACTCCAAAACATAGAATGGTTTGTGGCTTTGAAAGTGAACCCTTTCTAAAATATCTCCTTTGTTGAAAGACCTTACACGTTTAAAAACAAGTTCTTAAGATGTTTATGTTTTGGGATTGTATTCATCAGGTATGTTGCAATGAGAGATAGTATAGAGTAGAATGTGAGTAATTTCCAGTAAAAAAGAAACAGTGAAAATGCAGTGAGCAAGTGTTTTCTCACTGTATTTTTACTCAGAAGAATGTAGTCATGATGGTTTTTCAAATATTTGAACAGCTCCAGTTAGTATGTGCTAGAAAAATCTCACTTTCCCTCTTGCTTGCCACACGTTTCTTGAGCTAGGGAGCTCCAGTAAGTCTGCTATTGCAGGGCACCTGGTCACATAGTGTATTTGTGCAGCAAAAGCTTTGAAAATGAAATAATTCATATCAATATTTTGAGATGTTTAATTTGTTCTGATCTGATTTCAACTGTATTTTGTGAACCACAGCAGCCTTGTGATATCATAATTCATTCCACTTTATTTAAGCAGAGACAAAGCATCCCTAGAAGCCACATGCATCTTTTAATCATGTGAAACCCTACAAGGCACTGCAAATGGCTAATATTTTGTCAAAAGAAATATTTTAAAACTTCAGGTCCTGGTGGCACAGATTTTTTTCCTTTCTGTCATATGGTACAGGAGAATATAGATAATACAAAATTGCTCCTGAACTTAAAGTACTATCTAAAGCCTACACTGGAGTCTGCAGTATGAGCAAATTAACTCAATTTCTCTGTAAAAAAATGTGACATTGCTACATGGATTCAAAATATTGTAGAGCCTTTTGCAATATCACTGTCACAAACTATTGTGCCAAATTCCCTCACAGCTATACCCATAAAACCAAATTGTTTTCAGAGGAACTGCCCATGTGGAAATGAGAAAGTAATTTGGCTTAGTATGTTGGCTCCAGCTAAAGAATACGGCAAAGGGCTCTTTTCCTTTGCCTTTTGAAACTTAAGGTTGATACTTAAATAATTATTTTCAATAGTGACTCAAACAACAGAGCTACCTGCAGGAAAAGAAATTATTAAAGCTGATTCTAGTTGTCTCAAATACTAAAAAGAAAGAGAAGGAGCAAGACAGAGGTCCGTAATCTGTTTTGTAGATAAATGGTGGAAAATAGAGACAAATGGTGGGATTCTAGTCAACATTAATCTAGAGATGTTGGATGCACTGTATACATTCTGTTTTGCTCTCAGTAAATTTGACAGCTCCAGTACTGGTAATTTCTAATTATTATTCATTATTTGTATTAATACAGCACAAAAAATAAACTACCGAGCAGACATCCAGGTTTTGAAAATTCCCCTTTCCATGATAGGGGATCATTTTGGGGGGAGATACAGATCACATCCAGTATTTCTTAGAATACCTCTTATTCATTAAGCTGTTATTAGAAATAGAACCAAGCTGTTATTATTAACAGCAGATGACAATTCACACAACACATTCACTCATTCACTCACACATTCAATGCTAAGTACCTGTTCAGAGCAACAGTTGGGAGGGCAACCTCAGCTGTATACTCAGAAGTGGATGGTTGTACTGGCACACATGTAGCTTCTAGGTAGATATTTGGAAAGTCCCTCAGAGCATCCTTGGTAGATTCTGCATGTAACAAACACCATGCTCTAGGATGTAGTCCAAGTCTTACAACCCTTGTTGATGGTAATGTGTGTTAGTTAATGGCCTTGTACAGCCCTAGCAGACTCTTGATATTCCACATATATTTGCTCTCACAAATTCAACAGGACTTCAAGTCTCCAGAGTTTGTCGGTCTTTCGGAAACTTTAGTGTACTACCTTCTCACCACATACTTTCCCTCTCTTCAGCCTGCTGTTTTCCGTCAGCTGTTTCTCACAGAATCACAGAATGGTTGAGGTTGGAAGGAACCTTTGGAGGTCATCTAGTCTAACCCCTCTACTCATGCAGGGTCACCTAGAGTGAGTTGCCTAGGACTGTGACCAGTTGGGTTTTGAATATCTCCAAGGATGGAGATTCCACAACCTCAGACTCCACAGCCTCAAAACCAAGTGTTTAACCACCCTCACAATGAAAAAGGTGTTTTCTTATGTTCGGATGGAATTTCCTGTGTTTCAGTTTGTGCCCATTGACTCCTGTCCTATCCCGGGGCACTGCTGAGAAGAGTCTGGCTCCGTCTTCTTTCTGCCCTCCCCTTGGATATTCATACACTTTGATAAGATCCCCCCTGAGCCTTCTCTCCTCCAGGCTAAACAGTCCCTGCTCTCTCAACCTCTCATTATATGAGAGATGCTTCAGTCTCTTAATTAACTTAGTGGCCATTCGCTGGACTTGCTCCAGTAGCTCCATGGCTCTCTTGTCCTAGGGAGCCCAGAATTGGACACAGTACTCCAGATGTGGCCTCATCAGGACTGAGTAGAGGGGAAGGATCACCTCCCTTGACCTGCTGACAACGCTCTGCCTAATGCAGCTCAGATTACCATTGGCCTTCTTGGCCACAAGCTTCATCCAAACCTTTAGATACCAATAGGCTCCAATCACACAAGACTACATAGAAAAGCCTTGATGAGACAGTCCCATTCTACTTCAGTTACAGAGAGGCAACTCTGACTCTAATTTGTTAACAGCTGTCAGGTACTCTCTGCCTTCTGTTGCTGGTAAGAAGTGCAATAGTTTGTGCTTGCAGGAGGAAGTATTTTTCCCCAAAACTAGTATTAATTGACCCTCATGCAAAAGTTTAAAGATGAGTAAAAATCACATCTAGTCTCTCAGGTCTTCAAGTGCAGGTCCCTGAGGACTGCTTGCACAGAGCATTGTATTCCAAATTGTTGCTTCCATACAGACAGTACACTCTAGTTTGCCAGTTTCACCCAATTTAACCTTGTCATTGATGAAAATACTTAAATATAAAGCAAAAGTTAAGATCAGGCTTCTAGTTACAAGTGTGGAATCAAAAATGCACGAATAAAAGTTGCTACTCCTAACTTTAACAATAGGTGTCTTTCCTATTGACTTAATTGCCTGACAATTACATTTTCTTTGGCGTGTTACCACTGCTAGTGCTGTGGATCAAAGTTTCATAGAGAGTTCCTGCCCTTCACTAAACAGATGATTTTCTTGGACAAGTGTCTGACAGAAAACTATCCGGCCTCTATTTTTTCTTGGGAGAATCAGTGCCCCAACAGACCATGCCACAGATTACTTAAAGTTCAGAGTATGATACTTTCACAACTCAAAGATCTGCTGTTTCTAACTTCAGAGGAAATATAAACCATCAAGGCTCCAAGACAGATTCATCTAACTTTGACTGGTATGAAATGAGCGTGATTTTTTCCTTAGCTGCCTTTTGGCCAAAGTCTCATCCTTAGACTAACATTGGAAACAAGAGTATTGATTTTCTTGCTGGAAACTCTTTGCACTTACTAGAGGTTCACTGTGTATAGTAAGAGGTTGTTCTTTTACAGGCAGGCACTTTTCCTCATTAAGTTATCTTGTAAGATGAAATCACATTCATTAGTGATGCCTGGCCCAGATACCTCTTCTTTGGAAATGAAATTGGAGTACAAGGGAGGTGGGGCAGGGCTTCTTCTGGCCTGCCCCCCAAAGGAGAGCCCCCACAGTTACAGAGTCCAGATAGTCAGGCTTCTTAGCCAATGCAGTACCTTTCTACCTGGCACATGCATAGCTAATTTTTAGCATTCCCAAGTTGTCCTTCCTCTACGATTCCTGAAACTATTCATGCTCTAACTTAGAGAACATACAGCATTTTTCCAAAATCCAGACTTTTTATCTTTTTTCTGAAATGGAGTAACCAGACATTAAGCACACCAATTAAGTGCTGTTTTAAGGAACCTGACTGAACTCACAGCTAGAACAGAACTGCAAAACTCATTCAGATTTGCATTCATAATGGTGGCACAAACTGCCAAAGATCAGCTTGAACAAAAAAATTTTCTGAACTGTGTAGGCATTCCTGCAAGATGTCCAGGAGAGAGTGAAAGAACTGGAAGACAAATCTGGAAGTGCATTCTTTACTATATAAAAGCTGCTGGTGTTACAGAAACACTTAACTTGTGAGTCTGAGGAAATTTGATGTGAGAAAAATAAGGTCTTTTCATTTCCTGAGTTCAGTGACTCAGAACAGCAGGAAGGAACTGATGGAGATAAGGAAATCTTTTGCTAAAGGAAATATGGAAGTGTTTTTTCTGTTCCCTACAAAATTGAGAATTCACTATCAAAAAAAATACATATATATATGTTTTCTGAGATGAGAACTCTGCTAGGAAAAAGCAAAAAAGATAAAGTGGGGACAACTTCTCTCACACAAGAAAGGAGAATGTGTATAACCAAGAAAACCAATGAATTTTCATTCACACAAAAACTTCTAAACTACTTTTATTTGTAATAAACTATATAAAACATTACAGTGAAATAGTGATGGGTCCCAGAACAAAACTAAAACTTTTTGATGACAATAACGTTGTAAAACAGCAGGAAGGAAAAGATACTGCCACACAGATATAAGGCTGTTTCTCCTTTTAGTGCTCTTTAATCTGGAGGAAAACTTTGTCACTTTACCAATTTACATAGCAATTTTCAGATCTGATCTTTCACTTTACATAATTGAGATACCCTTATATATGGTGGGTCTATTTCCTATCCCGTCATCAGTGCAACTCAGAAGTAACCCCTGTCAATTGAATTCCACTATCATAAACTCACCTTGAGATCAGAATCCAGCCTAATTTCATTAGGCGAATATTATAACACTTAATATTTTAAGGACTTTATTAGAAGCATAATGTGGAAAACGTAAGCATACAAAATGTTTCACACATTTGAAAGGTTTATTTTAATCCCCACATTAATTTTCAAGACTCCCATGAGAATTCATCTTTCAGTCCAGCAGCAAATTCTTAAACTCCTGCCCTTGTATATGCTCCCTCTGAGAGGGGCTGGCTGCCTAGTTGAGAGAGGGGAAGCAGTATCTGTCTCAGGTCATCAGGCAGTGTCGAAATAACTTTGAGGTGGCAAACTTCTGCCTGGAATGTAGTCCATGAAAACAGACAAGGTTGAATTTTTCAGTTCTTAGCTTTTGCGGAGAAAAAACTGTCACATTACTTTGAGTCAATACAGTATGTATTTATTCCGTTATAACCTTAAGTGATAACCATCGCCTGATATTCCTGTATACATCTATCCCTGAGGGAACAAAAGGGACTAATTAGGGCCCTGTTGTTGCACACCTGCTCTGCCTGATTTGGTAGGATCTTCAACCTTGAAGTAAGAACTAAACTGTAACACCTAATGCAATTCCTATGCGACCTAGAGTCAGGAGACAATTTTCAGCACCAAGCTTGTACCTGTAAAAAGGGAGAGACTTGCATCTACAAATATTTTTCATTTTTAGTATGGAGTAAAAAGCACATAACTATGCTCGACTATGATATTATAGGTATCAGAGTCAGTTTAATGGGGGAAAAAGAAGGGACTCCAAAATCAGTAGCATAAAGGGCAACTGTCATAAAATAAACCACCAAACTTTCAGCAATTGCTCTTAAACTGATTCTCAAAGTCCTAGCTGCAGTTTCACAAGGTCATTAGAGCAGAGAAAGGATGCAGAAAGGCAGGTTGGGGAGTCTGAGTCAAGAACATGTCATTAAACAATTCTGCCTACAGCATAGTCTTCAATATATACAAGATGAAAAACTTAGGAATTTAAAACCAAACCCTTGGATATGGTGATCACAGCTGGACATGTGTGCAAAGTAGGCCAGAACAAAAGATTTACAAAACTGATGAGATGAGATTTGGTTACTGGAGGAATCATTAAACTTTGCCAACATTTCTGCCATATGTGGAACTTGTTGAAAGAAGCTATTAAAAGTCATTTTCCCCACCTAGATAATAATATTTTTATTTATATATTGTTAGTAACAGAAAGTAAATTTTATTCTTTTTTGCCTGAACAGTGTAAAATAATGTATCCAGCTTTCCAGATACTGTGGGGTCAATTTTAAGTGCATTTAAGTTCTGTGAACAAAATGACAGTTCAAATAGGCTTCAGTACGAAGTATCCTGCATGAAGTAACAGACTAGTGAAAATGTATTTTTGCTTTTACTCCTCCTCCCCCCATTTAAGTACAGTAATTCTCTTTAGGACACTGCAGGGCAAACACCAAAGTTTGCAAATCAGAGGAAAGTGCCAAGCCAACAATGGACCATAACAAATTTCTCAGTTTTTAATTCATTATCCATTTGTTATATATCAGCCAGTCTGATGGGTGTTGTGGGAAAAGGAATTTTTTGCTTTTTATAACATAGTATTTTAATGACCCCATTTACTTAAAAAAAGGATCTTTAAATTTTATTCAGAAAAAACCAAAGGAAAGTATTATCTTGAATGCCTAAATCTATAGCCATCCTGCTATAAAAAGGTGAACGGATTTTCAAAAGTGTGGATCAGCTGCAAATTTCAGCTTTACAAACTCTCTTTTGGTCAAGGGAGAGCCATTAGACAACTCACAGCCATGGGTTCATGCATGGTATTATCACACAGATAAATACCTGCTTGTGATGTGATCAAAGATGTTTCCTCACACACTGAGTAAGAAAAGAGTTGTGAGGTGTGGAATCACTGTTAACTGGATTTGCTTGGCACTTTTGCCCATATAATTAGATGTCTACCTTTAAACAGCCTGTGATGTGAACGTCTATGTCAGTGTCGTTTGGGAAAGCTAGATAAAATTTGAAAAAGGAAAGATTTCTCAGAGCTTTAAAGGTCCTTTTAATAAATCAGATCCTTGTATAATACTCAAAATAGAGACCACAAGAAGTAGAAAACTGTCACAGTTCTTGGCTGCACCAAACGTAAGGAACAGCAAAAAAGGGAGAGGAAAAGAGAAGACTTTCCCATCATCTTATTAATGAATCAATCAATTATTTAACAAATTGGATGACAAACCAGCTATATATATGTCAAAAGGAGTGAATTTGGTATGAAAAAAACAAATAATACATATTTATAATAACATTAAGTCTCCCTACCCCCTGCCGTATGCCCTTATGCTTCCTAGTGATAATTGTCCATATGCAAGATGCAGTTCAAAATGTCTGCTGTAACACACTCAGCTGGGCTTCTGGAGTGCATTTTGTTCCCAAGAATTTTTTTTCTCAAATTCTTGATAACACTGTTATCAGACTGTGTCAGTATTTTTGTAAATGATCTCTCAAGTCACTGCAATTGGCATGACCAGCTTTCTAAGGAGAAAGCATTGTACTTCTCATTCTGGAGGAAAAAAAAAAAACAACAGTAAATTCCATCTTTTTTTATCACGGTACTATTAGACTGACTGTTACAATTAAGTTGTTGGGTTGGAGGGGCATTTTCCAGTGTATTAATACATAGAGACCTTCTGCTGCAAGCTATTCTGTATGAGTTCAACAGAACAGTTTGCAAGACAGCCTAAGCTACAGAACTGAAACATGACTTAACTGAAACAAGTCCCTCTACATCCTCCATGCTTTTTAATCCAGTCACTTGCAAGAAGACGACAGTTTCTGTGAAAATATAGCTCATAATGCATAAGTATATTGCTAGGCAGATAGTTAGCAGGTATTAATAGTCAGTTTATGTTGCTTCTCTTTCTGTGGTAAACTGATAATGGACAGGTTGATTTTTTCATGTCAATAAACCTCAGCAGAAATGTTTTTCCTTATAGTTTTCTTCTTACTTCATAAAGTTCCTTTCCAAGTCTTCCTACCTGATATACTAAAGCTGAAAATTTTAAACAGTCTTTCCTCCTGATTCTTTTATCTGTCTCCTTTCCAACCAAACATCCATCTGAGCTGGCTGGTTCAGAAATGGGTACTAAAGATGTGAAGACGAGGATGAAGCTATGGAAGTATAGCAGTGGTTCTTCTGGTTGTCTTGCAAGACTCCCCTTTCTCATCCTGCAGACTAGAAACATGACAAAGAGTAATCTCATGGAATGAAAATGTGAATCAAGAAGACAAAACTCAGGAGTGGTTGGAGAGAGACTGAGGTTGGGTTAAGGTAGTTTCTGGAAAAGGAGAAAATGAGAGACATGAGAATGAGTCCTGGGAGAAATGAGGTAATACAAATACAAGAGAATATGGATTTTTAAGAATATCCATAAGGGATAGATGTTCAGATCACATTTTTCAGGCACTAAGAAGCAGATAGTCATTCAAAAATTTCTTCCATGTTATACTTCAGAGAGCCCATAATTTCCTCAAGGATAAAGTGAGATCTCTCAAAGGTAGCAGTACCAGCACAATTATTTATAGTTATTTATACAACAGTTCCATGGACATCAAGGAAGACATGAGGCTTTCAGAAGACTTGAAAAGAAAGAGTTCACCTCACACTGAAGTTCAGAACAATCCCCCAGCTGCATTTTCCACTCCTTAGCCAGACCTTCAAGTCAAATTCCTGGGAAGATTAAATCACCACCAAAAAGATCAGACAAACCTTCTAAATTTTATTTTTCATCCTTCAGGACTGCTGTTCTCATGTTTATTCTGTTGTCATCCTTTTTTTGCTCTGTTTTCAGCAATGATTTTGACTTGTGCTCAAAGCTCTGGACTTTTTTCAGGATACGCCTGGAAAATTCTGATACAGGGTCTCAATCAAGCTGGGGAAAATTATAAGAGGCTTTGAGAAAAAAAGGCATGGAGAGGAAAATAAACACTTCATGTGGTAGAAATCTTTGCTGACATTTTCTCACCTCAGCCTGATATCTTTCCCAGGTCCACAGAAATTTGGATACCATAGAAGATGACGGATATCATAAGAAGGGAATGAGGGATAAAGGGAATGAGGGATTACCTAAAGATAACTGATTAATCAGCAAGTGAATATTTTTTCAATAGTCCCTAATTGGTAATTGAAATTTCAGTGTGATTTCTATCTGTATCTCCTATGGACCTGGACTTCCCAAGGAATCCTACCCTGCATTCCCTGTAGGCTTCACTTGAGAGCTCTCTGCACCTGGAACCAAGAACTGGCTTCTGATTCACAACCAAGGAGGAAGGAAGATATGCCCAAATTCATGGTCTTGGAAAATTAGCGGTACATTATCATAATCCACTGATTCATCAGCATGGCCTACAGCAACTTCTTAATCTCAGCTCCATGGGAATCTCTTCCTTTCTTGTTACTGTTCTCTACCTGTCAAATTCCTAGACATACTCAATACGCCAGTGGAAATGCTTCCAGATTGACTCTCTGAGATACTCATATCTCTCTTCTCCTTTTAAAACTGAGTAACACAAACAGCCACCTATTTTACACTACCTTCTTAGACTAGCATTCTGCCCTCACAGCCCACTTAGAAAAATATCTCAAAACCTATCAATCCAAGTGCCAGAGAAATTTAAAGATATGTGGCAATCATGATGCTATCCATCCAACCCTTGACAAAGAAACAAATCTCCCCAGAACTTTATGGATTCAAGGTTTTTCCTGAGCTTATTCTTATTGTCAGGCCTATCACCTGTACTCAAATACAAAATAACACAAACGGGAACATCCATTCACTCTACGTAAAGAACATAGCTGTTTCCCCATCACTCCTTTGGAGAGTCTGCCATGTTAATTTTTTGTATTTTTTATTTTCACTCTTCTTTCTCTGTCTCTGACTTGCCAACAGGCATCTCTTTACATACAAAACAGTGCTAAGGTCATCTTCTCTGCTTGCAGCTGAGTCCATCTGGGAAGTCAGACCGAGCTTCAGCACTTCTCAAATCCTGTTCTGACCTCATTGCTGACAAGCTGACATCATGGTACAGAGCTGAGCTACCTTCCCAGCTCTCTCTTTCTCCCAAAATACTTAACTCTCTCACTCTTAGTAAGCCGCTTTTTCCAAAGTTCTCAACCATGGGACAACTTTTCATCTCATCACAGATTTCAGACTTCGGTTCCTTTATTTAGTCTTATCCTGAATTTGCAGTGCTGGATTTTTTATCAGTCAAGCGATACAGCATTTTTTGCTGTTCCTTTCTGTTCTGTTGGTAGCCAATATCTTAGTTAAGACTTCAGTATCCATAGAGAGTTAGCATTCCCTGACTCTTCCTTTCTTATAGGGTCAATGCACTTAGTGTCTTCTCATAAAATAGCACCAGCTATACAGTTCACCAGATAGCGATTGATATTTTAGGCTCGGTATATTAAAAAAAAAAAAATCAATTCGTGCTCCTGGTTTCAGATACTGTCACAGGCCAGTCTAGATCCGAAACTTCCTTTTATTAAAACAGTATATTATAAATTACTCTGTATAACTTTGTGAGAGTCTACTGGCATAAAATGAATGAGTTCATAATGCATCTAAGTCCATTTAAAATGGAATACAGTATGGGAGGGCTTTTGTCCTCTTGCATGCAATGTAGCAAACCCCAAGTCTCTCCTAAAAGTGCTAATTGAATTGAAGCCACAGAATTACAAACCCCAGTTCTTTAGCAGTTGTGACAGAGTGAAATTTCCTTTTCTAAATGTGGAAATATGTTGCTGCCTTCCTTAATAATTAAGGAGACATAATTTTTCAGCAGCTGTAGTAATGTGCAGTGTAACTATGAGGTGATAAAGTGATTTAGCCTAGACTTTTCAAAAATGGGATTAACACATGCCCTCCCCTTGGACACTGCTCACTACCCTTTGAGTCTGCTAACTAGTTTGTGTGTATTAGCACTTGATCCTTGAAAGGAATGCAGATGAGCCTCATTAACTGCAGGAGACCAATACTCTGGGCTGGGTGTATAAGTGTCACAGAAACATTAAGAGCAGTGTTGTTTATTGTTGTTAATTAGATGAGGAGTCCCAGCAAATCACTCTTGATGGAGTTATCTTTAAAGAGGATTGATGTGAACCTGCTTTATATCCTTTGCCTTGTATTATCAGGGAGATGATCCTTCAGAGTCACTACCTCCTGTTTTACTACAAAAAACTACTGCAGATCTTTTTAAATTATAGTGAGGCATTTGCAGTCTTTTGTTTGTCTAAACACTACTCTGACCTACAAGTTTCTTAGTGAAAATGTGGAGGGATGGACTGTATATGGGAACATGTAGGTTAGGGTATCACTGAAGAACAACACTGTCTTCATTTTAAATACTCTTTGCTGTATAAATCCTATGAAAAATTTCCTCATTGACCCATGTGTCAAAATTCTGGTGATCTTTTCTTCATTAAGTTCTAGTGTTTCCGTGTTTTGGAGAAGGGAAATGAAAGCTGACAGGTCAGTACTGTGCTATTTGCTCTCCCTTGGAAAGTATACCCAAATTTACTCAAAGCCTTTGAAAAAATAGTTTACACTTACTCTCTAGAAACCAGGCAGGTCTCTATAGCTTTATTCTCCAAGATTCTGTCAGCTGTGAATACTCTCTAGACTGAAACAGCAGGGATTTTCCCTGCAATTTTATCTCGACACGGGCATCACAACTGAGACTAGTGGATTCATCTTTTCTTGCTCTCACTGCCACCATTGCTGACACTCTAACAATTTAAAAGAGGAACTACCTGAACTGTATGCAGAAGATGAGAGTAAGAAGAATGGAGAAAAACAAGAAATTGAACAGAGGTGCTGAACAGTGGGAACCAGAGAGTACTGCTGACTGAACTTGAAAAGAGATGGAAGACAGCAAATGGTTGAGTGGATTACAGGAGTCTGTGACCAGATAAGAACTGAAGGAAAGGTTAGGAAAGAAGAGTGGCAGTCAGAGTTGATGGAGTGAGAGGCGCCAGGCATGATGATGGAAAAAGTAAGAAGTGTTGAGCGAAGGGAGTAGGACAGTTTGTTTAACGTTAGTGAATTGGAAATGGCATGACACTGAAAATGTTGATATGGATCTGATTTTACCTTAAGGCACTGCATAGGGGTTAGAATCATAGAATCATAAAGACAGACCTGAGCATCAAGTGAGACCCAGATGTCAGGCAGAAGACATCACCATACCTGCTTGCTCAAGTCCTTCACCATACGTTCCACAGTGCCTTCAGTCATCATCATATCACTGATGTCAGGCAGACAAGCCGGCACAGCTCCTTCTTAGAAAAATTTTTAGTCTCACTAACAAAAAAGGCAATATAGAATTAGTAGACAGCCAAGCTACAGAATATGCAAACCACGAGTTGTGAAGTATGGTGTGATTAGGGCTGCTCTCAGACCTTTGCTCCATAACATAGTGTACATTTAGCCTGGGACTAAGTAAAGAGCATGCATTATGGAACAATGACAAAAGGAGAAAGGATGGAAGGGATAGAGTAAAAAGGTCAGGAGTATATGGAGCAAGAAGAAGACTCTACTCCTACTCCCAGACAGTCTTTTCAAGACCAGAATGGAAATCAGTGTTCCTAAATCTCACCCGTCTATTGCTCTACTCTAGTCCATCCCAAACCTTGTATAGGGAAACAGACTAAAGAGTGACAGATAGTAATTGCTAATCCCTGGAGACACAAGCAACTGAGAACTATTCACTAGGCCTAAGTCCTTTGACACTCTGATGGCCAGTGTAAGTGTCAAAATGACAATTTCTTGGTTTTCGATTTGCTTTTTTCTAAAAACACAGGACATTATATAAAACAGCTACTATAAAAATATTATTGCCATCTCAAAGTAAGCATTCAAATGTTAAGAAGTGCAGAATTAAGATGTCAATTGCAAGTTTAATTAGCCCCCTACTATGTACATGTTATGTTACATTTTACAATTTTGTCATCAGATGTTATTTTTTCCGCAAAACACCAGTAACATTCATTATACAGGATGAACATACACTTGAGAATTGGTCAGGGTTGTGTAAAAAAGACAGTTGTTTGTAAGACTTACACTCATTTGTTATAGAACTAGGAAGGTATGGAGTGAAAGGAGCAGCATTAAGAGAACAGAAGATCTTTGGATTTTACCTTCCTTAAGAAACAGAATCCTATCCCTGCCTCTAGCACAGAGATCCTATGTGAGTCTAATCTAGTAACTTTTCTCAGATAGTCATTAAACATATGCTCTTTATTTTCTGGACGCTTGGCTTGAGATTCTTGTATCCAACTTGCAGTAAAACTGAGCGCACACAGCAGCAAGTAAAATTATGGTTTGAACATGTAAAATGCAATGCAGTGCTAAACAAATAGAAAAAATACAGCCTTAGTTGTTTTAAACTGCATTACAATTATAATAGTTAACAGTGATAATAATAGATAAAAGTTGGTATCTTTGATCTCAGTCTCTCCGTGTCTCAATTTCTCAGTTGGAAAGTGGAGACAGTAATTCCTTCACTGCAAAGGGGTGTCATAGAAATAAGTTTATGAGAGTTAGTGAAGCATTTACATATTACAGTGATGAGCACTGTGGAAAAGTCCAGGGAGAAATTAAGTATTCTGTCTTCAGAGCATGGTTTGAATAGCATGCAGTAAATAAGGTGTGGGACCATGCATAGAACAAATGAAATAAAACAAAATACTGAATAGCTGCTGACTAAGTAAGTGACTTACATTCTGTACATACAGGTCCTGTGGAAAAATAGAATGTGATCATATAATTAAAGGCTGTACCATGATAGATCCTCACTAGAACATGAATTACATTACACTGGCAACATTAAATCTAGCAGTTTCAAACATTTTGAGTGGTTGTCTTGGGAATTTAATACCATTATTTTAATGTGGGAGTTTTGTTATAAAATACGTATCTAGGATATGATTATGGTCAGTGACCAGCAGTTATACAGAACTACACATGTGAAGAAGTATGGCAATTTATGTTCTAGAAAACTATGTATGTTTAAATACAGTGTTTCCATATTGTGAACAAAATTCCAGTGGAGTGATGATAGATGTAAAATGACACACAGGTGGAAATATAAAGTAAACTTGTCTTTCAAAAAATAGAAAATATTAAATATATAAATAGAAAGCCTCTGCATTTAGTGATTTCTGGACTTAAACTTTGCACTGGAAGGGCTGTTTTTCAAACACTGCTCGCAGACACTGGGAAACTAGTAAATATAAGAAGATATGAGTTAAATGCACCTTTGAAAGTGAAAAGTAGACTCCTAAGTCACTTCAGCATTTTTGATATCTTCACAAGCTTCTTGGTCATGCTATATATTACTGATGGTATTCATTTTATGCAGGACTAGAGTATATGTGGGAAAGTAACACCATCTGAGCTGGAAAGAAGTGTCAATAGGGTTCACTGTGCTAAATTTATCCCTGCTATGACTATTTTCTCTCTCTAAATGGGCTTATGCAAGGCATAAATTTGATCTATTGTGTTTGAAATCCCAGAGCAGAAGTATTCCAGTGACATGCTTTAGCCTCAGGTATATGATTCTTAGCATTTTGCTTTTCTGTTTCAAAAGTAAGAGATCAATTCCAGTGATTTAATTTAAATACAGGAATAATTCTTACAGATCAGCAATTACAATCTACAAAAAATATGCAAGAAAAATGGAGCTGCAACTTAAGGGTTGCAGTAGGTGATTAGCAGACATTCAGCGCTGTGGAGAAGTACACACAGGTGCTAGCCATGGGAGCACTAGTTAAAGATGTGGCTCAGATCACATAATCATTCATGCACAGGTAGATATGCTGTGTAGAAGGAAGTATTTTGTTATTCTCCAACTACTGGAATGGTGCAGACATCCTCTCCGGGGCACTGGGATGGATTCTGAGGCAGGAAGTGGGTTGTACACCCACTTTTTTTCCAAAGCCCTTCAACATGACTTGCTCAATTACTTTTTTTAAAAACTGAGCAAATGGAGGAGGGCAATATATTCATTCAACTTTCCTTTGTATTTCCAGAAAATGAACATGATCTGACTCATGATCGTTTACAGCATACTGACATCCAGTTGTACTTAGAGAGGTGTGTATCTCTCTTCTTACAGATTTCCTTTGCCCATTTATTTCTTCTTTCATCACAGTCAATTTTCCTCTCTCTTACTATAATGTTGTTTTCAAGCTTTGTGGCCACTGATGCTTGTCACTGGTTGTCCCTCATCTACTTCTCACTGTTGAGTTACTACTGCCAAGGGCAGAACTGCCACAAACAAATGACAAGGGACAGTGGCTTTGAACTATAGGAACAGTTCCCCTATTGAAATTAAATACGGAAAGCTTTGTCCTGTTTCTATTCAAGTCAGTGGCAAAACTCCCAGTGTCTTCATTTTTTAACTGGATCAGACTTCAATTTGAGTTCCAGAATACATGGGATTATAAATTAAAGTTAGGGGTTGCTTTGTGTCTCTGACCGTGTAGAATTTTTCTTTACAAAAGCTGTTGCACTGATTGAAAGAGGAAAACCAAAAATAATTGAACTTTGAAGCAGTGTCCTTCCTTATTTAATTTTCTTCATTCAGAATTTTAATTCTAAAAATACAAAAGCTGAATAAATGTGACAGAGATATTCCTAATCACTAAGACAAAAACCAGCCTCTCATGAAAAAGGATCTGCTCAGAAAGGAGGAGGAAAGCAATTTAAACAAGACGGAAGGCAGAGCAAAGAGATTGGCAGCACATTTAGAATATAGGGCAGGGACTTCTCATCATGCCATTTCTCCTTTTACAAAGGAATTTCTCCTTTCTTTTTCAGCAGTCTCTCTTTTGGAGATTTTTTTCAGAGTTTTTATTAGATAGGCTGTTTTCTTCTGCTAAGTATAAGTTGTTGTATTCCATTCAGCCAGTAGTTAGTGGCTTGCTATATCTGTTGAACATAAACTGTTATTTTGATAGTTATGAGGATAGTTGATACTTTATATCTGAAGACAGCAAAGGACAACAATATGGGGAAAAAACAAGACATTGGTCATTTGAAAAATAATCTCTGAGAAATCAGTTGTTACAAGCATTTATTGCACTATTTGATACTTAAATAACCTGAAAATAAAATAAACCTGAAATAAAACAAAGGACAGTTAATACTGCCAAACTAGTATATCAATGCAGTTAAAGGATAATTAATGATTCATACTAGGTAATTTATTACAATAATGGTACATTTTAAAAGTGCTGGCAGCTGATGGACAATGAATTGCACTGAAAAAATCAGTCATCTTGGAAGCTAATGATTCACTTTTGCTAATCAGAATGGAGGATGTTTTGCTTGTAAAGCTGTAATACAGACAGTACATGCATGGGTTTAGTCTGTGTTAAGATTTCCGTTTTCATCTATCTTTCTAAAAAAAGTTTAAAATGCCTGTTATTTTTCTCAAATACCTAGACAGACAAAGACTGAAAAGTTTGACATCTAACCCCAGAACTTCTGTGTGATTTTAGGGTGATAGATCTGAATGTTACTTGGCTTTTTTGAATGAAAGTATTGGTAATGTATGAAATCTGGTAATGGTGACAAAGTTGAATGACCAAAAAGTCTGCAGCTGTGAAGTAATGTTACATCTCTCAAAGGCTGTAGTTATATGAGTGAAAAAAATCAGAGGGATAGTAACCAGCATCCCAGGAGCAGTGGGACCAAGCTTACTGAGAAGGCACCAACATGGATCAGGAAATGGGAAAAGGGAAGGGCAGACAACTTGTCATTTTGAATTGTATTCTGTTCTTTGTCACTGAAGAATGATAATACCTTTAATATTTGTTTTAAGGATAAAATATCATGGGGCAATGGAATAGTAGAATGCTCTAGTGACTCTCTTTACTTCATTCAGTCCCATTTCCCCTTAAACAAACTCATTTTATTACTGTTGCAGATTCCAGATGTATTTTATCATTATGTAATTCTTCTATCGTCTCTAGAGGAATAAATTTTTTTACAAGATACAGAAATGACATGTCTTGCTGTTGGAAGTTGACAAATAAGCAAAGGCTTCTAACACAAACTCTTCACCAAATAATCATCTGAATTATCCTCCCAAGTTGGGGTCAAGTGCTTTTGATGATAATGGACAATAAAGACCTGTAAGGTCCACACAAAGCTTAATCCAGCCTCACAGAAAGTAGCACAAAATTACCATTCATGATGCAAAAATATGAGCATTCACCTTGCTATTTATAAAAGCCAACTTCACAAATACAACACTACAACACTGACCAAAATGATGATGTTCCTCACTGTGTGGAACTGTTACAGCCATGACACATGACATAAGAGGAAAATAAGAGCCTGTAGACAGAATGTGGTACACATTTTGTGCCAGAAATAAGTACACACAGAAATAGGTACATACATACAGTGTATGCTTAGAGGGTCCAACACATTCTGTGTACAGCAGATTCCCTGTGCATGTTTTGTGCAGTTGCACCAGGTTTCTTTGATGGGTAACAGCATCTAGGTGCATCTAAGCTTCTGGGTGGATAGGCTGAGGCTCTACACTAGGGAGTGCTAGTAGGGGAAAGGATAGAGCCTTCTCCATCTTTTATATAGGGGAAGGGAGAGCCTGAAGCCTGTTTAGCCTTATTTCTCGGGTAAATAAAAGCCTGTCTATTTGCTAGGTGGTTATGGAAATTTGAAAAAGCTTTTTAACACTAGACTCTGCCTTAAAGATTCAGCACCTTGTGATGTTTACAAAACTGAGCTAATAGTCACAACTTGAATATTTGAAAACTCACACACAGATGTGTGTATGCTGATAAAACATCAGACAGTGATGATCAGTTAGCTCAAATCAATCTTCTCCAGCCCTGTTTTGGTACATTGAGATTAGTCTCCAACCCACCTTCTAGTCTATATAGACTGATAGTTAAATTTGTGCAGACTAGCACATACACATGACTTTCTGCAGAGCTCTTGACTTGGACCACATAAACATTGTCAGCTTTGCAGAAAGTTAGTTTGTTTCACAAATCTTTTCAGGGTTAGGAATTTTAGTGGTTAGTTGTTCATGAAAGGTACAATGTTATTCACTAGAAAGAACACAGCATACCCCTGGATACTGTAAAAACATAAATAGTGGATATTATCAAATGAATGTTAAAAGAACTGGAGCTCGTTTTAGTTTTGAATACTAAATTCTCATCCATTTTTACCTTCTGCTCTCAGAAAATAACTGAGCTATTGAGATTGTATCATTATTGCTATGGCTATTGATGTGACCAAACGTTCACCAGAAGGATAATAATTGGGCATTTAGTATAAATGAAACACTGTAACATTCAGTGACTGATCTGGCTGAGAGAGCACCTTTATCTCATGCTGCTTTGCAAATGTATGCTCCATTAATATATCCCAGGTGGCTTCTTAAAATGAAATGGGGAAGAAAACAAACTGAAATCCTACAATGTCGATGTTATAAAATTAGAAGAAATGGGTAGAATTAAGCCCCATGACCTTTCTGGTGGTGGTGGATGATATTTATTATCACATACACTTTGTTATAGTTCTTATTTAAACAAAACCATTAGCTAGCAAGCAACAGAATTATAGAATTGCAACAACAGCTTACAAAAATGGAAAATGTTGTTTTTCTGCTTTGATTAGAACAGTTTGTTCTTTTCTCTGAAATTTTATGTACTATTTACTAAACTTGCAATTTAACATATACCTGTCAAACGCTTACACATAACATACAAAAACCACAATATAAAACATTGCACATTACAAATGTTAACAAAAAATGGCTTAGTGCCTCCCAGCAAAGTTCACTTGACCTAGCCTTTTAGTTGCTCCACTTAGGAAATAGCCTAAGAAAATAGATAGGCTTCAGATTAGTTCTCAACAGTAAATGGTCATGGGTTCTGTCAGCCCAAAGGGAGAAGTGAATTATATTGTACTGTGCTTTCTATCAACAATGCTCAGTTTTAAGACATACAAATTTAGGAGCTGTATTTAAAAGCCCTGTGTTTGAGTGTAGACGTTACAACTTCTGCTTGGAAAGGAACATTTGCTCTCTCCAAATTAAAGGAGAGATTATAAATCCAAAACAATATGTTGATCACACTGTGAAGAGAAATTGAGGTTGGTAATAATGTTCGTTATGCAGAAAGTGCAGAAATGAACAATTAGATGAAGATCTATAAACCTCTGAGCTTTCTCATAGCACATACATCACAGTAAATAAACTTCATCACTTTTTTGGTCTATCATTCCAAACAAATCCAGAGGCACCATTAATTGAATTGTCATTTCTCATTCCCATCTCTTATCTCATCTTAATAGTAAATTATTCCCTTCACTTTTGAAACTTCTACCATAAGAGAAATTTCTTTTGATCATCTTTGCTGTTCTATTACAAATTTTGAAGGCTTCCCTTAGGTCATATCAAATTTGCTTTGTTTCCTATGAGAATTTATTTGATAGGTAGTAGTCTATATAAATTCAGATTTAAAATAACTAAACTAATCCTTTAGGATTCCTCAAACAACAACAACAAAAAAAGTGGCAAGTATCACACTTCTGTCTGATTATCTTAAACTGTGAAAGTCCCATCTTTGCACTCAGAAATAAAACCGAATGTTCTGTCAGAAATAAGAAAAAATCACATTAAAATTCTTTACGAATAATCTGTCAAGTGTCTGCTCTAGTTGTTGATTTTATTGAGCAAGACCAGTGCTGTCAATTTTAATTACAGTAATGTGTCATATCCTTCCCATAAACACAATGACAGGAAGAAAGGGGTAACATTTTAATGCAAAACTGATTGTCTGGATGTTTCCAGATTGGTAGTTTGTGATGTAGAGGTCAGTTTGCTGGTAGATTCAATGATTCATCAAAATATAACATTCTTGTCTGAGGGTATGACTGTGACCCATAGCTATGCATAGTGACAGTTTGCAGTCCCAGTCCCTAGCTGCATCACTGCAACATCATTTATGCCAAGGATAATCCTGTCTTGTTTCCGCTTCAGCATAAGAAAAAAATAAATTGTAAAAATAAATAAATTGTAAAAGGCAAAAAAAGCATGTGGTATCCATTATGGAAAGGCTGGTACCTTTCCAGCTGTGGGAATGATGGTTTGTCACAGCAGACAGAAACGTCTCTCTTGCATGTACAGTACTCCCATCCAAATCATATCACATGATTTATTTCTGTGAATGTGAGAGACTGACATTAATAAACCATAAGCTTCTCTTATCATCACCCTTGCGTAGATGCAATTCCCTGAACCCCTTAGTTATATCATCTTGTGTCAATGTGCCTTCCCACAGCAACAAGTTGTTCCGTTTTAGTGAAGGGAGAATAATGTTGACCAACACAAAGAAACTTTGAATGTTTTCTTCAGAGGCACCTTAACTGTGACAACTTTTTTTTTTTTTTTTTTGCAAAGAGTGGAATAAACTGACAAGGTAAATTGTTAATCCTTACATTTTTTTTCTTGCTCGGCACAGTCTTCCTGTGATTGCTGACACTTTTCCACAGTCATGTGTGAGAGAACATGAACAAAATAATACTTTTTTTTCAAGTGAAATTTGATTCACTTTCCCCAGAAGATGGGACCTTGACATGTGTATGTGCCTTATATTTTGACCTCAGAACGGTATCTACAAAGGCTTGTACAAAGGCTTGTCTAATCCACCACTTTTGAAACTTTTCTTTGGCCAAATAAATGTCTTCCTTAAATGTGCCTAGCACTAAACTTTCTCCACACAATTGTCTCAACTAATACCCTGTTCTGGGATCAAGATTGTTGAAAACCTAGGCACTAGCTAATTGAATTGTTAGCCCATCATATGGCTCATCATAAGCTTTTAATAATGCTCTTGCATTTTTCTTAGGTCTCACAGGTCTATTCGGTGTCAGTCATGTTAATCATGGTTTCTTCACTCAGCGTGTATTCTGTCCAAATAATTTCCTGTTTTACAGGTGCAAATTCCTGAATTAGTCTTAAATCTGAGCAGCTGGGATATTTCATGGACCGTGTGTTCCAATATCAATAGTGGAACCCTTTTTAATCTTACATTTCCTAGGAAGCTGCCTTTATACATAAAATACAACTTTTTATTCTATTTATTAGATCATAAATCTTAGGAGATTCTGCAGGAATTAGGAAAAGAATGATTACAAATTACTTTGCCATCTAGTTACAAAAACAAGAGCAAGACAAAGCACTGATTTTTTTTGTTCACAGTTATCCATCATTATATTTTTTGCATTCTCACTATACATATACATATAGTCTGGACAGGTGATAATTCACTTCCTGTTACAAGCAAAACGTGTGTGTGGTTCATTTAAATTCTTATATAAATTATTTTATATACTAGTGTGACATTTTAAACTTAACCTGGTGACATTTCTCCTCCTTGTTAGTTTCTGTAACACCTGTTGCTGATGTTGCTATCATGTGGAGACTGCTTCCATGGGAACATCTGCTGTACTGTATGGTGGCTGCTTTTGAATTAGTACATTTTTAATAAAAGAATTTTTTTCTTCACTTTTATGATGAATATGCCATGTTTCTGGATATTCCTGTGGAATGTATATTCACCCACCCCTTGTCACAAATGCTGTTTTTATTACACATTTACATGTCTATTTGTGTGATTCCCTCAGGGTTATTGATGTGACTTTTCTATCAGTTCAGGTCACAGATAATGATTCTCTACTTGATCTTATTCAGTGCACACTCTGCAGCTGATTCAGGTATGTTTAAAGTACCCACAGAGTAACCATTGTGTGGATCTTCATCAAGTTACTCACATTCGGACTTCAATTAAGTGCATTTGAAAGACAGGAAAGGAAGCAGTGGTTACAAACTTTAGGACTTGTAGGGGAACAAAAAAGGTAAAAAGCAGCTTTTCCAGTGACAAGTTTTTGAGATTTTCTGGGGGACTCTGGAATTCACTGCGGCCTCTGATTTTGTTGGCATATTCCTGAAGTAAAATAAAAATAGGTCACATAAGGGAGAATTTAAGCTCCAAGACCAGTACTGAACTCACCAGCATTCCTCTAAAATGCTGCATGCTTGCTTCACTCTCAGTGCTCAGATATTGCGTACTGAACAAGTCTGGATGCCATTGCATTCAATGCTGTGTTGCTCTAACACATGACAGTACTGAGGAAGATAACAAGCACTAACACAGTACTGCATGGGTACACTAGTCTTCTCAGTACAGCTTCATAGGCTCCCTTCAAAATTGTTATCACAGTTAAAGGGAATATCTCAACTGCTCATCATTTGAATTACCTGCTACTGCTTACCGATCTGAAAGTCGCCAACCTGATACTCAGCTAATCTTGGCTTTGTTAACTTTCTACAACTGCTCAGGGTGATACAAAGGTGGTTTTAAGTCATTGTTTTTACTCCTGGTCCACATTTTTCTTACTGAAGTCAAAGAGAGAAGCTACGTGAAAATCCATGGAGTCAAAAGGTGATGCTGGTTACACTATAAAAAAACAGAATTATTACAAGGGTGCCAGTGTACCTTCTGTTGATAGCTGAGTACAGAAGACTAGAAATCGAGAAGTTTTTTGTGCTAATACCTCATAAATCTGCATTCATAATATTTACTAAGAGACATGTAGCCTCCTCCATTCAAGAAAGAAAATGTTTCCAAAAAAAAGAAAAGATATTGTACATTATGTGCCCATGGCTATGATAAATCAAGGCCTAGCAATTGATCGCATTGTGGTCTTCTGTTGCAGGGTAACAGAAGTCATTGGGATATGGTGACAGTTTTTGTCAATTTAATTTCTGCGGTTAGTGAATTATATTACTTTTAACAGGATGTGGCATTTTAGGGATGGCAAACTAGGCTCTGGTGACAGCAATCCTTTTTGAAGTGATTAGCTTTTTAAAGACAGCACCAGATACCAAAAAAAATTGTTTTTGAAAAAGAGATCATGAGGTTCGCAAGCTAAAGAAATAGTAATTCCAATTCTGAGGTCCCTAATTTTTCTATGAGTGTAACATATATCTATGCTATATACACATACAAAACATGCAGAAATATGCATCAAAATTGTCATTCGCATTGTGAAGTAAAATACTCAGAAGTTGGAAATGCCAGAATGAAGTTTGCTTGTGCAACCAGCCATACGTATGAGTGAAAAGAAAGTTGGCAGTTGCTAATTAGCATTCAGCTAAAAGCTGAGCATTTCCATTTAGCTAATTTAACAATACTGAAGATTGAATTCCTTTTTCAGAACAGCTGATCAGCACAGACAGAATGCTCTTAAAGGTAGGTGAGTCATGAGGATGCTCTTTCCTACACATTTCAGCAATTTCAGACATGGATTCACAACCTGCTCCTTAGACTTCTGTTGCATGCAGGATGGACTTTGTGGGGACTTAATCAAGTATACATTAAATGCCTGAAATATCTTTACCTTCATCAATAGCACCTCTTGTTCTCACTCCATTCCTACTGGAGATTTCATAGTAAGTATAACAGCTTATCCTGTATTATGTTAGGTTCTATCTCTTTCTCTGGTATTTAAGTAACAGCATCTTTCCCACTCTCTGAATCCTTTGCTTTTTGGAGTTACAGTCAACGACCTATATGTGTGTGAAGGCAATCCATTAAGAGTGTTAAAGGAAGCATTAGCTTTAATCCCTGAAAACGCAAAAGAGTGTAGAACATAGGACTATAAGGGAGGATGTACAGGCATACCATGTTTTATTGCGCTTCGCTTTATTGCACTTTGAGATACTGCATTTTTTACAAATTGAAGGTTTGTGGCAACCCTGCAACAAGCAAGTCTATCAGCGCCATTTTTGCTACAGCATATGCTCACTTCGTTCATTTTTGGTAATTCTCGCAATATTTCAAACTTTTTCATTATTATTATATCTGTTATGGTGATCTGTGATCAGTGATCTTTGATGTTACTATTGTAATTGTTTTGGGGCTCCACAAACCACACCCATATAAGATGGTGAACTTAATCGATAAATGTTGTGTGTGTTCTGACTGCTCCACCAACCAGCCATTCCCCCATCTCTCTCCCTCTCCTCGGGCCTCCCTATTTCCTGAGACACAACAATATCGAAATTAGGGCAATTAATAACCCTACAGTGGCCTCTAAGTGTTCAAGTGAAAGGAAGAGTCGCATGTCTCTCACTTTCAATCAAAAGCTAGAAATGATGAAGCTTAGTGAGGAAGGTGTGTTGAAAGCCTGGATAGGCCAAAAGCTCAGCCTCTAGTGCCAAACAGTTAGCCAAGTTGTGAATGCAAAGGAAAAGGTCTTGAAGCAAATTCAAAGTGCTACTCCAGTGAACACACGAATGATAAGAAAGTGAAACAGCCTTATTGCTGATACGGAGAAAGTTGTAGTGGTCTGGATAGAAGATCAGACCAGCCACAACATTCCCTTAAGCCAAAGCCTAATCCAGAGCAAGGCCCTGACTCTCTTCAATTCTATGAAGGCCGAGAGAGGTGAGGAAGCTGCAGCAGCAAAGTTTGAAGCTAGCAGGGGTTGATTCATGAGGTGTAAGGAAAAAAGCCATCTCCATAACGTAAAAGTGCAAGGTGAAGCAGCAAGTGCTGATGTAGAAGCTGCAGCAAGTTATCCAGAAGATCTAGCTAGGAGAATTGATGAAGGTGGCTACGCTAAACAACAGATTTTCAATGTAGACGAAACAGCCTTCTCTTGGAAGAAGATGACATCTAGGACTTCATAGCTAGAGAGGAGAAATCAATGCCTGGCTTCAAAGCTTCAAAGGACAGGCTGACAGCAAGAGAACCAGAAGTGACAGCAAGAGAACTAGAATTAGAAGTGGAGCCTGAAGATGTGACTGAATTGCTGCAATCTCACAATAAAACTTTAACAGATGAGGAATTGCTTCTTATGGATGAGCAAAGAAAGTGGTTTCTTGAGATGGAACCTGCTCCTGGTGAAGGTGCTGTGAACACGGTTGAAATGACAACAAAGGATTTAGAATATTGCATAAACTTAGTTGATAAAGCAGCAGCACCGTTGGAGAGGATTGACTCCAGTTTTGAAAGAAGTTCTGTTGTGGGTAAAATGCTATCAAACAGCATCTCATGCTACAGAGAAATCCTTCGTGAGAGGAAGAATCAATCGATGCAGCAAACTTCATTGCTGTCTTATTTTAAGAAATTGCCACAGCCACCCCAGCCTTCAGCAACCACCACCCTGATCAGTCATCAGCCATCAACATTGAGGCAAGACCCTCCATCAGCAAAAAGATTGCAACTCGCTGAAGGCTCAGAGGATGGTTAGCATTTTTTAGCAAAAAAGTATTTTTTAATTCAGGTATGTACATTGTTTTTTTAGACATAATGCTATTGCACACTTAATAGACTACAGTATAGCGTAAACATAACTTTTATATGCACTGGGAAACCAAAAAATTCGTGTGAGTCACTTTATTGCAATATTCGCTTTATTGCAGTGGTCTGGAACCAAACCCGCAATATCTCCGAGGTATGCCTGTACTGATTACAGGCTGGCTGTTTATGGTTGTGCTTCTCCTTTTGGTGTAGCATTGCTTGACTTCTATGGCTACATGCTCTGCAGTGGTTATACTGCAGTTATCCACAGCAATTTATCCAAAAGGCTGCTTATGCTTTTTACTGTCTTTTCAGGATATGCATACAAAGGAACTAGGTTCATTTGCATCCTGCCCCACTATCCTAGCTCTATGATGTTTATGAAAAGGAGAGTTTCTAACAATGAAAAGGTGGTTGACCATTTATGAGAGAGATCCAAGCACCCTGAAGCATGGAGGACACTCAGATTCAGGCACAAGCATTGCAGCTATCCTTATCTCCAAAATGGACTAGAGTTTAAATTTCAGATATCAGCATTTCTGAACTATACGAGTTTTGCTTTGGGACAGGACTCAGATATAGATTGTTGGATGGTCTTGGGCTTATTTGCCTACCTAATGATGCCACAGTTATAATTAATTCTTCATGCAGTAACAGGAGACACCTGACTTTGGACAAGTAACCTGTCTTAAGTAACAACACAGCAAGTTTGAGCTAAAGTCTCTGACCTGACTTGAATCCATGCACCAGCACAAGGGCAATGAGTAGCAGAGAGATGGAGTCCTTAACTGCTAGCAAGCCAGTAGGAGAGACTCTGGCACCATTGTCACTGTGGCCTTCTACACAGGAGACTCTCAGGTGTGCCATGTTGTGTCTGCCCACAGCTAGCAAATAGTCTTTTGAAGGCTGTTGCTAGTCAAGTCCTGGCCAAGTCCAAACCAGGTCTAATCTGCTTCAAGCCTGAGGCATGAATGGAACTGGTCTTTAAAGGTAGAAAGTCCTAACAGGCTCCTTGACAGCTCTGGTGTATAGCTTCAGTACAAACTCTCTTGACTCTTGACTTTAAAAGAAAGTGACAAGAGATGAAATGCTTTAAGTGCCACTCATTTCTACCCTCAGTAGTGGTCTGTGACTAGTCAAGTGCTTTTCTTCTGGCTACTTCTTATATCTGAAAATGTGCAGGGGGAATAATTAGAAAAAAAATTGTCAACACGAATGATGTTTAAAGCCCATGCTAATAGTTCACTCATCCCATCTGCTTAAGAAAGCCATCCCTTCAGTAAATTCCTTTTTAATTTGAAGAAGTTCCCTGGTTCAGTCACACCACAGTCATTTTTAATTATGTTACTGAGACTGTGTTGGGTTTTTCTTGCCCTTCTGGGCTGGTGCTCCATTTCCTCACCAGTGCTGACTCGCTTAGACTCTTCATTAGGAAGATAGAGCCTCAAAACACAATGCACAAAGCAGGCCTGATACCATTTTTTATGCTTTTTTTTTTTTCCTAAAAATAAACTCCTCCACTTCCCTCATTTCCCAGCTGTCCTACAGAGACACTTTTAGCATCTGTCAGTATTAGAAAGCTATAAATAGGGATATCTAGGGAACAAAATAGGGAGAGTTTTCCCCCCTCCCCATCCCTCCTCTGCATTTTGAAGGCAGAAGGCAAAGGTGGATATGTATGTGTACATTTTCTTCTAAATAAAGATAACGAGTAATCAGTTCAAAACACATTGCTACTGTAAAAAAAAGTGATTCCTACCAATCCCCAGCAATCTCAACAGAGCTTTGGATCCTGCCAAGCATTTCGCATGGGTATTTATTGAAAACAAACATGCTCATACTGAGAAACTGCAAGCACCCTCCTGCCTGCCTTAGGCCCTAACATTCTGTGTGGATTAAACAGTTCTACATGGAGACCATATTTACACTAGGCTTTTGCTGATTAGATGGTCCACAGTAATGTTCACACAGTTAGCTTCCTCCTGTTGCAGTCCAAACAGTATTCTCCACTGTGATGAGAACCTCCACTGTAATAAAGTCTGCTTCACAGGAAGGTGTCTCATTAGATTTAGTCTCACTGCTGATCCCTATGTGTAATAGGATATTTCCATTGGAGTGCTATGGGAAATACAGTAGAAGAGAATCAAAACCACCTGGATTTAAGGGGTTTAGCTGGGAAGAGGAGAGAATCAGGATCTCAGATTTCAGTGATTCCTTTCATCTTATCTCATGATCTGTTGTTTCTTGGCTGGCCAGTGTTATTTCCCAAAAAATACCTTGTGCTGCTTTGCTTTGACTGCAAAACTGAAGAAATTTTTGGAGATTTATTTCACATCTTCACAAGAGAGGTGGCACCAACTTTGCAAATTGACCACTGCACTATGAAGGAAATTCTCACTGCTGTGAGCAGGAGCATTTGTCCCACAGGCAGCTGCAGCAGTGAAAGGACAAGGACACTGACTAGCCATTTGCTGTTGACTTGTCTTCCTCAGTGCAGCACTTTTTCTGGGCTTGTGAAACAAACATAAATTAGTGGGAAGAGTTATAGGACATATATAGGAAGAGTTATAGATATCACATAACCTTGTAAACTGAGCTCCTCTCTCCCCCATCCTTATCATTCTCTTTGTCTCCACTGTCTGAATTAAAAGAAAATGGTCACCTTGCTCAGTTTTCTGAAATTTTGTTTATAGACCCTATTCTGAAGAAAGGCCCCTGAGTTGTTGAAGAGGAGGAAGAATCTATACACAGACCAGAGTACATGCAAACTCAAGTGCATAAGCTCTGGATAACAACAGAGCTTTAATTGTGCTTAATGCTTCCTATTGTCTAAATTTGGTGGGTGTTGAGATCACTGTTTTGTGTTGCTGGTTGTGCCCCTTCACCATGAGGAAGTTGGTATGGCAGCAAGACAGGGTTCTGCATGCCCAAGGGCTTAAGGAATTAAGTGGAAGTCTGAGCCCTTTTTCAGACCTTGCTTTGGATCTTGGAAAAGAATTTAGTTTAATTTGAAGAATGCTTAAGCTTAGACAAAAAGCCAATGAAAGGTGCAGTTGGAAGACTGAAATGCGTAGCAGTTCTAGGTCAAGACTCAAGACTGCTGAACAGTGTGTTATGCTAGTCATTCCTGGCAGTGAACAATTTCATCTGGGAGAACAAGAGCGAGAATCTCATCAAGGGTTGGCCAGCAGTACACAAATTTTTCAAAAGAGTAGTCGTCATGGACATGCGGTCAGAGCTGCCTTAAGCTCCTCTTTGTAAGAGAACTGACTTTATTATTTTAAATCTATACTCGATTAAAACTTGAATGTGATATTTTATTTATATTTTGCATTGTGTTTCAGGAGAAACCTTGTGACTATGGTTATGAATGTGGAATTAATATTTCATGATATATTATGGAGTATTATGATTTTTAATAAAACTTGAAGGTTATTTGTGCAAGGGAGGTATGCTTTCATATTGTGGGATGTGTGTTCCTCTCAAAGTTTTAAATAAAATGTTACCAAAAACATATAGATCACATTTCAACAAAACCAGTACTTTATATAAAGGTGCAAATAAGACTTCATTAGCATAGATAGTTTTGCAGAAGTGCAAACATGTGAATCAACAAGACAAGTGCACTAGCAAGATTTTTAAAATGGATTTATTACCTAGAAGCATAAATTCTCACCCCTTTGCCCATGTAGATTAAAATCATATACAACTGTGCACTTACTATCTATCTGCTTTTCTGGTGTCTTATGGGTTGGATTCCCACTTGTTTTGTGGATTTAAAGTTGCTGCTCTCTTTACCTTACACTGTGGTTTGCAGAGGAAAGGAGCTGTGAACTCCTGCTGCTGGGACTAATAGGCAGAGTTCTGAGATTTTCGTGCAGGAACAGCTACAGAAGGAGTTCTGTAGCATACTGTCTTCAACTAAAAACCCTCAGTCTTTTCCTAAACTCAATAAGGTGTTTCTGCATTGTCTCAGTATTTTCCGTAATCTCCAGACTGCCTGTTTAGCTCTTGTGTGAGGATGAGTCCCTGCTTACTTTGCTCCTTAGTTCAGAGAAATGCTGTCTGATCCTGGCCTTCTTGGTCTGGCAGAAGGTCTCCAAATAAGGCCGCCATTGTTGCCTTGTCCCTCAGATCCTCTCCTCACAGGCTACATTTGATTCAAAGCCCATGGGATAACTGAAAAGTAACATACAGCTAGATTTTTTTCTTACTTTCAGTGATATCAAACACAAAATATTCTCCCTGCAGTTTTGAGATAATAATGTCCATAAACTTTTCTCAGTATTAGAAGATCACACAGGAGGTTCTTTTATATATATATGTATTGCTGCTTCTGATCTTAATTGGAGGCCTGATGCTTTATACTGTTGGTTACTTTTATGATGGGCAGCCTTGTTTTTTGAGGTGATTGTTGATTAAGAGGGCTCAGCAGTTTGCAAGTTGCAGGGCTAGACAGTGGCTAGGTTTTCTGGAAAGAGACGGAGCAACAAAATGGAAGGACGAGAATTACCAGAGCAGAATATGATCTAGGATATTATAAAGATTATTGGAACATGACAGAAGAGCGATTGTGGTGATCATGCACTGAAGATGATGTGCTGCTTTGGAAATACAAATATGGAAGTTAAAGCAGTAGGTTAACACATGCGTGTATAGATGGGCTATTAAGACTTAAGCAGGGATAGCATGATTAAACAGAGGAGACTAAAATAAAAAGCATCAAAATTGCTGTTTGGGAGGGCTGGTGAAAACCTTTTCACTAGGATAATTTTGGGAGTATAGTGCAAATTCCTGTGTCAAATTTGGAAATGGATAGAGATTTCTCTCTAAAGCTATAGAGAAATAAATACTTCCAGGAGTTTATCTGTGAGAAACAGAGTGGAGAATAGATTCTGCTGACAATAGTAGGGCCTAAATACTCCTCAGTGTTACAGGTGGTAGGGTTTTGGATTTCTTTTTCTTTTATCAAATAGTTGCTGAACAGAAAAAGGCTGATGTTGTTTAATACAGGCTGGTATGAGAAACTGGGAGATGGAAGAAGACTTGGTCGTAGAAATTAGTTATGGCTTGTTTCAGTTTAAACTAAAGGTAATTTAATTTGATTCAGAACAAACTAAATGTAAGGACAAATTTGACTAAATCTGTGAGTAAAGTTCCGTATTTCAAAAGAGTGAACTCAGATATACTTAAGGAAATAGCTAGTAAAGTCAGTTGTACTGGGGAGCTGGATATGGAGAAGTTTGAATTTCTTTGAATCAGAAATGCTAAAACTTTCAGGAAGCTGTGTGCAATCAGTATGAAAGAGCTCTAGACCCACCTAGATAAATGAATGGCATAAAAAATCATATTGGCTGGTGACGAAGACTGGAGGAAAGAATTAGCCCTGCTTGATACAATCTGCTTGAGCTACTACAGGCTGAACTCAAACGAAAGTCTTTCTCAAAATGGAATTCCCTGTAACGTATAACACGAGTCTGTCTTGTGTCATTTAGAGAGATGCTTCAAAACTCCTGTAAATATCAAATGCTACACAATTACAGAAGGCCTCAGTGATAATAATCTCATGCCCTGTGGCTAATGGAGGTCATCAAGTTTTGCAGCAGTTTAAAGGTTTATCATCCACCTCGTAACTAATTATTAATAAATACAAAGGCTGCCATGCAAAAATCATAAAAATGGACAGTCAGGAAACATTATAAGAAAAATGCTAAGTCAGTAAAAACAAAACAATAATTCACAGAAATTATTTTTTTACTATATTGAGAGTGAGCCATATAGTATCAGAACATTTCATTTCCATTGTTCACATCAATACGGACTTATTCTCTGACTTTGGCATAATTTATCCCTTTGTTGCACTTCATTTTCTCATTCTGGATGACAGATATGATAATACAATTCTTCACATAGGATGGTGGAAACCTTGATAAGAAGAAATAACAAAATGATGATATAATGGTGAGAACTGTAACATGTTGGTTCATTAAAGGTGCTTTGAATGAAACAGAGATCTTAGTTTCTCATCAAGTGTTTTCAGAATATGTTAAACTGTTGGAGTGGGGGGACGGACCCGGAGTAACGATGAGTCTCAATATGAGTATGGTCGTTCTCCCTTTATTAGAGCTTACACAGAGTATATATAGACAAGCGATAAGCATGTACTAGCAATAGCTGTATGATTGGTTTACAGTCTGTTCATGCGCCTAAAGCGAATACACGATTGGTGCAAAGTTGCTGTTCCCGTGGAGGGGCTTGTCGGCCCCCTCCTTTACTTGTTTACCACTACTTGCCTTCCCCTTCTGTAATGGTCTAGGAATGCTCAAGGACAGTTCACATAGCTGCAGGGATCCTCCCTCTATTGTGAAGACAGGATTGCTCACTTCTAAGAGATCATGCCCCTTTTCACTTAAGCATTCTTCCACAATTCCCCCTTCTTGTTTTTGAGCAATCCAGGCTTGGTTCACTACTTTCAGCAGAGCTTTCTTAATACAGCTTAATACTACACATAAACACAAACCTATAACTACAAGGATTATCAATATGCGTAAGCCTTCAGTAAGCAACCCTATTAGCCACTGTGGTAGATTTCCAAACAGGTTAGTTAGCCATCCGTCTAAGCATTAATAAACGCGGCACTACAATTACTAGCAGGCATACTGCTGTTGCACCTCCCCCTGCTATACTCAGGAAATTCACTTTCATCATAGCCGGGGATTCCTACTAAGCAGGTTCTAAAGGGTTGCGTAGCAGAAGCTAGCTACAAACAAAAGGCTTGTGGCCCTGTTTTGTTCACCCAGGTAACCCACATATTTTGTCTGTGTTCAATCTTGTGGAGAGTCATTGCCACTGGGAACAGTATCCCCAGAATCAGGATCTCTGTCTTCTTGTTCGCTAGATGAGCCATGATGAGTCAAGACAGGCTTCACGTTCTTGCTGGGTACCCACACTGGACCACGATCTGTGGAGACACACATATAACCTCGACCATTAAAGACAACAGGGGCGGGCCCAATCCATATTCCGGAGACTGGGTCCCTATACATTACTTTAAACTGTGGTAATGTTGTATTATTAAACTTAAGATTTTGGTGGTGAATTATCACAGGGGATTCCTCATGGTCGCCCATGAGGCAGAGATAATTCAGGGTGAAGAGGGCACGGTGCAGCCTCTGCTGTGCGTCCGTCTCCTCACCCTTTTGCTTCCTTAGGTAGTCTTTTAACACTTGATGGGTGCGCTCCACCAGGCCCTGTCCAGTGGGTGAGTGTGGGATTCCCGTAACATGATCAACTCCCCATCGGGACAGAAACGCCCTGAATTTGTGGCTGATATAGGCAGGTCCATTATCCGTTTTTATCCGCCCCGGTACGCCCAATATGGCGAAACAAGCCAACAGGTGTTTGCACGCATGTTGTGCCTTTTCTCCGGGTAATGCAGTTGCCCACATCATTTTTGAAAAGGTATCAATGGTCACATGTACATACTTTAACCAACCGAATTCTGGAACATGAGTGACATCCATTTGCCATAATTCTAGAGCTTTCAGCCCTTTTGGATTTACCCCAAGCCCAATGCCTGGGCCATGGTTCCCGCATCTTGGGCAGGCCTGTACAATGCCTCGGGCCTCACTCTCTGTTAAACCGAATTGTCTTCTTAGCCCTTTTGTGTTCTGGTGGAATGTGTCGTGACTCTGTCTAGCTTGCTGGAATTTGTCCATGGGGGGTAAATGACACACGGAGCTAACCAGGCTGTCAGCGATCTGATTGCCTTGTCCTAGCCCTGCATCTAACTGGTGGCTACGAATGTGGATAACGCAGCAAGCTGCTGTTCGTTGACCCAGCACAGAGCGCAAGGTGATGAACAGACTTCCCAACCTCGGGTTAGATGTTTCCCTTATTAAGGCGTCCTCCAGTCGTGGTACTATCCCTGCTACATACATTGAGTCAGTCACTACCTTTAAAGAAGTATTCAGCCAATTGGTTAGAGCCCAAACTACCGCAGTTAATTCTAAAGTCTGAAGGGAATCCCGTGGCTGTCCCTCCATGATGTGTTGTTTCCATTGCTCACCTTCTTTCCACACGCACGCGGCACGTCACAAGCGCTTACCCGCATCCGTGTAGACAGTAACGCCATCTGAAAGGGGTTCCCTACTTACTTTGGACTTTTCTATCCATTGATTTCGCTGTAGCACCTGCCATAACTTTCCCTGAGGCTGACACGAATGTACCTTACCACAGAAACCTAACAGAGCATTTTGTATGGCCACAGCGTTTTGGAGCCACCACTCTAGGTCAGCCATGTTAACAGGTATACTGATATCGTTCGGCTCTTGACCACTGATCTCTAAGATTCTTGATCGCCCTTTGCGTATCAATTCACCTACTGCTTCGGTTCGGGTCTGGATACTCGTTTTTGGTTGTACACTCAGGAATACCCATTCCAAGATATGAAATACATCTTTTTGATTTTTGCGTTTGGCAGTGGCATTAATCAGAATAGGGGAGAGAGATTCCCCGCTTCTGTTTTGCTACTGACAAACGACTGCATATGGTGAGTCTTTCCCATTACATATGATTAGGGATATGGGAAGGTTTAGGAGGCATCGAGAGGACCATGCCAAATGTAATTTTTGTGTGATACGCTGTAACACAGCATGTTGTTCAGGTGTCAGAGTAATTTTGTTAGCGGGATTAGTGCCTCGTAATAGCGCCGTCAGGGGCGCAATATCGGTATTGGAGATACCAACACAATGTCGCACCCACTGCACGTCCCCAAGCAGGGTCTGTACATCATGTAGGGTGCTTAACTGCGTTGTGAGTTCTGTCTTTTGGGGCCGAATTTTAGATTCTGCAATGGACCATCCAAGATACTTCCATGGAGCCGTGCGCTGGATCTTATCTGGTGCGATGATAAGTCCCTTTTTAGAGAGAATGTCGCTCAGCTGTTGTAATGAGTCGTCTGTAAAGGACTTTTCCTGGCAACAAAGAATGTCATCCATATAGTGATAGATTATGGTGTCTGGCCATCGGTTTCAGGGCGGCTGCAATGCCCATGCGACATAAAGTTGGCACAATGTCGGTGAGTTCTTCATTCCTTGCGGTAAAACAACCCACTCATAACGCTCCGCGGGCTCAGCCTTGTTTATTGCTGGCACAGAAAAGGCAAAGCGTTGTGTATCTTGAGGGTGTAACGGAATGGTAAAGAAGCAGTCCTTCAAGTCGACTATCAGTATGTGCCACCCGTCTGGCAGCATATTAGGTGATGGCATGCCAGGTTGCAACACTCCCATAGATTGCATCTGTTCATTGACTTTGCGGAGGTCATGCAAGAGTCGCCACTTTCCGTTCTTCTTCGGGATGACAAAGATAGGCGTGTTCCATGGACTGACAGAAGGCTTGATGTGCCCGGAGGCAAGCTGTTCGGCGACCAGTTGCTTGGTGATTTGCAGTCGCTCTTCATTCATGGGCCACTGGTCAACCCACACGGGTTCATCGGTGTTCCAGGTTAACGGTGGGTTGGGCGACTGCTCCCCAGCGCCCAGGATTAAAAAGGTTTCGTTGTTAGCACTGCTCCAATCTGATTCAAAACATCACGGCCAATTAAGGCCTCCAAAGTCCCAGGTAGAGGTAACACATACACCTTAAGACTGGCTTGCTGACCTTCTGGAAACTGCAAGTGGATTGGCTGTTTGCTAACATAAGGGGTAGATTGTCCCCCAACGCCTGCAATGGATGTCGTCGGCATTTCTACCGGCCATTGCATAGGCCATACAGTTCGGCTGATGATGGTAACGTCAGCTCCGGTATCCAGCATGGCTTCGATTTGCTTGGATGTGCCATGTTGTGAGATGATGACACTCATGGTGGGACGCCGATCCATTTTTGTGGTAAAACAAACAGCAGGTCTGGTAGATCCGAAGCCACGGTCACCTCGATAGGGTTGGAGTTGCAGCGGATGGTCCAATGAGGTGCCAAGGGCGACTATTTGCACGATCTTACTGCCTTTAGGAATGAAAACAGGCGGGCAAACAGTATAGACCATAATGTAAATGCAACCCGTAGAATCAGCATCGATTACTCCCGGCAACACAATAAGTCCTTGAATACCAGCGGAGGACCGCCCTAGCAGCAATCCTCCAACGGAACTATCTTGATGGAAGAGAGGCCCTATCGCATTGCTGGGGATCTTCTGAACCGTGGAGTCAACGAGCGTGACATCTACTGTGGTTTCCACGTCGACCCCCAAGCTCCCTCGGGTTGCGGGGCAGTGTCGCTGCAGAAAACCCCGGGTCTCGCAGGTGGGTTCACTTGTGTCCGCGCGCGGCCCTTCCCTGCGCTCACCCGGCCGTTTCCCGAGCAAACTTTGGTGGCATGTGTATCTCTCTGGCAGTTGTCATACCACACCGCAATAGACAATCGGTGCGAGTGTGGCCCGCCTCCCCACATCGATAGCACCGCCCTTGAAAGGGGGTGCCCAACACACGGCGCTTCGGGTTGGGTCGTCGGTCCTTCCGCACCATAGCAGCAACGGCGCCCTGGATGGCTGCAGCGACGGAGGCACCCTGCTTTTGTGCCTCCGTCCGCTCCACCCGTAGTAGCATCTCCTCCACCCCAGCCCCTTTCAGCAGGCTAGCCAGAATCTGCTTTGTGACCTTGTTGGCGTTGTCAAAAGCAAGCACCTTGAACATTTGGCCTTTACCGTCCTCCGTGAGGTCAGGGTGCTGCATGATCGCCTCCCAGAGGCGGTCAACGAAGTTGCTGTACTTCTCGGTCGCACCTTGCACCAGGTTCCTGAGTGATGGAGTGCCTCCCCCTGGTAGGGAAAGGAAGGCGTCGAAGGCCAGACGGGCTGACAGCTGGAGCATGGATGGGGGGTAGTTGGCTTGATCCAAATAGCTGGACCAGGCTCCTTCCCCAGCCAGCATCTCGGCTGTGACCCCGCACAAGGGGTCATCTTGGCCCAGGTGGCGCATGGCCTCCTCCGTGCTGCGCTGTTGCCACGAGGCCACCCACAGTAGATACTGGGTTGGCGTAAGTAGAAGCCTCATCAAGTTTTTACAGTCATAGGGGCACATCAGATCTGCTGAGAAGATCCAGTTGACGATCTGCCGAGTTGCCTCGGATTTGATACCGTAGGTGGATACCGTCTTACAGGCCTGCTGAAGGATCTTCCAATTATGCGGCTCCCATTTTTTATCTCCCCCTCCGTAGACGATCGGGAAGGCCAAGGCCGACGGCCCGCCTCCCCCAGGGGCTGGCTGCCACTGTCCCTCTACAATGGCGTCCTTGATGATACCTCTCCACCAGGGCTCCCGCGGGATGAACCCACCGGAGGTCCACATACACGGGGGAAGGTCCCTCCTCCCGTCCCTCAGTTCCAGCTTTTCCAGTTTTACTGACAGCTGCTCAAACATTTTTAATAGTTGAGCCGTGGACGGCTTTGTCCCCATGGGGGTGGTAGGCGAGGCTGTGCCTGACGACTCCGGAGATATCAATGTCAGGGGCCCCCGCCATGGCCTCGACGGGGCTGTGCTGCCCTCCCCTGGTACAGGCGGCGACGAGGGCCCTGGGCATGGCGCACTGCCGGCTCCCTCAGGAGCGGACGGAGGCAAGGGAGGCGGAGGGGGTGGTGCTGGAGGGACCGACGGTCGAGGCGGCTCCTCTGTGGGCGGCAGAGGCAGGGCACTAGGAGCTGTCCCGCCCTCCCCCGGCTCCTGGCAGGCGTCCTGCTGTACTTCCGCGTTCTCGTCAGTACTCGAGCCGACTGGCCCGGTGGTAACTTCCCCTTTTCCCGCAGAGCCGGCTGGACCCCCCCGTAGATTTTGCAACATCTCCGTCACGGTGCGGTACGGTTTGCCCGTGGAAACGGGTCCCCTGATGGCAAACTGAGACCCGCCGCAAAGACAGAAAGGGGCGCTGGGTGGCGCAGGGTTCAGCATTGTTTTGGCAGCAGCCACGACTTCTCCCTCAGCCTTCGTGGCTGCTAGGGTCTCTAGGACCGCGCTCCACAGAGCTCGCACCGCCTTAACCTCCTTCTTCTCCTTGTATCCACCCTCGATGGTCTTATGCCACATTGTCTCTCCGAAATCTCGCCATTCCGATACAGAAAATAGCATATGAGTATCAGGGAAGTATCCCCATCTTTGCCCTAGCTTAATCAATCGGTGCAACTGCTTTTCCGGGGCGTCAATCCCTCTCTTAGAGAGTATCCCGGCGAGCAAGGTGGCGGCAGCATCAGTTTCCATGCTGCTCCCTGAGAGGCGGGGTGCGACCCCGAGGCCTCAGTGTCTGACTGGCTAGCGGCATACAGTCAGCACTCCTTTCAGCCGTTCAATCCCCACTCCCGTCCTCTCGCTGCTTACCGCAGTCTCGGAGCTCTTATCGGAAATCAACCATCCTCTTATTGGTAGTCTCGGAAATCAACCATCCTCTGCTACCAGATGTTGGAGTGCGGGGACGGACCCGGAGTAACGATGAGTCTCAATATGAGTATGGTCGTTCTCCCTTTATTAGAGCTTACACAGAGTATATATAGACAAGCGATAAGCATGTACTAGCAATAGCTGTATGATTGGTTTACAGTCTGTTCATGCGCCTAAAGCGAATACACGATTGGTGCAAAGTTGCTGTTCCCGTGGAGGGGCTTGTCGGCCCCCTCCTTTACTTGTTTACCACTACTTGCCTTCCCCTTCTGTAATGGTCTAGGAATGCTCAAGGACAGTTCACATAGCTGCAGGGATCCTCCCTCTATTGTGAAGACAGGATTGCTCACTTCTAAGAGATCATGCCCCTTTTCACTTAAGCATTCTTCCACATTAAACATTATATGTGAAAATATTCAAACCCTGTAAAAATGAGAGAGGTTTTTGCACTTTGTAAGAAGATCAAGTGTTCAAAGTTAGACAAGTAGAATGAAATGATGAAGCTGTTAGCAGTATATCTCCATCTTTTCCTCCATTAACAAGAGTAGCACCAAAACCCTTTAACAAGTTCTAGTATCCATACTTAGAAAATGTGCATAAAGTGAAGAGAAATCAGAAAATAGACAAAAGAATGCTTTGCAGTCTGGAGAAAATGTTCCTAGTGAAAGCCTTACCAAACAATCTAATTCAGAGGGAACTTTGTTATTGTGGTCTATACATATATCTCTGTGCATGGTCAAAACAGTTAAAAGTTTACAGCAACAAAGACCATTATAATGCTTTATAGCTTTTTACAAAAATATCAAAAGAAAAAAAATAAAAACAATTACAGCATTTTGAAAATAGCCCTCATTTACATCAGCACAAGAGGTGAAGAGGAAGACAACTCACCATCTTCTAGGTGGAAGTTCCTTTAGGAGAAGAATAAGTAATGATAAGAATTGCTTCTGCTCCTCATTAAAATCTTTATTCTTTTTCTTTGAGGGAAGAACAGACAACTCCATGCAGGAGAAAAGAGGGATGAACAAGGGAGTGGGAGAAAAAGGGAACAGTCAGGAAATCAAATGTCCATCTCTGCGTTTTTACTTGCCATGTCAGTGCCACAAAAGTGCCAGTACAGTATAATCTGCTAATCTGAGAGCAAACAAGCTTGTACAAGCTTGGTCAAACATTTCTTTTACGGCTTATTTTTCTAATCATGAGGTTGTGGTAAAAGGTGTGTTAGAAGGAAAAGAAAGCAGAAATAGATCTCTAAAACCCAGAAAGAGAAGAAAAAGAAAAAAGACTCCTGGGGAAGTGGTTGAAACCAGGAGCACAAGATGCTCATTAAGGTCATGCTCAAGAGTCATCCAAATACAGTAGAGGTAGATATGAGAGATGATATCATATGTGTCCTTTCTGTCTGGCCTACCCAGTTCAAATGCTTTTCAGATAAGGATCGTAAAGACTCAAAACCATCATAAATAGGTGCTGGGTTCCAGCGGAGAGTTAGAACAGTATGATGATATTAAAAATTGCTTCTTTGTCCATCCAGTCTCCTGATATTATCTCCTTCTCTGTATCACAAGGTGTTTTAAAGGCAAATAACCACTACTTTGTTCACCAGTTAGGCCTAATTTCCATTTTGACCAGCTGATTTCTGTCCTTCTTTCTTCTTTTTTTTTCAGACATATTCATAACAAGTCCTATGTTTGCACTGCTTAAGCCAATTCCACCTTTTTAGTTTTATCTTTTAATGACTTTTGAAAATTATTTTATGCAGCAGTCTGAATTTGACCTTCATTTCCTCAGACAGCCCGACATATGGCCACTGCAAACCAATTATTACATAAGACAGTATTTTAATATTTCTTCTTTTAGCAGAAAAACATAAAATAATATACAATAAAATTGGAGACTCAACAGATAAATATTAGAAATGAAGAACAATTTTGTTTTTATTTTTTGATAATGAGGGTAACTATCCATTGGAACAACTTAACTCAAGATGTAAAGAACACTTTAAATTATTACTGAATATCTTTATAATGGATATACTGTACCACAACTAGAAATTTACAGGCTTAAAGCCTATAAAGGAGGATGAGCCATTATGCAATGCTGCTGTCTGGGACCTTTCACAGAGAAACAACAGAGCTGTAAGAGAGTACTTCTGTCCATTCCTTCCTGCCAGGGTCTGCAGATGTGTTGACAGTAGTTCCTGCTTTTCCCCAGAATGAGGGAAAATCTCTTCCTTACTTTATAAAAGAAATATGATTTCCTCTTTAAAAAAAGGTGCTTTTAAACATTTACATTAGAACCAAAAGGACTTGCTGCCATGCAAACGAGGAGGAAAGAATTAATATAGGAAGCAAAATGCTAAGAAGGATAGACGTGAAACTCCAAAGAGAGAGTGTAGGAAAAAAAAACTATAACAAAAGATGGCAGAAGTCCGTAAAGTTGCTATGACACAAGGAGCAATTGCAAATATGTCTAATAATTGGCTCAATAACCAGATAGCTTCTTTATCAGAATCTGAAAGCTGCTAATGATTACGATCAATAGGGTTCTAATTGCCCATTTAAAAATCATATCAATACAGTGAATGAACTCCTAAAAGCCTGAAGATGCCTTTTGTTCTTTCCTCTTTTTCTCCATGTTGTAAAAATAGCTGGTCAAAAGTAGCATTGACTGATCTGGCTCACAGATACATTCTTTGATTGTGTAACTATAACCAGCTGCTTGACTAAAATTGACACTGATTTATTAATTTATCTGATCTCAGGAAGGAGATCACAGGAAGGTCAGTAATAACCTGTCCTCTTCCTCTTTAGCATTACCTTAAGTTTACAGTCAGGTCTCACAGAAATTTTCACTACATAAACTATGGATTATAGTCTTGGTAAGAAATCCATTTGGGTCTGTTAGAGATTTTTCAGTAACTACTGTTGAATCAGGCTGAGCTGAACTTTGCATTTGGCATCTTTCCAGACTGCAAGCCATACTGTGCTGCATTCTTGGAAAAAAAAAGATTCTTAGACACAGGAATGTCTAAATACATTGAAGTTATCAAAGAAAGAACATTCCTGGAAATGTTTTGTGGGTGGAAATACTAGAAATGCTTCCCAAAGAAAATATTCTGTATCTGTAGATTCCATTAAAAAAATGCATTAAGATCCTCCTCATATAAGAATATGAATAGTTTCCCAATATTTAAACACTTGGCTATGGAAATGCCTAACTGCAGCTAAACACATTTTTATCATGTGTTGAAAAACAAAATTCCAGAAAGAAAGTGTACAGACAATCCATGAAGCGTATGTACTACACAGTCTATCTCATCCTGTTTTTCAGTGGAAGTGGATCTGAACGAGCAATGCTCTGCAAACCCTTGAAGTTTTGCTGTTAATGCCCTCATATAATACAGTAAAAAGATCCACACTTCCGAAATGAGCTTCCAAGCTCCATGACTTTATAACTTGCACTGATATTCAGTTAGTCATTCCTAGCTTGAACTTCCCTTCCCTTGTGTTTTAGTTTCCATCCAAGAGTGTATGCCCAACAATAATGCCCAACTTTTCAAGCTAGGAAAATCTCTTAACTTCTTATGAATGCACTCAAGTCCATATGCACACTTTGTAACATCATTACAAGTGGATTAATCACATGATAAAATGAGTAGGCATTTCCTATCAGGTGTTGAATGTTTATCTAGTTACATGCCAGGATGTGCAAAAAATGCTGTCATGGAATGAAAAGGTGCATTTCAATAACATGACTAGGCATACACCTGCCATCCGATGAGAGGAAACGGAATTTTGATCTCATGATGAATGTGTCATTTCCAGACAAGTAATGGGAAAACATCTGCAGAACCTTTGGGAAAGAAAGCATTAAGGAGCTCGGCTGCCAGAACAATTAATCTAGTCCACAATTTCCTCATGACCCATAAAAATGGAGCCTCAAGAAAGAACATAGCAGCAAGTTGGCTGAGATGGGATGAATTGTTATGCAGCAGGTTTGAGCAGTCCTCTGCTTAGAATGATCCAGGAAAATCCATGCTATGTTGAACAGCATTAGACCTAATGATTATTGTGTTTGTGGAGCTGAATGTACACAACTGAAACAACCTGTGGCAAGTGGCTAGTGAATATAACTTCTTCCCAGAAACTAACATTAAGAGAACTGACACACAGGTAGGTCCTAGAAGGAGAGAGAAAGAAAGCAAATTTGGCATATGTTCTTTCTGCAATGTCTTGCACATACAGTAACAGGATCCAAAGTGGAGACTTCACAAAACTGTGGTAACCCATCTGTATATATTTCTTATGAATTTATATTCACTTCTCAAATCAGGCCCAAACTTCACAGCTCATTTTCTCATAAAACCTAAATCAGGACCTTGTCAAACACTGGTACCACAGTTGTGACTCTTGTCAGCAGGTGAGGGTACTTTGACTTGGAATTTTTCTCAGTGTATGACTGTTGCCTGCACACGTATAGGATCTTCACTGACAAATTGCTGATACTATGAGAGAAGATCAGGTTTCATGAAAACTTTCTCCAATAGGAACAGCAAGTAGTTGCTTAACAACGATTACTGGATGTGGACAACTAGCATGCCTTATTGAGATGCCATAATCCTGATAAATTCCCATGATGCTATTTGGTTTGTGTGTTGGTACAGTCAGCACTGCCCATTCTATATAGACAACTAATTCAAGAACTCATTGCTCAATAAGATGCTAAAGCTCTGTATAGTTCTCCATTGGTGTGGTACATTGAAGGTGCATTTCTCTCTTTCATAAGATTTGTTGTGGCTGTTAGATACAGGTGAAATAACACTGACCGTACTTTATAAGCTCTCAGTTCTTCAGAAAATGCTTGAAATAACTCACTGACAATGTTGCTTAGTTACTCTTCACAGATAACATAGATGCCAAGGAAACTGATTCCCAATAGTGTAAACCAGTTAAAAGAATAATAGAATAATTTAAACTAAAAATGACAGCTGAAGGTCATCTAGTCCAAATCCCACTCAAAGCAGGGTGAGCTCCAGTGTTTACATCATGCTTCCCAGAGTTTTGTCCAGTTGAATTCTGAATATCTGCGAAAATGGAGATTGCTACTTCATTGCCCTATTTTAATATCTTCTTGTGACCCTTTATACCAATAAGAAGCAATTTTTCTAAGAAAGGTCCACAGAAAGTGGTCACCTCACAGTTTATGCCAGTGTTCATGTCCTGACCAGTGTAGATGGAGCACACTTGACAATTTGTGAAAAGGAGGGGAAAGGAGACAATGGGATGTGTCTTCAAAGGCAACTTCAGTCAATTTCCTCTCATACTCATGCCCACTAATTAGCACTGTAATGAGCATTTCAGAGATCCTCAAGACTCCTTGGATGCAATAACATTTCTTTACTCATTGTCAAAGGAAACACTGTTTGATATCCACAAATGAGAATCTTTGACATATTCTGTTTGTTTCATACTGTTGTCCTTTGATGAGCCAAATTATTCACTGTGGACTTTCTTTTTGCAGAAATAGCATTCATCATTTTGAATCTGTATACGGACAACTCTATGGCCTGACTAGAGATTTGGGCAACTGATCTGGTCTGCTCATTTGGTTGAGTTCCTGATGTTTTTATTGACAATGTTCATCTTACTGATCATGAAAAACGGCATTTAGATAGATCGCTATAATAAATCTTCTCTTAGTGTATAGTGATTATGATTCAAGGACTAAGGCTCTTTCCTAAACAATTGCAAATGATAGATTTGACTCAACAAAAAGATGGTGCTGAACTCTAAAGACAAGACAATTATGTAACTTGTCATTGAGAAAATGACCAGTTACCATGCTCAATCATGCAAAGCAACTCAGTAATATAAGCAGTGATGCCCTAATCAGATTATACATTTCACCTGTGAAACTGAAATCTCTAGACAAGGATGGATGAGGTATACATGAAACACATCTTCAGTAAGGCTATGATTTCATCATATGGCCTTTACTCATAGTACTTGATTTGCCTATCATAGATTGGCAGTTATCTTGCTCACAGAGTAAGCAGCTTGATTCTGTTCAGGATTTTTACTCTTGTTCACTTTAAGATAATATGTAGTCTTTCTGAATAAGGATCTGTAATGCAGGTTGACTAACATCAGTCTATACCAGCACTACCATCTTTAATTGCAGGCAAGGACATTAGTTCTGCAATAGTAATTCTTTTATCTCAAGTGCTTAAAATCACACTTAAGATCACTCTCTACTGCTCCAGGGAATGGCTCCAGAAGCTTTACTGCTTGTCGTCAGTCCTCAGCAGCATCTCATCTTGTCATCAAAAATTTGATGGCATATTTGTGGACCACACTTGTCAGGGAGCAGTATGTCAACACCCTGAGTGCATTAATAGCACTTAATGGCCCTGCCCAGCCTCACCTGGGGCCCCCAGCCACATCCTCTGCCAGTGGGCCTATGGGCTCCATTTATGCTCAGCCTAGGGCCTTCAGTCTTTTCCTGAGCTATGCTGTAGGAGTGCTGCTCTGTAGCTTGGCCACCACCATCCTGGTGCCTGGCTATGGGTCCCATTGATTCAGACCCCGACCTGTGGACTTACTTCTTAGCTTTACTTTGGACCTGCTTTGTCACCATGGACCTGCCCAGCCATCAGTGGGCTGTGTCTGACCTGGTTACCATTGCTGAGATTGACCTGCAGATTGATTTCCAGCTTGACCTTGGTCCTGCCTCATCATCACAAACTTGCCTGATGATCTGGACTCTTTGTTGAAAGTGGTTACCATCTCTAGGCCTGTCACTGCTGCCATGAGACTGTGTCTTGTAGGTTAGTTCACTGCACAAGCCTGCGTTTTGGCTGCCCTTGGCTCCCAGCTCACCTTCCATTAGGGAGCAGCCCTACTCTTGCCCTACTCTTGCTGCTCTCTGACACAGCAAGAGCAGACTGCTTTGCAAGGGAAGGTGAGCCAGGAGCCAAGGCTGCCAACAAGACAGAAATGGGCAGTATCATCACCAACAAGGATCACAGTCCTATGTTATCTGAGCAAGAAAGCAGAGCAGGTCCAGAGACATTAACCTGGGCCAGCAGTAACCAGGATAAGCCAACAGTCCAGTGATGACCAGATAAGGCTGTAGTGACAGACAGGTCCTGGGTCAAGCCAGGAAGTCCAGTTAGCAGGTCAGGATCTAGACCAGCAAGGTACATGGCCAGGTACAGGCATACCTGTAATAGTATCCTCTGGCAAGGATCAGAGGCAAAGACCTGAGCTTAAATGCAGCTCCCCAGTCAAGGGGGGATGCTCCTGAAGAGGTCTGTCACACTTCCTCTTTTCACAGAAGTCTGATCCAAGATTACATGGCTGCACAGAGCTGACCTTGCATGCAAGCAACTGAACTCCTAGGAGGGGATAAGAGGTGACACAGCCTATTGGTGCATGTAGGGTACCTGTAAACAATCCACACAACTGGTACAACCAACCAGCAGAAGATGAATGTACTTTAAATCTTCTTCAATGTCAGTAAAATTGAACAGTAACAACCAGACAAGATCTGGAAAAATAGATGAATCAAATATGACATGAATACACTTACAAAAAGAACTAATCATATCCTGTATTGGACTTTATAATATCCAGATCTGTGACACAATCTCTTTTTTTGGGAGTGGTTAACTATAATTAATTAAGAGAACTGGTTAAACTTTTCTCTATGACAGTTTTTGAAGTTTCAAAATTTGCTTTTGTTCTGCATTGAAATAAAACAAAACTTAATAAAATTGTTTCAGAATAACACTTTTGGAATGAAAACCTGAGGTTTTCTCTTATGTTTTCACCTTATCTCTCTTCTTGTGTACTCAGAAACACTGGATGTCAAAATGACTCACAATAAAACTTCATAGATTGTGGAGAATCTCTGAAAAATGTTTCTGTTCAAAGTAGACAAGTAATTTTCAGTAGAATGTCTTTTTTCAAAATGTCCTGATCAGTTCTAGCACTGTGTAAATTATTTGTGTGGATATGAATATATGTGTGTGTGTATATATGTGTATGTATATATTATATATATAAAAATTATATATATTATATACAGTATAAATTTATATATTCTATAAATTATAAAAATCTATAAATATTTTTAAAGACTAGTTCAATTCACTATGATCATCTGCACAGTACAAACCAAGAAACTCTAGCAAATAATTTCTGGATCAAGCTCATCACTTCTGTATGAGCCATGGCAGACATCTTGAATGTATGCAGGCAGCCAATTTTGATTTAAAAACTTAAAGAGAATCCACCATTTTCCTAGATAAAATGTTTTTATGGTTTACTACCTTATTTTTACAGCTTTATTAGGTGTGTGGGTGGGAGGTTGGTAGCTGGTCTGAGTGTAGCTGGCTTGAACTTCCAACTGCTGGCTATCATTACAACCATTTTTTTGCCAGATTAAGGAACCATCTACTGTAAAACAACCTTTCCCTGTGTAGGTACCTGTAAGTGGTGATCAAGTCATTTTTTAATCTTTTGGATAAACTAAACAGAACAACCTTCTTTAGAGTCTCAGTATAAAACTTACAGTGCTACTGTTGTTGGATATTTACGTTTCCTGCTCTCATGAGTTTATAATATAAATTAAATGGGTAACAGTCAAAGTGTAATGAACAATTACAGCTGGCCAGAAGGTCAGAGGAAAGCAACTGGCAGAAGGAAAAGGAGAAGTGCCTAGGGAAGGCATTATTTTCAGAAGATTTAGTTCGGAGCCTCTGGTTGTGTTTCATGTATTTTTTCGGGGTATTTTCATGTTATGATCAAGTTTTATTTTTTATTTCCCATTTTATTTTAGTATTAATCAGGTAGGGGCAAAGGAAGAGACAGTGACATATAAAAAGGAAAAGAATGTGAATTCTGTGGAAAGATTTGAAGGATGTCTATTTCTTTTTCCTCACATATCTTTTGTAGCTTTCACAACTATTCCTGAGATTGGATATAATTCAGCGTGCCATTTTCTATAGGAAGAACACAGGTTCTGCCAGACTGTATTAGATTAATCATATATCTAATGCCAGCAGGTTCCCATGAGCAGTGACCAGTTCTAAATGCTTTAACAGAAAGTGCAAAAAAATCCCATCTGGAATAATGACTGTAGCATAAAACAACCACAGGGGAAGAGCTGTACAGAGTAAAACAGCTGTGTGCCAAATCAAGGCCTTATAAATGCTTCTCAGGAAGAACTGAATTTTGAATATGCAGTTTGAGGCATCTTGAAAGGAACAGATTTCAGGATAGTTTCTGAAAATCAGCCCTACCAAGCACTTACTAGTAAAACATCCAAAACAACTAATCAGCCTTGAAAGACTTGGCCTGTATTTTGTACCTGTAATTGCCAGAATATATGAAATGTGGATGAGTTTCTTAGATGTCTGTCTTTCTCATGCTTCTTAAAACACATTTATAAAATATCATTTATTAGAGTTGACCTTCTAAGATCACAGACAGACATTAATTTCAATTAAATAAAGGATGATCATGAGTGACTTCACTGATAGGCCATCGAGGCAGTTTTCAGGACAGGATATAGCAACAGAATACTGTTTTAAATTGTGATTCCTACAGAAATTATTTCTTTGCAGATCATAAATGAAAACATTAGAAGTTTGATTAAGTATCTTAATTTATTATCTGTATCCTTCAGAGAATGAAGGCGCTTAAATGTGTCTTATTACCTTCTTGCATGCTTAATTGCCTTCAGCTTTTTATACTGGAGCAAGAAACAACTCCATTTTCAGATTAGTGTTGGGTTTGTTTTTTAACTGGGTTTTTCTGATTGAAATGATCACGTGTAATTTGTTAGATGAGGTAATTTCTGTCCCTTTTCTAAACTCCAAAACCAATTCAGTAAAACTGAATTTTTGGGACCATCAAAATACTGACAAAAAAGAGTACTTTACAAATTTTGTTTGAAACCAGCAGTATAGACATGTATCATTTTTTCTGACTAAAACAATATTAAATAGTTTGAGGTGTATATAGAGTCTTCTTTTTCTTGACACTTACTTAAGAAAATCCAAAATTGTAAGAGTCAGAAGTCACCATTCCTGGCAAACAAGTTGATGGCACAGAAGTTAAAACTGTCTTTTGAAGGTATCTCTACAGTCTCCACTGAAATACTATTTGAACACTACATGAATCTCCAGAGAGAAGTAATATTACTCCCATTTTGTAAAGAGTTAGGATGATATGACAGCAAAAACAATTGGAGTCATATGCAACAAATCTACATTCTATATGGCTCTGTGAACCTAATGTTTCTTATTAGCTAGTTCATTTTTCCATGACTAGTATTTTATTTTAGTCCCTTTGACTTGCTCTTTAGAGATGAGTAGCCTTTTCCATTTTCTAAGATCAGAGATTAAGGTGGAATTCGGGATTTCTGAATTTGACATTAAGTGACCAGTCATACAAAAAATTTGGAATTGAATTTGTATCTTCCCAGCATGACTTCCTAAGCACAGGATGATTCTCACTTTTATGGAACCTTAGATGAAAACATTTGCAGATGAGTATTGTTTGGGTCATGTACTTTCAAACTCAAAAGATAAGAAAAGTAAACCATGTGACTTAAGTCTTGTATCGATTAACTTCCTTCTAATGTTAATCTTATTGGTAGAAACAAACAGCTATTTTAACCGTAAAAGTAGCTGCTGCTAAATAGTTGCATTTGATTTTTTTCAGAGGCATATTTGATAAGATTACTGATTTTCAAAAGGAAAGATACTGTTATTGTAGCTCAAATATTATTTTTAAGTATTTAACTAATTATTTTAACTATTAGCTTAAGAAATCTATGAAAATAGATTGAAGCAAAGTTTATGTTGCTCTCCTCTTTTTTCTAGAGAAGAATATGCATAGTATGTCCTTATCTCAAAGTGAGGTTGAACTGCGTCTTCATTTGCTTCTGGCATTGAAACAAGAGTGAGTATTTGTATCGTGTACAACTGTTGGTGATAAGACTCTAGAGCTGACTGTATAATGATAAACCTCTGTCCCAACAGAGAGGAGTTCAGTTATTTGTTTGGAAAATCAGACAAACAGAGCTATTTTCATGAGAGAAATGATGATTCTTCTTTAAAGGGTAGTTTTGGTCATGAGCATTAATTAAATAATAAGTACAGTAATTTATACCCAGTTATCTAAAGCACAGTGAAGTTGATGAGATCCTGTGCATTGACTTTGACGGACTCTGAAAAAGACTGTCAAGGGTTAACCAGTCAGGCAAAAGTGGTAAGGAATCTTGAGCTGGCCACAGGGACCAGGCTGAAGGAAATGACACCGTTCATGACTTTTCGGAAGAACTGTGATGGAGCAGAGATTAAGTTGGAGGTAGGAATCTATAAAGTATCTGTACGTAGGTAGAAACACATTCTAGAATTTCCTAGGTGAGAGAGAGGTCAAAGACAGCAAGCAAAGTTAGCAAAGATTGCAAGGGTACAAGCTAGGTAATGGGTAGGATCTGATTGAGGATAGAAAGGATGGCAGAAAGAAGATGTGGCAAGTAGAAGGAAACTAGTGCTAAGTTTAGAGAAGAGTACAGTAAGGGGACTGCTCAGAACAGAACAAGTTCTAAAATCTGGCACACATCAAGCATTAAAGTTAATGCTTTCACTGCAGAATAATGTCAGTTACAACCCAGTAAACATGATTTTTGCCATTACTAGTGAAAGGTGCTAAGTAATGGTGCAGTGTTCAAGAACTGTTTGGACTTGCCTTGGCTTGAGCTGACTGTAGCTTGTTCAGCAATTGCCAGTGATCCAGTGACTAGTGTGCAACTTGTTTTGAGCTTCAGCTCTGAGAGTCTTGCACGTGGTAAAAGTCTGACAAATACAGGTAGTCTCTGTATAAAAAGAATTAGTCCTGTATGTTAACTGAGGTTGAGGGGAGGCTACTGTGTGACTTTCAAACTTCAGTGGGGAACTAGTGAAAAGAAAAAGCACACAAACAGATTGCATTCAGAAAATGTTTAAAAACAGACCCAAGTGGTCTGAAGACTGAGGAGGAAGCAAGCATCAACGTCAACATCATGCTTCTCCCAACAAAGAGGAGGAAAAGGTATCCACCATGAACATCACTCTCCTCCTTAAAAAGACTTAGAATTTCTCCTAAATCCTGCCCCTCCCAGTCTGCCTGAGGAAAACTGAAGGGTCAACCTTACGGCCCAGAGGAACGCTGGAGGGCTACCATAATACCAGGGAAAAGCAGTAGATGCTAGGAATGTTTGGTATAATAGTTCCAACTGTATTATTAATGAAGCTTTTTCTGGATTTATATGACAATTATGACTTCTTGACTTAAAATAGTAACTGGGAAAACAATAAATTCTTAGCTCCGTATGTCTAGTGTGTTCTTTTTTGCACATCACAAGGTTTGGAATGTAACACAACATTTTTTTAGGTGCATTAACTTTGTTCACAGAGTTTTTTGTACCTCTGTAACTCTGCAAAGTGTTCAGGCTGAGCCACAAACAAAAGCTCCAGTTAGCACTCTCACATGATGGAACCTTAGTTCATGGTCAGGTTATTTCTAGGAACTGCAGAAAACAAAAGTGCAAACAGAAAATATATGCTTCATATTTCAAAGAGCTACTCCTTCTAAAGGTACACAGAGATGAATATAGTGCTTCTGACAGTTATTGGATTGATCAAAGTCCTCTTTATCCTGGCTAAAATTTGCTGCTGTGTACCTGTTACGTCCTACTTAAGGCTCTTACGGGGATATAAGTAATAAGTACCTACAGGCTTTATACTGTCTCTCTGCAAAGGAATAATTTTTAATAATAGTGAAGCATGCCCTCCTTGAGTTCAGTTCATCCTACTTGCATGCCATGTTGTCACTGTATCCTTCAGTCTCCTTCGTGAAAGTGTCCCATGTCTCTAATGCTCATTTATGTTATTTGCTTCAATGACCTTACTTGACAACTTACTCCAAGTGTTTACTACTCTTTGAACGAAGTAGTTCTGCCTGAATTCAGGTGCAGTTAAGTGATAATAGTATTGCTGCTCTGTTTTATGAGGCAATAAGCTGGTTCAGCCGGTAGTTTATCCCAACAAGGGAACTAGAATATTGCAAAGTAAAACACTCACAAAGCTTTTTGGCTGCAAAATATATTTGTAATCAAACACTTTAAACAAGAAGCAGCTTATTCAAGGCTAGATCACAATTTACAAGTGTTTCTCTGTTGTTCTTCTTAGAGAGCCAGTCACCTCACAAATAGCATGTGTCACTGAGCTCTCACTCAGCAGAACTACCCAGGCTGCAGCATTGATTAGAGCAGTGTATCTGGATCCCCTTGATGTGCTCTATTAGCTGAAAACCTCACTCAAAGGGCTTTGAATATTGGTTTTACTGCCTTATTGCTCTAAAGGTGGTGAGAAATATCTCTGAGAATTCACGGTAAGGGAGGAATTCCCATGTTGAGACTCTAATTGTGAAAGGGAAAGAGGAAGTCCTTGCATGCATACCTCCATACCTGTGCGAACACTGACAAGAAGAAAGGATAAGGGTGGGAACAAATAGGAACTACAGAATCTCTATCAGACCTTTTTAACTGATGTCTGATAGTGATATCCCATTCAATACCTAAAAGGCAACAAAACCTGCCTGATTATCCATGAAAATACCATGTTGATGAATCACAACTGAAATCCTATCACCTTAATATGTCAAGGAGGTGGAGATCCTTTCCAGCTTCTGTTTCAAAAGTCAAGTAGCTTGCCCATCCCCAAACCACAGGAGGATGTGGACATCCTCATTATATTTGAAAATAAGGGACAAGCTGCTTTGAGTTTCACCATATTAAAAAACTTGGCTGAATCCAACCATGAAACTTGTATTTTTTCTCACCATGCAAGAGGCTCCAACATGACTATTTCAAATGAAATTAGCAGTGTGAGTATATCAGGATGTTAGCAAGCATAAAATGAAAAACATAGAGCGCTTAGTGATATCTGAATTCAAATACACTTTTTAACTTCAAATCAAAAGGAAGCTGTTAGTCAAACCTTTGTCCTAGTAAAACCAGCAAAAGTTTCACCATATATCCATAGAAACTAATAACTATAGTAACCTCTTTTTTGTTTGTTTTTGCTCAGAAGGCAATGCTGATAAATCTAGTCAACACCAATGAGTATTTCATTAAAGTGACAGGAAATAAAAATCAATGAAGGACATAGCTCTGCTCACACTTCCCCTGTCTGTCATTTTTATTTAAAACCCCAATTAATTTAATGATTATAGTATTGATCACTAACTTTTGAAATGTCATATTAGCCATTTCAGTTTCCACAGTGTATTTAATCAGAAAAGCTTTAACTGTTGCAAAAAGCAACACAGAATAAATTAGATGAATGGTCATTTGCAGAGCTTTGTGACATTTCATTACAAAATCTGTACCTTGACTCAACAAAGTTGGTAGCAAGGTTTGTTATAAATTCAAAATCTAGCCTAGAGAATTTTTAACTGACCCTAGGCTAACATGTTTTCATACGAAGCCATGCAAAACACTAGCTTTTGGTAGACCTTCAGAGCTTCTTTGTTTGGGCAACATACTGCTCAGCTGTTTGTTGGGTTTTACCTCCAGTGTTGCTGTGAGAATGGATGATGTAAACTGAAGGGTTTCAGTTCAAAATTAGGTGAAATCATTTGTCACTGCACACATTTACTTCTGTTGGAGAGAATGGATACAGCAAAAACTAAATGTTGAAGTGGAATTAGAATTAAAGAAAAGTGCAAATACCTCATGAAGACTTCATGCACTTTTCTTAGAGGAAGTGAGGTTTGATTTTGCACAAATTGAAGATCCCATAGGGCTCTGTACTCATTCTGAGCCTGAGCAAGCTCTGGGACTCAGAACAGAAGCTGACAAGTGTGATTTGTTGTGTCTCAAACCATGTGTGAGAGAAAGGGACATCACATTTTTGTACCCCGAAGTTAGATATTTTTTTCAATATTATTTTTCCCATGATGGCATCATGTCATAGAGTGCTGATGAGTCCTGTTTATTGCATCATGAACTATCCTGATGTTTGGAAGGATGCTATACTCAGTTCAGATTGAGGAAAGTGGTAAACTTCAAAATGTTTCTTTCTATAACTTTCTATAACCAACACTTTTGTTTATCCAAGTCCTAAGGCTTATTTTCAGCAGATCTAATATTTTTGCAATATATTGGCCTCTTTGTCAAAGTCCATAAGGAGGTGAGTGATCAATGCCATTAAAATGAACTCCATGTCTCATTGCAAAATGAACTTTATTCTGAAGTGTCTGAAATAATTTTAAAGATATTTTTCTAGTGCTACTTACAAGTAATATTACCTTTTCTAAAAAGAGAAAAAAACTGAAGAACAGGCTGATGGTCAATAAGACAAAACTGATCACATTTACATTTTATTACTATCACAATTTTAGCAGTAATACAAAGTGATCCAGACTGTTAGGAATTGCTCTAATCCAGTGAGAAAACAAAGAGCAACCTTAAACATCTCCCAGATTAACAGTGGCTGGATAAATTCAACTTTTCTTAACTTTTCATTGACAGTAATTAAGGTCTTATGTTTTGGCATTGTTAAGATCAAAACCAGCTCCTAATATCTTGTTCTTCTTTGAGGGAATTTAGAAAAGTTCTTGGCTCTGGAATAATGTCAGTCTCTGCAGTGCAGATGAACAAACTACCTCTGGAGCCAGCAGCAGTGCGGCCATATTAATTCAGGCGGCACGACACTGCACAGCGAATGCATACCCCAGAGCGAGGGAACCCTAAGAAATGCTCAAAGCTGATTGGCTCAGTTTGAATGATGTAAAAAATAGGGCTGCCATATGCAAATGACGATAGGAGGAGAGTAATAACTTTGCTTGTGATGTCAAAATAGCACTTTCTCCTTAAGTGCCAGACTCACAAGCCACTGGTTAGTGAAAACCCTGGATGCCTGAAGGATGCATCAGCTACTAACTCACAGGGGCAACAAGCCACTTCAAGCAGGGGAGGACATTTTTAGAGCTTCTTTTATGGCTACAGCTTCTCTTGTCTGGGGAAAGACCCAGTAAGCCTGTCTTTTGCACATCTTTAGACCATGGTCACTACAAGACTCCTGCCACAAATACTCCTACTACTACTTTGTTATGGAACGGTGTATATCTGAAATGTGTAATATGGGAGCCTCAGCTGCAATGCTTTTATAATGTATGAATAAAACTACCTTGCCAGTGGTACATGAATTATTTGCAAATAGATGTACAACTGCTTACTGTTTCTTGCCTGGTGCTATGTTTCTGATTTATGCTTCAGGATAAAACAATGCAGTGGTTAGGGCAAAGCACAACAGTCAAAACTGAGGTTTATATACAACTAGGTCAGCTGTGTTTACAAATACATTAGAATTGCTCTTCTAAGAACACGTAAGCATAATCTGTCTTCTAAAAATTTTTATTCCAAATTAGATAATGACTTTTACTAATCTCAGCTATAATTTTAAATAAAATTTTCAGCAGAATATGTACACTTCAGAATACTCTGAACCCAAAGAATATCATTCTATATTAATGAATCTGGGAATTCAAAAGTTCCACTGTATTTTGGAAGTCTAAAATGTCCTTGTTACTGACATCTATCGTGCTCAAACTGCACTTTCACCATATTCCTCCAGACTAAGACTAGTTCTTGGTCTGCATTTGCCAGCAGACTCAGTACAAACCAAGATGCTGTTTAGCTACATTATAGTGAACAGAGGCAGCCAACAGAGGCAACTTCTGGGAACCTTCCTGGGAACCCTTTGAGGAATTTGAGGGTGCCTGCTGCTGCTGGAAAGGGATAGCTAAGAAGGCCTTGACTACTATTGCACTGCTCTAGCAGTGCTAATGAGCTGTGTCAGCTGTCCTTGATCAAAGGGTGACAAGAGCTTTTGCTCCAGCTGGTGCCTGATTAGGCAGGGTCAAGCAATCATTTAACTGATACTTGGGAGATGCCTATATAAGAGCTGGGCCTAGAATACAGCTCCTGGAGAGCAGCAGCTGATGCAAAAGGGGGTCAGGGACTGTGCTGGGAACAGTCTCTGCTTCTTCAGAAGTGGTGGTGATATGCCACAGGGTATAGTGTTTAGCAGCTGTTGGAGCAACTTTCCCTGTAATGTCAGAGGCCCTGACCCAGATGGTACTGCAGAGGGAAGATGGGGCTGCAAGGAGTGCCTGGGCCCGGTCCCCTTGCCTGCAGGAGGTGTGTACCTGTGGAGGATCTGTGTTGTCAAATAGAAGAGCTTCATAAAGAGGTCAGTGGACTGCATAGCACCTGGGATGATGAGGAGGAGATTGACCAGATCTTCACAGAGACCTTGCAGCTTCAGGAGCCTGAACCCTCGACTGTTCTGAAGGAGACAGTCTGTGTATATAGGTTTGGGAAATGAAGGCTCCCATGATGATGAAGACTGGAAGCTGGTGACTTCTAGCCCTAGGTAGAAGGCTTCTGCCCTGCCTGCAGATCTGCAATTAGGGATAGATGCAGTGCAGACAAGGAGCTGGTAGCTCTGTCAAATCCTACCTTGGGGCTGGCATTTCCTGAGCCATACAGGAGCACCAGGAGGAAGTAGCAAATGATAGTAATGGAAGACTCCCTGATGTGGAAGATGGAGGCCTGCATCTGTTAACCAGATCCCTCATCTAGGAGGCTTCCTGCATGCTGGGGCCTTGGATATGGGATGCTGTGGAAAGACTGCCAAAGCTTGTCTGGCCCTCAGACTACTACCCACTGCTCTTCTTTCATGTGAATGATAACAATATTGCCAAAGGAGACCTGGAAAGCATGAACCATAACTACAAGGTGCTGGGGGATGGGGGCCCTGGTGATGTTCACTTCCCTCCTGGTGGTGGGAGGGAAGGGCTTGAAGAGGAGTGGATAGGTCCTGCAGGTCAACAATTGATTGCACAGATCCTCATGGGGCCCTCTCTGAAGGCTGAGAACTGTTTTGTGGATGGGATCCATGTGACTAAGTGGGGCAAAAACATCTCTGCCAACAGGTTGGCCTGTAAGATGACCTGTTCTCCTGGTAAGGAGAAGTTTAAACTAGGAGAGTTAGGAGAGAGAGAGAGGCTGACCAACAACTAAGTGAGGAAGTGGTGTACTGAATTGGCAAGTAAAGGGTGTGGGATGATGTGAACTGGAGGGCTGAAGTGAAATCACCCGAAGCATGTGCATATAAATAAGTGCCTATGGGACTGCATTATGGGGAAAGCTCTTATGCTTGTTCTGGGAAGCTGGCATGCTGGAGTACCTCTCTAAAGTGTGTGTATGCCCTCTGCATAGGGAACAAAGAGGAGGAATTAGAAGTCTGTGTGCAGCAGTGCAGGGCTACAATCTCATTGGGATCATGGAGATGTGGTGGGATAACTCAGACAACTGGAATGCTGTGATGGATAAAAGCTCTTTGGGCAGGAAGGCAAGGAGGGTAGAGTTACACTCTATGCAGGAGAGCAGCTGAAATGCTTCCTGGAGTTCTGCCTAAGGATGGTGAGGGGCCAGCACGGATTTACAAAGGGGAAATGCCTGCCCAGCCTGATAGCTTTCTGTGAAATGACTGGCTGGGTGGATGAAGGGAGAGCAGTGGATGTTTACCTCAGCTTTAAAGCTCTTGACACTGTCTCAACATCATAGACAAACTGAAAGATAAGTAGGTAAGTGAAAACAAGTGGACAGTTAGTTTGACTGAAAACTGGCTGAACTGCTGAGCTCAAAAGATTGTCATCAGTGGCATGAAGTCCAGCTGAAGGCCAGTCACTAGAAGATTACTCTAGGGAGTCAGTTCCGGGGCCAGTACTGTTTGACATCATTGATCACCTGGGTGGTGAGACAGAATGCACCCTCAGTGAGCTTTCAGATGATCCAAAACTGAGGAGTGGACAAATAATTGTGCTGCCCTTTTGGAGGGACCTTGACAGGCTAGAGAAATGGGTGGAGAAGAACCTTGTGAAGCTCAGTGAAGGGAAATCCCAAGTCCTGCACCTGGGAAGGAATAACCCATTCATTGAGGGCTGACTAGCTGGAAAGCAGCTTTGCAGAGAAGGTTCTGGTAGGCACCAGGCTGAACTTGAGTCAGCAATGCACCTTTGCAGCAAAAAAGGCTAACAGCGCCCTGAGCCGCATTAGTGGTAGCACTGTCAGCAGACTGAAGGAGGTGATTATTTCCTTCTATTCAGCACTAGTGAGGCCACCACTGGAGTGCTTGGTCCAGTTCTGGGCTCCCAAGTACAGGAGACACACGGACATACTGGAGGAAGTTCAGTGGAGAGCTGCAAAGGTGATCGAGGGACTGGAGCATCTGACAAAATAGGAGAGGCTGAGAGAGCTGGGACTACTTAGGCTGGAGAAGAGAAGGCTCAGGAGGTACCTTATCAGTGTGTATAAATACCCCACAGGAGGGTATAAAGAAGATAGAGCTAGCGTCTTGTCAGTGGTGCCTGGTGATGGGGCAAGAGACAATGGGCACAGATTGGGATTTGGGGAAACTCCACTGAAATCTAAAGAGAACTTTTCTTTTAGCTGTGAAGGAGACTGAACATAGAACAAGTTGCCTGGGACCATGTCCAGTTAGGTTTTGCTCTAGCTGACCCTGCTCTGAGCAGGGGGGTTGGACCAGATGATCTCCAGAGGTCCCTTCCAACCCAGTGATTTTGTGATTCTATGAAACAATAACTGGAGGTCATTTTTACTTTTCAAGCTTCAGCAAAACATACAGTTCATCTGTATCTCTCTGTATGATAAATCTCTATTTTACATATTGATGTGAGTGCCTCCTTTATTTACAACTCAACTGTATTGATGCTTTCTGCCTTCCATATTTTAATTCCCTTTCCCACACTTTAGAGATGCATCAACAGGTAAGAAATATTCTTCAGCACTTTACTGTGCAGCTCTAATACCAAGTTTATTTACTTACCTCTCTAAACATAATAAACATTCAGTTAAGGTACATACAGTGCTATTAAGTGATAAGAAATTTACATTATTTACTCCTATGTAATGACAACATCTTTTCTGAGAAGTGTTTACTGAGGCTCTTACAATCGCTTTCCAAGCATTTTCTTTTTTCTGATAATTTTCTTTGATATCAGTTTTTGGAAACTTCGTAATTGTATACTCAAACCAACAATTTATGATTAAAATGTGATCTTAAATACACTCAAAAGAGTATTTTGCAACTTTTTTTAAGCAGATAATAGGAAAAAATAGAAGATAAAATTCAGATTTTTTTGATTGGAAATGCTTGGGAAGTAGCAAAAATGTAAAATAGCAGAGGCCATAACTGACAAGATGTACATGATCATTGACATGGATTATATGGTGAAACTAGTGGAGGGAGTTCTGAGCTAAATATTCAGAAATACTAATTGATGGAGGAGTGAGTTTTTCTAAATAAGATGATATTTAGACCATAGCTGGCTCAAGCACTTGAAGACTGGATTTCAGAGCTGCTTGGAACTTGAAGAGAAACACATGTAAGAAAACACTGAACTAACTGATTTATGAGGAAATTTCAAAAGAAAAAACTAATGTGGCTTGGTTATTTTTGAGTAAAATGAAGGTTTTAAGAATATCTAAGGACCTACATTATCGAGACCTCAGATGACAAACCTTGGGAACTTTCCTCAGTTAGCTAGGCAGCATGAACTTTCTGGAGATACTGCACATATATGCAGAATCTGGAACGGAGAAGATGCCTTTGCTAAAATTAACCTGTAGGAATGGTGCATGGCTATGTATGTTAATACTCAATTAACTCTTTGGATTCTTTAACTTTTTTGAAAATGGACAAAAAAAGAAATACTTAAAACTGCAGAACCTTGAAACTGTCCCAATTAATCTAAACTGCTGAACCTTCTATTTTTCTGTTAATCTAAATGTAATAACTTTCAGCATCGTAGTAAAGCAGTAACAGCTTACAGTACCTTGATTTCCAGATAAGCAAAACTTGCATAACTTAAACTGCAAGACTGAATTATATGACTGCAAGCTAAAATAGGGTGATGCTATCAGTGTATGAGAGGTATCATTAGTGTAGTAATGGCTCTGTTTCACCTGATGATAAACATCACTAATACACCAACATTCAGCCTCAGTGTCTCATTTGAGCTCTGGGTTGACAAAACATTGCTTGCTGTTGTAGGGCAGTGTATATTTTTGTGTGGTTTCCTTTGAGGGTGCTACAGTGCTTCACATATTGATAGAAAATGTTATATAAATAGGCCTCTGTTTCTAAGTAAATAGAATGCTCTTGAGTACTCAGTCAGTGGGCACCTCCTTGGGATTAGTTTGTCACTTTGCTCCAAATGGCTCAATTTTAATTAAGTTGTCTCTTCCATTGTAGTGTTCTTGACCCTGTAATAAAGTCTGTCCTTTCTCTGGTCTCAGGTGGACAGCCTAATGACCTAAAATATTTAAGAGGTATTGTTGCATTATTTAAAACTTCTCAAGAACTCTTCATGGCATGGTGGTCTTTAGGAAGATAATCATAAAGAATGTAGATTCCATTTTTAGTGGGCAGTATATGTATTCATTATTGCAGAATTTCACTCTCCAGTTATCCATTTCTTTTTTTATTATTGGAATGTCAATTGAACTGAAGAAAGTTGTTGACAGTGAAACTGAAACATCTCATATGCATTAGAATGAATACGCCAACATCTAAATAGGTGTATTAATGTATAATAGGATTTTGTATGATTTTAATCATATTTAGAGGCTTCCTGTTAATGAAAATAACAGGCCTAATATCAATGGCAAAGACAAAGGATGCTGAAGTTAAATCCTTTCTAAGGTGCTTTAAAAAAGACTGTTACATTTACTTTGATTTCCTAAGGAAATTAAGCTTATGCAATCATAAGGTTATATTTGTATCTCTAACACCTCTTAAATGTTAATTTCAAAACCATTACAGTTTCTACAAGTCTTATGAGAACGTGCAGCTGAGTAAAGGAGACACTCTGTTAAAGATTCTACTAAAATAAAGTGGTTTCCACTTGCCTCTTATTAGACACCTGGAAGTCCCCTCCTTAGACAAAGATTTTTCTTCTTGTCAGTTAACGTAGTTCAGGTTTCTTCCATACATAATTTGAAGTCATTAAATCAAGAAATACAAATCCATGGGAAACCAAGCTTTCCTAGTTTCTGTGCTCAGGGAACTAAGTTTCTTGTAACCATACATGAAACTTAGGCAGTATGGGGAAGAGAAGGCTCCTTGGAAGGAGCAAATTATAATGAGGTTGGGACTTGCTGGCAAAATAAGTTCAGTACAGAGCAAGAGAAGCAAAGGGAAAGAACAAGGGGAGATAAATCAGTACAAAAGAAGGCAAAGGAAAACTGGGCTATGAAAGAAACTCAAGTTTTTATAATGGTGGTGTTTCAGGACTAAGAGGAACTGTATCTCGGTGACCGCATACGAATGTAAGTGGTGACTAGGAAAAAGGTAGACCTTTATTGGTAGTAAGACTAAAAGTCAAACTCTGCTTTGGTATAAATCCAGAGAAAGCAGATTGCACACTCTCATGCAACCCTGGAAATCTAAGTATCTATTCTTTCTGTGTCAGCATAAACACTTCAAACTATCCAGCAGCAAAGTATTTTCTGATGTGAACAGCTGTAAACATCTGGCTCATTAACAGGATGTTTGCATTCTTGGGAGCTTAGTATTTTGTTATCTGTTATCCACAGGAGTATGACAACATCACAGTTTTGAATTTGGCTCATGGGTTTTTCTTTTTTCACATCACAGTCAAAAATATCTGTCTTTTGATGACAGCTGCTGGAAGGCCTGATGACTTATTCAAAGGTCAAAGAATCTTCTGCAGCTGCCCTGAGACTTCACTTGTTGCTAATAAATAAGTAGTGGATTTAGTGATTGTGGAAGTTGTTGAGCTGATGTGACAAGTTGTGTGGAAACCAGAATCTAGCTCTTAGATAATTTAAAGAGTGCGCTGAATAATTAGGTAGACGTCAAGGTTAATGTTTTGTTTTTAAAACAGAATAATTGACAACTGTAGCTTTAGTTCCTCTGTTCCAACTGACCAAAAATGAAGCAGAGTATCTGTTATTCTGCTTTGACATTTCCAAAATGAAACTTCCAGTATTTCTTTCTCAGCAACATTTTCTATATTAAAAATGGATACAAAAAGCAAAAGAAAGGTTTAAAGCAAAAGGCTAAAGAAAATGAACAGAAAACCACTATGAAATTTCTGAGGTTTTGTTGTTTTTTTGTTTTTAGTTTGCTGAAAAAACTGGGAAATTCTGTGTAAGTTAAATCTAAGTTGGTATTTTTTGGTTTAGCCATCAAACAAAAAAAATCCTCCTCTTTGCCTTGTTGTACTCAAGGCAACTGTTTTTTATTTTCAGTATATTTTTGTGCTAGGGTGTTGATGAATGGGCATGTATAAATGCTATAATATTGATTTGAGTTCTCTGCTTAGCAGAAGCTGTTTCTAAGTGCATTTATTAAGATTATCATTACCTTTCTGCAGGACACCAAAATCAGGTTTTAGTCTTTTTTCTTGTTTGCTTTAGACTTCAAAATAGCATTGACTACTGCCCGCCTATTAATTTTACAATATATATTTATCTTTCATTACTTTTATATAGCACACCATCTGCTTGTGATCTTCTCTGAATCATTATTATAGGCAGTCTGCCTTGCTTACATGAGAGCTGACTGCTAGCAGTAGAATAATAATTCATTAATACCTTGTTGCTAGTGTTTTTTTCACCCAGTAAACTCGGTTTGCCAAAAACAGCTAAATGTTGCAGCCTGCTTGCTCAGGATGAGGCAAGGAAGGATTATGTGACTTGATTTTGGGCACATCTCTGCCTTGTACTCATATGCCCTACAGATTTCTTGTACTGTCTATAGTGAATATCTGTCTTTGTATGAACTGTCTACCACTGATGTTTATTTGCTCTGTTTTTACTTTGCATTACATTTGCAAAGCACTCTACCTGTGCATGTATGACTTTTTTCCTAAGCTGATCTGCCCTCTCATTTTGATTTTTTCTTTATTTTGACAGGTCTTTTTCTTTGGGCCTCATCACAGTACATACAAGTTTAAACTATGTAAGCTTCCTGAGCCCAAGTAATTGGACACTGGGATTCTTGTTGTTACTTCTGTCAGTTCCTGTTCTAGGTCACACAAGGGCTTCATGTTCCCACTAAGCAATCATTTGCTAATGGTTTTATTTTTTACACAATTTTTTGTGGATAGTTTCCAACTTCCCTCTTCCATTGATATTACGTGGTTACTGCCACTGAATTAATATTGTACTATGCTGTTGTCTGCATTTATTTAGTATAGAAGGAGCCAGATTCCCTGTTTGTACAAACTGAGGCATCTCTGCACTCCAGTAGTGCTACTGCAATTGACAGCAGTTTAAGAGCCAACTAAATGCAGCACTTTTCAGAGGCCCAACCTTTTTCTTTGGAGCATTTACCCACAAAGGAGGAGAACCAGATCAGCTGAGTTAGCAATACTCACTGGCAATGAAAACAGTTGTGACGAGAGAGCCATCAAGAAGATAGCTTATTAAATAGTTTCTAATGCAGCAAAGCATAGAGTGGTACAGTGGGTGTGTTTTGACTAACTTAAGCATTGTGGCTGAAACAACCAGCCAGAAAGATGAGTCCCTAGGGTCAGGTGTTACGCTTTTCAAGAATGAGAATAGGCAGCAGACAATCCCTGAAGAAACTAATCCTTTTAATAAACCATTTCTAAATATGGAGAAGAGGATTAATCTAGATAGGTCAGATTTAATCAGACCAAAATTCTTAATAACTAAAATTCTTAACTAAAGTGATTTACATACTACTTTACTGTGAGGGCAACAGAGCACTCAAACAGGTTGCCCAGAGAGTTTGTGGAGTCTCCTTCTCTGGAGACATTCCAAACCTGCCTGGATGCGGCTGTGGGCAACGTGCTCTAGGTGACCCTGCTTGAGCAGGAGGGTTGGACTAGGTGATCTCCAGAGGTCCCTTCCAACCTCAACCATTCTGTGATTCTGTGATGCATAATGCTATAGAAACAAATAAAGAGGAGCTGCATCTTTCAGGGACCCTAGCCCTCATTAAATGTACAGAGATGGAGGAAGTGGGTACATGGTATTATTTTAAAATACCTTTGTAGACTTTCAGACCTGTAGAAGTCAAATTTAGCAGTTTCAGCTTGGATTTTAGTTCTCAGGTAAACTTCATACCTCACTTTCAGCATTCCTAGTCATCAATTTGGGCCTTTTAATTGAAATAGAAGATGAAGTTCTCTGTGTTCCCTATCTTGAATGGTATTAGAGTTAAGTCAGCAAGCAGATGGGGGTCTTTGTGCTTTGGAGAGGTGTCACAGTTTATAGATAATCAGAAAAACACATTTTTTTGCCACTGTTTCCATGTAAACTTAAATTCTGGCACTTCTATGTGTTTCTGTTCCACAGTGCTGTGAGATCTAAAAGGGAAAAGCACTGAAAAAAAGGCTATTGTAGAAGTAGGGTAACTAACTTTTGCTGTGGTGAAACACGTGGTTTAACATGAAAATCAACATGTCTGTATGCATAAATAAAAAACCCTATTTTTAACTATTCCATTTTGAGGAAAAAGTGGAAATATGATTAGCTTTAATAGTCTTTAAAAGTAACATATGCCTTAATTTTCAAATAATTTCAGAATGATTTGGAAGAGAATAGTCTTTGGTCAGTTGCCAAAAAATAACACTGCCTCTTAAAGCATGAAAATGTATGTAAACTTCACATTTCTTTAAATTGAAGCAATAGCGGTCTTCACATCAGTTATAATAGCAACTTTCAAATCCCAATCTGATTAGTTTTCCTTCATTCTGGAACTTGCCAGTCTCTGCTGAAAGTAGTGACCAGATGCAATCATGCTGCAGTTGCAAAATTTCACACCATTAATAGGATATCATTATATGGCAGGGGAGAACCCTTTTATTTGGGATTTTCAAAAGCATTTATCCTTATTTTAAGTCTTCATCTTATGCTGTCAATAGATTTACTATTGATGTCAGTGAAGAACATAAGACTTTTTTTAAGAAAAAAAACCAACTGTACCTACAAGCTTTAAATTTGAGCAGTAGATTGTGATAGTGTTTATCATGTTGGGATGCCTCTACAAGTCAGTGTATTGTTGGATATGTGGCCAAGAGCTAAGTCTTTCCCAGCCTCTTAGGAAAGAGCTATGCATTGACATACACCTGGTAACAATTTATTAGAAATGAAGACAAACATCTATGAATACCTGCGATTGTAAGAGTAATGAGGTACAGGGTGTAAGAAGGAGCTCAGAAAAATTCTGAGCTTGGTTGTATTAATTATAGGTGGCAAGGGTCCAAGATACTATTTCTGATTTCTGATCCCTTGGCCTTTTATAGTATTTGGACATAGTTTTTAACTTCACTTTTTCTCTGTTAATGATGACCAGATTAACAGTCAGTTATACCTTCTGACTCATTTTGAAACCTTAGATTTGTATGTGCTTTCCTATCCCCTCAAGACTTTCAGAAAAGCTAGTTTACCTGTAGCTTGTTTTAAGTAGTCTTGTTAGAAAGTCAAAAAAGGACTTTAGCCAAAATGTCTCTCAGGTGCCACTTTAAGCCATATGCTGTTGGCAACAGTTTAATTTTTTTTCTTTAACTGCCTTTTTCTCCCCTGAGCTTTTAATTATATAGTGTATATATATCTCTGAAGTCCATTCACATGCAACTCAGACTAAGTCCCCTACAGACTTTCTAGCAAGACAGCTGAATCAGGGGTAATGTACAACTCCCAATTCAACGTTTATCTAAAATTAAATGAATGAAGAAGAAAATCCTCTTATTACTGAGGCCAGGAGAGGTAGGGCTAAGCCTGTCTGAGAAGAAGGGGAGAAAAGATAAGAAAGGTAGGGAGGGGCTGACAAGAAAACACACAGAAGGTCTGGAGAAGAATGATAAAGGGAATTTACTGTGCACACTTTTCTGTTTAAACTCCTACATTTTGATTCATCACTAGCTGCTGTATACAAAGAGTTCATTAATGTATGGGTCAGCCAACACAAAAGAGCCTGACCCATGCTGTTATGCTAGGTTGGTGCTTACTGATGAAAACTGATCAGTTGAAATAGATGGTTTCCTGCCTCAGTTTTATACTGCAGTACATTTACATTCTTTCTGCATCTGTACGCACAGGAACAATGGTGTTATCAGCTGCACAACAAGTTATATTGGCTGTGATGCTCAAATCTCTATTTTTTATGATGTTTAAGTTATACAAACCAATCAGGCAGAATGGTGCCAGTAAAAATACTAAACTTTCCATCTGAAATTGGTCAAATTTCTACTTCAGTGTATCTCAGTTTTGTCATCCACACGAGAGATACAGGCAGAGATGCTACATATGCTTCTTAGTAATATAGCAAAGTTAGATCAGTTAATGGTTGTTGAGTACTGCTTGTCCTAAGATGAACATTGTGTTGAACACATTATTATTGCAGCTCTCCCTATGAGGTGGTGCTGAGAATAGCCACATTTTCATAAAATAAGCTAGGCTGAAAGGGGCTTGTGGAGGTTGTCTGGTCCAAACCCTCAGTCCAAGCATGTCCAACATAGACGAAGTTGCTCAGGTCCCTGTTCATTCAAGTTTTCAAGGATGGAGGTTCCGCTACCTCTCTGAACAACCTGCCCCAGTGTTTTACCACTTGCAGGGTGAAAAATTTTTCTTTATATCTAATCTGATCATTTTTGTTGGTGTGAGAGAGTACTACATAACTGTTAGTTTTGTGACATCTATTTTGGGAGTAATTGCTGCAAGTGACCACAAGGCCTGCTCTTAGCTCTCCAGCTATATCCAGTATTTGGGGCAGAAATGTTTGCTGAGAGCTTGGTGAAGCAGCAGGCTGTTATTCCTGAAAGAGGAAGGAGTTGCCTGCACACTCTTTGTAACCTTTGTTCTGAAAGTAGTGTGCACTTGATCATAATGCAAGCTCTTCTGCATCGTATAAATTACCTATACTTGTTCCTGGACCATGATTTCTTCTCTGGCAAGAAAGAGACTACAACTTGGTTTTCTATTCATAAGCAACAGCTTTAAGGAGCCTGTGCTTTTCATGTGGACTCATCAAGGTGTTTTCATTCATTCTTTCAGAAGTTTTGTACTAGACCTGTTCAAAATGATGAAAGCAAAAACAGCATTTTGTATTTTTCTAGGGTAGTTTGCTTTTCACAACTCTCTGCTTGTGAGAATAAACTGTTGCATAGAATTTGCATTTTAGGGACCCTAAGCAGCAAAGTAACTGAGAAATGGCTGTCTTGTCTTTCTGAGCCCTCCTTTATAAAATCTGTGTGGCTCTGTTCAGAAAGGAGCATTTGGATCTGCCTGACAGTGTACATAGGATCAACTATTATTACTTTTTTTCTCTAATTTGACTTAGCAAGACAGGGTAAGATCTAAACGTCATTCCTTCTTTTATATATTCTGTTTTCATTTTGTCAGACTCTCCCTGAAAATCTTTGTCAAGTTTCTGCATAAATGATCAAAGCTTCATTTTCCCTTCTGAGACTCTTTTCTATTACAGTCTCAGATTTGAAATAATGAAGGTAGTCATGAAGTATAAAACTGATACAACTTTAGGTTTATAGTCCTTTCAATCCATTTAGTAACAAAGGGCTCTTACTTTGGGCTGTTTGTTCATGCTTGTTCCTTTTTTCTCTGAAGGCTTGTAATTACTTGCCAACAACTGGAGCCTGGCTAACACCTGATTCTTGAAGTGTTACAGTGTTTTCTCTCTCTTGCAGACATCTACCTACCAGTCAGGCATCATCCTGTGGATTGTTTTTTTTCCATGTCTTGTTAATCGAGTGTCAGAAGACAGCATATTTCTTTGTCCTCCACATCCAGCTAATTTTGTTTGTAGATAAAGGCATTTGTAGTTTAAATGAAATATATTCCCATCAGCTACTGTTGTAATGAACAAGGGTTTTTCTGTTCAGCACGTGTAACATCTAAGAAGTGCACAATTTATCCCGAGAAATAATTTGCTCTTGACAGTGCCTCCTGAGGTCATTTTGGAAGCTCTCTAGCTTGTTAATTATAGAAGGTTTTGGCTTTTAGGTTTCTCTTCTGCTTTGTCTGTTAGTCTTTCCATCCATGTTAACAGTAGTAATGCTACAGCTATTCACAAATAGGTGTGGTTTTGTCTTGACATCCAGTTCCAACTGATTTCATAGTCTCTTGTGAATTACATAGGAGATTGGGAAAGATAAATGTTTTTTGGAAACTACTGTTGGGCTAGTATGTCTGATGAGATGCTTCAACTACGACAGCCTTTACAGTAGCGTCTTGTCATTTGTTTCCTTTCCAGGAGCTTGAAGAGTGTGAGGCAGTTACTCTGTTTTGTAGCAAGCAGGTCCCTGTGTCTCTTGAGAAAACTGGATTTTCATTCTCTCACTTTGCCACTTGGCCTGCATTTTTCTGCTTACGTCATAACTACTAAACTTGGTGGATGCTTAGCTGTTTCAGGCTTGCTGGGAAGCAGCTGGGTGTTTTTAGTTTTGAAATGGTCTTTCTGACCATCCCAACAGAAAGGCCAGGAGGAACGCTCACGGGTTTTTGTCCTTTCTGTTTCTCTCTTGGAGTCTTTCTATCCCTCTATAAGCTTTCTTTATATTTCAGTCAAATGTAATTCTTCCTATACTTGTCAGTTGCTATATTTTTATACTGCAAAGCAACTTTGGAGAAGAAGCCAGCATGTGGATGCTAATCTTTTTTATATGCATTCAAAGGGGTCATTTTCCACTCATATGGTTTCCTATCCATGAACATGTTCATTATACTTCTTACATGGAATTCCTATGATCAATTGTTCTTTTGCAATGTTTGTGCGTCTGTTGCGTTGCCAGTAATGACTTTGTTTTCAGAATATTGGTTTGCTGTTTGGGGGTTAGGTCAAGCAGTTAATTACTGAGTGACTGAATGAGTCCAGTATGCTTTTGCTTTTATTGCAGTTCTGTCTTGGTTTTTATTTAATTTTATGTATTTCTCTCTTGTTAGCAGTACAATTATACCAGAGCTTCTAGCATCCCATCTGTAGGTTTGTACAGTGGAAGTTACCACATATGGCAAGTCCTTTTGGACCACTGAATCTTCCTGTTGGCATACAAAATGAAGTGCAATAGCTGTCTGTTGTAGCAGTCTTCGGTGTTTGCCTTTGATGTTTCTAACCAGAATATTTCTGCTTTGGTCAAGTCAGGAAATACATTTTCAATTGCAGACATTTGGCAGTGAGCATTGTTTAAACTGGGCTCATGCAAATAAACTGCTTCAAGGGCTACCATGCAGCTTTTCCAACTCATGGTCTCTGTAGCTTTAGCAATGATGTGGAATTTGTTTTGTCTTGTTTTTGTTCTTTCCAGTGTATGTCATTGCCCTCTTTCTTTCTCTTTTTTTTTCCTTGTATTGGTTGGATTATTTTATGCATTTCCAGGTATCTTATGCCTGAAATTCATCACAATCTTCCCAAAACATTTTGGTAGTCTTTTAGTAGCTATGCTTTGGAGCAGTCTTTGAAATGCCTGCTCTGAATACTCTTGCTTGCTTTTGACTGTTTTTGTTATATGAATCATTTATCCCAGTTTAGAGCCACTAGGATCACACACATATTTGTTCCTGCTGAAGGCAGCACATCTATGTACTATATCTGAAGTTTCAGTTCATATCTTCGGTATTCTATCTGCCACTTATCTTGATCCTGTTGATAGTATGATCATCCCATTATAAAATGGTAATTTGTCTGTGTGAGATTATGATTCCTTTTCCCTCTCTTGCAAATTCTGAAGACATGTTTAACCTTGTCTATGCTACAGAGGTTCTGCCACACTGTCAGCAAACCCCCTAACATAGACAGAGAGCATGCTGACACAGCTTTTTGGCTGTCTTAATAACACCAGGTCCCTGAATAACAGCACAACCCGTCTTTTGTTAGCATTACTGCATCCACACCCAGGGTTTTGCTGTCACAGCAAAGCCACCTGAGGGGTATGATTTTTCTCACACCCTGAGCCAACATAGACAGGCCAGCACAACTCCATGTTGTCGACATGGCCTTCATTGTTGTCTTACTGTCTGTTTGTGTTTTTGTTTTTGTGTGTTTGCATCTGGTGACAGCCTGACTATTAGTTCGCCTGTTTTGTACTGCATCACTGTTATACATAGACTGCAATTTACTGCTTTCTTACCTTCAGAAATTTTCAAAATACTGGGAAATCTCCTTGAATGGAATAAGGATGAAAGCTGTAATCTCAATTTTTCACAAATCAATTTTTAAAAATATTCTGATTTTTTGGATAATTTTGAAACTTTTGGTTTTCAAATTTACCCATAGCTTCAATATAAAATAAATCCTTAGAAAAATGGTTCCAGTCATAAAACATTGTCTTTAAAGTATCATAGCAATATATTTTGATAACTTTTTAGTGTTTTCAAGCATGAAAAATTTCAAGAGCTGATACCTTTTTAAAAATGATAAAAAGGCATTTTTGACAAAAAATGAACTGCAATTTCTCTCTCATACTCCTCTCTAGTCACACCTGTGCAGAATATCATCTGATATTGCTTTGTTCTCTTAACAGGGTACATGTTTAGTTTTATTGGACATGAGTTTATATACAGTCTTTATTCACAACAGGATGGATTTCTTTTCCCCACAGATTCTTTGTCACTTCAGCCATGAGTCGTCTTTATATTTGTGCATTTAATTTTAAGTTTTGATGAAGTTTTCCTTTATTTTCACACTTGCATTAATGAATTATCTGAGCTATGCTCTTGCTCTAGAGGTGAGCTTATTTTGCAAGTTTATTCCAAGAATTACTGAGGATTCTCTAAGCTTCCTCATTTGACCTTCTGTACCTTTAGTTCATAAGATGGCTCTATTAAAAATGATTTCATCTTTTTCAGATTTGATAATTGCAGAAATTGGATAGCTTTCAGTGCTTAGCAGTATTCTGTTCCATTGTTTTTTCAAATTCTTGATTACTGATGTGAAAAGGTACCATTCTTAGATGGCACTTTTTGTGTGAATTCAGAATGGTTTTGGGTTGTGTGTAAGATTTGACAAAGCACACTAAATATGCTGCTTATATATTCTGTTGCCATTGGAGTGTGTCAGCCTCTGCCTCCATGTCAGCTGCTTTGTTTTCCTTTTTATACAGCATTCTTGCAATTTTGTAGTTTTCCTATTGTCCCTCATAGACTCTTTAGTTAAATACATCCCCTGTCATACCAATCTGTTTGGGAACAGAAATCTGGTAAGTAGCCATGATCTTTATCAGAGCTACTTCATGTTTTTTCTGCAGAGTAGGCAAGAAAGAAAGGGCCGGCTCCTGCCATGGATAGGGTTGAATGAGGGAGAAAGAATATGGCTGGGACAGAGCGAGCAGGGAGAACCTGGGGAGCCAGACTTTTGTCTCCTGCTTCTGCCAGCGGGAGGGAAGAAATGGATCTAAAAGCTGCTGTTTTTGCTGGGATGGACCATGCTCTGCTTAGGTCCCCCACAGCAGCAACAGCAGCCATAAACCTGATTCTCCAGACCTTTAGCACAGGCAGAGTATACAGCAGGCATGGTGAGTCTGCCATGCCCAGCAGTTCTGCCCTAGGAAAAAGGTCTGCTTTGTTCACATTGACAGCTGGCCGGATCATTGCTTTTTATCTGTGTTTTTCCCAGTAATTCATTTCTGGTGTCAGTCACCTGCAGGAGTTAACCCACAACTGAGACAAATATGACAGACTCCACTCTGTCATCAAACACTTCCTGAACTAGAAGTCCCAAAGTTTCTGGCCATCCTTGCAGAATATAGCACCCCTAGCAGGGAGCTTTTTATGGTTTCAGCTGTCTGTTTCCACAGTGAGCAATAGGCTGCAACAATAGGCTGCAGTATGACAGAACAACAAATGAGCACAAATTCATCTAGGTACCTATGGAATCTGCAGGAATTTGCAGTTTTGCTTTGGAGGCCAGCAAATTAGATTTGCTGTCAGTCCTAACTGAAAAATCTCTTCCTTCTAAATGGACAACTGTGAAAGAGGGTGGTATTTCTGTCTTCCCCAGTGACCTAAAGCATCCTTATCCTCAGGACATGCCTGCAATGTAAAAATAAGTTATCTTTATTATAGAGAGGGGAAAGTGAGGCACAGAAAAAAGCAGAATTTTCAAAAAGCTTAAATATCTTGGGACCCTAAGGCTCATGAAAGTCTCTGCAAATTGTACCCAGAGTGAGGGCATGCATCATGTCAGAAGCAGAAATTTACATCTCATCTCCTAAGACTTAGACTACAGTATGGAAAACTCAACTGTCCCTCCTTTAGTATTAGGAGCTTTCTAGTATTTGTTTCAGTGAGTTTGTGCTGAGTCATAAAAATGAGGGATCCAGAAAACATATTAAAAAGTGCAGGAAAAATTAATGGTTTTTACATTCTTATATGGAAGACAGCAATGTAACTCTGCAAGCACATTTTCCTGTATGGTTCTCAATATAATAGTCTATATTATATCTTGAGTCCTGAACATTGTGTAGTTCTGCAACAAGATGCCTCTTGGCAGTTCCCCAAGGTAGAACTCAGATTTAAATTATATAATCTAACATTTGAGTCATTTCTGATATTCACCTAAGGCGAAAATCTTACCTCACAATCAACCATTGCAGAATAGTACATAGAGATAATAAAGACCTCTGACATTTTTGCAAAACCCATAGTGTTTGCAATATCATCAAAATATGGTTTGTCTTGTTGTTATTTTGCACAATCCTATTACGTATTAATAGTAAATATGGATTTCAAGAACAGCTTTTCACCTGATCTTCAGACTAGACCCCTATCTGGTTCTAAATTTGTAGCTTTTAAAAAAATCTGTACTAGTCATGCTAAATCATCAGATATGGACAACCCAAAGCCTGGAAAAGTTTAAGTTCTATTTTCAGTTCTGTCCAATTTTCTATTCTGTTTGGGGTGGTGGCTTGCAAGAAAGTTCATAATTTACAGCCAGAGTTGAGTTCTATTGTTTCAAAAGACTTGAAGACTGTAGTTAATGTAAAACTTTGGAATGCAATAATAAATAAAATAGACCATATAAACTACCAGGAAAAATGACAATCCCTATGAAGATAACTAGTAGCAATTTTGTCTGGAAAGCTACACAATAGTTGAAAGCTTGGAAGATGAAACGGAACTTGTTTTGAAATAATTTTGAAAATTCAAATAATGTTTCCCCGTATCTTTTGTTCTGAGTGCCAGACGGTGTACTGAAAGCACTGTCACTTTAATGAGTTTCAAGACTTTCAAATGGAAGTATTTAAAACTGAAGTCAACATATGGGGGAGGCAGGTGGTCATTTTCCTCAATAATGGGAAATTATGAGAGTTCATTTAGAGCACTAAATTGAATAGCAATAGGTTCCAAAATACAGAAGCAAAACAAGCACAACACTCCATGTTTTAAATGGCATTGGGGCTGTTTCATAGATGGGGCTGTCAATGGATAGTTAGTAGCTATTTCAAGAGAAGTAAAGCTGTATAAATCAGTGCCTTGATTGTTATATTTTAAGAAAGGATCCATGTGGAAAAAAATGAATCTCAAAAATACTTTAGTGATTCATAAGCAATAGGAAAAGATTTAACAATAACTTTCAGACACCATTCCGTATCCCATGGTCCATAATCACATCTGGAAATGCACAGCATCAACTAGAGAAATATGTCACATCTATCAGAAGAGTTAAGGTAACTTTGTTGAAATGCTTAGAAAGAAGTCAGAAACACAAAGAACTCTTTAAAGTGCTGTATGATTTATAGTATGCTAAATTTTCCATGGACTGCATTATGTAGTTTGCAGCAAACACTATAAGAAAAATCACATATGGTTCTAAATTCCATTATAACTTTTCATCAAGTCATTTATAATTGTCTGTCTCCAGGACTCCAGCTCCTATCATTTCCCTGGGAAGACAATTTTGCACTCTTACAGGATGCCCTGGGCCAAAAATTTCCTCCTTTCAGAAAACCCAGATTGAGAGGCAGAACTATTTTACTTAGCAGGTCCAGTTCTCCATCCATTCACAACACACTATTGGACTCACTTTAGGGAAGGATCTCATCAACAAACTTGTATTTAACTTTGCTTTAGTAAAGTGCATATGTGAACACTTTCATGTATTAGGATTATATGCATAGTACTGTAAGAAATCAACTAGACTGCGCATGATATTAAGCCCCCATCTCTCCCTCCCCCACACAGTTTCACAAGAACAGGTCTCTTTTTAAGAGGAATATGTACTACATGTAGAGGGCAAGAGGCAGAGACCAGGAACCTGTAATAGGAAAAAAGATCTGTGAGAAATCTCAACTAAGCTTGTTAGATTTTGGACATTCACTATGTCATACCACTACACAGCTTTTCTTTCTACTTTCTCCATCCTGGCAGGTTAGTTTACTTATCAGTAGTGGTGTCTCAGCTGTAGCTGCATTATACTCCTATTGAGGATGAGTGAGAGAGGAGGGCTGTAAGCTGCTGAATAGAAGCCATTACCACTTACAGCAAAATCCAACAATATTGCCAGTAGAACTGTCCAAGCAAGCAGCTGCTCCCTTGTCCCTTTTCCTCGGTTCAGCTTCAGCTCTCAAAAAATGTGCTAACTTTAGAGTATACCCCTGTAAAGGCTGCTGCTGTTGCAAGGAATTGCAATGTGCAGATTTTGATCTGCTTGCCCGCAACATCAAGCTTTTCCTGATTTTTTTCTGAGTGATTGTAATTTGGCTGGGGTCTCTGTTTGCTAGTTTGCTTTTTGCTCAGGCAGAAGTCAAACCTAGTGAGAGGCAAAGCAACAAAAATTATCATGATTGGCCTTTTACCAGGAAACACTTTGCAAAACTGCCTATTTGTAACACAATGAAGAGAACAGCAATCTATTTATAATATTTCTATTAAGCATGCTCAGTACTAGTACCCATATCTCCCAGTATTCCAAGCCTCTGAGAGGACTGCATGACCAGATAAAGAATTTCGACAGTTAGAAATGAGTAGATCTCTGGATATTATTGGTATAAACTTTATGGAAAAACAAAAGTCCACCAATGAATAGAATCATTATAATCGTGTACTTTTAATAAATAGTACTGTCCTAGCCATTACGCCTCCTTTTCTCAACAACTCATTGACTATGTTGTGCTTCAGTAGTATTTAGTAGAGCATTTCAGGCCTTCCTCACATCAGGTATTGATTTTCTTAAAAAGCTAACATACTATTCTGTGTCAAAGCAACACCCTGAATTTTGGAAAAGCAGAGGGATTTTTTTGTTAATGTTCACCACTGGTGCACTCTGTCAGTCTGGTAATGAGGTAGCATCTTGTTGTTCAGCAACCATATGGGAGCAGAAATTTTAGGCATGACTTAATTCCTTCATATAGTATGAGCTGGATGTACAGCAGAGCAAGAGGGAAGGCATGAATAACATATTGCTCCTACCTTATCTTCTGCTGACATCCAGATGTGGTACCTGGAGGGGAAAAAAGAGAGAGAGAGGGAGAAAAATCAGTATTTAAAGATATCAAGTAAACGAGAATAAGAACTTCTGAAAGGTATGTGGGATTAGGCTGTGTGAAATACACTGCGTGATTCCTATGGCTTTTAAAATACTTAGCACCGTTTGTGTCATTTTTCGCCCTTACTATAAATTTTCTGGTTCAATGAATTCTTAATAGACACACAGACCTAAAAAACATGACAGAAAATGGCAAGTTTTGTTAACTTTTCTACATTTACATTGTATTTTGTGGGCTGTTTCCTGTTTGTACTCTTCTTCTGTGAAGACATACCACACAGCTCTCTTATAACTCTAATGATAAATCTAGGAGAAGAGAGTGGTACACAAGCTAAAGAGCCCATTCATGCAGAGAAAAATAGTGAGGTTCACAAGTCTTCAAAGTTCAAAAGAGTAACACCAGCTTAACTGCTTTTATTTCCAGGTTGAAGTCCTGAAAAAGTCGTGTTGCATGGTGTACATTTTTGTTATGCAAAGCATGCATAGCTTAAACACAGAATGGTTCTCCAGAAAGATGAATTTCAATATGCTGTAGGGAAATTCATGTTTACACAACTGTGTTTCAACAGACTTCTCAGTGAATAATTCTCTGCGGTGCTCTAAGGAACAAGATTTAAGGCATGATCATGAGTGATGAATTCCATATGTGTAACAGCTATCAAAATCGATTGGAGCGGGGTACATGAAATGCATCTCACATCAAGCTTACGCTTTAAAAACAGACAAACCCAACAGAGACTTTATTCTGCAAAATTTGAGGAATCTAAACTGATCCAGAAACACTAAAGTACATGTATAGACCATCCCAAAGAGAGTTCTCAGCACCTTCCAGAATCAAACCTTCAAGGAAGTGTAGAAAACTTTGCAGCAAGGGTTAAAATAGTAGGCATAACAACCCAGATTCTGCACTCCAATATACAAGACGTAAGGAGTTCCTTTTTGTCATCCCATCTTTGGCTTCACAATCAATGCTAGTATTTTGGGGATCATTCTGTCATCTACAGCTGGAATAACAAACTCCTCTCCTATGTATCATCTTTGCTTTAGGATGAGAAATATAAGAAGACACAGGATTATTTTACCTCTCTTCTGTTCTTGACTGTTATTTCAGTCTTTCTGGGATTATTGGCAACCATTTTCTCTAAATCTTAGCAAGGACACAAAAAATGAGAACAAGGTCTGTTGATGAATATGCTTCCTCAACTGTATTATGGATTGGTAAAGTAGAACCAAAATGTTGCACTATTTTGTTTCAGTTGGTCTTCTACTAAGTGGAACAAGTTTGTGCTTTGGTCTGAGGCTGTAACCTGACAAGCAGTTATTCTGAAAGAAAATGAGCCCAACCAATTAAGAAATAGAGTAGAAAGGCAAAGAAGATCTTAGAAAATTTGGAGGGGTTTGGAAGCCATCCTGCCTTTTCCAAGTGCAGATATGTATGTCATTAACTGTAAACCTGTTAATTAGTGGGACTGTCCCAGTGCTTATGGGTAAGCATGTGGCTAAAAATCTGTAGGTGGCATCTAAAACCTGATTATGATTCACCCACCTGGAAAACTATTCATAGTCAGGTATCACTTGTGTTCTGACTGTCTCCCACTTTGCATGAAATGCCCAGTTCCCAAGTTGTACTTGCCATGAGGCCACAATTCCCTGTAAGCATCCCTTTTAGCTGCAGTGGCTTTTAATGTTGCTATTCGATTGTGTTAAATAAAGAAAGAAAACTGAGTCAACATTCTTACACGTTTCTCAAAATGAGAAAATGAATGGCTGCTGCAGCCGCAGGTGAGCATTATTGAAAGTAATAGCTGACCATCAGTTATCATTTTCAAAAGCAGTTTTAAGGCAAGGGAGAGAGTGAGGATACCAAGGAGTTACATCAAGTTATCTTAATATGGCAAAAGTAAACTATGCACTGTGTTTCCACAGAGCACTGAAACAAGGAATTAGATTGCCATCTATATGGTAACACCTTGGTGCTGTGAAATGATTTTGTCTGCATGTGTCAGAATAACGTGCTGGAGGCACCTTTGCCTATGAAGTTACACTGGGGTAGAAAGAAAAAGGCAGAAAAGACCTTTGTGGTGAGCTAATAAGCACCTGCAAAGATGGTAGATGGAATTCCTACAAGATGCAAGTCCCATCTCTCAAGTCCAGAGATCGCTGATAAGGACTGTCTGCAGTAGAACCCTCTGCTGGCTTGCTGTGTTGTACCAAAATTAAATGTAGTTCTGGTTTTCTGTATGGATTGGAAATATTGTCATAGTCATTTAAAAATATTACTAAGATTTTTTGCTAATATTTATAATAGCATTACCATAATTACTGAATTTCATATATCTAAATGATATATATTTGCACTGCATACTATTGATCTTGCCTCAGGAAATTAAAGACTTTCTTAAAAACAGCAGAACCTTTTTGAAAATAAATCTTTCCATTATGGATAGAAGTTAAACCTTTTCATTGTCATATACTTATATTTGTAATTGTGATTCAAAGGCAACTAAATGGAATCATAAAGCAAAGCCCTAGCTTTCTTCTGGATAAGGCAATATCTATTTTTTGCAGACATTAGGTTTTCCTGGTGTGAGTCAGAGGGAATTGGAATGATCCACTGATGGGGACATCAGGGAATTTGAAAACCAGTCCAAAAAGAGTAGGAAAAAAACAACTGTCATATACTATCACTCTATTATACAAGTTCCACATAAGGGGAATTTCATTTGCAAAAAATGCCTTTTTCTGGGATTTCCAGTTGTTCTGGAAAGCACACACATTTCAGCCAAAAAGAGCTTCCACTTTATGCAACTATTTTCAGCAGTAATATGTCTTTAATTCAAAGGTGATATCCGAACTATTTCTGAAATAATTGTTAGGTGTTTGGAAATGAAATAGTTCTCCCAATGTGTTTTCATCTTGAATTGTTTGGTTTTTACATGAGATTTGCTTTGCTTCAAAAGAGTAATAACTCTTTTGAATAGCAGTATCTTTCATTGTATGACTACTGAGCCTAATCATCCAAAGAACAGATATATTCTGCGTAAATAAATTAAATTTTAGGAAATAACAAGTTTTACTAATTGCATTCATCATGTAATTTAATAAAATAGTACCCATATATTTAAAAAATGGACTTTGTTTTTCTCTGTATTGACTCTATGAAGTTCATAAATTGTGTACCTGCTGACGTAAAGATGCACAGGTGAAACCCATTACATTTGTGTATTACTGAGGAAAATTACATTTTGATTAATATATAAAATGAGCTTCATCTCCTAAAATGATATATTTCCAGTGAGTCTACTAAATACCCTGTTAGTTTGCTTATAATGTCAACCCTTTTAAAATAATTAATAGCACATGAAAGTGAGTTTATTGATTAAGCTTGAGACTTCCCATAAAATTTAAGGAAAATTGCCTTTCTAAAGATGCAATACCAACAGTATTCAATTTTGAACATGATATAAGAGAGAAAGACAATGTAAGGCTTAAATACTTTTATAGATATGCACAGACTAGCAGAGTTGAATTCTTTATGCAAGTTATTTAAGATTGTTCTGATTATGCTTCTCTATTGTGTCTCTCTAATTCTGTATTTGTGACCATAAAATTTCACCTTTTTGAAGCATAATTCATTTTTTCCTTTAATCTCACTCTTTTGTGTAAAGAAAATGGAAGTTCAATCTGATGCTTGTTTTTTTTAAAACAAATTGTGATTCAGTTTTCTGTATGAGCAATTTAACCTGGTTAGAGAAATCTAGTCAGTATTCCAAATTCTTCTGTTTTGTAATCACAGAAATCTTTCTATTCAGCTCTAAAGTTCTTGATCACATTTGCTTTTTCACACAAAAAATTTAAAAAAAGGGTAAAATACACATCAGAATCATAAAAAGGCTAATTTAATGATTTTTTTTGTGAATGTCCTTTAAGAAACAGGGAGACTGAAGAGAACCAAGGACCTTATGTGGCAAGCAAAATTTTTCTAATGGAATTTCTGGATGAAGATTGTTCTTATAGTGTTGTTCCCCCCCACCCCCTTTTTGGAGCATGACTCCTTTAAATGCTGTGTTGCTACTGTGTTTCTCTTCAGTACCTTCAGCTTCCTTATTGCTGAGATCAGCCTCCAGTACTCCCCTAAGAATATCCTAAGACACCATGGAGAGCTGCTCTGAAGAATAGCTGCTCTATTTTTAATTTACATTTTTGTGTCTGCTCTGTTGCATCAAATCTCTAGAAGAGAGGCCTGGAAAGGAGATTGTCAGTTCAGGTGTGGGATTAGGGCTTCAAGCTGCACACTATTGCTCTGTTTTATGTCACTGAAGTCTAAGGGACTCACAGGTAAAAGAGCTGGCAAAATTATGAGAGAATATTCTTTTTCTTTTTCTCTTTTTTTCCCCCCCGAACATGCTGATTCAACAGCACTGACAAGTTCTGTGGGAACATATTAATTTCTGTGAAATTCCCTCTGGAAATAAAGTTGGCCACCTGAGCAGGCTGCCTGCCTGCTTGTGGGGCCAGTGCAAGTGCTAGCCGCCGAAGGGACTGGCAGGCTGAGGGGGTGCCCGGCTGCCTGCCTGCTCCACCGCTGGGCTTGCAGCCCCCACACGCCTCATCCACATCATTTCCCAGCTTTGCCGCTGCTTCCTGGGCTAGCCCGCTCCACGGCCGGTGCGGGGCCAAGCAACCAGATGTGGCGCGGTTTCCAAACCAGCTGCTTAGGCTAGCACAGGACACTTCAAGAAAATGGCCTCACTGCCATCATGTGTTTCAGTAATGTCAGACTGAAATTTTGGTACCGTGGTGAAATGTTCACTTTGGTAGATCATGTTTTAGAATCACTTACAATTGAAATTCAGGATATAACAGTGAAGCCTGGGAATGTTGAATGGGAATTCAAGATAAGAACTGTATCTCAGTACTGACTTTGGCAAATAACAGTCTGATCCACCACCTGTAAAAGCTGACAATGATCATTCTTCAGCCTTGTAAAATACTTCATTGAGCAAATACAGTTTTGAGACCAATATAATTTAGGTCAATTTTCTTTTCTGAGAGGTCAGCAACACATATTTTAGCTGTCTTTTGTAATGTCTTTTATTTACAAAATAATGACAGCTCTATTTTGAACAGAAGGAGCAAGACGATACCAAAGCAGCTCCAGAAAACCTCACCCTAGATATTACTAATACTTCAGATTTTATAGGTGTTGGATTCCCCGTCTTAATTCTTAGCTCCTGTTCTTTATTTTTACCACATGCTTCTGAGGCCCAAAAACCCTCTCAGGCTGAGATCATTGGTCATAACTTCTTGGAAAAAAATAATTTCTTATAAATCTGCTGTCATTGTCAGTCGGGATGCAAAACTCATAAAATCTGAATTCTTGAAATCCTCCTTTTCCCCAGAAGTTGATGACCTGAAAGTTTTTCTTTTTATACCAGTTCTTGCATTTCATATTTTAAAGATATTTGAGATTTTAATTTCAAAATGAAAAGCTAAAATAATTGATATTGTGTCAGAATGAGACCTTTTAATTCTACCAAAAGTCATGCTGTGCTATAAAATGTTTCAATTTGACAATACTAGTATGTTCATAGATTCAAACATAGTCATATATATGCACCATTGAAATTTCTTTGCTCACTCCTGCTAATTATCGTCAGTACTTACTAGACTACTTCACACAGGGACAGATGTTTAACCCTTCCTTTTGTAACATGATGCTTAAAAATTCCTGTGGCTCAGTTTTCACACATCTGCTATAACATTCTTCTTTTGTTAGGTTGCATCCAGATAAATGAGAATTTCTAAGCCCAAATAATCTCCTTTAGCAGAGATGCAGGTGAGAATCAACACCTTGCAATGAATGGTTCTGTGGAAAGGCAGACTTTCACACTGAATTCTTACCAGTACGTTATCACAACTGTTTCATTAACACCCATGCATAATAGTGTTATTTTTAAGGTTTGGGTTTGGGATATTTTTTCATGTCCAACTCAGTAGGCATAATCCCCAGCACCTAACAAATGCTGTAATTTGACTCAGGTCACAGTGTTTATTCTTCTTGATAATTAGATAGTTTCTCTTGATAAATTCTAAAATTATTTTTGAAGCCAGTAGGGAACATTACAATCAACCCATTTGACCTCCTGCATAACACAGGCCACAGATTTCATTCAGGGATTTCTGTCTCAGCTCCAACTTCCTGTGGCTGAGCTAGGTCCTATCCTAAAGCAAAAACACATGCGCTCCTCCATTAAAGATTCTTCACCTAATGGAAGGCTACTTCCCCCAGCATTGTGCTCCTTCCATGATGACTGTTATCAGTAAATACATGCATAGTGTAAGCTGAATCACTTTTATATCACAGAAAAGTTTTCCTTGAAGCATCTTTAAGAAATGTTAGGAACTCTTAAGTTACCTGAGAATTTTGAGACACTTCTTTTTTTTCAGGCAGTTGAAATATATCTGCAAGGCAAGAACAGTTCAAAGTTGCCAATATGAGGAAAGACAGGAGCCCTTTAAAATATTCATAGATCTCTGCTGGCTACCCATCTTCTTGCAGATGGGGTTTGGAGGTTTTCTTTCTTTCTTTCTTTCTTTCTTTCTTTCTTTCTTTCTTTCTTTCTTTCTTTCTCTTTCTTTCTTTCTTTCTCTCTCTCTTTCTTTCTTTCTTCCTACCTTCCTTCCTTCCTTCCTTCCTTTCTTTCTTTCTTTATCCCTGATGATTTAATACCTTTATTGAACTCTTAACTCCATGAATAGATATGGGAAATGTAAAGGCAAAGCTTCAACTAGTTGCAGAATGGGAAGTCTGATCTGGTTTAACAGATCCTCTGTCTCTTTGTCACTGGCAGCTATCTTACATTGTTAAGGTGCTTTACAGAAAAGGCACTTTTTTTGGGGGGGGGTAACTTCTCACTGACGTCTAAGGCTCTTTGTGACAACAACCTAGGACAATCAGCGATAGAAGATCAGTTGCCCAAGCCTGCAGAATGGCATAGTATATACCTTTTGCCTAATCCTCTGAAAATTTGATTTTTTTGAGAGAGGACCACCAGAAAAAAATAGCTTGCTAACTATTCATTTTAGCTTTAATCTGTCACCCGGTAACTCTGGAAATTACCTGAGTTCCTCTCACCCTCAATGTTTATTTCCTCTCTGTGCTGACAACATTTATTTTATTCATCAGTCCTGCTTTTTAAAAACAAAATAAAAATAGAGAGCTACTGCACTATAGCTATAGTTTTTAAATCCATGTCTCGCTCGAGGTAAAAAATAACTTCCAAAATCCTGCAGGGATAGTCTGCAGAGCAAAGGGACAACAGAAGTTTCACGACGGAGTCATCTGCAGTACAGACGGAGCCACTCGCTCCCATCACCCCACCGAGCTTTAACAGTCCTTGGCATGCATTGCAGAGATTACTTCTACAAGCCATTCTTTGCTTCCTCTTCCTCTGGCAATAGCCAGTCTTAGAAGAGGCAGAAGAGCTGGGACAAGAGGGTGAAAAACAGCAGTGAGCCATGACAGTCGTTTCTCACATGGGACTGGACTGGGTCTGCCTAAACTAAAGAGCATTTGAGTAGGACACAGTCAGGAAGAGAGCAAAATCCTGCTCAGGGAAAGGAAAACGGTTCAGGCAAAGGGGTGCATGCCACGACTTTGGAGAGCCAAGAATGTGAGAATGACCACTTCCTGCATGCAGAAGGAAAAAAAAAAGAGAAGTGGTGCTTTTGTCTCTTTCAGGGGTGTAAGTCTCAGGGTCATCATCTTCCTAAATAGACAGGGAGGGGCGCGAGATATGAGCTCACCTGAGCCACAAGACTCCTCCCACTTCACACTTGACAGCTTGTGGCCAAAGCCCCGCTTCTTCCCCCTGCACAGCACCGCATTTGCTTTGCAGCAGCACTGCGGGTGTTCCCTGCTCTTCTCCCTCCCACCACCCATCTTTCCAGTCCCAAATTACACATACGCTGTGCTCTCATGCACATCACCTGGGGCTTAGACACACACTCCCCCCCTGTCCCAACCAGCACCTAACCCTGCAGTTTGGCAGCCACCAAGGATATACACACCTGAGAGGACTGCCAGCTTCCCCTGCTCTCTGTGTTGGAAGCCCTCCTCCAATAGCACTACCACCACCACCACCTCTGGATGCAGATATTGGGTCACTTGATGGGCAGCCCTGCAGGACTCCTTTCAAAGGAGCACTGCTTTGAGAGGGGCATGCTTTCTGAGAGTAGATTCTGTTCATGAAAAGATGGCAATCCTGGCTGAGACTGCGCCTAACAGACTGCAACAGAAAGGGAGGCATGAAGAAAGAAGTCCTGAGACTCCTCAGCTGAGAATAAGAGTTGCGAACATCACAAAAACTTCATTGACACCCCAGAAAATAGATGGTAGGCACAGCAAAACAGGTGAAGTGATTTCTCTCTCTGGGTGCCAGGGTCTTCAGGCAAGTCCACCTCACCCACTCCTCCCAAAACACTTCTGCACACCCAACCGATAGCACTTTCCTTCGGAGAAGGAGAGGCTGACAGCTGACAAGGGTAAAGAAGAGCCGTAAGGAAGAGAGGGAGGTGGGAAGGCCTCCAGTAGACGTAAGGGGCTGCTGCTGCTTTCAACACTGCGCCTTCCTACAGTGTCTACAAACAAGGCTGGTTTGCTGAGTTGTGTTAATGGAGCTGGAGGCCATCGCTCAGAGACATGTGCTCTCTTAGGCTGCAGGCAGTTTCATTTTAGCCCGCTTCACTCAGACACCTGCGCTCCAGGACAGCATTACACAATGAACAGCAGTCAAGAAGAAACCATCCAAGAGCCGTCTGTCCGTTCAAAGGGACAGGTTGCGAACATTGCAACCTTGCTCCACTGAGTGCTGAAAGAGCAGAACCTGGCCAAAAACCTCATGGAGTCCAACACCGGTGAATGCAACTGAAGCTTTCTCAGAACACATTTACAGGAAGAGCAACACATACTCTTGGCACCTCCAAACAGGAAACTTCAACTAGTAGGAATGGCGTTAGGATTACCTGGCAGAAAAACACGGGCCCACAAGCTTCCCACGACCAAAGACGGCTGTGCTGGTAACGGTCTACAGCCAAAAATGTGTTTTATGATGAAAATGTGCTCTTTAGAGGGTCCATGCGCACAAAGGGAACATACTGTTTCACAAGATGCATCTGCATTTCTGCTGACAATGAGCTCTTCAACCACCCATTAGGCAGCTGAAGAGAGAAGGACCTCAAGACAGCATGCCCCCACTAGCCTTCTACTCCTCAGACTGAAAAAAGATAACACCCCCATGCCTCCAGAGACCTGGAGGGCCCCTCCACTGGACTCGTCCTGTTGCCCAGGCACAACAGCTCCAAGGAAGGCAGGCCCTCTCCTCCCCTCTCCCGCAGGGCTCAGGGTGGAAGAGATCCCACCTCCACAAACATGGCAGTGGGGGGGCAGTACAGAACAGGAAAGAAGGGCTCCTGCAAGACTGCAAAGTCAACAACTGTTTTATTAACTGCCAGGAGAAAGCGCACAGGCATGCTGGGCTAACGTCTCCTTTGCCACGGGGAGCAGGTCACCTTCTTCGCCCTCGCCTGGCTCCTGTCTGGTGGGAACTGAACCGCCAGCATACCACTGGGCCCAGGCTGTGGGGACTGAGAGGCCATGGCTCTCCAGGCATGGTGTCGCCACCGCTTGCTGGAGGGCATCACATGCATAGCCTTGCTCTGCCATGGCCACTTTTCCGGAGGTGGGTCAACCTCCATTGGTTCCTCTGTGTCTTCAGAAGGGTCCACCTCCATGGGTTCCACCCCATCTTCTTTTGGATGGTCCATCTCCATGGGCTCCACATCATCCTGTGGGCAAGATGTCACAACAGTGACATCTTTCACGGACATGACTTTGTCCCAGAGATCTTTCTTCTTTATGCGCTTCCTCTTCCTGCCGAGGCGCACCATCTGGTCTGTTGTTTGCAGGACCTCTGTTCAGTGCACCTTCCAAAGAGTGGCAGCAGCTCCCTTTGGTCTCCTTGCACCCTGCCTGCTCCAAGTCTCCTTGGCGCTGCAGGAGCCAGAAGCTCAGTGAGCTGTGGGCCACTCGCAGCAGTCCCTTTTTCTGTGGCACCTGGAACAATGGGCACTGAGGTCACTGGTGACAGCAGCAGGCCACTGTGATGGTGGGCCCAAGTGCCGGCCAAATAGAGCTCTGAGTGAAGCAGGGGTTCCCATGGCCTGAAAGATGCCCTCCTTTCCAAGAAGAGTGGGCTGGTGGCTGAGGGACCCTTTCCTCAGGATCCTTCCCATGTGCCATCTTGCTGCACACACACAAAGGCTGCCCCTGGGGCACAAGGCCTGCCCTTGGCCCCCCCTTTGGGCATCCTGTGCTCCAGCTCCCTCCTGCACTGTAGCTATAGTTTTTAAATCCATGTCTTACATGAGGTAAAAAATAACTTCCAGAATCCTTTCTCTTTTTTCATTTCACTCATTGTTTGTTCTTCACCTTCTTATCTATTAAACCTCCATGCATCCAGTGAAAGAGATGGATTAACCTGAAATATAATGGCACATGAGTCAAACATTTGATGTCAAGTTTGAAAATAAAGTGAGAAGTCAATGTATACTCAAAAATAGAAGACCTTGAAAAAGGAAATCTCAGTCAAGAAAAGGGATGACATCATCTCAAGATAGTATTTAATCCAAATGTTATGCAGGAATGCGTATGAGTGAATAGAAAAGACTTGCAAGAAAGATGCTCTATTGCAACTTGTATTTGGCAATGATCAGTAAAATAATCTTAGCTATTGTGAGCAGGCTTGTCAGCTCTGACCTTCAGATATTAGGGTTTAAGATGGCTCCTATTTGTGATAGATCTCAAAAGATCTTGAAGATTGGAAATAGGTTCTGCCAGGTGTGGAATTCCTTGAGATTAAGCTGTAGATTCAGGCAAACTTAGAAAAGCTTGGATATTTAACTCTAGCCTCTGCAAAACTGAGAGGAAAATCTTAGGATAATAAAACTGGAATCCTCCCACAGAAAGGCTACTTGGATCAAAACTTTAGTGTCTTGAGCTGTTTTTCCATTCACATAGAGCTTTCATGTTAGCTGGAATCACAAAGGACAGAGGAATGCGCACATACTAATTTCAACATGCTATTAATCAACCTTTTTTGAATTTCTCATAGAGTTCGTCTCAGATTTCAGTAGGTAAACATTGACACAGTGTTTTATTCACTAATATACCACCTATATGTTTTCGGGATGCCCTGTGTCTTCATATGGAAACTGGGAGTTGGTGTGACTTGGTTTGGTGTAGGAGTCGGTCAATACCCCCTATTTTGTTGGAAGGGTCCTTTACATTCTGGTCCTGGACCCAGTGGCTGTAACACTGGATTTTGCTGAGGGGAAAGAATGGTGAGTAAGGCATCAGCATATATATGCACATGGGATTCCTGGGTGCAATCTATGTATCAAAATTTCAAAATAAGCTTCTCATCTTTCCTACACTTTTACGTCACTATAACATGTCAGCCTTTGGAATATATACCCTTCAAGGAGACATAGGCTTACCCTGTCTGTATACAATAAATTGCTTTTGCTATCAAGCTCTGGATTAGTGCTGTAGCAGATGCTCCAGGTTTTACTCTTATGTTAGTATTTCATCCCTCTGGAACTTAGAAAGTATTAGAGACTGTCCACATGCAACAAATCTCCACTGACCTGAGATTCAGTTTGTCCCCCAAACACCTACAAAAATGCTCTTGCTGTGTAGCTTTATGAGCAGAAGCAGGCACCTCTCTGTTTAAACCTTGATTGTTTAAACTGTTTTGTAATGATACTGCATTTCAATGAGCAGTGATTTATCATAAGTAGATGGAAAAATTCAGGTGTTATTCATACACGACCTTGAGTCTAATTATCTGTTCACTCAGAGAGCAATGCTTTTTTTTTTTTTTTAAAGGCAATATCAAATGTACTATATGTATTACATCTACATATGTTCCCTGCATAGATGTTAAATGTTTTTGTTTGGTTTTGTTTTCCTGCTAATATTTAATTCTGAAAGGCATAATACCACTCAAGAATAAATATCTTTAAAGCTTTTCTTGACCTTAAATTGTTTGAATAATCAAAGTACCCAGCTCCTGTAAGATGCACCTCTTTAGTATGAGATAGTCAGAGCTGTAGAAACAAACTATCTAAGCACATTGCAAAGGCATATAAACAGTCATACCTGTATTTAAGGCAGTACAAGACAACTCAGGCAAAGTAGGTTCAATTCTGTGGCCTTGCACCAGACTTTACAGGCACAACCAAATCACTTAATATTCAATTTCTTCCTCTTACACTACTAAATAAGTGCTTCCTTTCTCATATCTACCTTGCTTACTTAGATTATTATCTCATGGGGTATTATCTCTGTTTGTTAGTATATGTTTTACAGTGTCTATCACATTTGTCTGCAGATCTCAAGGGGAGATTCCAACATAAAAGTGAATTTTCATTATAGCTGTAAGGTTATTGAAAGGTGTCTGTTGCTGTGATACTTTGTGTCCCACCATGTTTACTGCTCCTTCAGAGCTTGTAGTGGGCCAGAAGTTTCAAGCTAAATAGATGCAGTTGTGCGTACCAGCCACATATATGTTAGTATTCAGTTATCATAGCAAATCATGTGTCTGTCCCTGTGTGAGTTTAGGGAGTTGTCCACACGGCTTTTGTTCATTTTACCAGATTTATGCATGCTAACTGTAGGACTCTACATGAAGTTTTGCATTACCATACGAAAATACAGTCTGGTTTCTCAAGTGTTGTTCAGTAAGCATAGATACACTTTCTCTTTTCTTGGATGTAAAATACGTGACCTCTTAGGTTGTGCATATTTTGGTTTGCATGTTGAAAGATTGTGTCCATTCAAAGTATGAAGGAATGTGTTCTTTAAGAGTTATATCATGATTGAGTTGTACAGAAACATTGTTACACAACCGAAAACAGTCATTCCCATTCAAATTGAATGAATTCAAAAATTCATTGATAGAGGTAGTACTTCACTTGATGTTTTTGTATTCACTCAGAAAAAAAAAAAGCTTTAATGAATAATGAAATGAAAATTTTCTTGAATTAATGAAAAGTTAAATTCCCTAATTTTCTTAGCTAGGACAAATTTAGTTCTCCATGTCAAGCATGTCAGTAATGATGTGTTTCTTTTGCATTTGGCCATGGATTGTGACAATATGTACTCTAACTTTCAAAAATTTGAATGATCAATACCTGTAAAGACACTACTTATTCTCTCTTACCACTATCTCATTACATGTTTACTTTTTTGGTGATGCAGTTGCTTTTTTTCTTTTCTGAAGGATCTAATTGAGCAGAAAAAATAAGCCTTGTTCTTTCTCCTTTTGACTTCACTAGCAAACGAAACGAAGTAAAATCCAAAACAAATACTGAAATTTGCATCTTCCTCTAGTCACAGATAAACCAAAATTAATTTCCTCTCTTCCAACTGCAATTCAGTTGAAGAAAAGAGGTCAGCTTGATATTTTACAGCTTATCTTGAAGTCTGGAACAGTTTGCGCCTAGAAAAATAGACACAGTCAGGGAAGCACTTCCAACAGATTTGTTGGGTTGCCAGTTAGACAGGTACTTGCTTGGGTTCAGGCTGAAGCACTCATTTAGGCTGAAATTCATGTCCTTACAGTTTATCTCTTTATCTGTATATTTTAACTGAAAAAGCACTATGGTGACTATTGAAAAGGAAGCATAATGAATGAATGTTAGAGCCTGTTGTAGGATTCTGGGTCTTATCTGTATTTGCTTCACTTGCAGGTTTTGGGGGCAAATTCTGTGTAGCTATATTCATATAAAGGTTTGATGTTGACCGGAAAGAGCTACCACAAGTCACAGTTCACAGTATTCAGTTTATTCTGATTTCCTGCAAGGCACAAACTGGCCAAGGCTGAGAAGGAAAAGGGGGCTGTAGCCCTCTCTATAACCATCCTTGTTACGGTGCACTGGATTAGGCCCTTCAGACCATATGGTGTGGAGAACAGTTCATATGTGGCACAAAAAATCTCCCGTGTCTACCCCGTTGATAAACTACACTAGGGTGAATTGAATCATAAGCCCTAAGCCATCTTTATGCTGAACACCACCATTTTGCATCATGCCTTCTCCATCACAAAGCTGACCCCAACACGCCATCACGATGAACAGAAGTCACTGGGGCACATTATACCTCTGCCTACCCACAAAGCCTCTTTACCCAATCAGAGGAAGAAAAGAAGTATTTTAGAAGCTGCTGTAATAGCTCTATGCAACTTGGAGATAATCTTACACAGGGCTGATCCTTTTCTGTAAAGTTTGTCTAAAGCAATGTAGAATCTAGCCCATAATTTCATATACCATGCAGAAGCTGTATATATCTCATGTTTGATTCTTCACTCAGTTATGCAGATTTGATGCCGATGAAACTCTGCTGTGGTCAGTAGAGATTGCTATGCAGTCTGAGATCTTTACGAGAATTCTACCAATGAATACCACCAATTACTTTCCTAATGGATTCTAATTGAAACAGAAAATGGAATAAATTAAATTGAACTTAAATGCATTATTTTATTTGGTTTTGGGGAAGTTTCATATGACCTATTAATTCATTAATTAATTTTTAATTGGCAAAGTTTGCTTTTTGGGTAAAACACAGAAACCTCATTACCATAACTTTTCTTTTTAAATAAAAGTCAATATATAAACAAGGCCTATCCTTTTTCATGACTCCTGTGTTTTTTTTCCTGAAGCACCATGCTTACTCAGACTTCAGTGAAAGGTAACATGTTATGTCAGTCTGCATGAAATCAATAATTTTTTTCTTGGAACCCTGCCTGAAATTACAAAAATTACTGCATCTTTCCTTCTCCTATCTTCCACTTTGTCTCTCAGGGAGCAGCAGTAGTGAATCTTTTATCCCATAGCACTGCCTGCTGATTTGGCCACACTGCTCTTTTTAGGCTTCCCTATTAGCAATATAAAATTGTGGTGAGTCTGGTTAAAGAGAATGAAAGTCAGGAGTCACGTAGCTATTCAGTGAGCTGGCAGCCTTGAATTACAAAGATGGGGGAAGATGGAAATGAGCAATAGCTGAATAGGGAGGCCTGCTTCATTCTTTGCACCATACTACTGATGAGGGATGTATGCCAAAGCTTGATACATTCAGGAATCTGTTTTATGGGCTGAATACTTGGCTGCCTGGGCAGATGTGTTCTGCATTATAGCTCAGCAGAACCATACTTTTACTTTTCTGTAATTTACACAAGTTTTCTTATTTTTCATTGAACTACAAAATCATTATCTGTGACTGGAGAAGTATATTTTACCTTGGTGGGTAAAAGGATTTGTAGGCTTTGCTTGCACTTACAGCAAGGAAAGTAAATGCCCAGTTTGATGCTCTGAAAAATTTCACAGCAGATGGTGGACAATGCAGGGGATCTGGAGATCCCAGAGAACTGCTTACATTGCCATCTTCCAGCTGGGTGATCAGCCTCTGGGACTTTCAAAAGACAGCTATATCAGTATTTGATCATATCTAATTTTCACCCTAACCAAATATTGCTAAATGCTCAGGGAACCCATGCTCTGGGCCCCAGGCACTGAGAGAGAAGACAAGCTGAGTCACTAAGAATATTATATGAGCAATGACAGAAAGAACCCACCTGGGCCTAGCAAATACACAAAATAATATAGGCAAAAGTACAGATCAGATGTTTGAGGAAGATTTCCCACATTATTCAAACTGTTTTGGTTCCAGTTAGCTGTTAGGGAAAACCTGTCAAAAAGCAATATGCATGAGATAAAAAGCAACATGACATATTTTAGCTACAAAAAGATATGTTTCTATTTATAAATTTTCCAGGCACCATAAGGAGTTGTTCCTGGCCCACAGTATCACATGCAGAAAGCTCTGTAAGGAAGAGTCATGCAGTCACTACATAAGGATGTAGCCTGAGCTGCGATCTTCACATCAAACTTAAGACAGAAAGGACATGACCCCCTGGAAACTGTAGGTACTCAACCTTCGCAACCACCATCGCTCATGAATGTTGCATAACAAGTACAGGCAGAAGCCCCATCTGCTGTGAACTTGACAGGTCTTATCCCCTAGGAATCAGCTTTACTCCACCGTGTGTAACAGAAAATGGTCAAAAGATAGTTTGGTTTAATATGATGGTACAAGACCACATTTTGGTGAAACGGTACATGCCAAGTTCAAACATCAGAGGGACTTAAAAAGCAATGGTACAAAATAAGACACAGGATCTAGTAAGAATGTGTTTATCTCAGCAGTGTTTTTTGGATTAAAGATGGATGAATTTCTGAAAAATTAGATGATCCAGATAAATTTCTGCTGTTACCACCCTTTCAAGCATAGAGTGGAAAGAGAATATGGTGGAGTGATAAAAAGCTCTGATTTCATCCTGTGCAGAGTAGAAGCTGCCCATCTGGCCCAACCGTCTCTTCAGAGCTGCCTCATTCCCATACACAGCAACATTTAGTAGTATGCTGCCATAGCTACTGTGTATCTCATTGGACGTGGCTTTAGACTACTTTCTATAGGGTTCAGAAGTCCTGAAGGTCAGGACAGGATCGCTGTATTCCCTGCATTTCCAGCAAACATTTTGCTTCTTGAGGTTTTTCTCATACGAAGATTCAGCAGCAGTGCATGACTGCTCACAACCCTGCCCATGTCCAGCTCCACAGAAATCATTGACTTGTCAGAGGGCAGCCTGTTCTGATACCTTTAGTTCATACAGTTCTGCTAGGATTCTTTTTAACAACAATTTCCAAATAGATTGCAGCACACCAGAATGTCGTTTTTCTCCAAGCTGTATCCAAAGCTCATGGAAATCACTGGAAGAATTCCCATGAATTTCAAGTGACTTTAGATCAAACTTCATGTGTGAAAACATGAGATGTGGAATGGCATGTGCATTGGGATTGTTCTGTATTTCTATGCTACCACTAGAGTATGGATCAAAGTTACCCGGAAGGATACTCCTATGACAATATTGTGGATGGGTGCTTTACAGATTTGTGTGTAGAGTAAACGGATCACTAATGGTAACTTCCTAAAGTCATTAGACATTAGTTCTTTTATCTGCTTTCCTGCCATTTCAATGCTGATTCTAATTTCCCTTCAGCTTTATATAATCAAAGGTTGCTGCAGCCCACAGAAACTGTACAACCTTGCAAACCATTCTCTGCTGCCTTTTTATATAAACTGTCAGTTTTTGCAAAGGAGTATGGCATTTCACTTTCAAACCTGTCCCCAGCCAACAAGCAAGGAATCATTTTGTGGATGTACAATTAGTTTTGTGATGCATTGTTCATCTCCTGTGGTAAAATTCCTCTTTTTTTTCTTCCTTTTTTAGTAATATAATTTCAATTCATATGTTAAACAAAATCTTTATTCTTATACTCTTTGTGCAAGGCACTCCAGAAGACAAAGCAAAGTGTAGGCAATTCTGTTGTGTAAAACTAAGTTAAAACAACTTTAATGCAAAAGGAGGCACAAAATGTGCTATAAATCACCTGATTAAAGTCTGAAAACCTCTTTTTGTTTATACATTTATTGATTTTTTCTCTAATCTTGTCTAGCTCTTTCAATCATCAGTCTCTTGCCTGCCCTCTATGATCCAAAATCAAAGTAATAGACTTCAGCTAAACAATAGCTGCAATTTATAGAGCAAAAAGAGTTGCCTTTATCCACCAGAGATACTCCTTCCGACTCCAGGAAAGGACAAACCTCAGATTTTTTTTCAGTCTTTATGAAAAAATCATCACAAATAAAATGTTTCCTTATAAACTGTTGCTGAAGCAGCCAGAGGGTAAAGTAGTGGTTGTTGTGTGTCAATTTTTGTTTGTTTTGCTAATGTAATTAACTCCAGAGCAGGGTGGGTGGGACACAGGCCAAAAAGGTTACATTATTATCATGGCCAATAGTAGACACATTCTCTTGATCTTTCCTAATTGTGCAGTCAGCTGTCTTAGCCACCTTCATTTTGCAATGTAGCAAAACAGCCTGTGCAGAATTTTTTCTATTCTAGGCAGACCTGGTTAATGATAGGAGATATAATTTCTGCTTTCCAGTGAAAAAGGGTAGTGGTTGGATAAGTACAATCAGTGGTACTGCCAGGGCATTCCTTCCTCCTACACAGTCACAAAGCATGATGCTTCAGAGGACAGAGACACCAACACTGTCATGTTCCCGCTTCTCTTCCTGCAAGCAACTGTTAGTTGTGTAAAATGTCAACCATTCCATAACATTGGACTCTTAATACTGTACTGATTTCTTTGCTCTTTCCACTAAAGCTGATCCAAAAACAAGTGAAAACGTAGCTTGTGTTTTTTTAACTTCCTAGCTTTTACATGTTTTGACTGACAAGCTGAGAAATGTGGGTGGGGAAAGGAAAATTTCACTAAAATACTTTTCCCATAAATGCTTTACTAAAATTTAAAAAACAATATTAAACAAAAATTACTCCTGATAGAGCTCCCGGTTTATTTGAATACCCTGCTGATTATAATTCCTCAGTACCTATTGTCTTCACTATTGCAGCATCCCAGAGAAATTAAATAGGTGTCGTCATGTATCTCATTCTATTATTTCTTCCATTTTATTTCACAGGCCATTTGCAATATCTTGAATGTGGGAGCTAAAAATCTTTGTCATGTTAAGCAGTAGCATAGAAATGAGGTAAGAAAATGCATCATGATTTCAAAAGGCAATATTTCTTCCTTCTGATTGTTTTCAATACTGCTACCGAGGGTTCTTCTTAAGTAATGGTGATGTGCTTATGATGACAGTTTTTGGTAGTAGCTCCTAGGACCCTCACCTCTCAATTCCTCCTGTATACAATGTACTACCAGCAGAGAACTTTAAAATGATTTCTGCCTCATAGAGCTTACATTCTGATGTATAGGATGGCAGATAGATAGATTAACACAGGGAGACACTGAGACAGCATTATGAACAGAACACTATCAACCTAAGTGCTTTTAACCTTTCTGTACCTTTTGTAGGAATCACAACTGGGAAGGAAGCAATAAGGTTCTTATTATTTTCTTAAAATTTCAAAATTCATCCAAAGGTTTTCATATGATGGAGGCTGGAACAGGCTTTGCCTTGTGGTCTTCAGCTTTCCATAAAGGAAAAGAATGATTTGGTTTTGTTTTTCTGGGCTAGCTGTATTTTGTAGTAGCCAGAGTCCTTGTATGTGTGTGTGAGTCTGTGTAGTCAGCTTCAAAACAGTAGCTGATTTTAGCTACATTTGTGGTGGGTCTTGTTCCCCACTCAAAGTGGAGAAGTGACTCAAAGTTTGCATCAGTGTTACTACATTGGTTTAAGTGGATTCCCAGTGGTACCGAAATGAAGAAATGGACAGCAGTTGAGTCCCTCATATCAGAATGGGTAGAGTAGAGCCTGTAGTCCACTTCTAATAGAATAAGTGATACTATACGTTAGCTTTAAAGCATACAGTTTCTTATTAAAACACTCTAGAGAGAAAGAGAATAAATGCTATAGTGCAAATTGATATAACTAGCAGAACAGTCAGCATGGAGAAACCATAATTAATAACCATCTTAAAGAAAAATACACAGGATGTGGGAAATAGGATGATCCAGGTTAAACAGTATGTGAACATAATTTCACAGAATATTATTTATGCAAAATCAAACTATGCAAAGTATATTTATATTACTTAATAATAAGAAGAAAGTTTGTGTTGCAAGCTGAAAGAATAAAACCTCCAGCGATGTCTGTTGAGTTTGAAGAAAAGCTACAAAAAGCCACCAACCTGACAAAAGGTCAGCGGCTGAAAGAGCTGAAGGAACAGAGGCCTTAGAGATTTTCACGCACTTTGCGCAAGGTCAAAATCCAGTTTACATATGTAATGCACAGAATTGTGTTCTTGGCTCTTAATTTCATGGGCCCTACAGTGTCATGCCATATAGACATTCATAGTACAAAAATTGCTACGAGAAGGAAGGATCTTTTTGACAGTCTCCATGGAGAAGTCCGGGAGTCATCTGAACAGAAAGATGAAGGCTAAGACCTGGATTCACGTATGCATGCAGAAGTCGAAAGACGATTAATCTCAGTAAGGCTCTAATTCATACAGGCATTTAGGAACTTAAATCCTAAGTTCTTCTATGAATTATAGTCAAAGCTACATTCTAATCAGTAACCTGTGTATAAAGAAATATCAAAATAGCCCAAGTTATTGCAAAGTTCCAGTTCAATTATATATGCAGGAGCATGTATTCATGTATGGTTTTACAGTTACCATTCTTCTAGAAGTCATATTGTCTGGAAAAACACAGACCCTGATGGTGATACTTTCCTTAGCAGGCCCTTGGGCTATGAGACACAGCCTGTTCCTTGACTGGCCAGAGTTTATGTGTATTTGTATTGTGGGATTAGAAATCCAATAGACCGTCTTTCTCCATACTGATTTACCGCCCTGTTACCTAAAACCCAAAGTAGTACACTGATTTCAGAGATCCCTTGATACCCTATGCTAAACAGAATTACAAAATATAAATCCAGCTGAATCCAGCTGTGATGCAGAATGGTGCTGACATCCATCAGAACAGGTATAACCAATAGCCTCCTAAGCAGCATATACACTGTGTGAAACTAATTTGATACTGGATGATTATGTTGTAGAAACTTGAGAAGAGAACTGACATCTACTCTATGGTAAGCAGAGTGTGTGAGGGAGCAGCGCAGCAAACTTAAAAAAGTCTGCTTGTCTGTGTCCCTTGCTCCCCTCTCCCTCACACTGCTTTGAGGTTACTGCAGACTACACTTCCTCATACAATTTCCGGACTTACCACTATGATCATGTCTTTTCCCCATACCAGCTTCCATGGAGGATGAAACCTCCATGGTCTCCACCTCTTTGCGTCAGCTGGCAGTTCCATTTCAGCAGTACTGACTGCCCAGGAGTTGCTAATGGTCATAAGACCCATCGACATTATGCCTGCCATCAGGCTCCCTCCTGGGCCAGGATGTTGAAAAGATACTGTATGCTCAGCAAGAAATTAGAGTTAGTCTAGGATATAGTTAGACCATGGTTTTGAGAAAGAATATTGAGAACTCAGGGCACAGGAAAAACAAAGGCCCTTTTCCACTCCAGGATTCTCTTTACTGCCCAGAGCTGGATATGAAGCTTTTGTAAGCTGGGTTGGTGGATTCTGCTATCTGAGCGAAGGTTCTAGCTCTATAGTATGTAATTTGAAGTCTCCTCTAGGTGCTTATAATTTAATTGTAAGGTGTCTCACAAACATCTTAACAGGTGCAAAGAGGACATGAAGTGATCCTTTTTTCCTCTCTTCTCAGCTGGAACATGAAGAAGGCACTTTATGATCCAATTAGTGCCTCCAGGAGCTCTCTAATTGCATTATAAAGCATCTTCAAAAAAAACCCAGAAAATCAGAAGCTGGTTTTAAAGTCTAGGGAAAAGAAAGTATTGTTTAACTATTTCCTTTCCTGATGATCTCAGTAGTGACAGGACCCAGCATCCTTATGCACAGCATTTATTTGGAACCTCCCCAGATGTGAAATGTGTTCCATCGCCCAGAGCTCTGGAGAGCAGAACATCCTTTATCGTTTTGTAATTGGAGCTTGAAGTATGCTGTGAAGCTTTGCAGCCAATGTAGCTTGTGACATTTATGCATGTTGCTCATACAAGAATACTGCAACTGTGCCACACTATCTGTGGCTATTTTAGCCTTCTAAGTATCTGTTCTACTGAGTTTTTATACGAAGCTCATTGGCATAGTGTCTGAGATGCATTATATATAATGAGCTATAACATGCCTTCAGCTTCAGAGCTCAGCCTGTGTATAGTAATTATCACATCACTTTCCATAACTCTCACATATTTTACTTACTGAGTGGGTGAGAAGAAGATACTGAAATAATATTTAGACTTAGACAGTGCTTTTCAGCTATAGATCACAAAATATTTTATGTTGGCAGTTAAGCATTATCATCTTCGCTTTAAAGATGGAAAAGACTAAAGTGCAGATAACAGAGCTGTGACTAGAACCTGATCTTCTGATCCTTACTGCATGGTCCTTCCTATTAGTTGGATTAGTTCCGCTCCCAAGTACTTTTCTTCATTAGCTGGCAAAAGTGATAGGGTTTGTATCCTCTTTTCAGGCAAAAGTGATAGTTTGTATCTTCTTTTCAAGCTAGCCAATGAAAGAATGAAATGCTTAAAAGCTGAACATTTGAATGTGTCTGATATATCTTGTAAATGGTAATAATACGTACTTTCCCTTACACCCGCACACAGCTGAAAAGGATATGAGCCACATATTTTGTATTTCCATCTATTTGTTTTTTTGATGTTGGGATTGACTCAGCCCATTACAGCAGTAAGGCACAGTAGCAACACTCTGAGATGAGGTAACTGTCTGTGTGGAGTCCTCTGCTCGTGCCCTCAGGAAGAGGCTGACAGCAGCAAGGGTGTCCTTAAGCACCCTTATTTGCTTGAAATTCTAGATTGCTCAGAAAGGGACACCAGTATAACTTAGATAAGACAGGGTGTTGTTCAAAATTAAGGTAGCATATTAGCAAATCCACTCCTCTTCTTCCTGACAAGTTTGCAGTCCTACTTAGGTGAGTCTTTTCTTGCCCAGCAGAGTGAGTGACCATGCCGGGAAACTCTTCTCCCTACGACTAACAGGTATTTATAGTATCTCTGCCTTGAAATAATAGGAGAAAAGGGACATACCTCAGGGAGGAAAGATTCAGAGTTGGATGCTGTTTTACCATAAGGGTAAGGGAGAGCTGATTGTTTTTGTTTTTTGTCCTGACACATTCTGTCATGTACCTATGCACTGACATACCCTTTCACACACTGCTTTGAGTAAAACTATTGATAATTGACAGTATATCATTAAAGGACATACAAGAACACTCTTCCTTGTTTCTGTTCTACAAAGGTTCACTCCACTGCCTATCACCTGAATTTTAAATTGAGTTTCATTCATAGTCCCAGCTCCCCACAAAAAATTAAGTGACCCCCCCCCCCAAAAAAAGAGAAGTGTTGCTCACATTAAACTTCCTTTGATTCAATGAATAATATGTCATTTCTCCCAGATTCTTTCATGACAGGATCCCATTTTCCAGTCTAAAAATTCATGTGCTTTAATAAATCTTTCACAATAATGGTCTGAATTTCAGGAGTATAACAAACACACTGAGTTTTGGGTTTTATTACAAATATTTCATGTAATTAGTGTCAACAGATGGCATATGATTCTACCATTAATCATGTGTGTACTACTGAAATACAGTAATATCAGTATCTCCCAGAGTACTTTTTTGAAAAAACATCTGGCTGCAATTCTGATCTCTCTTGCACCTATCAGACAGCATGACTTCAGTAAGATTACTTCTGATTTACCTCGGTATTGAACAATGGCAGAATGAAGCCCTTTTCATTATATAAACCATCCTCAGTGTTTCAAGAATTACACTGTTTTTTATGCAATATATAATCAGTTAAGAAAATAACTTCCCTGTGTAGGACAAAAAGGAGGAATATTAATGGAGAAAATCTTTCAAAGCATTTCTGGAAATAACACCCTTATGTATAAAAAGAGTCTTTTAAAAGAGTCTTTTTTGTCATCTCTTTGTGGTAGTGTTTTCAATTCCAATAGCTATAATAAGAAAAAAATCTGCCCTATTTGTCAATCTGTCAGGAAATATATTTCAGCTTCAAGCATCATACTCCTGGGGTTTATGGAAATCACAAAGCATCTCATTCAGATGAAGAGGCTGAAGCTATAAGCAGTGCAATTAATATCTTCAATTTCTGCCTTCAGCATGAAAAGAAGCTCGAAAGCTTTTTGAATCTGAATCTCTAATGCTATCTAATAGTCTACATCTGGCTTATGCTATTTATGAAAAACAACAGTTGCTGGGATCATCAGTGCGTCCGGTGACATACTAACCTTCTTACCTAGCAAGGCAGGGGGCAAGGCTGCCCGAAGGTCAGGGGAAGGCTGTTTGGCAGGTTTAGCTGAGCAAATGGGCTGCGTCACAAATGTGGCTGTTGTAAAACTTAGAGACAGAAGAGCCTGAACCTCCCTGACAGTACACAACTATTGATTACGGTGTGTTTTCGCACACTACCCACAAAGTACAGCTGGCAAGAGTTATACTGTTTATTGACAGCAATCCTAGCACAATGACAAGTTGAACCTCTTCTTTTCATTTAGTTGGTATTTGCATTGCAGTAGGACCTAACACCTCATCTCAGGCACCACTGTGCTTGATCATACACAAGCACCTAGGTGGGTATAATTCCTTCCTCAAAATACTTCCAGTTTAAGTCTGTTTGACACCTTAGGAAGAACCACATTGGCAGATGGTGTTATGCCTGTGAGACACTTGTCTCAGGTCACTAAGAGGCAAAACAAAAGCTCTGGAAAGGTGATGTTAATAGTTGTTTCAATACTGAAGCTAGAGAGGTGAGACTTGATCATATGTTCGGAGGTTAAGAGAAAAACAGATACTCTCTCGTATGAGTTACTTTACCTCAGAATGTTTGCAAAGCACCCAGAGCATCTAACACCTGTATTGTTATACCAGAGGAACAGCTGTACAGAGAGATGAAGGGACTTACTCTCACAAATACTTCAGCAGAGCTTGAAAGACCTTTTGCCTTGACCATAAAAACATCCTTCCTCCACCACAGTGCCTATCTCCACAGAAGGGCCAGCATTTCATTAGAGAAATGGAGAATAAAATAGAATAGAATAGACCTGTGTAAACACTAGTTTGTTCCAGTTAGGTGGCTGAGGTGACAAAAGAATTCAGGTTACAGTTTAGGCAGGGAATTGCACTAGGAAAATGAGTGGTGCCAGCATCAGTTTTCAAGACCCTAGTCTTGAAAAACCCTAGTGGATAAAGCCCTGAGCAATCTGGGCTGATGAAGTGTAGCCCTTGCTTTGACTAGGTGGCTGGACTAGATCAGCTCCCAAGATCCCTCCAATCTGAATTATTCTGTATTTCTAAAAAATAGTGATAAAACTGAGATGGCTGAAAAATGGCAAACAGCCCATGGTAATGGATCATTTGGGCACAGTCAAGTAGTATCCTGTACCTCCCAACAGCTTTACTTTTCTTCTGACTGAGCTTTTATCTGGTAATTTAGGCTTTGCTTATTCTGTTGTAACCACAACTATAAAAACTGAAGGGATAAGGGGAGATAGAAGAAAAGAGCTTGCACCTCATTGCAGATAAAAAAAAATATAGATGACTGTATTATGTTGTTCTGCAATGGTCTTTCTCCACAAGAATGATGCCTGACAGTAAACCAAGAATGGCTAAGAAAGCTGCTAACAGTCACAGGCTGCTTAATATTCCTGCACACAGTCTACCTAAGATAAATGTTTTCCAAATTTGGCTCTTTTTAAATATAATAAAGCAAAAGAGAGAGAGGGAAATATTTTTCACATTGGGATAAATGTTTTTCCTTGAACTCTATGAAAGAAACATCACCAAAGTTTGCTGGCTGAAAGCCAGGCAAGAGAGAATTTCTTCTTTGTGATTCAAGCTCTCTGAAAATATTCTTCTAGTCAGCAATAAATTGTCTCATGCTACTACACAGAAACCATCTGTGCAACCAAATTTTGATCAGAGTTGTGTCTTGTTTGAGCAGTCACAGGGCTGCAGTACGTGAAGGGCCACTGAACAGTGAGTGCACATATTGCTTTGCTAGGACATGCAGCTGCAAGGCAGATGAAAGACTACCTAGGGAGCTCATTGCTTATGGCTAGGAATAATGATGAGGGTTTTTTTTTTTCATTTTGTGAATTTTTACACTTAAACCAACCATTCTTTTTATTTACTTTGTACATATGGCTAAATCCCAGCTGAAGCAAATCACTGCAAGCTTTCTGCCTCATGCATGTTTTCTGTTACCACTCAGGATAACCCAAACAGTGAGACTAGATCTCCACTGTTTTGTCACTGGTGCAAAGGAGATGTGAAATAGTACTTTAATGGCCTGATAATCTTCAGATACAGGTGATTACACATAATGCAAGGTGATGGAAATTGAGACCCAGAAAGTCACTGTTCAGTCAGAACCTGTAAGGCAGTTAAGCCAGTATCTAATCTGTCTGCATCTGGGATCATATCTTTCTGCAGCATTTGTACAGAGCAGATCAACTTGTTATCTCTTAATAATTTTGATGGGTTTCCTCCGGAGCACATTAACAGCCCAACTCCATCTACACTCTGTATGAATGAGAGAGGAACAGAAAGCCTGTGCATAGTTTATAAAAGGGGTGAATTTAACTTCAGTTCTTACTCTGAATGGATAGCAGTACCATCACCATTTCTCTGGGGAATGTTCAAGACAGGGAGCCATGTTGGAAAGAATATGTTGTCCAAAACAGAGAAATACACCAAATTTGCAAAAGCACATTTGAAAACATTTTGCCTTCTTGGGCGCTTCAAAGCTTCAGCTGGGCTTTTTCCACATCATGTTGAAATGGTAGAAGTTAGCCCAGCCTTTGCAGGGGGAAATTGTCACAGATCATTCTAATGCATATTGTTTTGAAATTTTTTTCTCAAGTGAAATGCTGCCATTTTTTGCCACAAAGGCCTTTCCTTCTTCCCACAGAGAAATGGCTGTTTCCTGCTCAAAGTAAGACTACCTTTTAAATAAAAGAGACGCTGTAAAAATTTAGAGGAAAGTTTATAAAATGTCTTGCTTTTCACTTGCAATGTCTGCTTGTCTTGCAGAGCAAACATCTTTGGGTTTTGGAGGTGGAATTTTTTTTGACACTGATATTTTTTTCATGCAGATCTAAGCTTGATTCAAACATACAGTTTTGTTTTGGAGGATAATAAACATGTTTAAACACAACTGAATTTTCACAGAAAACTTTTCCTAAATTTTAATTATTATTAGGAAGTACCACAGTAGAAGAAAACATCAATTTCAAACTAGATTAGCATCAACAATTCTGTCCACAAATAAAAAGGGGGGGGGAATTGCATTTTATTGAGATATTTGTCATTCTTACAAGCAAAATGATTAATGTAACTGACCAAATGGAAGGGGAGGAAGCAGTTGCCATTGCATCCACCTGACGTTATCTCCCCAGCCTTTCCTACCAGGTACTTGAGGCTGTGTCAGCTGGGTGTGACCTTCAGAGCAAGGTTTGAATTCATGCCTTAAATCTGCACCAGGATTTCTTAATTGCTGACTGCATGCAGATAATGAACATGAGTCTAAGTTACCATTTCCTACCTTTTTTAATTCATTGCCTATTCCCTCACATTCTTTCACATTGGCTTTGATAAACAGCAAAAGATACAGACTTTTAGACATCCAGTTTTGCTTTTTCAGATGCAGTTCCTGAAACAGTTTGTTTCAGTCTATAGACAGATATTTACCAGTTCTTTTATTTGAATCAAGTCATCAGTCTCCTTGTTTTTATCTAACAGATTTTTAGAAATTGTTCTTTTTATAAAAATCCACCCATTTTTTCTGGGCAGCTAGGTGAAATAAAATGTTTAATGACTGTATCTAGTGATTTATTACATTGTCTCCTGGGTGGAAAATTTTACAAGTAAATGAATAGAAATGTCATGTTCCATGTTTTGCATGTTAGAAAATGCAAACAGATCAGTGATAGGAAGCCTATATAAAGGGAAACGAAGAAAAGAAGAAAATGGAAGTTCTTTGCAATAAATAGTGAGGAAAAAACAGTGAAAACCTTATCAAGGTCCTGTTGAATTTTTTGTGAAGTGGGGATCAGCGCTTTAACATCACAAAAATACATGCCTCCCAGAAATACTGTACTTTTATTCTTTTTTACAGGTCTACATGAAAAGAACAAAGAACAAAAGAGAATAGAATAGAAATTAACAACTATCACTATAATTCCCCCCGCATGCTATGATGCATGCTTTTTTATCTTTAATCTGTGGATTTCAAAGACATCATTAAATCTGATTTGATTAACCTAAAGAAATCCAGGAGTTAATTTACAGCTAGTTGCCAGTTTACAAGCCATTGAAGTGCAATGAAGCTGAGCATTCTTATTTCAGCACTTTCATAATTAAGCATTGGACTAATTTGAATATTAAAACTGTTTTCTCATAATTGCCTTGGCAAATAATCTCAGTCAAATAAAGATGAGACAAATCTATGCCTGCTTAAAAGATCTGGGACCTGTTTCAGCTCTAAAACCCACTGAATTTGGTGGAACGATCCTGGTTGCTTCTGTCACACCCTTCTGCCCATAAGGTCAGCATCTGTATCCGAGTTTCTAAGAGAGGATTGACATTAAATTTACACCAAGGTAATTGAGAGCCGAATTTCACTACAAACATTAAAGGAAGCCAACAAAATAGTATTTTTTGTAGTTGTTGTTGTTACTGACATCACCTGAAGCAATTTTTAAAAAAGAGCTTTCAAAATATAGTTATATTTTGCTAATTATTTATGTCTCTCATTTTGCTCAGATGAAACAGTGAAAATGGAACTGTCATTTAAATCTAAATTACAAAAATCTTTTACACGGAAAGGTAAATGCATTATTTTTATAAACCCCAAATTCTGACCTTACTGCTTTCTACTATATTCTTTATACTATTAGGAAGAAATCTTATTTATGTTCCTTGGTCTATTCTCCCTGGCATCTTACCATTTTAATCATTTTACTGATTAGTTCTTAGCTTCTCTTACACTGATGCACTACGAAGAGCATGTGCTTTTGCAACCGCAGGCAATTTCAATTGTTTTCGTACATATCTTACTCCTGTCATGTTACAGGAGAATAAGTCATGCCCGCTGTACTTTTTGGAAGGGCTAAGCATGCATCCCCTAGTGCATACTAGAAACAGAGGAGCATGCAGACAAATCATGGCCTTGCTCCTTCTTATCCCAAGGAAATGGTGAGGTGTATGTTTTTGCTGTGAGGTGTGAAACCAAGTTCTCTTTTACTTCTTTTCTGTCTTTACATCTCAAGCACAGGGGTAGTGTTCATGTTTCCCTGTGTGATGGACTCTGCGTTCCTTCAGCCAATTTCTCCTGAGGAGGCAGGACTCAGGACAGGGTCTGGCCCATGGTGGAAGCTGCACATCCTGACCTTATATACTGCTGTATGGAGGGTAAATGCAGAACTATGTATCACTTAAAATTCACGTTAAGTGTCAAAATAATATTCTGTCAGGACATGGTTCTTGTGTATTCTATGTTCTGGATCTCTGCACAAGTTTTAATTTATCCAGAGACCTGGAAGATTTCAAACAGCTTCTTGTCCCCTCTTACTACCTCCAAACAAAAATTTTACTGTCTCCCACTAGGAGTCATGCAGGTGAAGCAAGAATTGCTTGTGCAACAGCACTTTTTTCAGCAAACATGCTGTTGCTGATAAGCGGTGCAGGTAAATAATATGATATGGAAGGGAGCATTGTGGACTGCACTGTATTATTACCTATCTGGAAGATTTATTTGACCAATATAACAACCTTCAGGGGCTGGGAAACAGTGTCACATGCTTACAAAAGAAAAAAAATCCCTCTAACATAATGTACATGCTTCATTAGTGTTGGGGATGTGTCATTTTAGCAAAGTAAGTAAGGGAGAAGCTAAATTAATTATTTGAAATAATAACTCTAGTTTTTCAGACAGCTTATGGGACTTCCCTGTGCTGGGGAAACAGGTCATACCATAGAAATCAATAAACATGAGTTTGATGTAAGTTTGGAGCAAAAGTTCAAGTTCTATTAAAGTTGTTCACCTACCTTTTTTTATATGTGTATGCACTATGGATCCACCAGTGAAATGCCTCTGCTGATAGCTCTATGAGAAAAGAAAATAAGGCCGGTAGGTTCTGATGGTGTCCTGATTCTTTGATTTATCCTTTTGCTTTTAGGCATTTAAGTTAGCTAATGTTTGGGATGATTAGCAAAGCCAACTTTCTTGTGAAGAAGTGACCAAGTAGTGCTTGGAGGGGAACTGTGTGGGGAATTCAGCTATATATAGAGGATTTTGTCAATAGGCAATTTCATTTCTTTTTTATTGTTTTTAATTTGCTTAAAGTAAAATCTAAGTAAAATAACGGAAAATCCTCAAGAACGGTAGAAGCTTACTTTCTAGTTTGCATGGAAATTTAGAAAATTAGGAATTAGTAGGTCTAATCAGATTTCCGGTGCTATATGCCTCTCCTGAAAATTAGACCTCTACTCTTCAGTCACTTATATGCTTTAGAAAATTATACCCATAATGTATATCAAAATGACTGTCAAGAATGCCCAGGCATTAGACATAATTCATGTATTATTCAGTTGTTGTGTTTTTTACAAATTATGATAAACTGAAAACCTGGGCCAAGGCCATTTTGTTACTGTCATTCAGTATAAGACAGTCTTTTGGTCCATCATATGCGTATGGATTTGGGAAAACTGAATGGAAATATTATATTGCTAATCACTGATTACTCTATTATTATATATTTAACAATAAGAAACATAGTAAAATGCAGTTTTGAAAAGGCTGTCATAAGCATTTGCTTCTTTCAAAAAGTAAATAATGGTTGAAACCATACAGGCAGGATGCACATTTTAAAATAACAAAAGGAGTTTATGTTTCAGTTCTAGGGAACAAATTTAAATGCAGAATATGTGCTTTGAGGGGTTTGTTTAGGTATTTTGAATTTCTTTTTTTTTTTCTTTGGCCCAGGTCCTAGTTTCAAAAGCAATTGCTATGTGTTGTAAGCACAAAAATAACAGACTTCAAAGTCCATCAGAAACATAGGCAGGTTATTAACAGCTGGGGACTAAATTCCTGGTCAAATAGTACCATATTGTTTCCTTTTCTCAAATGCTATTTTTGTGCTTATCAGCAAAATAATTACACTTTCCTTTCATAAGTGAGCATATTTATAACAGGCATGATGGCATTTTAAGAAAGCTAGAGTTACTACAGCTAAAATTAGTTGCTTGCTGTCTATTTTTCACTGGGAAAGGCTTGACAACAAAGTTTAGTAAGAATTATACTCTGAACAAAATACTAGCATGAAGAAACAAAGTTCTGAAGGGCAAGTCTCACTACTTCTCCCCTTCTGTTATCTGTGCTCCCACTGATGGCAGCTGCAGGAGGGAAAGCTACTTGAGAGGTAAATAGTCCCCTGGTTAGAGGGTTCCCATGTTTTAGGAGGAACAAGTTCAATTTCCCTATTTTGTTACCGATTCTTATGAAATATGGAACTAGGCACACAGGATGATATCCTGCAAGGTACTGAGGCTCCAGCTGACACTGAAGTTAGATCCGTGGATTTGAGCTTGACATGAGCTTGAGTTCATGGCTACAAAGGCCTCTCTGTCTATAACTATACCTATACACCTTTGAAGATCTGGGCCTTAATAACTCTAAGCCAGATGTGCAAAGGCATTTAAGCACCTACATATTACTAATTCCAATGAGAGGCATCTGCTTGCAACAGGCACTGATGCTGCCTGTCTGCAAAACAGAAACAACACTACTTTTGGGAAACTTCCGTGCTATAAGCCACACATTCACCTCATTTTTTTCTCAAGATGTTTTAAGGACAGATGGAGAAAAACTTCAGCTAGTGAGACCCACAGTGGTCCCTATGCTGAAGAGGGAGTTTTAGTCTGCCTGTATATACAAGTCTTCATGAGGGAGAACCTTACATAGTTGATTCAGTTATGTAGTCCTAATGGGAGCAGATGATGGCCTGCTATGTTGCTATGTGCCATGTACATGTCACCAGTGGGTCTCTGTGAAAAAGCACTAATCCTGCTGTGAAGACCACAGTGTGGGTTGACATCCTGATGTGTTGTAACTGAAAAGCCACCAGCAAGGGGCTGCAGGGGGAGAACGTGCTTAAAACAAAAAAAAACAAATACTGTTTTTCCCTAAAATACCTTGATTGGTATGAATTTTTGACCAAATGTATTTTCAACAATACTTTTCCAGTGGTGCTGACACTGCTGTTCTGAACTGAAATGCAGAAATCAAGGACCAGTGCTTATTCAGAGATTTCATGTCACTGCCTGTTACACTACAGCTACTGCTAATGATTGTGAGAACACTAAAATGAACTGGTTTCTGGGATGATGTTTTAATGCCAGTCATAACGTCTTGTCCATTCAATGGTTAAAATTTCAGCAACCATCCTATACTGACTTTATACCTGTTGCTATTGCTAATAGTGCATCCTCCATTCTCTTAGCACTTAAAGAAAGAGGCCAGAGAAAATAAGGCCCTTCTGCTTAAAGTTATAATTTTATATCTCACTTGCTGTATCTCATCCAAAGAGCTGCTGGGTAGGTTAAGAAGAGCCTCAGATAATCTCAAGCATCAGTGGTTTAAATTGCCTTAAATTATCCTAGGCTTTATCTTTTCCTACATTACCATGAATGATGATGTGTGTCAAGTGCATTCAGACTCTTAGTTTTTTGCCAGTCTCCTCTAGATAAATTCAGGTGAAGTGTTAGGATGTCAAATGCAGCCTGAATAGCATGCTCTGCCTGTGTTGTTGTTGTTTTAAACTTCACCAAGCTATTTTACTGTGCAGAAAATTGCCTCTTGTTAAAATCTGAAACTAAAATGTCTTTGTTGAAATGACGTCAGCTTATCTTGGTAATGCCAAGTTCTAAAACACTAGAATTTTTGGAATCCTTGAAGACAGGCTGAGGTAGGTCCGACCTTGCTGTCTGCAAGACTGTTAGAATTTACCACAACAAAAATGGGGTGGAGGGAATCTATTTCAATAACAAATACTATGCCTGCTTTGTATTAGAGTTATAAAAAATCCCCCATAAAGTCCCTGCTCCTGCAAACAGTTGTGTATGTGAGCAGACTTAAAATTAAGCTTAAGCATATGTATAATCCTCATAGGGCTGAATTCTGCATATTGGGTTATAGGTTGTTGTCTCTGCGTATTTGGTTATAGGATGATGTAGATGGACATTAAGATAAACTCAGGCTCAACTTTCTTCCCTGCAGGTGAGGCCCTTTGCACAGTTCTCATGGTGCCTGTAGTATGGGGACAGACTATGACTCTGTTATGGATATGCGGGGCTCTCCTCTTGAAGCACACCAGGCTCTTGCATCAAAATTGTGTCTTAACCTTCAGGGTAACAAACTACTGCTATGTTGTCCTGTGAGTTAGACCCATCTACCTCTGACCCAAACCAAAAGGGACAGTTGAAATGCCTCTGTGGCACAAAAGTAATGAGGGCAGCAAGGTTTCTGAAGAGAAAAGCATTTAAAGATTTTAGTAAGAAATCCTGGACTGGTGGCTTTGTTGTTGTTTATCAGAGCCCTACATTATCATCCACAGAGAGTCAGAGCGTGAGCTCTAGGTCTGCAGGCTCTCTTAAAACAGAATCAGGGCTCAAATTTTTCACAGCACCCTAAATCTGGTGGGGACTTCGTATTGTCAGTTTTCATGAGCAACTGGTAAGACAGATATCTTGCACTCATACTTTATGAGTCCATGGTTAAACAACCTGGCTTTTCTATACTCCCCTAAGGGAATATAAAGTAGGTATAGCATTTGCTTTCTGTGCATGCTGATCCAGGATAAGCACCCATCCTGCAAAGCAGTTCCCCTGTTCCATGTTGCTTACTCCTGAGGAGCATCATCCTTGGGGCTTCCCATTTTCTGGGGATTTACTTGCCATTCCTCCTGGATCCTTTCTTCCTAAGGATATCTTGAATCACTGCCTCCAAAGGTGAAGTCTATGAAATGCATCATTACCTTGTAACCTGAAAAAGCTTTTTTTTCCCCAAAGCATAGCAGGTCAACTCAAATAGTTCAGTTAAACCCGTATAGTTTAACCAACTTGAAGACTAGAAATGAAAATGAACAGAAAAACACATTTTGAAAGAAATCTCTGAATAATCTTTCTGTTCTTTCTCTCAAGTGGGTACAAGGTATTGAACACTCTGTTCTGTATAAATGAATGCTTAGCTTTAAGCACTTGGGGCTACTCAGCCGCTTAAAGTTAAGCATTTAAATTAAGTGAGTGCTTTGCCAATACAGCGCTGGTGCAGTGACAGGACTCTCAGCCACTTGCAAACACAACAGGTCAAAATTCTTTACTTTTTTCTTTTTCTTTTCTTTGCAATTCTTCATGAGGAAGGAAAATGGTAGAAATTTCAAAGCTAAAATATTTTGATTAGGAGTTGAAATATTTTGATGGGAGAAAGCTTTTACAGTACTATGTGGTAACTGTATTTTGGTTCCTTCCTGTCTTGTACGCTGCTTAGATTATTTCTCCTTTGGGAATTCTGGTGGAGAGGAAGAACAATGCATGATAAGAGAGGGTCCTGCTTAGGTTACGTTGCCTGTGGAGGACAATGGAGGCATAAGCTACGTAAACACCACCAACTGTAGCTACCATGGCAGCCTTTTCCAGTGAAACTGTTTTACCCTTGGGACATGCAGTCATAAGGTCCCAAGAACTTTGTGAAGAAACAGTTTTGATTTTGGGGGGAGGAAGAGTGTGCTGACTAGCCATATTTACAAGGTGCATATACAGGACATATACAACATGAAACTTAGTAATCTGCTAATTTCTATCCTGCCCTTTTGCACAGGGTAAAATGACCTTATTTAAAAATTTGCCATGATCTTTGGATTGAAAACTGTCAGAGCTGTCATCAGTTTCAAAATGTTTACATTAAAGCACCATTTTATCTGGTTTGCAGGACAGTTGTGTTTGGGCAGGCAGAATTAAACTGTAGCAGTCCCCTAAAATCCTTTCTTTAACTGACTGTGACTAGCTGTGGCTTCAGCCACCCATTGTATAATAAAGGCTTTATGTTATTGCTGCAGCTTGAATGCGTACTTGGAGAGGAGGAAAAAGTTTTCACCTTCTCTGATGCTTCATAGGCCAGTGACCTTTATAAATGACAGCAAATCTCTGCTGAATGAAGGATGAAGGGAAAGAGGAAAACATTAAGATATTTTGTCCTACTATTTTGTGGCGTGTTGAAAACAATCACAGGGCCTATCTGTCATGTTCCAGCTTTGTCTCCCTTCTGCAGTAGTGTCTGACAGGCTGAATGAAGAAAGTATAAGTGAAGATGAATTGGCAAAGGTATTACTTCTGGTCTGTCTAATTCTGAAGCAGATGAAAAATATATATAATATCAGGATGTTAAAGTGAAAGATATATTAAAATCAAGGGACTTCAGGGATAAAATAGGAACCCTTTGGGCAATTTAAGGAACAAATGGATAATCCAAATGCGTTTCTTATAATTTAAGCTCTTCTACTACTTCACACTATTTGTAACATTAAAATAACAAGCAGACTGTTTATGCTGAAAAGGACTGAGCAGAATGAACAGACACGTAAAGAATAATTCTAAGAACAGAGGAGAATATGGGGGAAATTTTCCTAACACTGAGGGTCATTTGCACTGCAGAATTAGCCCCTGGGGGAGCGCATGCTTCCATTTTGAACTGTTTAAAACTAGACTGGGAAAAACTCAAGAACAGACTGCACAGAAAAATCCTGCATTAGTGATGGGATTAATGAGATGAATTGCTAGGGCTCTTGCATGCCTGACTTGTATGACTGAAAGTCTGAAAAGGTGCCTGGTGGTGCTGGGAAGTGAGGCAAGGTCTACAGAGTGCGGTCCTGGGCCAGCCCAGGTGCCTGCATGAGGTTAGGACCCAGCTGCATATGCTGTGGGGAAGCATGCTGGTGAACTTTGCTCACCAGCTTCCCTCTTCCCATCACAGAGACTGTGTAAAGCAAAGTTTCAAGATCCAATGATGGTGCTTATCAAGAATCAGGGACAAGGGCTCATGCCCTGGCAATATTCTCTCTTTCAGAGAGAAAAAAGGAGAGATTTAGAGGCTTCAGTCCTCTGCAAGAACATTTTGAATGTGTTACAGCTGTCACAATGTACAATCACTGAGCTACTCATCCCTGCTTCCTCTATGCAGTCCTGTGCCAAGAAGGATACTCAGCTGCACTTGTGCATGCATACAAAAGCTCTCCCTCTCTCTGTAAATTCAGGTAAAAGTTAGAGAAATATCATTCCATAAAGAATAATGCTGTCAGATATAAACTCTCCAGGCAATATACTGTAGGCAGATTGTAAGCAAGCCAAGATGTGAAGTTCATAAAGACGCTCCATACTCTGAAAGACTTGTTTTATGGAAAAGAGTTTGATTATCTTCCCCTGGCTGATGATGAAAGTTTTTTCACTGGTGGCTTCAATATAAAAAAAAGTAGATCCATAGTTAACAAAAGCACAGAAGGGAATTAAAATTATGATTTCATTCAAAACCTTTTTATACTAGCATGTTCCCATTGAGTTCAGTGGAACTATTCTTGATTAACAACACACGCAAATTGGATCCAAACCTCTATCTTCTATTTCTTGAAAGACTAATATCATATCTCAAAATAAATCTAATTATTAGAGCTACTTGAAATTTTGCAGTAATGATTCTTTCTCCAAAGAGGTGCTTTACAGAAAAAAAGGCTTTTTAAAGAAATATGGTATTGTTGCTGGGTTTTTTTAAGTTTATGTTCAGGGTTTTTTAGTGTTTATTTAAAGTATTATGAAAATCTTTTCTTTGCTGACCTATTTTCAGAAAAAAAGCATGGATAGCCACAGGGATATTTCCAATACAGTATTTGGAAAAAAAATGCAGAAGCTTGTATTTTGCACACTAATATGACAAACCTGAAATACGGATCTTTTTTAGATAGCCTCAAATGCAAATTGCATCAGTATTTTAGAACGTGTCATGAGAAGTCTTTTCTCTTTCAGGCATGTGTACTGACTAAATGGTCTTACCTCATTTCTGCCTTTTTTAAGAACTGAATTTCTGCCACAGTCACCACTGTTCTGAACTTGCTGCCTGCTTATGAGAAGCAGTCACAAAGAGAATTTAGAAAATAGAGGAATGACAGAATGTCTGATTGAAGTTATACTCCTACAAAATTGATATGAGGCAGCAAGTGTGGGAGGCACAGAGCGGAATTGTCTTTGGGATGTAGATTGATAGACACCACATGGCCTGAGACTACAGGGCAATGGCTGTGACAGTCACTTCATACACACATACCTTAATGCACTCTCTACAGTGATTTCTTCAGGCGCTATAATACTGACATATGATGGCACTTACTACACTGAAGCACATGTTTTACTGAAAAGAGTCTGGTTATCTTCTGATGGGTGCTGATGAAAGTTTCACTAGTGGCTTTAATGAAAAAAAATACATCCTAAGTTAACAAATCATACAAAAGAAGTCAAAATTCTGATTTTATTTCTAACAACCTTATAATGGCACATTCCCACTGACTTCAAGGAACTATTCTTGATTAATGGCACAAGCAAATTACCCTGGTGGTAAGTGTAGTATGCAAATCAGCATCTGATGGCTTTCCTAAAGGGACCAAAACTTCAATAAGCTACCGTAATTAAGATTATTAGGCATATTGACTATTAGAAATGTAATAAAAAGTCCCTATTGTACCTCCTCTTATTTGGCTTCAGAAGCATCAAAACACTGGATCAAAGAGAGGAACTGAGTTTCCTTCTTCACACCTGTACTCCACAGGTACCAACCCTCAATATATTCTGAGAGAGTATTAACCTGAGGGTAAAACTTGTGCGGGTGAAAGGATGTTCCAGTGATTAGATCACTGCCAGCCCAGGACTTGCCAGACCCACATTCAGCCTCATACTCCTGTTATGTCTGTTGACAAGTTACATATTTTGAGTGTGTCTCAGTTTCCATTCTCCAGGCACTCACTCAGTTTATTCCAAGTGTCTTCCTCTCCCCATTCAAGGATTCTTAATATTTAATTTTTTCCCACAAGGTCTTTGTTAACGTGGCCAACACCACCACGGTGCCCATCATTTAGGCCAGTAACAGACCTGACAACACAGACCACTCCTTGGGTCCTCACTTTTAGGCAACATCTAAGTCCTGCAGAATCTTCTTAAGATACAGCTTTTTCTGTTCATGTCGACAACTCAGATTTCTCATCCCAGCATCCATTGTTTGGGGCCTCAACCACTGCCACTTACTTTTCTCTAGCTTTGACCATTGCATATTTGGCCTAAGGTCACACATGCCAAATGCAGCTGCAGACGTTATTTTCTTATGCTGTGACACTGTCTGTCTTCACTGTTGTGACAGACACCTGGCTCCCACTTCTTTGCTGTAATAAACATTCACTATTTCTCCTCATTTTTAAAGACAACCCAGGCCTGCTCCCACTGCTCTGTCAAACCCCATTTGTTTTGAAATGAAGTCCCCAATATTGACACAGTCAGCTCTCCGGCCAGCCACATACACCTGTTACATTTTCAGATGGGCGAATTTCTGCTTTCTCCAGCAGAGGAGAGCTTTGTAAAACCCCCAATGTCAATTCTTTGTCCTCCTTCAAATCCCATCTAAAACTTGCCTTTTGTGCCAAAATGTGGACAAAAATCCCATCCTATCAATATATGGAAATCATAAACTATCATTCTGACCATTTTTGCTCATTGTTTACTTGTAGACACCTCTTTGTATGTCTTGGTTTCCTCCTCACCTTAAACAGTAGCCCTTTGGGAGCAGAAGAATTTTTTGCTCTGATGCCATTCACTCCTTGGATCCTTGACTGGGCACTGTAGGATTACCAGTAATAATCATTTTGTGGAAACAGTAGAAATCTTGCTGTGTCAGCACTTCAATATTCCTTTTTAATCTTAATCTTTCTTAGTCTTTTTTAAAAGAACAGTTGAGGATCACTGTCCAATAACTGTCTTGTTACCGCATGGCAACAATTACATTTTGAAAAAAGCAGAAAAGTACAAAGCTACTTTTTCATCCATCTTACATTCTCCCACACTCATAATAAGACAGGTGAAAAATGTTTTACTTGGAGGTAGATGTCACTTTTGAAAGCTTTTAGTCACTAATTACACAGTGATTTGTTTTGGAGCATGTTTAATGTCAGTTCTTCAGCAAATTCTGTTTTTTCAGAAAACAGTTTAACTCAAAATTTTTTATCAGATTAAGTTGCCAGTCGCTTCTAGGCTCTATGAGTAATAGTATTTTTTGGAGTGTTATAATTCTATTAATAATAAAAAACAATTGTCATCTCTAAGTGATTTAACAAGTTTAAAATGTTTTAATGAGTTCAAAATTGATACATTAAAATGTGTTTAAAATATAAATAAAAAACATCACATCAGGCTGGAAACTTCTTCATAGGGAAAAGAGCATCTAAAGGGTTTTCCATGTGGTTGAGGGGCTGAGCTGATAACTGGGCTGTCCTGCAAACAAGGCCTGATGGTCTTTGGCATGTCATTTAGGTCTGAATTCATCACACACAATCTTTGGTATTGACCTGAGGTGCCTAATTCAGAAGAGCAGGTATACTAGGGTATGTGTGCAGTAAATGGAGAGCAAGAAAGGCATCACCAGAGAGCAGTTCAAGCTGAGGTGCAGTGAACTGCCCTTTAGAGGTGCCTTTCTATCTTTGCTGAATCTAAATGGAAACTAGGGCCTCAAGTTGTTGAACTGAAGCCAGCCCTGAATTTCTGTGTGCCTCAAATCTCGGCTGTCTAATGGGGATAATATCTCCTTACCTTATGTTTTCTATTTAGACCACCAGTTCTTTGGAGCTAGAATTGTTTTTTACTATGTGTGTTTATTATACCTATAGTAATAGCACTCGTCTTGGAGGGAGTCTCTGGATGCTGCTATAGTACATATTGAAAAAAATTAAGAATGCCTTAAAAGGAAATGACTTTGTGATGACTTAAAAGTCACGTTTAATTTTAAGAGTCATTTCCTTGAGCTGTGTTCCTGACTTTGACATTCATTCCCCTGTTAGTTCTCTTGCAGTTTCTTTGTCTGTAAATAAAATTGAGGGAATCATTGCATTTCCCTTTGGAAGACTTGGGCTATATGTTCTAGATGGTGGAGCTGGCTTCAACCCTTGCTTCAGCATTTGGCCTAGAGTCATCTCAGTACCAAAAGAGAAAGACTAAGCCCTTTCGACAGATTCTGCCAAAGAGGATACTGCAGAGTTCTATAGTGACTGTAATTTTAAGCTGTTTTTCCCTTTTGGAAACACCATAACAAACGAAAATAAAAATCTCTGTTCCTCTTCCGGGATTGAATTCTCCCTGCTGCAGAAAATCCATGCTGGTCTGAGGTGTTTTTTGAATCTTCCTGTCCTCTTTGAGGCAGGTCTGAACTGAGCGTATACCTTTTACAAAATGCTCTTTCAGGGAAAAGATGCTAGGAATTATTGCTGAACTACAGAAATAATTCTGCCCTGACTGCCCATTTTGTTCAAAGCAACAGCAGAGGATAATTGGGATGTACATATTTATAATGGAGAATTGATATAATTTCACTTTATGATTACCCAGTTTGGATCATATTGAAATGAACAACAAGACTTTTTACTTCAGTGTGCGTAGGACAGGCGACCAAAGTAGTGGCCAGAATAGGTCATAAAAACTTTTTCTTTCCTGTTGGAGGTGAAATTTCATAAATGACAAATGCTTGATGAGATCTTTCCCCTTCTAAAACGCAACATGCTCCGAGACAGGATTTTAGACAAGATAAATCAATGGTCTGATTCAAAATGGGTAACTCATCTGGAAGTGAAATCAGAAATTTTCAAAATAGATATGACTATGCTCTTGGAAATGGAGCTAAGCCATACAAAAGATATTTTATATAAATATGTATGTATGTATGTATGTGTAACTTCATTTGCACCTTCTTTTCTGCTGCAGACCAGCAAAAGCTTTTTCTGATATATTTTGGGTGTTACTTAAAACTCCTTACATCTTCCTGTAATTGAGATCTGAGAACGTTTCTCTTGTCCTGGAAATAGACTTTTCAAACCCTTCTGGTGGATCCTGCATTAATGAGCATCTTGGCATTACCTAATAGTAATGCAGAAGGAAAAAATGACAAGTTTATAATTTACATGATATAATGTTGCCACTGTTTACAGTCCACAAGCTGTCATTTCTTCATTCTTCTATAAAGTGTTCTACACTGAACCCACTGATGAAGGCTGCAACACTTAGTTTGCCATTCTGATGGAGCAGTTTCTAAGTTTCATTCGGTGGTCATGTGAAACTGCAGAATTAGGCTGTTCTGCTGTGCTACTCTTATCACTATAAAGCTGTTATCTAAATGTATTTAACACTATGAAATATTGATTTAAGCTTTCTGATTAGCAGTCTGATATAAAGCACAGAGACTATAAATCCTGTGTAATATTTGAACAGAGAGATAAACACTGAAGCTTCCAGATAACAATACTTGCCTTTCTGTAAGAAATGCTGGTGTAGTAGATTAAACTTTACACATTTAAGGACATATTTCCAAAATATTTGTTTTATACCTAAATATATTGTGTCTCATTTTGCTCTCTAGAATGAAATTGTGAAAACTAACATTGAATTTATTGGTCTGAGCTATTTGCCAAAATCTGCTCATTTCATTCAGATAAGCATTCCTCTGGGCCAATATATATAATTTTGGTATAAGGGGCTGCCATTAAAAAGTCATCATTTGCCAATATGTATAAAACCCTGAGGTAGCTGCAATGCTTTCCTTAATACCTTGATAATACAAAGTAACTGCAGAAGTTCAGATACTGATAGACAGTAATTATTGATGAATTTTGCTTTTTTAAATGTAATGCATTGCAAGCTTAAAATGTTTGTTCTTGCTTTCCACTAGTTAATTTTTAAAAAATACAAGCAAATTTCTAAGGCTATTAATTTCTACCTCATGTTACTCAGGCAAATTCCACTGTTCTTGACTGTATGCCATGGAACAGTATAGCACCACTGCTTCAGCAGAATTGCACCCAAATTATACCAGAGAAAGATCAGACTCTTACTAAGAACCTGCCTGGATTAATCCACTTCTTAGGGCACCTTTTGCAGGAACATAAAATTTATCTCCTCTGGCTTAAATTTAACCCCTAATATCAAAGGCACCATATCACAGAACTGCTTGGATAAATGCACAGAGCACCATTTAAAAGGTTTCCCCTCCTGCTTTGGCCCCTATTCCCACATAATCCTATGGGGAAATTTCTAGTCTAAATTTATTCGTGGCTATATTGTTTACATTTGCTCTTACACAGACATTATCCGTTAGCTTAAATAGCTGTTTTTGCCTCCCTTCTGTCTGACTGTTCTTTTATACCCTTTCATAAATGAAAGCCATGAAATTATGGTTCAAACCGCCCCCCCCCAAAAGCATTTGTCATATGAATTATGTGATAGTTACAGACAATGCAAATTAATGCAGTTAGTAGGTCCTAGTAGTGTTGAAGCAACTGTGGGAGAGCAAGATCCACATTCTGCCTGTGCATCATCAAAACCCCCCCCAAAGAAAAAAACAAATCCATATCATGAGCTTAACTGCTTTTTCAGAATTATGATTGGTGTTACTGATGTCCAGATGAAGGGAGAGAGACCACAGCTGGATTTTTTTTCGATGTCAGGTTGAGCTTAATGTTTTGACAGCTGGGAAATCAAGTTGTGACTTACAAACTGAGTAAATTAAGTCATGGGAAGATAATAAATGCAGATGACTGAAATGTCATTTTCCTGAGTCACTTTTACGGCCATGCCCACATTTAAATGCAAACTGAAGGTTCAGTCCAATGATTAACCCAGGAACAAGATGCTGCTGATATATTAATTGACCTAATAAAGTATTCTACCTTAGGCAGCCTTTGTCTACATCCATTATACTATAGAGCAGCCAGTCAGTCAGAGTAGTTATAATTCACACACACAAAAACTGTGTTAAAATAATGGATGTGACGTGCCAGTCTATATAAACTGCCAAAAGAGACCTAAGAAATCCACTCTAGAGTCAGTAATACTTGGAAGTGTAGGGGGCAAGATTTAAGTATCCCATTCTTAATTTTTTCTGGTTTATCTGCATCAGAATAATGAATGTTGCAAAAGCAAATGATGCTTCCTAAACAGTTTTAGTATGCTAATTAAAGCTCCATAACTTCACTTTTCAAGAAGCTTTTTTTTTTTCTTTTTGGATGAGCTTTTTGTTAGCATTAGTTTTAATGTTATTTTCACAAATCATGTGACATATTTTTCAGGACATTTCACTACAGAAATACCTGATATGGTCAAGATAATTTTTTAGGGTCAGTGAGTACTGCAGGAATCTGTAAATCAGTTATATGAAGTCTCCTTGAAATTCTTAAACTCTTCAGATGCAGTTCATTGATAAGCAAATAGTGTTATTCTTACCTTTTTATCGAATCTAATTTGAAAGATTCTGATTTGATCAGATTGCTGGCACCCCTGAAAGACAAAGCATTTCTGTGATACTAGCATGAGAACACATGAAGAAAACATCTCTTTACCTGTTATTACACTTCAGAGAATTAAAGTTTGTAGTTTTGGAGAGGGGCAAATGTGACAATACCTGCAATGTTTAAAGTGCAATCAGGAATCCCAGGGCAAACTAGGCAAGGTGAATATGGAAAGCTGTAGAGGAGTACAACTTACACTAGCTAGAGTGAGACAGTGAACCTCCCTTCTTAACATAGAAAATAGTGATGTGTTTTTCCCTGGCTTAGCTTGACTGTTGGACCATCATCCTACAGCCAAGCCTGATAAGCATGAGATAGATAAGTATCTCCTTCCAGACTTTTACAGACATGAGGATACTCTTAGGGAAATCATGATGCCCAACTAAAGTAAAGCAGAATTACTTAAAGCTTTCAAGATTTAACTCTGCAGCTTAATCCTTATCAACCAGACCTCGAAAAAGTGCCAGCTTCCCTGCAGGAAGAGCAGTAAAAGAAATGGTTTCTCTATTTTAAATTTCATAGTTTTTTGGCTTCCTGATTTGTACTTTCACAAGTATCTTTGTGAATGATCTAAACTCCTAAGAGGTTCTCTTGGGAGAAACTTTTCATCTCCCAAAATATTGTTAAAATAGAGTATCTGGATTACATTTGGTCCTTAGAAGCTCATTACATACATGGTTTTGGACTGAAGGTACATCCTTCTTCAAATTCCTGACACCACCAATCACTCCAAATATTTTAGGGTAACCACAAATTTTCAGCATCTCGTTGTGCTAGGATCTAAAAATATAGACATCCAACCTATTTTAACGGAGCAGAATAACTACCATGAAGGATGCATTGTTTCCCTGTTCCACGTTTAAACTTGTAAAACTTGCTCTGATTGGGACATAATGCTTATGAACTAAAGATTTGTCTGTTGCTAGTTACACCTGCTCCCTCATCTCATAACAAAAAGTTTAATGTTTCATTATGATCTTTTCCTTCTCATCTTAGAAATGTAATAACCTCCAGTCTCTTGCTTCCAAAATGGTTATAAATTTCCTGACTTGCAGTCCAGATTGCCAGAGACATTCATTAAATCTAGATGTTAAACATCAAGTGAGTGTGAATGGCTCTGAGAGCAGATATCTAAGTTGAAGTTTGATTCATATTTTATGTTGAAGCAAAATGTTTCTTGTAGAAATATCCCAACTTTTAGTCTTTCTGGCTCTTCTGAGGTTTTTACAAGGTCATCCAGCTTAGAAAAGCTTCTGATATACAAATATACCTACCCACATTTCAGCAAAACAGTAACACAGAGACCACGTTTTTAGCGGTTAAGGTCCGTTTTTGTTCTGAAGCCAAGAAGAGGGAAAGTCCTTTGGCTTAGAACTAGATTAGTTAGTGATGACTATACACAGTGTAGCCTTGTGAAAAAATAGTGATTGGGTCAAAGAGTAAAAACAGGTTTCATCTATATCTTTCATTTTATGTTAGGTTTTCACAGTGAGGCAGAAAAAAAGGCTTCAGAAAGATGAACACCAGTCATATTGGACTAAATTTTTCTCTTGTTTGCACCAATACTGTACAGATTTCTAAGGAATTATTTATACTAATGTAAGAACAAAGTCAGGCCCTCTGTAACAGTATCCATGGGCAACAATTTAAAAATTGTCTTCAAAAGTCTGTATAAAAATTATGACAAATTCTTATCTGAGTTCCATTTCCTATTGCCTCGCTGAACCCAGGAATCTGCCCTTTGATGCAAAGAATGAAAGGGATCTGGGCACACGAGTGCCCTTGATTGGTATGACACTAGCAGATATGGAAATACTTGAGCCAGATTGCTACTGATACCAAAAAGGTTTCCAAACAGAAAGAATGTCTTATATACTTAAAAAAATCATTTTCTACAACTCCACCTGACTGCTTCAAATGTACTTTTCTCTCCCAGAAAAACATGACTGACATGTTGAAAGCATCCTGGGTAAGGGGGGTGTCAAAATGTCCAGCTGGGTCATGCTGATTCTGGTTGTCACAGTAGTGTTGCTGCTGTGGTAGAATGATGGTGAAAGGACATATATGAATGGAAAATAATCAACAATGCAGGTACTGAATTTTCAAAGGAATAATCACTCATGCTAAAGTTAATATTACTTCTCAGAAATTCAGAAACTTGGTCAGATATTAAATAAGCTGACCTTCTGAATCAAGTGGTTTCAAACTGGGCACCTTGATTAAATAAAGCAATTTTAAAAACATGGGTTTTTTTTTAAATAATTTGAATAGCTTCAGAAAATAATCTGCAATGAGAAACGGTGTTTCCCGTGTGTTAAATAATAGCTTTTGGGGGTTTGTAACAATTTTTTCTAAGATAATCAAGAAACTAATACACCAAGCAATTGCATTTGGATTTTCTCTTTGTTTTCTTCCTTTGCAAGTCTGTAAAATGGCACTTACCTTTTAATCCAAAAATCTAATGTGTACTTTAATTCCCTTTCGGATATAATAGAAAAGTTTGATCAATCTTTTTTAATTAAAAAAAACATAGATTGTTTGACTGTATTTATATTTCCCATGGCAAAAAATAATTACATCAAAACTTGGCCAACAATTTTTTAATATTTTTATTTTGCCGCCTTTGATTTTTTTGTGCTGGGTTTGTGCTTACGAGCTATATAGATGAGAGAGTCTAATTCATGACTCTCAAATAGAGCCTTGACGTGATTAAACTAGTGCTTCTTCCATCTACTAACTCTCTTAATGAGCTTTAGTAAACAACACAATGGGGATATGAAGTACATCATGAGGCAAGTCCCATTGCACAGGGAAGCTCCACTAGTGGAATGCAAGCAAGGATTACTTTCTCGCTCCCATGTCTGGTGCCCCCAATAGCCTCAGCACAGGGAGATGAAGCAGTAGCAGGCTGAGAGTTGAGCAGAACTCATCATAGCTCTGGTATACTCAGTCATTCCTACACGTAAAGGCCCTGAGTTCACTTGAAATCTCATCTGGGGAAAAGCCTGAGCAATGGGAGGAAAGGAGGAGCAATCAGCTTCCTGAGAGAACCTCACACACCCTGGGTCTGGGTGGGAATAAGGGCTTCTCAGTTATGCTGCCTGCCTCCTTCTAAGGTGCTCTGATCATGTTCTTTAATATTTGAATTACAATATCTGCCAGAGGCTTCAGCTGTGTTATCTGTATAAACACAAAGAGTCTGCCCTAGGTCTATGTGGCTATGTTTCTCTTTGGATTTTGTGGATGAGTTCTGCTGTTTGTCTTTCTGGTGGAGCTCGTTAAAGGAAAGCTTTTCACAAGGTGTTTGATAGAATTATAGTACTTTGCTATTGCTGTATTTCTACCATCATGCATCATACTGTATAGTTCCAGAATCCACAGAGACAAACAGATAGCATTGATTTAGGCACCTCTGTTAGAGAATTGTGCTTCCACAGAAAACTGAGCCAATATTACTGTTTGCTGACACCAAACAACAAACATTTCTGTTTTCACCACTCCTTCCCTTACCGCAACTCCTCCCTCTCTCCTTCACTGTTTCCCCAACTCTGTCCTTCCCTTGTCTGCCTGTAGTGTTCACTGGGTCTTCTGTGAGCCACTTTGACTCATTCAAATAAGAGAAAATGTCCAGCTTTTTTTTCTGAATTAGTGAATCAAAGTGGCTGACAAAGAGCATAAAATGAGCACCAGCAAAGCTAGAAGCATAGAGGACAAGCGGGAATGGAAATGGGAGAAAAGGACATCTCCTTCTGACAGTGGTTATCTGTTACTTCTCACCATTTTTCAGGAACCCATATCCCAGAAGACAGTCAGGAGATTCTAGTATCACTTTTATGGTTCGCAAAATCACTAGAAAACCTTTCTAGGTTGCCAGGTCATGCCAGGTTATGCCTGACATAAATTACCATGCTTTTCACTGGTGCCAGTTCACCTGTTTGCATAGTGGAACTATGACCAGATTACCAAGGAAAAAAATGAAGCTAAAAAAGCAGGTTTTTTTAATTTGGGGATTTTTTAATTCTGATCAAGTCTATAAAAATTTTGTAAAAGTCTTGAAAATGTTGTGACTTGCTGAAAAGCCAGAGAGTAGTGAGAATGTGCTAATTGAGAAATCTAATGCAAAAGTTCACTTGAGGAAGATCCCAGGGATGTTGGAAGGGAGAAGGGAATCTGATCCCAGGAAGCAAGGGAGGAGAATGTATCTTCATTTCTTGCAGTCTAGCTCTAAAAAAACAAAAGCAGGGAGAAACATGGCATTTCACTGTCATATTTGATATAAACCCTAAAGTGTGATTTATACTGCAAGGGGTATGAAAGGAAACAGGAGATGTAGCTCAAGGAAAGACAGGTGGGAGAGGCTAGAGATAGTCCATGTTGAAGCAGAGGAGGAAAAAGGAGCTTGGAGTGACTATTCTGAAGAAACTCAAGGATACTACATTTATAAGAGGTGAGCATCCTGAACTAACTTTCTGGAACAGGCTAACCTAGAGGGAAGTGAGCTGGATTGCTTTAAAAGACTAGAACAGCTAACATGCAACTTTGTTTGTTAAGGATATGTGCATAACTTGTGTTTCTGAGCAAGTAACTGATCTAAGTGTACTCTCCAAATGTCTGCTACCCAGTATAAGTTTCACCAAACTTAAGGGGTGCAGTGTGGTTCTTTCACCAAGCTGCAAGGGTCAGTTTAAAATATTGCACTGGTAGATACTTGGTCACGGAAAGGGGACCTTCTAAGTAGATGCAATCTGATATTCCCTTGGCAAAGAGCAGACAGTGGAGAGGCAACTTATGTATGACTTTGAGCACAACAGTATGTTCTGGAGCCTTTGAGAAGAGCAGACTGGTTATACTGAGAAATCTAGTAGGACAAAGCTTCCAGCTCTGGCCATGCTCTTTACACCTGGGATCCCATTTTCCATAACCTTTTACCTTTAAGTTACAGCTGGCTAAAAATTAGGTTTTCTGGGTTGTAGCAAATGTCATTGTTTATTCTTATATCATTTTAATCCAAACTGAACAGAAACTAAGCATGTTTACCTTTGCTCTGCATCAGAAGCTTCCTAGACTCTGTGACTGTTCAGTGAAACTGACATTTGCTGTCATTTGATGAGAACATCAGCTTCACTAAGCAAGTCCGAGAATTCCCAGGATCCGCAGCTCTGCAAATGACCCCCTGAGCTTCCGGAGTTAGTAGGCCTGGGATCTAGTGAGGTTGTCGAACGAAATATTTCAGAATCAATACACCATCCTTTTCAAAGAAATTTTATTCCTGAATAGTTTCCAAACCAGTTCTCCCTTGGGTGTTTAAGCATATCAGAACCTGATCCAAAGAAGTACCTACTGGAAGAATTACATTCTGTGCTAAGCAGGGGCTGCTGGATTTCTTACGGCCTTGGTTATCTGTACAGGTGTTTCCTGTATGCCCTGAATATTTACATTAAATATTGAACTCCCTTATTGTTGTCCATCTGGAAGAATACTCAAGCATTCCTTAGACTGAAAGACCTGCAGAAAGCAATGTAATATTAATCTCTAACATTAACATTCCCAGTGTTTAATTAATGCACTTAACCATTTAATTTCAAACTTATGCCTAATATCATTTAAGTTACTTGGGGCCTATGCAAACCAAGTCTATCAGTACATAACCTAGGTGTACACCTCCCTGCATCCAGCAACCATTTAAGAAGTCAGGATCTGTCAGCCCTGAAAATTAAGCTGAATTATTTGTTTTCTTCTTGTATTAGGATCTCATAGTTGCTGCTGGAATGTCCATTGTTGCAGCCACAATAATAGTACGCATGCTTAAATGTTCACCAAACTTTAAGTCTTGTCTGCCTAATTCTGACCTATTATACTAGCTTACTAGTTAAGGGTCAAGAGATTTACTAGTCAGTAGCGCACAAGAGTATGGTATGGCTTACCTTCACATTTGGACACCCTGTTAATTCTCCCACCCCAAAGATTAACTGCAGTGTGCTAAGTGGCATTTAACACAAGCCCGAATGAAGTCTGAACACATAAGTTTGGTTCCTTCACTACTCTTCCCTTGCACAGCGGTGTGTCTTACTGAACTTGGGGACAGTCTGCTTATTTTCTGGTCACCCATCTTTTATGTCTTCTGGACAAAATCATGCATCAAGCAAACTTCAATCTTAAAAAATAAATTAAATTATAAGTGAGATTTTTTTTTACGCAATTTTCCCCAAACTATCTCAGTCCCAAAGTCATAACAAGTAAATTTACTGTGCCATATATCACTGCTAGCTTAATTCAGAATGAGCTGTATTTTAGTATTGGCAGCAGTGCTAAATTGTTACAGTCTACTGAAGCTTTCTATTTCTCCCCAAATAACTTCCAGCTGTTTTAGGATCAAATCTCTGTTGGGAGGATAGATACAAGTTAGCTTTTATATGCAACCTCCCTTTTAGCTATCATTCTGAATGCAATCTAAATTCTGATATACCATAATCTTAGGAATCTGGGTCCAAACTTATATCTGATTATATATTTATACATCATTATAATGAATTCCAAAATGATCCAACAGCCAGACTAAAATGAATGAGAATAACCAATAAGGCATGCATAGAATGTTGCACTAGAAATGAGGAAAGAGGAATTGATAGCAGCAGACACTGATGTAAATGTCTATCAAAGATGCCAAAGGAACATTAATATTCAGTCAGAACATGCAAGACTTTGCTTCTAAAACTCTCAGTTAAAATTTACTTCCTTGCTCCAGACAGAGGTAACATGCCTGGAAGAATAACAAGAACTTTCATTCACAGCAGAGAACAGACCATTTTTCTTCAATGTCCTTTAGAGGTTCAGCTTTAGATTTAAGCAAGGTTTCCATAAGAGGAAACACAGCGATCAGTACAATTCTGTCTCGCTAGCTGCTTTAACCAAGCCCTAGTATCTCACCAGTGCTGCTCAGTTTTGTCTGTGAAGGAGGGCATTGCAGTTATTCTATTCAATAGTTTCCATCCTCTGTACAGACTTCCTATTAGGTGGTCCCTCTGTTGGGGTCTGAATGCCAGTAGAAAGTAGTACCCAACAGTGAATCTAGCCCAGGAACTGAAAGGTCCAAGAGCAGTAAATTGCGCAGACATCAGTTTATCTACTCCAAAATGATGAAAGCCTTCGTCATTCCTGCTGGGATCTGAATTTTAATTCCTAAGAGTCCAGAGGACAAATGTATCCCTGCTTCAACTCCATTTCTCTCTGGATAGCTAAGGAGAGAGATGAATTTGTCCCTAGATGTTTTGAACCTGATATTTAGAGCCATAAACCACCCCTCTGGCACACAGAGCAAGCAGAATCCATGCTTTGTCTGCCTTCATTTTCCTCCCACACTTCTGCTCTTCTCGTCTCCGTTTTCTCCTCACTCTCATTTATTTTTTCCATACTATTAAGCTGTAAGTAGTTGATAGAATGACAATGATATAAGGCTGCTTCTTGCTGTATCCTCCATCCTTTACATGGGTGGATGGGCCTCTGTAATTGCAGACAATTTTAATCAATTGTTCTCAAATACATACTTGTTCTTTCTTTCCCAGGTAGTATTTTGGATTTTAAAAGTACCTATTACCTATTTAAAATTAATACAAGTTTTGAATGTACACAAGTACATGTAACTTTTTGTTTTTAATTTGAATCTTTTCCCCCTGGAGGAGCCTGGAATTCTTCCTGAATTTATTAGCATTGACTAAGAAAAAAACAAATGTCCTTATATGTCCTAGATTTTCCTCCAGGGAAAACTGTTGAGAGTTTACACTTGAAAAACAATATTTCTCATTAAGTTAAGTTGTTGTGAATTGTAAGGAATGTTTCACCATTCAGTAAAGGTTTAATTTAGTGCCCATTGAATGCCAGAGAAATAATCTCGTTGATTTCAGTAGGCACTGAAACAGACTGCACTTGCAAATCAGTTGTACCGTTTGGATTCACTTGGTAGTGTTTCTCAAATCCAGAAATTGGCTGACCCTCAGTATCCACAGAAGCAGGGTGAGGATGAGTTGTGCTGCACAGAGGGACAGAAACAATTGTCAGCATTAGACAGAAATGACTTGTGATTGTTTGCAAGGATTATTCAGGTAACTACAATATAAAGGAACCAACTGCCAGATAGTCAACATATAGAGGGGTTAGCAAGCAGAATAGGAAAGGTGGAGTTTGCATATGCTTATCTTTCATGAAAAAAATGAATACTTACTCTGTGAGTGATATGTTAGTTTCTTTCTTCATATGCTCGTGATTTTGCTGCAGTTGGTAGTTTGCTGGTCAGTCAGGCATGTGTGTTATAAGTAGTGCAGAAGTCTGCCAGCTAAACATGTGAGAAAGACTCCAAGCCCTTGATCACAATTCAGAGACAGTTCAGTGGAGAGACTAATTAAAGAAATAAGGTTAACCAAGGTGAAAAACTCACAATCCAACCAGCCAGTTAGCAAAGATGAGAGCTGGAGTTGAAGTTTATTTGAGGATTTGGGAGGATTTCTCCATTTTCTTTAAAAGTGGAAAAATAAAGAGATGGTTATTAAAACAATAGTTTTTGTGACCAAAAGAATGGAATTAGACATTAAAGATACTGAATTGGATACAGACGTCTCAGAATGAATGTTATCCTTCAGTGATCAAGTAGTGGAAGCTACTTCTGTGTAAAGCGTCATTTAGAAGAATTCAGAGAAGTCAAGTTTTAGGGCTAGAGCTGGAGACAAGGGTGAACTGTGAGATTTGAAGACAAAATACAGGAGTGGTGATGTGGCTGTACGGACAATTCAAGAAGTATAGAAATTTGCAGAACCAGAGTCCAAAGAGTAGACCACCAGCTGATCCCCAGAAGCATATGCTTGTAAGGCAAGATATCTAATGGCAGAAAAAAAGCTTTCTGCTCTTGAGGAAGAGCAGGCAGAAACAAAGGTATAATGGCAAAGACAGAAAGCGGAGAGTTAGTTCAATGAAACTGCACCTTATGCCAGCAGAAGAGCTCCAGAAAACAAGGCAAGATATCATCCATGAACCTGACACTGAAAAGGAGCAAGAGATGAAATCTTGTGATTATTCTTCATCTTGGGCTAAGTAGATAGCACTTGGAATGACTTTCGATACTTCCTCTGCATCATTGCCACTTCTATTTTGCATCTGGAAAAGGGATAACTGAGTTCTATAAATAAGCTAACAAGGCAGTTGACTGTAACTGGTCATTAAGTGTCAGGTGAAATGGCTCAACATACATGTACATTCTTTTACATCAGTTCATACTGTCATGTACATACAAGATACTCTTTCATGTTAGGGTAGATGAACTTACCTTCCTACCCCAGCACAGCTCTGGCAGTTCTCCTGCAGCAAGAATTCATCACTTCTTAAGTCTCAGTCTTTATATTTCTCTTCTTCTTGGTACTGTGCTTTTGTAAGGGGAACTGGACTAGAAGTACTGGTAGATAAAAAAAGAAATGTGGTGCCAACCTTCAAAAAGAGAAAGATCGTATTAATTACTGTCAAGAAAGTCTGCTTCAATCCTTTTTAAAATACTGGAATGAATAACAGCTTCTAACCAGCTGGAAGATAGCAGAAGCATAAGGAATAAGCACAGCTTATAAAGAGAAACTCTTGCCGTCACTTTTTGACAGAATTACTAAATGAGAGGACTATGACAGATGCAATGCATGGCTTTTTCTGCATGTAATAATTTCACAAGAAATGTTACATTTATAACTAACTGATTTAAAAAAATAGTAAAATTATAACAGGAACTTAAAACCAAGTGCAGTATCACAGACTAAAGGTGAAGATGAAGCAAGGGATAAATGCCTATAATACAGGACTGGTGTTAGGTGCCTGAGGCTTATTTCTGCTCTTTGCTAAGAAGGAGGAGTGTCAGTGTTCAAGACTGGCTGTCTATTTGATGTCTCTGTAGACAACTTGAGTGTAGTGCTCTGGAGATAGCTTCTTGTTTAGCCTGTCCCAGAATGGAATCCTGAGATTCTTCTTCTCTTACTTGCATTGCCATTTAAATACCATTGCCATTAAATACCATTAAATACCCTCATTTAAATAACAGTAAAAAAGGAGCTTTTTGATACTGTTGTCTGCTGCCCTGCATTTATAAAAGTCACTTCCTTCTAGGAAGCCCCTTATTCCCCTTCAGGAAACCATATAACACCAATCAGACAAACAGATAGAACATACAATATTCATTAAATATTGCATGCCTTTCCTATGTCCTTCACAGGGTAAACAACATGGAAATATATATATATTTTTTTCAGAAAGCATTACTTTGGAAGATGCAGCAACACAGGTGATCACACAGGAGTAGGAAAGTAAAGATACTTGGAGGTATAAGAATAAAAAATAATGCAGAGAGGTTCAATATGAAAACAATACTGCCTAATAATTCATCTGGAGAGGAATGACAGCTATTGAGAAGAGTTATACAAGTGGACTCAAGAGTTTAGAAATAAAAGAAATTAAATTAAGGAAGGGCAAGATTTAGGCCAAATATCAGGGGAGTCTTCCGAAGCACTAAAATGTAGAAGATACTGCAAAGGAATGGTCTAAATGCACCACTTGATAAGTTAAAAGCATTTTAAGATGTTCTGTAGCAAGTAGGGAGATTAGGTCACATGTCCCCAGTTTATGAGCTCTGATGCTCAAAAGGATTGTTTCAAGAAATCTCAAATTCACAACAACCTTCCCTTTCTCTATGGCATAATGGAGTAAGTGTCCCAAAAATTTTTTGTTGTAAGACAGTTGAGATATCACTGGACTAGAGACTCTTAACAGATCTCTTTTACTTGTAGAAGTAATTATTTATCATTTGTGTTACAGAAGCATCTTGCAATTCTACTCCACATTAGATCCCATTGAGCAAAGCACTGTCAAGATATGTGGCAGAAGTTATTTCTTTATCAGAAACATCTAATAATCTAAATGTAATGGATGATCTAATGAGTAGCTTTTACAGACAGGAGGGTATAGAAGGGAGGAAGGAGTAGATAGAATCACCATGATTACAAAGGAGCAAAAGTTAACTAGTTTTCAAGCTGGGGATTTTGTTTGTGCTGTGATTTCTTTGAAAGTCCTATGCTTACTTCCCATATTGAACTGAGATATTTTTAGGTATGCACCTCTCACTGAAGGTAGGGATTATAGCCAGTATGTGACTAAGAGTGAGTCAGAGTTATCTGAAGTTAAAAGTATATGCAAGAAATTCTGTGTATCTGCTAGCTGTGGTAAAATACATTTGGACTTCCTCCTGTCATGAGTGGTGGGGACACAAATATTCCTTCCCTAACTAATCCTCTCTCTGCCTTGGCTCTCTGGATGCAGGCCAGGATGTAAAGATTGTGACTGAGTTACCCTGTGCACACAGAAACTCTTGATGAAACTTCACTACTGCATTACCACAGCTGTCTTTGGGGCAGGTTGTCACTGCACAATCCACAAGTGCAAGATTGTGGCTGTATTGTTCAACTTGAATTTAGGTCAATAACTTCTGAGAGTAGTTTTCCTCTGTAAATTTGTAACTTCTGTATTCCTATAAAATCAAATAAGTGTTGGTCTTTTAGGATTCAAAGCCAGAAGGCAGAATGCTTTTCACCTCTCTTCTACCCATACAGAAATGTTTTGATCTGAGGCACAAACGCTGTGGAGTTACCCCAATTCCAGTGAATTTCCAAAGAATTATTCTAAATTGATAGTGCTGGTAATTAAGGTCAAAATTGGGTTCCATGTATGCACATGTGTTTTAAAGCTCCTAAGGAAATGAATTACCCCACTTTTTCTGTCTTTGGACAGAAGGTGTTCCGCACCTTCTTTTGATTGCAAAGGTAGTGTATTTATATAAAGTTCCTCCCATTCCCAACACTCATTAATAATGTAACCTTCAGCAAAAAGGGCTGTCAGTGGTTTTCTTTCCTCACTTTGAGAAGAAAAATCTGTTTCTAAATGTAAGAGGTAATGCACGCTGAAAGATGCAATTATATAACATAAGGTATTCCTTCAGGTTATTTTGCTTGATGCCATTTGACACCATCTTGTAAGAGATATTTACTTTGTTCATACTGTTCGCAGCATTTGCTGGCAACAATGAAAAGTATTTTTCAAGCCTGACAGAAAGGGACCCAAGGTCAGTACTTCTCTTACTCTGTCTAGGGCAATGCCATTTTATAATATTTCCTCCAGATGAGCTACCAGAAAGGGCTAGACTTATCCCAGTGCTCAAAAAATATTAGTTTTCTCTATTCAAAACCATGCAAAAACAATAAAAGTTCCTTGCTTTGGGTCAGTCTTTTGCATTGCTAAACTTCAGAAACAATCCGTTTTCTTACCATTATCAGTATAACGAATCATGATCCAAAACAGATTGGCCATCTACTGCGATTTGCATGTTTTGGGAGCCTTGGCATAGCTAACTGTGAATGGGTACAGGGTAGATGTAACTAGTGGCTGTTCAGATGAATGTCTGTGGGAGAGAAAAAGCCCTAAGGACACACAGACACACATACTCCAGTCTGGACACTTCCTCCACTTTAAAGGATAAGACAAAGTTTGAATCTTTAGCTGCAAGATTTCTGTCTGTCTTACTGTGAAGTAATTCATACAGACGTCATGCCTTTTCATTGCATGGCTTTTAATCTGGGTAACTAAAATATGACAAAAACAAAGATAATGGTGAGCCAGCAGAATACGAGGTTCTGTAAGGACCTACATGAACAAAAGAACAAAGTTCCTATTGACCTCGGTCACAAATTTCCACTCCACACTGTTTTAGTAGAAGCAGTAATTGCAGTGACTGCTGTAGGCAACGGGGGTTTGTCAGGGAGCAGCCAGAGTGGGTTGCTCTGCCAGGCAAGCTGATAGCTGAAGATGACAACAAGGCAGGCAGAAGCAATGTCTTCACCAGCAAGGAGCACGGTCCCACAATAAGCAAACAAGAAGAGCAGAACAGATCTGGAAATGATAGCCAGCTGCACCAAGTAGACCAGTGATTGCCAGACAAGTCCATAGTGATCATGTAGGTCCAAGGTCAAGCCAGGAAATGAAGTCAGTAAAGCAAGGCCAGGATTAGCAAGGTACAAGGCCAGGCACGTCACACCTACAGCAGAGCTTGAGCAGTAGTGAATGAAGCTCCACAGCCACAGGACATAGTGTGCGTAAGTGGACACCACAGATAAAGGCTTCTCACAGTACTTTATCACAGCTTAGCTGTTTTCACAGCAGTCTGATCCAAGGTTGTATAGCTGTGCCTCTGAGCTGACCTTGAACACAGGCAACAAAACCCCTGCAGGGAAGGGGAAGAGGTTGCAAAGGAGGACTGCAGGGAAAGATGGTTACAGGCTGGTCAGGGCAATTAGAGCCTGATGATGCACTCAGAGCTCTCACACAAGTTGCCATGTTGCTCATAACAAGTCCAGTTTGTTTTTAGCAGGTGATCTTTAGGTAGTCTTCTTACTGAGGGATAGACTATTAAAGCTAATTCCATGGCTCATGGGAACAGAAGCTGGAAAATGCAATATGAAGCAGTGTGCATAGGAATGTTTGCAGGGTCCCTTGACTTTATGCCCCTTTCTGCAGGTACACACCTGCTTCTGTTGTTTCACATCAGAGCCCCTCTCTTAGCTCCTCCAGAACCTCGTATTGAAGTTCTGGCTGCACTTCTCCCCTCTCCTCTTTATTTACACCATCCCCTCCAAGGCCCCACCAAGTTGCAAGACCCCCTCATCAACCTTCTTCTGACCCCCACCAGGAGGAGGACGCTTGTCAGCAGGATGTTGGTGACTGTTGGACTGTTTTCTGTTGTGTGGCCCTCTCAGGTCCCAAGGGAGGGCACCACTGGACAGCACACACTTGCTCCCTCAGCATCTTCAGAAAACAGTAGACATCATCAGGGTGCCTACTCAGTGCTCTGCTCAGTGTCCCTCTCTAGTTTCCTGCCTTTTTTCTTACTTTTTACCCTTTGATTCCCCCCTGCCTTTATTTTGTCCATTGCACCCTATAATCACTTTATTTTTTAGCCCATGCTTCTCACTGAAGTCCCAGGGAGGTGGGGTTTTTTTGGTCAGAGAGATCAACAAACACAGTGGTAAAAGGGGATGATCCTTAAGAAAAACATGCAGACTTGGCCACTTTCTTTAGCCCATTCCCCTCTGCTACCCCCAGCACCCAGAATGTTGTATTGGCGTTGTAAGAGTTTACAGCTTCACCTAATCCCTTTAGTATCTGCTTGTGGATTAATCAGTTGTGTGTGAGTTTGTCTCATCCCCCTTTGAATCTGCTGATGCTGTCTCCTTCCACAGCCTCCTCTGCAACCAGTTCCAGAAGTTCATTAGTTGATATGGAAAGAAGTCTTCCTTTTTTCTGTTTCAAGCTGGTTTCTGTTTCAAGCAGGTTCTCCTGTTAGCTTTGAGTGCCTATTGGTTTTAGCACTGTGAGATTTGGAGAATAACAGTTCTGCCTTAACCCTGTCTCCACCTTCATGCTTTCGTAAACCTTGAGCATATGCCCCTCCAGACTTCTGCTGTCAAAAGTAAAGAGTCCTGGCCTTTTTAGTTTCTTCTTCTAAGCCAGCTATCCCATTCCTTTTGTCATTTTATTTGCCCATTTCTGTACTTTGTCTAACTCCATTACAACCTAGGTCTGATGTAACTCTATTACAACCTGCAGAGACCAGAACTACATCCACTACTCAGTGTGGGTGCAACAACAGTTTTATATAGTGGCAAAATGACATTCTCTTTCTTGCTCTCAGTACCTTGCCAGATGATGGCCAATAATTCATTTGGGTTTTTTTTGACCGCCACTGCACATTGAACTAGCAATTTCAGAAGACTGAGTGATGACTCCAAAAACTAATTCCTAAGCTGTAATTGCCAGGTCCAAGTTCAGCATTATGTAGGCAGGATTTAGATTATTGTTTCTTGTAGGCCTTACCTTACACTTAATTATGTGGAAGTTCATCTGCCACGCTTTTGTCCATTAACCTAGTTTTATGCCATTGACATGGCATTTGACTACCCAAAAGACGCTAGCATCATCCACAAACTCGGAGATTTTACTGCGTTCTCCTTTCACCATGTACTTGTTGAAGATGTCGAACAATTCTGGTCCCAGCAGCAATCCTTAGGGAACCCAGTGCTGACTCTCTTTCATCCTGGAAAGTGACTATTAAGCTCTACCTTTTGCTTCCTACCAGCCTTCAGTCCATAAAGGAACCTTTCCTCCACTTCCACTGCAACCTCATTTCATTAATAACCTTTAGTGTGGAACCTTGTCAAAGGCTTTTTGAAAATTCAAATATATGATCCACTGGATCACCCTTATCCTCATGCTGCTGACATCCCCATAGGACTCCCGCACTTTAGTGACACATGATTCCCTTTAACAGAAGCCATGCTGCCTCCTTTTCCCAAAACACCATGTTTACACATGGGATCAGGGAATTCATTCTTTATTATAGACTCTACCTGTTTACCAGGAATGGAGGTCAGACTTGCCAGGCTGTAGCTGCCAGGATTCCTGCTAGAGAATTTGTGGCAGATGGGAGTTACACTGGTAATCAGCCAGTTCTCCAGCACAGAGGATGTTTGTAATGGTAGTTTGCACACTTTGGTCAGCAGTTCTGCAATTTCACATTTGAGTTCCCTCAGAACTCCAGGTGAATGCCATCCAGTTTGGGTGAATTATGAACACAGCTTCTTTATTTGGTCTAATGCTTCCTGTATATTTACCTCAGATTCATCTAGCTCGTCTGACCTATCTGCTATAAAGAAAGCGCAGGCATATTTATGTCATGATTTACACTGAAGTCAGGAAACTTGGAAGTTTTCTTTAGGCCGCACTGCAGAACCTCTCAGTGTCATCCTATAAAAAGATAGTGCCATTTTAAATCTAAAAATATAAATTAGTCATAACATGTACAAAACTTTAACCTGATAACTTTGCAGGAATTTGGTGCAGGATTTCCATGCTAAGTGGAACTTAAACGACTCTGAAAGTTAAGGAAGGTTTGTAGTACCATAATGCTGTTGATATCAGAAACTATCAGGTGACTCCACTGGCATAGATGAGATCAGAATCTGGCCATAAGTTGTAGTTCAAAATAATCTTGTCTGGCGAAGAAATAAATGACATTAATAAGCTCCCGTGACTCTGCTATCTACAATGATGGTCTTAAGGTTAGCAGACTGAAATGTCTGTAAAGTTGCAAAGGATCTCATAGGAAAGAGTCTCCTGTGAGAAAATGAGGAATATTGATTATTACATTGTAACAAAACCATGAGGCTGATGCTCAGCTGATGTAAATCAAAGTGACTGCTACAAAGACTACAATAGAGATTTATCGGCATTTGAGATCTAGTGCTATACCTGTTAATTGGACTTTGTGAAGTCATTAAACATCTTTCCACATAACATTTTCACTAGAGGTTGTTTTATGCCCTCCTTCCTCTGAAATTTAACAAAACAGTGATTTCCACCACTATCGGATGATGACTCAAGTGGTGCATTGAAACTTTGAAGTGGGATTCCATAGCTTATTTTTGATGCAGACAGAAGAATACATACCTGTTTCTCTTGCATAACCCTTGTACATATCATGCAAAAATCTTCCAGCAAAGTAGATTTGCTCTCAGAAGGGTACGGAAGCTAAGGGCAGAAATAGGTCTGACTTTTTGCAACATTTATTTCACCAATCTCTGTTTGTCTGGCCACTTCATTTATTGCTTTAAAAATCCAGTTAAATCTGCAATCCAGTTAAATCATATCCTGAGTTCCTCAGGGAGAATAGGTCTGAATTACTGCTTGCATAGCAGCTTGCCTCAAAACTTGAAGCTAAGAGTATCAGAAATAAAGACAAAATTTCAATACCTATTTGAGTTCTATTGCTCTGTCAGCTTTTAATGTCATTTCAAACTTTGGGGCTTCATGGATAATACAGCCCTTCTCTGGGGGATGGACAAGAGTGGGAGGAATAGGATGGCTGTTGGCTTTTCCATGGGGCTTGCAGCTACTCTACACCAAAGCAGCTGGTGACTGGCTGTAAGAGCTTAGCCTTCAGCTGTTGCAAATGATGTAACTCTATCAGTCTCCATAGGCTAGTAGAATTATGCCAGTTTAATTTAGCAAAGGACTCAAATATAAAATTATATGTAGCACAAAATGGACTTGGGAGTCTCATTAAATATTCAGGGTTGGGTTTTTCTGTATAAACACACTACCTCTTTTCTTGTTCAACCCTAAAGCATGAGGAAAACTGATATGTCTAAATGGTAATAATCTGCAAAATGTATATTCCAGAGAATAAAAAAAACCCAAAAAACTCCAGGCTACCTTTTTGTGTCCAGAAAGTCCCTTGATGCTTTTGGTGCAGCCGGCATCAAGGTTAACCTCTTTTTTTGATTTAAATCTTAAAATACATTCATTGCCATTTTTCATAAAGAAAAGAGTCTTCAATTGCTAGGGCTGAAAGCCTGTCACTGTGATTTTTTTCCTAAAAATCATGGCTTTTCAGGGTTGCTCTCCTGAAAGGAACAAACTTTTAAGGCATGCTATTTCACGGAAATGACACAAAAGCACAGATGCTTTTCGAAACCTATTTTTAAGATCTGTAACTCAAGGAAAGTTCCTCTAATTTACTTACAATTTTGGCTAAAGAAAGTTTCTGTGCAAAATCTCTACATACAAAATGTAAAGTATCTGGAACTTTGCAATAAGGAATGTGGAACAGGGAAGGAAAAGGCAGATACATTATGTTACAACAAAAGATAACCTTTAGTGACTAAAACCACCACAGCAGAGAATGGGTTTTAAATATGAATTTTCCAAGTATTTTGAGCCAGTTAAATTTTAAAAGGTTGAACTTTCTGTTGAGAATGTCTGTCAAATTTAACAGTGGCCATTCTCTGATCACATTCACTTTTGAAACAAGAGAAGAGAGCCCTGTCTAAGATTTCAGGCCATTTCTGTCAGTCAACATAACCAGCAGTCTCAAAGACTGCTTCATGGGTTGGTAGCAAAGGAAACCAAAGAGCCTACAGCAGAATCAGATTAGTTGCTAGATGTTGGAAAAACATATTCCAGAGGTTTTGGCTTAATGGCTTTCAGTCTGCCAATGTACCTCATGTGTAGCCCCAGCTGTTAAAACCACTTTATAATAAGACAAAACAGAAGGAGGCAAAACTCCTTCTGTACCACTATTTCGTTCATGCTTCTGTCTTTTTACTAATTTTACTTTACCAGGCTGACAAAGTCCAGGTTGTAAACAGTAGAGACTACAGCATACAGTGTATGAACAAGTTTACAACTTTAATTGTTCGTAGCATGATAAACTTGGAAAGCTCTCAGGGGAGCTGGTACAAACATCTGAACCACAAACCAATGTTATTAAGCATTCTTATCCCATAGAGGTTATACATGTCCATTTTGGTCAAACATCTGTTAGAAAATTTCCTTCCTTCTGCCTTATGCACAGAATAACAAGGATCTAACAACACTTAACTGGGCTGGATTTATGGTTTCTCATGACAGAAAGGGCTGATGCATGTTGTTCAAGCACACGTTATTTTTTCCCTCCCTCAAAATGTAATGCTCGGGTGGAGCAGAAGAATTGAGACCTGAGCCACATCAAGACATTTTAACAGCAGACATTCTTAGGGAAATTTGCATAAAGAGTTTAACCAAATTAGTAGAACCACCGATGTTTTGTCTGATTTTTACTTCTTTTACACAAAGACAGCAAAAATGTGGTACGTAGAGTATTTCTACATCACCTGCAGCAGTCTGTTTTTGACTGAAAATATGCTCACAGATATTGTGGGCCAAACTGCAGTCTGACTTAATTTACTTGAGTGGCAAGGAGTAGGAGATTAGGCAAAATGTTAAAATGTAATAACCTTGGAAGTCACTTCCAAAATATTACAAAGAAAAGTATATGTGTTTATTCTGTATTCATAATGAAAACAGCAGGCCCTTTTCCTCATTTCCCTATGTTTTACTTTATTATACTTCATTGTTCATTGACTTCTATAATGTTCTTAGTGACTTCCACTTATGTACTTAAGAGGAAAATCAACCTATTTGGGGAACCAAGCAGAAAGCAGTATAACCTTAAAATGTGACCTTTTTTTTTATGTGTGCTTGATATCAGAGAAAAGGATTTGACCACTGCCTCCTCCTGTAACCACAAATGAACTTTTTTGCCAATTAAACAGTGTTAGTTTGGGGGAGATTTATATTAGAATTCTGGACAAAGGGGAAAAATGTTTTGAGAAATATTCATTTATGCACATTTGAATCTCAGTTCTGAATAAACAGCATGCACAAGACTCTTCATGTTCATTATCTGTGATTATTTGTGCATTAAACCTTTGCTAGATGTAATATTCTTTGAAAGTTAATTTTAAACTCGAATGTTTATGAAAAATGAGTATTTGAATTTCATATTCAAAGTTCAAAAGAAGGCTCCAGTTAGCTAGTAACACTTATATATATATATGTGTGTGTGTGTGTGTGTGTGTGTGTGTTTCATTATAAACATCTGAATAGTCCTATTGAAGTCAATGAGATTGCTCATGTACTTCAAGTTAAGTGTTTCTAGGACTGGAACCTTCTTTTGAGACTTTTTTATGACTGCTTAAAAAGTCTACAAGTAGGGAAATATACAAAGTTCAACAAATGCATTATCGTGAATTATTCAAGTAGAGTTTTGTTAGTGAGAAATGAACATAATTGAAGCTCTGACTGAGGGCTGATAAAGAAAAGCCTAGCGTTTCCAAAATGTAACTAACTTACTTATTTGTTACCACCAGAAAAAGTAAATGTTGGAGAATTTGTTTATGTTCATTCTGTTCTGCAGAGGACTGGTATAGGGCATTCAGTTGCAAGGTAACATTATCTCATGCTGTGAAGTCAAGAAATCAGAAATTCCTGTCTTGTGACCTCCCCTATCTGTTGACTCAGTGTGTGGCATTGAACAACTCACATAAATCCTCTGTGCTTTGGTATTCCTGAACATGAAGCTGAGATAACTGAAGTAAAGCTCTCAGTGTTATAAGTATGAAATTCAACTGTTTCTAGTACACTCTGAAAAAGGTTGATGATAGCTGATACAATATATCATCTGATTTTCTTCCAAGGGTCCTCAGCTTTTTCTTTATCAAGACCAGCTATAATGGGAACTATCAATATTAGATATTTGTATTGCAATAGTGCCCAAAGATATAATGAAATTGAGGCTTCTGTGTACAAGCTAGTATATAAATATATATTAAGAGAGATGGTACAGGCCTAAAGACAGTAGTATAAATCCACAAAACAGATGTCAGAGAAAAGAAAGATCATCACCATTGGTTAATTTAGAATTGAATTTTGTGTGATTAACTCAGGCTTTAGCTCAAATGTCCCAGCACCTGTTCAGCAAATTTGTTGATTCAAGTTCAGAAGTGTTTTAAGTCTTGGCTAGATTAAGATAAAGCCAAAATCATGTGAGTGTGGGTAGCCTTCCCTGCTACAACCTACACCCTTCCAGAAATAAACTTGTTCCATCCAGGTAAATGTCCTAAAGTGCCTCAGCACAAAGAACCACAGGATACAAGTCCAGAAGTACATAGGCAGAGGACATGGTAACCTGAGCAAGTCTCTTTATGGGAATGTATTCACGCAGACATCAGACAATCAGGTCAACTATAGCTGAAAGATGTATCCACACAGCTACTGAGAAAGCCCATGCCATGCAGTGAACAACCAACAAATGCTCATGTCCCAGAATGGTCACATCAGCCCAGAGCTAAACCTGAGAGGCTGGGCATATGAGCTTAGGCTCAGCTATTCTGTTTTTGCATCTAAGCAAAATATTTATACAGCGCTGTTTGCTTCATGCTGATGTACCATTCTGGATCCAGCTTGGGTTAGTGTTAGTTCATATGTCTCTGTACCATATGTTGCGTTCCCAAGGTCCTGTTACAAAATCAATGTTTACTGAATCCTAATCTTGTGTCTTAAACAGAAGATTGTGTCCTCCTGAATTTAGAATTAAGCTTTTTCCCTCCTAAAACATAAACTCAGAGTTTTTATTACCTCTGTAGCTTTAGGAAAGCATCTGAAGCTTACATGAAACATGCAAACTGCATTTTGAGATCTTTGCAGAACAATCACTAAACAAAATCTTTTCAACAACAAGGATTTAGCCTTTTGTTACATCTTTTATTAATCCAGTAGAAGAAAAAAGATTAAATTTCTAATAAAGGATAACTGAAAGGGAGTTGAGAATATGAAAGAGAATGCAGAATTTCAAAGGAGTGACATATTAAATAGCCTTTTACTGACCAATCCAAAAATCACTTTAATTCTCACAGGAAATAAAAGTTAAAAGTCAGGATACACATAAAATGAAGACTGAGAAGAAAAAATTATACCTTAAAAAATAAAAATATCTTAATTCTAGCCAGGTGTTATTGTTATGATTTAATTTTATTTTCATCAGATCTTATTTAATCTCATCTCACTGGGCTGACCTGCACAGAAAAAGATGATAAAGATGTAACTTAACTTTATCTTGAACTATTCCAGCTTTTTAATAACAAACCACAAAATTTAAAATCCCACAACAGATGTCACTTTAAAATTAATAGATCCTTTCATTCAGCACCTCCCTGCCATTATATTTTTTCCCAAAATTAAACAGCTGTCCTTTGGAAAAATAATTCATATGTGTGAATCTCTGTTCCATAAAAATGCACCATTGTTGCATATATTAGCTAGAATCAATCATATAGAAAGTATATTCTAGCTCTCATTAAAAGAATGGATTTTCAAAGTACCTGATTAAGGCTGTTCTCACCAAATGGAAATAAGGAGTACTTATTCAGTCAGGTCAAAACCAGAAGAGGAGGAGAATCAAATACATTTGAACCATGTTCTTGGCTAATTTGAGTCAATATACATCTATTTAAGTCAGAGGAGCAGTGCCAGTTTATACTAGCTAAGACCCTACCCCATGATATTGTAAAAGTCAGGTGGACATATTCTTTCAGAATTCACATTCTACGCTATTTTTTTCTCTGTTTTTCTGGTTCTGTAGTATCATTTTTTCCTTTCATCCTACTATACTTTGGGGTTCTTACAAGCTTTGCAAAGGTGACTATTGTGTGCCACCAAAAGTTCTGAGATGGTTCACATGTTTTTCATGGATTTTGATGTCTTCCTGCACAGACATTATAGACATCTGAAGGTGTCTGTGCAGAAATAAAGGGCTTTTTGGTGAAATAGTTTCTCCTTATAACTGTATTTCCAAGTAAAATCCTCAGTATTTTTGTCATGGCTAAATTTTACATTGCGCTTTATGTAGATGACTTTCAGAAATCTTTCCTTGTTTCATATTTGAAACATTGCTTCTATTTCCCTTTGTGTAAAAATAGTTTCCCTTCTAATTTTCCACCAAAAGTAGGCAAACAAAGGGTTGAGGTTACCAGGTGAGAGGAAAGATTGTCCACGAGTTTTAAGACTGTAGAACAAAATCAAAATTTCTTTGGCAATGTTGATTAATTTAAGGAAATCTCTTTTATCAAAGAATGCTTTAAGCATTCCTGCTTGAGCTCTTCTCTCACAGCAGCAGGACTTCAGCATATCTACACAAGCTTTAGAAATATTTCCTGTAATTTCCCAGTGATTAGGGTCTTGCAGAGTGTTTCTTAAAACTTCTGGGGCAATTGAATACAGGAGAGAAGGGGTGTTTTGCAGCTAAGCCTGCAAAACAGAAGAGTGTACTGGATGTACTGATGAAATACCATTGGTGATTCATAATACAAACTCAAAATAGAAAGAATTGCTTAATGCTTCTGGGATTTAATGAAAGCAGAAAGATAGGATCAAAAGCATCACATAGGAGAAATAAAATGGAAAATCAGAGATGACCAGAGAAAGAGATGATTTTTCCTCTGAAAGAAAAATGGGAAGTAAATTGGAATCAGAGAGAATGGTTGAGATTTTCAAAAAGTTTGAAGGGGTTACGTATAATTTCTTTAGGCTCTTCTAGAAAGTCCAGCTGAATTAGAGTGTAACAGATTTGAGAAAGAGCTAAATGGTATCAGAATATTTTGTCTCAGTGCTATATAATGGCAAAACAGTGAGAGAAAAGGCCAGGAAAACATCTCAGAAAGGACTGGATAAGCTTCAGATACTTCAGAACCTGATCTTCTTCATAACTTGGTTCAATACTTTTTAGTTAAACCCTGAAAATTAAATTTCCTTGCTGAATTGGATAGTCGAAGTTGAGTGGAGCTCATCACAGTTCTGTTGAAAGTGTCTTCCTTCAGAATTACCCATATATTTTTCTCAGATCTAGGTGAAAAAATGGGGGAATTTTCAAATGTTACTGAAAAAATGTTCCTTTTTTCTCATCATTTTTTAAATATAATTTGTTTTTAATCTCCTAATTTTACCTAATTTTTGAAAGATCTTCTCAATTCTTTACTGACCACATCTACCCCTTTTATTACATGTATTCCCCAAATGTGAATTTCATGTAACTTTAATTTGAAAGGTCATAAGTCACTTCATTGCCCTTTACCCCATACCTTCCCCAAGACTTTGTGAATAGCATTTATGCAGTCTGTGAACTCTTCAGGGCAGGTTGTCCATCCCCTCACACTAAAGTGCCAGTAGTCCCTGCAGGTCCCTAGTCTCATCTGGGATTTTTGTTCCCACCTGTAATACAAATAAAAAATAATTTATACAAATGACAACAAGACCTACTGAGAACCACTGCATTTCCCATCATTTGGATATCTGAATATAAATCTGTTTTAAGAGAGGAAGATTTATGCCTAAATACAGCTATTGAACACATCACTGTGTGTTTTAAGCTTATATCTGTTTAGAGTGCTGTTCACAGGACATAGTTTGTTCATTTATGTTGACAAATATAATGTTGTTTTTTAATTATTTATGGATTTTTAATTATTGAAAGCATTACTTAGCAGTCTACCAGGAAATGTATCATGGTATATATTCTGCAAGTAATGAAATCTTAATGTTCAGACGGCCAGTGGCAGTAGTTCCCTGAAATTAAATCTTTGATGTGAAGTGTCAGAGGGGATTGCAAGTTTGGGGATGGAGAGGAAAGAGAAAGGGTAACAGGTAACCAAGTAAGAAATGTTTTCAGCTATGTGAAAGGTTAGTGAGCACATATCAGTTGCATAATGTGACCTTTGGGGTTGTCTAAACTGCCCTTTATTTCTCCTTGAAAATGTCCTATCAGTGTTAAGTCTACTGTGACTCCATTAGTAATGCTAGTGGAAATACAGCTTTCAGAACCGAAGGGGGTTTTAATTCCATGCTGACACTAAGACAATGCAGTAGTAAAAACATTTAGAGATAAAAGGCATTCATCTTCACTGGTATTCTTAAGGCTATTCCATAGAGGGTGTTATACGAGTCTAATAATGCAGGTTGGGGAAAACAGACTTATTTGAGACCTTTATGGTTATTTGCTGTTTTTCCCAGTAGCTCCTGCCTTTTTAAATCCAAAGTAGAAGCTAAGGTTGGCCTATTATTTTAAAAAAGAGAACTTTGAACAGTCATGTAGTTAGTCTCTCCACCCTGTGGTAAGGAATCAGTTTAGTAAAACAAAGTATGTACAAGAGGATGTCAATGAAAAATATTACAGTTTTTTTCTTCTCAATTACCACTGTATAAAATATGATTATAAAGCACACAAAATTCAATACAACAAGCTGGTAGGCACATATACTGCTAGAATGAAGCCTCTACTTTTTCTTCTTCTCCTTTTTTAAACTGAAACATTTTTATTAAACCCATATATATATTAAACTATTAAAGTTTCTAGAAAGCTCAACAGGCTACATTCATCCACAGCATACCACTGTTGTGTTAAGTTACACACTGATTAGAGGTGTCCAGAAGCCTGTAGTACGACATGGATGTGAACCTGTTACACTTAACAAACAGTGCTTTTTCTTTATTTACTAGTTTAAAGTATCAGGAGAAGAATGAATTTGAAACATAGCAATAGCTATGATGAATAAATTTAGGTTTACTTGTGTATCGTATTTTCGCCTGGGCTTGACTGGCAGCAACAGAACTGAGTGAAAGAGATGCTTCTAAACCACTTATTCAAGCCTGGCCAAGATGCTGTGAAAATTAAATTAAACTTTCCAGTGCTTGATGTAATAATTTTCACCACTCAAAAACATGAATGACTTGACTTAAAAAGCAATGTTTTATTAAAAGAAGAGCCCTGTAAGGCAGATAAATGGAATAATATCTAATATCTTAAAGTATAACTAATATTATTTCGCAGTCCTTTCCACTGGTAAGGCCCAGCCTGCTGCATTCACACACTGTGACTGGCAAATCTTGCTGGCTGACAAGGCTAAATACAAGCTGCCTCGAATCTTGTGCTCCAAACTCAGTTTTGTTCCCCTAAACACTACCTCCAACTGGACCCAGTTGCACTAGCTGCCCCATCTAAGGCTCAAAGCTTTGCAGCTAATATAGTGCTCTGGTATGCAGGAAACACTTTAGATCATCTGCTGCTTGACAGCTTATAGGAGACTTTTAAGCAAGTATTTTGCCCATATTTTTTTCCCTAGTAATAACTCCTCACACACACCAATGAGCATTCATTTGGTTCAGACATCTGTATGATATTATAAATACAAATTTTTCTCCACTTCATGGTATTAACAAAAATGCTTCTCAAATATAACAAAACAGACATAAAATGGGCATGTTTAGATCCACGTTTCCTTTGCATTTTACACCTCTTCTCTCCACCAGATATCAACATCATGCACCTCCTTTGCCTCTGAACCCCAAGATTCCCTGATATTGGTTTGCCTTCACTTCCAGCCTCAGCCACCAAGATAACACTAGTAACCTAAATTATTGCTCTATATGAGAAGCAGCTCTTACATGCACCAGCTTCAGCAAAGCCCTGTGAAGGTATTCTGTAAATCACACATCCTCCCCTGTTGTTTTTTTCTTTCTGAGGTTTCACACTCTAAATAACTAGTCTATTTATAGTCTGGTCTAATTATAGATCACAAAAGGTGTGGTCCTGCTCTACTGTCTGTTGCCTCTTTTTTCATTGGTTCTAGCAATCATATGCTATGGGATAAATGGGGTCAGATAATTAATCCAACAGAGAGCTAACCTGCCAAAAAAAGTTACTCATGTTCTGTGAGATCAATGAGCATCTGAGCTCACCCTGCAGCCACATGATTTCTAGATCTGACTCAAGGGAGGAGACAGGAACATATGCCTAGGAAAGAAAGGAGAAAGATAGAATAGGACTGTGCCTATTGGCAGTAACCTACATGAACATAGATTACATGCAATGTGAAACAACATTTCAAATAAACCTCTCTGGAGAATGCTTTTTACTAGCCCATCTATACTGCAGTAGAGAGGGAAAAGTTAAGATTTCATCCTATTTTCCCCCTCACAGTTGGCTGCCCAGAGCATTTCACTGCTGTCAAGTCATGTAATGCTATTTCTTCTCCCAAATAAGACAAAAACAAAAAGAAATGTCAAAGTCTCTTTCTTGTATGAGTCCTGTGCTGAGTACCACCCACAGAAATGAGAGCGCAGGGAAGAGAGGCAGCCAACAGATGCAGCAGTTTATGCAGAATGGTGCAAAGAACGGCCTCACAACACTGCTCAGATCAGCACACGCATCCTCAGCTATCATGGTGACGTGTCACAAGGCATGGTCCCCGACAGATGTTGGAGCAACTATCCCTGCAACATCGGAGGCTTCGACCCAGACGGAGCTCCAGAAGGAGGACACAGCTCTGCAGATCTTGGGCTGCAGGGAGTGCCTGGGGCTTCATGCTGAGGCTGGGGCTGATGGTTTCTCTCTGTCTGCAGGAGGTGTGCAGTGGTTGAGGAGCAGTGCTGCAAAGGAGGGCTAGGGAAAATGTTGGCCTACTGCTAAATGGGACAGGGACTCTGGTGACTAAGGATGCAGAAAAGGCAGAAGTACTGAATGCCTTCTTCACCCCAGCCTTTACTGATAAGACTGGCCTTCAGGAATCCCAGGCCCCTGAGACCAGAGGGGAAGTCTGGAGCAAGGAAGACTTACCTTTGGTGGAGGAGGATCAGGTTAGGGAACACTTCAGCAAACAGGACATACACAAGTCCATGGACCCTGATGGAATGCACCCACGAGTGTAGAGGGAGCTGGCCAACATCATTGTGAAGACACTCTCGGCTATCTTTGAAAGGACATGGCAATCAGAAGAGGTTCCTTAGGACTGGAAGAGAGCAAACGTCACCCTTATTTTCAAGAAGGGCAAGAAGGAGGATCTAGGGAGCTACAGGCTGGTCAGCCTCACCTCGATCCCTGGGAAGGTGATGGAGCATCTAATCCTGAATACCGTTTCCAGACATGTGAAGGTCAAGAAGGTTATCAGGAGTAGTCAGCATGGATTTACAAAGGGGAAATTGTGCTTAACCAATCTGATAGCCTTCTAAGAGGAGATGACTGCCTTGATGGATGAGGGGAGAGTGGTGGATGTTGTTTACCCTGGCTTTTGTAAAGCTTTTGACACTTGTCTCCCGTAACATCCTCACAGACAAGCTGATGAAGTATGGGCTACATAAGCGGACTGTGAGGTGGACTGAAAACTGGCTGAACTGCCAGGCTGAGAGGGTTGCGATCAGTGACGCAAAGTCCAGCTGGAAGCCAGTCACTAGTGGTGTCCCCTGGAGGTCAATATTGGGACCAATACTGTTTAACATCTTCATTAATGATCTGGATGATGGGACTGAATGCGCCCTCAGCAAGTTGGTGGATGACACAACACTGGGATGAATACCTGATACAACACATGGTTGTGCTGCTCTTCAAAGAGACCTCAACAGGCTGGAGAAGTGTCCAGAGAGAAACCTCAGGAAGTTCAACAAAGGCAAGTGCAAAGTCCTGCACCCAGGGAGTAGTAACCCCATGCACCAGTGCAGGCTAGGGGTAGACCAGATGGAGAGAAGCTTTGCAGAGAGGACCTGGGGGGTTCCAGTGTACAAGTTGAACATGGATCAGCAATGCTCGCTTGTGGCAAAGGCAGCCAACAGCATCCTGGGCTGTGTTAGGAAGAGTATTGCCAGCAAGTCGAGGGAGGTGATCCTTCCCCTCTACTCAGCCCTGGTGAGGCCACATCTGAAGCAGGGTGTCCAATTCTAGGCTGCCCAGTACAAGAAAGACATGGACCTGCTGCAGCACATCCAGCACTGGGCCACGAAAATGATTAAGGATTGAAGCATCTGATGTATGAAGGGAGGCTGAGAGAGCTGGGACTGTTTAGTCTGGAGGAGTAGAAGGCTCAGGGGGGACCTTATCAATGTTTATAAATGTCTTTTATGGGAGGGTGTAAAGATGATGGAGCCAGACTCTTCTCAGTAGTGCCCAGGGACAGGACAAGAGGCGGTGGGCACAAGCTGAAACACAGGAAAGTCCATCTGAACATAGGAAACACCTTTTCAACTCTGAGGGTAGTTGAACACTGGAACAGGTTGCCCAGAGAGGTTGTGGAGTCTCCATCCTTGGAGATTATCAAAACCTGACTGAACATGGTCCTGGGCAACCTACTCTAGCTGACCATTCTTTGAGCAAGGGGGTTGGACCAGATGATCTTCAGAGGTCCCTTCCAACCTCACGTATTCTGTGATAGTGTGATATTCTTCTGAGTATCACCCACACAAATGTTTGCAACATCCATATTTCCTTGGGTCTGCCTATAACATGATCTGATCAAACCATGCCATCAGTATTAAGCTGTGTCTAAGAATTAGGGTGTTCATTTGAGAATTTTTTTTTTTCCACTGCAGAAAGGATCTGTGAGTCTACTTAGACTGGACAAAAGGGGCAGAAAATTGAATTGCCTATCTCACAGTAGGATTGTGGGACTGGAAGGGGTTTTGGGTCATTGTATCCAACATCTTACTGTTGCAACCACCAGTATAATTCTTTCAAAGTTAACTAGTATGAGTTGAAATACTACTTCTCATGTTGCAAGGGGGAAAGCAACATTAGAACTTAAAGAGAACATAGTAAACACAGCTTAACCTGATCACATGTGGTCAGGAGGAGTGAAGCATAATCTTTAAAAACAAATTCATGCACAAAAAATGTGTAAGTAGGGATAGAAATCGAAAGCAGTAGAAGGATTGATGGATAATAAGGAAATGAATTCATACTTTTTATACAAGTGATTTTTTTTCAGCTTTTGGCCATATTTATCTAGAGAGGAGAGAGAGTTGTTTCTGAAGCAGGGTGTTACCTTTAACTTGGCTTTCCTTATAGTCTTTGAATCTCCAGTCACGCCAAAAAAAAAAAAAATTCCAGAAATCCTTTTTCACCTGAACAACAGCATTTCATTGTCCTTTGGTGTCATCTTCTCTCCAGAAAGACCAGGGGGAGGCGGAGAGAGGAGGAGCACATTCTGCTTTAAAAGCCATCTTATTTCATGATATATGCTAATATGATATATTCCTGATTAATGAAAAGAAAAGCATACATCCAATGCTGTCCAGCTTCAAAAGGTTTAATGAAGTAACATCCCTTCTCAGGTGCAGCTGAGTGCTTGCCTTGCAACCCTTGAATAAACTGGAAGATTGCAGATCACACAAGAGGGAAATTCAGCTTGCTGAAGAAATGACTGAGAGTTGTTTTTTCTACAGCCTCCAAGGAGCTGCCCAAATAATCTGGGAGAAGATTTATTGGGTGTGTCTGATGAAAGATGTTTATGAGAAAAGTGAAGCAGGAAACTGCAAGGTATTGGGAAATGCTCACTGTAAGTTTTATTCAAGTTTCTGGGCCAGGACCTAGAGGAGTGAAAGGGCCAAGGTATTCCTTCCAACTCCAGTGGAGAAATTTCTAAAACTAGCAGAATCAAGGAAATGAATGCCATAGAGTCTGATATAGAGATCATAGACATCTGGCCTCTTAGCTCCATAGACACCGGAATATCCTGAATGAAAAGAAAGTATGAATGGTTTTCTGGCAGGCTCAGTCACAGCCACCTCACTAGAGTACTGGGAACAGTAGTTGATGAAGTAAAGGGGAAACTGAGGCAGTACTTCCCTGTTCTTATCCCTGTGCACAAACATAATTACCTTGGGGTGCAAGCAGATGTGTATCCCATGAACATCTCCTTGTGCACATTCCTATAGCTACAGCTCTAGGCTCCCACTTATGAAGCTTTTTGTCAGGGTTTTTAAGCTGTGCAATTCACTACATTCATAGGAGAAGCTTTAGGAGACATTCTAGGAACAAATTCTGTGATACTAGCTGACCTTTTTTTACCTGCTCACTCTCAAGCCCTAAAATTGTGAGCAATGAACTGAGATTAGCATTTAATCAGACATGCAGCATGCAAATACACTGATTTGGACATTTCTTAAACAAATGTATTATAATACTTTTCCTCCTTTCTTTATTTTAAAGAAATAAAGATCTCTTGATCTTATAGAGCTTTGCTGCTCTTTGTGAGTTCTTATTGTGTTTGCCATCTCCTTTCTGTATGTGGTTGTGGAGCTCTCTGTGAAGTGAAAGGCAGTGAGAGCAGCTGAAATTCTTTAGACAGAGTTGCCAGTGCTGTTCTAGGTGTGACTTAAAAAGTTTTCATGTAATGAGATGGACCGTGCTGTGCTAAGAGATAGATCCCTGGCTTTTATTATACCCATTTCTGGGGACCTTACTGCGTCCTCTTTTCTAGTAGTCCATGAAGCCTATTTGTACAAGAATTTATAAAGGTGTCAGTTATGTATGACAGTGTTATAAACCACCAAGAGGTAAAATGTGTGTTGCAAATTCAGGCATGCCCGCTGACGCAGCCCTTTCTTTAACTCTGTTCATGAATCAGCATAGGATAAAAACTGCTCCATTACAGAAGATTATCTTGTCTGGAATGTGGTGGTATAAATTTGGTATGCAGAAGGAGCTGTACTGTCCTAGTTTTGTGCCTGTGAGACAGCTCCTGTTCTGAACAGACTACAAAGAAGGCAAAATGGGAGAAATTCTTGAAGAAAGCTACGTTATTCATCCCCAAAGCACTACAGTTGTAAAGTCTAAATCCTGATTTTCTACAGATTGTTTTTTAGCTTGTTCTTTCATTTTGATTGTGAGCTCTTCACAGCATGGACTTTGTGTGGCCTAATTTAGTGGCAGCACATCTCCACATACACTCAGTTCTCTGACAGCATGTCATGTTTCCCTGCACATATTCATGTTGTTGTGTTGCCTTGGATAGGCTGATAGCCTCCCACTTTCATAAGGACAAGAATTTGAACATTTCTGATAGAAATGATGAAGGCAGAAATGATATCTAGACACCTTAAAGCTTGTATTAAGTCTACAGAAGATGAAAAACTTCAGTAGTTACTTCTTCACTAGCTTCAATTAGTATAGGTATATTTTAGCAAAAATGTATTTTTTACACAGTTAGCAACAGCTCTTAAAAACTCAGGGTAAAAGATGCTGCCGAAGTTAGCATTCAACAACAAAACTGTTTGATCAGCTCCATGTAAACACTTAACAAGAAGAAGCAGACTATTGCCAAGGTTGGAAAGTAATAGCATTTGAAACATTTGACTTGCACCTCATTTGGTGTTTCACCTGAGTAAATTCATTTAAGGTTCCAAAAGACATTCTGCTGATCAAGGAAAATATCCTTGCCCATAATGAGCTGCCAAGTTTTCCTAACAACTAGGTTAGAATACTTCCCTTTGGATTGCATTTCCAGTTGTGTTATTCCACAGTCGTCAAAGAAAAGAGGAAGTGATTGCCTAAAAACAAAGAAAAGTGAAAATGTGTTTCTGTTCTACCTAAAAAAGTTGAGTGTGTCATCCTTAGCAATATGTTGCATGCATATAACCCTAATATAGTACACAGGATGAGCAATGAGAGTACTCTCCTAATTGAGAGGAGAGGTAGTGTCCAAGTGCATTTTCCTTTGTTCTCTTTCATTATACATGTTTCCAACACAGTAGCCACAAATACACAGCATATTTAACATATGTTGGCCTTTGATATTTCCTCTTTACTTATAGTCCTAGATGAGGCAGGACAGAGGAAATTCTTAGGGAAGGAAAAGGAAAAAAACAGAAAGGGAGATCACAAAAAAAAAAGCCATCAGAAGCAACATTGGTCATGAATGTGCATGTACATATATACAAGCACAGTTACATACATACAGTGTTGTTAAATTCACTGTATGCCCTGTCTAGGGTCTGCTTTCATTGTTAACTTGAAGCCACAAGCATGTTTCCTCCCTCAGACAAATGAAAGGCTTTCTTCTGAAGCTGCCTTCTTGCTGGTGCTCATGTTTTCTCTGCCCAGCTTCTTCCTCTTTCTGTCTTGGATTGCAGGACCCACAAAAAAGAAAATGAAAAGCTATGCACCTTTATGTTGAGGTCTGGTGTGCCTGCTACAACACTGTACTCCCAGCATAACTACCTATTTTGACAAAATCCTTGACAGACACGTTGACAGATGATGGGATTCTCGAGTTCACGGTCAAGCCTAACAGCTGCCATCATTACCCGGATGCGGCACAAACAGCCACATTCATCTGTGGTGTAAATCCATTGTCAGTAGATGAAACTGGCTCAGGGAAATGTGGCTGCTCTGCTGTAGGCTTGCTTCTGAGGAATGGGAGGGTAAGCAATAGAAAAAAGGCAAAGCATTTGAGTAAATATGCAAATTGTGATCTAATATGCAAAGTCTCTAGTTTGTTTCTCCAAACACTCCAATAAATAAAAAAAGCTCTCCATTTGGCAACATGTTCGCACATAACACAGTGTACTTTCCACATAAAGCCTTCCAAGTCAACTGTCTAATTATTACTACTTTCTCTTTTGCTATTAGAAAAGCATCTTCCACAAATACAAGAGCCTCATTTTGTTGGGCCCGAGATCTCTCTTTGAGGATTTATGTATCGGATTAATTAGCAGTTGGAACAGGACTCCCTTCCCCTAGCAGCTTCCATTCTCCCATTAACAATCTGTGACTTGGTGCTAAATCTCAGAAGACACTCCTGCTACTTACTGTTCTGTTTAGTGCAGGATTGCTAATTCTTATCTGTTAAAACATAACTGACAAAGTCAAGACAGCCCACAAGCAAAGGTGGTTTGTAATGACTAGTCGTAACGTTGATGCTGATACTAACATTTTTATAAACTAATCATGTTTCTTTTTATTTCATGCCTAAGCATTAAAACACTATAAAAGAACAATCAACATGAGAGTTTTGGGAGAATAAAATCTTTTTCATTTGTATCACTAATTTTGTTAACTACAGTCTTAATTTGGAAATAATTCACTGGAGGTCTTCTTTGTGCACTTTTGTCCCTCCTTGTTTGCTTAACTCCTTGAGAATGATTCTCAGTTACAGAAGGGTCACTTTAACCTACTTTGACTGCTTAGAGATCTTATATAGTCCCAAAGAATATGCACCGCACAAGAGGCTTTTCTGACTGGTGTAGGATTGTCAAAAGAGCTTCACACTGGTGTTGCTCCCAGTCCATTCCCCAGCCCAGACTAAGATATGTTAGCGGCTTGACTGACCATGCTGCATTTTGCCTTTAAGGCAGCTGTATGAAGCTGAGCTCAAGCCCAGCTGAAACTACTCTAATTGCAGCAGGACTGGGCTGGCACTGCTCTGAGACTTGGGGGAATGCACACATATCTGAGCAGGAAATGTCACATCTTGCCTACATGTCTTGAGCATCAGTGTCGGTCATGTAAGCCCAGCTGTTTGAAAGGCCCCAGGGAGACCCGTGAGGCAGTATCTCAGTAAGAGCCCGCATATCTGCCATACCCTGCAGGAAGTTCTGTAGGTGCCTCAGTAGGTGGCAAGCTTTCCTCAGCATCACAGAGAAGGCATGTCAACACAGGGCTTGCCCATGCTCGGGGCCAGCTGGCTCCTAGAGCTGCATTTATCAGGTCCTCTCATCAGGACCTCCAGCATGCACAGACACAGCTACATGACTTCCACACCAGAGCTGGCTCGCCTCCGGTCTGCTGGCAGAACAGTGCAGCAGGGAGGCTTCAGCCTGGGTCTGCACCTCTCTGCATGGGCGTGCTCTAAGTAATCCTGCAGTTAAAGCTTTAAAAAATTGCAGTGTTTACAGTCAGCTCCTGGGTGAATCGTTTTCTTTCTCTTCCCCTGTTTTCCCCATCATTAATGATAATATTCTCCTCTGACAAAACTACTGCATGCTACAGAGGCAGAATTCAGGAGATACTATCCCTCTTCAAAAGCCAGTCACAGTAACAAGAAACTTAGAAATCCCAGGTGCATTAAAATGGATGTTAGGGGATTTCCAGACAATTGGGCTTCCAACTTTAGTCCCATGCAAGGAGAACATTTCACATAGCTAGAGGGTAGGAATCAGATTTGATTTTGCTTATATCAACAAAACTAAGGTCCAAACCTGTTTCATTAGAGGTAATCGCACAAGTTGCACTGACTTCAAATTGGATACCTAATGAAGGACTTAATAATTTGCATTTTAAACATGGCACTGGGTACCTGTCCTGCGCATAGATGCAGAAATTTTAATCTCAGAAGATGTATTTGCACTTGGCTTCACATCACCTTTAATTAAATGTCACCCAAGAGGTTTCTGTGAGTACTTTTCTTCAGTTTAAAGATGAAAACAAAGAACCTTTCAAAAACTTAAGATTTGACCTCTTTTAAAGACTGCTTGCATTCTGTGAATTATGCTCTTCCACAGATTTTGATTAAGTGTAATGCTGAACTATTATTATTATAACCATTCATAAGGAATATGAGGTTATCAGCCTTTAACTCAAATCTTTGAAATACTGATATTTTTACCAGTCTAGGACCCACCTGTTGACAAATACTTAGAAATGTATCTAACATGTTGGAAATATTGTTGTACCCAGTTTAACCAACATTGGAGATTATGGGGCAGATTGTTAAGGGTCCTATAGTCCCAATAAAATAACAGAACAGATTGGTCTGCCCTCCAAAATCCAGGTCCCAGCAATAATTGATTATAAGGGAGGAAAGAGAAGGTACAGGCACTTGTATAACTAAACAGGATGTGGGCATTTTTGAGAGTCTGGCTTACTTTTTGTTTTGCCATTGGGAGAGTCCATGTGAAGGATCTTTGCCAGGTGTGTTTTGAGGCAGGACTGGTTGACAATATAACAAAACTTTCCAGGGCACAACCTCATAATATATCTGCTTTCCTCAATATCTCAGTCTTTCTAGGATCAGTCCAATTCCTGCATCCTTCTGTAAGAAGCAGAACATAATTCTTGATTTTTATTTGAATATCCTACTTATTTGATCTGCAGTCCATTTTTCTTCCTGTTTTCCCTTCTAGATGCTATCCCAGCCTCAACACCATAACATGTAACTTGCTCTGTGTGTATTCTTCTTATCAGAGATATAATGATTTTCTATTACTCTGAGAGATGGATAACTAAACCGTTTAGAGTTTCTTTTGATTTACTGGCAGGTTTGGAGGGTTTTTTAATCTTTTTAATTTTGTCTGAAAATAACAGTGAATCAAAACATCATAAAAAGTTTCAGTTTGAATGAAACATTTTAAATGATTTTAGTCCAGTTCAGAAGGAAACATCCTCTTGCATTCCCAAGTTACACCATTCTGTTTAAAAACATGTACAGTTAAATATTTCTGGAGGGCAGGTGGGAATCTTTAAGGAAAATTCAGAGGAAGAATATTTTTAAAAATCAAATTTGCCAGATGGTTCACTAGAGCTACATCCACATATTTTGGTGGTAAAAAGTGTGTTTGACTAAAATATATCATTCAGCTTTATCCACTCCTGACTGAAATATAGTTTAGGACTACTTGTTGTGTGTAATATCCTAGTCTTCCTACTTCCTGACTCTGTGACTTATTCTTTCTCTTTTTCCACTATTCTTTTTCCTACTCGAAATATGCCAATGATGAATTAAAAAAAAACCACAACACCATACCTGCAGGTCAGATTTAGCATATGTCTTCCATTATTATATTGTCCAAAGGAACTGCACTCACTACTCTACAATGTTGCTTTTTTTTACAGTGGTTGAAATTCATTAATGATTTTACTCCTTCATAGATACCTGTAAGAGTTCTGTGACATGTTGATATTTTGATAGAGAGAAAGCTGCAATATGATTTAAGGCTTAGGGTTGTCTTGCCTCACCCTGAGAAATAGAGACACTATGAAAAATCATGGAGATCTAGTAATACTTGACAATTTGTTTGAAATACAGTAAGAGAATCAAAAAACAGCCCTTTCCAAGTGAGGTTCTAAGAACAACTTTCACACAGCATGCTGTAAATCTTTGAAAGCTCAGGACTATGTTTCAGCAATGGGCTTAGGGATGTAAATCAGCAACAGTTTTAAAGCAACATGAAGAATCCACCATCAGCATGCACCATTCGGATCTTGGCTGGATAGTGACAGGCAGGGGAGAATTGGATTTCCTAGCGGGAAGGTTTTGTGGCATTTGTCTCAGGGCCTCTGATGGCCTCTTATAATTCTTAGGTACATTGGGTAACACAACTATGTTCCATACATCCAGCCTGGAAGAGATTATATCAGATGTATTGTCACCCTTTTTTACTCCCTTCTTACACCCTGTCCAGTCACATACCCTGAAATTCCTTATTGTACCACGTACATCCCCTTTATGGGGCAAAAGTACACTATGCAACCCTGTCTGGGGTACACTGAATTTCCCCCAACCTCTATTTCCTGTGTTGAAGTGAATTTAACTCACAAAGATATATGCATCTTTCCCCAAGGATAAAAATATCTTTCCTACTGATGTTTCAGAGCACATTATTTCTTTGTACACTGTAATCCCTCTGCATTACTGAGAGCAAATCACTTCCTGACATGTCTGGTAAGGGTTATTTCATCATCCATAATGCTTACAAACTATATTGAAATCTTGACACACTGTTTTCATGGCTTATAAATATTTAAGTGTGTAAGAGACTTTCTCTTACAGAGAGATTAACTTTGTAATCCTTTCCAACTTCTCCTTTTCCACCATGTGCAATTGTCTCTGCTTGTAAGGTCTTTCATAGCCTGCATCAACTTGCAGCCCTTCCTGTATGAAGAGGGTATCTCAGGATGCTTATCAGCCTTTATCTTCCATTTTTATTTTCTGATAGGTGATGAAAGAGGAATATATGTGGATGAGGACTGCCAGATGTTGGTAGTAAGAGCAGACAGCATCTCAGAAAGTTTACTGTATGGTTACCACAGAAAAAAGTAAAGATTTGTTGTGCAAAGTCAACACAGCTGTGAGAGAATAGACGCTAGTGTAGCTTATGCACCTTAATGAAAGTTTTTTAATTGTGAATTTGAAGTGTGGCTATTACTGTGATGGCATAAGAACTGAAAGAAGGTTGTTTTGTGGCCTCCCTGCAGAGCCATTATTTTCAAAGACCAAGAGTGATCTTATTATCACATATACTCCAATAAATACATTTCAGGGTATTTCTTCTGGAGCCATCCAATTGTTCCCACAAAACCCAAATCCTCCCTTCCTATTTGAACTACCTGGGCTTTGCCAGTTTTTTCCTGGTAGATTACAGTATCATGGCCCTTTGCTTGGGTTCTAACAACCGTTAATCAATCACTTAATACCAGTGATGACATTATCTTAGATTCCAAGGAAACAAATTGAAGGGAGGCGTGGATCAAACAAATGGGGTCTGGGGAAGTAGTTTAGCAAAAGCAGTGAGAGTGGGGCTACTTCCTGTTGTAGCTTAGACTGATCTACAGTTCTTCATGTTGAATGCCTTCTTTATATTTTTAAAGCTTTCCTGTCATAATCAAAATTATTTAGAAGGCAGGAAGTTTAGAATTTTTGGAAAATGCTGATGTGAAAGGTAAAGCTGTTTGTTTGTGAGAAAGAGGCACTTCTGCCCAATTTCTGTCTCAAAAGTTCTGGAAAACTTTCAGAAACACAGTGTCCCATTTTGACTCCTCCTAAGCCATCTATTTTTTGTTTGATACACTTCTTTTAAATTGTTACTTTCATGAAATAAAAAGCAAAAAAATTGTAAACAATTTGGTTTTGGTCTTTGGGAAATTAAATATTTGTGATTATTGGATCCACACACATTTTCTGAACTTTTCAAGATTTATGGTTTTTTTTTTAAGTCAAGTTGAGGACTTTTTTTCATAAAACAGTTTATTTTCATAGGATGGAAAAATTTCTTTCTATTCCTGCTCCAACATTACCCAAATATAAATAGAAAAAGAGACAACAGAAACCATTAGGAGCCTCTGGAGAAATCTTCTGGTGTCATCTACTATCAATTCTCAGCACAGAGGTACCAAAAGAGACTGAGAAAGCCATAGCCTCCATCCCCACCATTAGCAGCAACCACTCAGGTATATGCTTTTGTGTCACATTATATGACTGAAAACACTTGGCTATTCAAAATTATTCCTGAAGTTCCTCTGCACCTGCTTCCCAAAGTCTATATCAGGGCTGTATTCAGTTTTGAATTTCTTGCAAAGGCTCCTAAAGGGCATTTTAGAGATGCTCCATCAAACCTCTATTCAGTTATTCCATATTATATCTATTATTATTATTATTAATGAATCGTTCTAGCCAGCAAAAAACTCAAACATGCATTTGTCTTCATAAACTGTAATGGTGTGAGATGTATGAAGTGAGAAGAAAGTCAAGTAGGTCTTGGGAGATGAAAGTGTCAGTTATTGTAACTATTTGCCAAATACAGAGTTTAAAATCTTGAAATATAGCTATGCAATAAGTACAAAAGCAGCAGTACAGTCAAAATTACATTTTTCTTTTGAATAGGAATGTATATTAATGCAAATTTGTCCCCAATATTTACCCTGTTTTAATTGTTTTACTGAACTAAAAAGGCATGTATTTCTAATTACATGGAGATAACTGCTGTTCACACTACAGGGATCCTCTGTTTAAAAGCAATTCTTGCCATGCTTTGAAGGCTAGTGGATAAAAATATTGGAAAGAACAAAGTCTCATGCTTGTGTTCATTCAAAGCAGTGGGTACTTTTAAAAATAAAATAGCTGACTTTTTTCACAAATTTAAAACTGATTTAAAATTTGAGATTTTCAATATGTCAGATAAAATTCTTCCATCTTTAACTTAAATGTAACTTTATGTTAGCATGCAAAATGCATTGATAACTTGAAAATGCTATAATAATTGTGAAAGTATTAAAGGAGGCTTGCACTTATCATGGGGCAGTCTAAAAATTGTGGCTTTTAATACCAGATTCTTTTAGGGCATGCTGTCCATGGTAATTGCATGAAATTCTACATATGGGTGTTTTCAAATAACCTAAATACTTATTACTTTTCTCTTTTAAAAGTTTTATATCAGCTAGAAATTCATGTTTTTATTTTCCTTCTCTGATAAGTTATTGGCACGAACCTAGAACTTGTAATTAACAGCAGTAATGCAAATAATTATTCTGCTTGAAATGAAAATAATGTCAGTTACAGCTTTCAAATAAATTAATATGTATTTAATGAATTCACACAAATAGCTCTTTGGTTTTCAAGCAGATTTGAAAACTGTCATGGTACAAACTTTCTCCAAACTCTGATCTCCACAGAACAAACAGGACATCCAATGGTTTAGTAAAAATTTCAGCGTCTATGTCTTCAATGTGAGAACTCTCAGAAAAACTAATCCCATCAGTACCAGTGCAAAGTAGAGATAGCAGAGATAAAGACAGTTTTATGATTTTGTAAAATAACTAGCAGCACTGAAGAATGAACCAACCAATTATGCCCTGAAGCAACTAGTATGACTTTGAATAGAAATAAGGCACTGGCAGGTTATTTAATACTGTATTTCAAAGAGAGTATGAAGATTTGCTCATCTTGTGAATGTAGTCAGTGTTTTCATTGTACAGTGCAGGATACTGTGCTTAAATAATTTTGGACATTTTATGCGCATGGTGCATGTATTCTGGAACACAATAACGATCAAAGGAGCTGCCTGGACCACTGGAGATATTATATGCCACTGATATAAAGCCAAAAAAGAGAAAGCACCAACAAACCGAACTCGCAGAAAGTCATCTATAGCTAATAACAACTGTCTTCCTGTCACCTCTAGATGAGAATGAAGGTTAGAGAACAAAAAAATCCTGTCTTACATTCTAGCTGGGGGACTCTGAGAAAATATATTCTTTATACCTGGGTCCTTTTTCCAGATGATCTCCAAGGATACTATGACAGCTCCGCAAATTTGTTGTCCACAGGCTATATTGCCTGTCTTCTTGTCCATAACATGTTGTTCTGATAAAATAACCATGTTAATTAGCAATAATAGTTTTCTGGTTTTCATAATACAGCTAATATGTGGACATCCGATGTAGCAGTGATATACTGAAATTCTGAATTTAGCAAAAAATATTCTACTTGTAGGCATGACTACAGAACACACTTCTTAGATGCTCTCTTTCTTGAAGGGTCTCACCTAAAAATGGATTTACAGGTTTTTGAGGACAGAAGGGATTATTAGGATCATCTGGTCTGCAGTTCTGGTCTGCATAAAAAACACCTCATTATTTAGCACAAAAAATAATGGGCTGATAGTCCTATAAATATTCACCATGCATCTAGCATTTTCTCTATCTAATGTCAAGTAGCAATAGCAGCTCTGACACAGAGAAACATTATTCTTGTTTTGCAGAAGGAAGATTGAGACATGGGTAGGATTTGTGTTGTCACCTAACTAAAATTAAGCAGTAAGTATTTGTCATACCCATTTCAATTAGTCTACTAAATCTCGTTGCCAATAAAATAGGTGGATATGCACTAACCGTCTCTGTGGAAGATCATGATGTAAGTAACTGAGCAAATGACACAGCTGCTGGGTCAAACACGTCTTTAAATTCCAGTGCCGCAAAATGGAGCATGGACTTTTTAACCCATCCTTTCTACAGTTTTCTCCAAACCGAAGCAAGCGGGTCTTCTTTAAAAAGAGCTGTGGTGTTTTCTACTCTTGACATGCTCTGTAATGAAGAAAACAAGTACTTGCCTGTATTATGGAAGTGACTATCTAGGAAATAGAGGCAGGGGCTTCTCTTAGGACAGAAGGCTCTCTCCTCAAACACCCTGGCTAAGCCCAAATGCTTGGAACACTTAAGTCCTTTGAAATTCGGTGGTGCTGCCAACTGGAGCTATGCAACAGTGACTCCTCTGCTGCATGTCAGGGTCTTTCCCCATGTTCAGCAAAGAAGCAGTTGTCAGGCAACATCCTGGCAGGCAATCTCCTTCATGAATCCTAGCTTTCATTACTGTCAATCCCTGAATGAGAGTCAGCTTTACATTAGTTTCCTGGTTCATTTTTCAGCCATCCATTCATAGATTGTTCTGGATTATATACCCATTCGTGACTGACTTGAAATCTCCATGAAATGACATAACTTAAAATTTCATAACATGAAATGGCAGGTACCTTCATTGGACTTCACCTTTCCATAATCCGGTTTGTTGGCGTTGGGTCTATTAAATCACATGAGCTTGTCGTCAGCAGACTTCAGGTTCAGAAGATCCTCAAGAGATCCAGAGATCCAGAAGTCTCAAGACCAAAGAGCTGTATGAGATATACCGATGCAATATGTTTGCTGTCATCTTGGTCCTGGGAAACAGGAGAGGAGACTATGGCATGTACTTCATTTTGGAGGGGAGAAAAAAAAAACTTTTCAGAATTTTTGGGCCACCAAGCACACCTGTATAAACCCAGAAGCAATAGTATCACACTAGGAAGGAATACTTTGTTCTCAAATAGTGTTATGTTTCATATATTAGATCTACCACCTGAAAATCAACCTAATAAACCAATATAACTTAGTAATAGCCTCAAGCCTCAAGAGATATGCTGCTTTTGCTTTAGATGGAGTTTGGTTTTAAGTGTTTGGGTGGTTTAACCTAGTCTTAGAGTTCTTCCAGTTCCCAAGGATGACAAGGGAATCTTGCACCTTCAGAAGAGAAAGGTCACCACTTCTTGCCAAATGGATTGGAAAAATAGCTCACTTGAAAATAGTGGCATTATCCTAATACCTGAAAGTAGGAAGCAACACAGCAGCACCTTGCAAAAAGAAATGAAAAGAAATAAACTTCCAGAGGGCAGCACCTTGGAACCCCCATCGGGGAGTCAGGGGGAAGAAAAGAGAGACTGTCTTTATGAGGATGCCCTTGCTGAGGGCTACATCTCCTTTCTTTTCAGAAAGGCCTGTTTCAAAGTTAAGCAGATTAACTAGGATTTGCAGAAGACTTTCACACCATTTTTACCTTGCTAGTTAAACAGCTCTCTGAAGTCACACTGGTATCATTACCCCTGGGCTATGGGAGCCCTGGGATTTCTGCGAAAGGTAGTAAAGCCCAAAGATGCAGTGTGTAGTTTTTGCCTAAACTTCTTAGTACTGGAGGGAAGAACACGTCTTCTGCAGTGAATTTTCTTGCTAGAGGCCAGCAGAAGGGAGAATGAAAAGTGATCTAGTTGCAGGGCTTGGCAGCGAAGCAGAAATAAAGACAGCAGTTTTGGTGTTAATTCTGATTCACTTAGCCTGATATGTTTCTGTGATTCTTTACAACCACTTCTTGTCTCTTTCCAATTTCGGGTGTCTACTTCTCTGTAAAAGTAACGGTTTAACAAGTACCTTCTATGTTGGCCCATAAGCAAAGGAGTCAAAACTATGGAAGTAGGTATTTTCCCATTAAATAGAGAACAAAGATCCATATTCAGGTTTCCCTGTGTGTTAACTGGAGACGGCAAATTCTCACTGTAGTGTTTTGTTTATTAACATGCCCCAAATGCATCTTTTCGGCCTTCTCCAATTTAGCCTTGCTCATCTCATCCCCCTGATCCTTTCAGTGCCAGGAAATTCCGGATCGTTAGTAAGATTTGCTTTTGGAAAGGATCTTTTCTTATATTCTGTGTCTTCATTCAATCTGCACAATCCTAATAAGATGAGAAATTTAACTTAACCCTCCATTAGTCCTAAACTCACTGCCTCACAGTTTTTCTTGAGTTCAGATGGCTTCATTTCTTTCTGCCTTACGAAGGTCTCACAAACCATTTTTCCCTCTTTTGCATCAAGGCTTCCTCCTGTTTCTCACTTCCATTTTCCATGAGCCCTAAAAAGTGTCCTCCATTAAAAAAAAACCCTAATAATAACTTTGTAATACCATCATTTTAATGCAAAAGTTTTAAACATTTTTCAAACGATTTCATTTTCAACTTGAACACTTTCAGTCAAGAAAATTGGTGGTCATCTGTGGATGGAAATCAATGTTGTGTTATATTGTTAATCAATTTGCACTAAATAACCAAGAACTCAGGTTCTAGGGAAAATTAGAATGCATGGGATGATTAAGTGACTTGCCTGTATTATGATAGGATAAATAGCACTATTTCCTAGGAATGGCAAAAAGTTACAGGTTGAGTTTGTTGTTTTATGACAGACTGCTAAGATAATTATGAAGGATATGATGTACCAAAATGCAAGATGAATGCTAACATAAGGAAGCTGGGACTCAGCCTACAGAGAAAACTGTTTCCAGTGGCTGTCTATACCAGTTCAGCATAAAACTGACCCTACTGCTTTCCTTGAACGTTCACATTTTTAGCTATCTTTGAATCTCTGCAAAGGGGATTCCCCAAGAACGTGTGACCATCTAAAAACTACTTATCCAGAGTTTTGCAGGCTAAAACCTATTGTATCGTTGAAATTAAGTATATGCATATATTTAATATAAAGTACTGAAATAACAAAAATAACATAACCATGTGTTTAAAGATTCCATTAGTACAATATACACTTTTCCTTTCAAAATGAGAAATAAGGCATTATAATATTTTTTTGCTTCGCAAGAAAGGTATTTCATGTATAAAGTCAGGCAAGCTGGAAATGTTCAGACAATCCTATTGCTTGATTGGCTGGACATCCCGAAGTACCTTATGATTTAGGTCTTAAGGTTTAATTAGAGGATTACAGTTTGGCCAAATGAACAGAATGGAGGTGCCAAAACAAGAAATCCTAAAAATAGTAGCCCATAAATCTTCCTGCTGTGGTGGTGCACATATGCAGCTGTACAGTATCTGATAGATTGAAAATGCTTCCTGAGAATAGCATTAAGATTCTAAGCAGCAGAGGATCTCCACTCAACAAATTTCATAGGGCAGCAGAAATTTATCATGTTTGTTCTGTCGTTGTAACTCACATCTCCCTCACCAAACTCCATAAAGGAGTGAAAGAAGCAAGGAGAGAAGGGCAAAGGAGAGGAAATGGAGTGACATCAAAGGGGATTTTTTTAAAAAAAAGATTTATACAAAAGGTACTTTGAAATTATGTTGCTTCTTGAGAATGAGAGAAGATGTAAAATAAAAGAACCATTAACTAGTATATTGTTTTTATTTTGTACCTTGTTTTGTGACATAGTGTTTTTCCGAGGTGTTCTGTCAAAATACCAATACCCAATTCAAAGCAGTGAATATAGTATTTCCCCTTGAAGAGAAGTAGATCATAAAACCATACAGTACATTCCTACAGCAATCACTTTGACAACGCAAATGTAGCCAACGCAAATGTTTTCTTTAGAAAAAGGATATAATATAAGATTACCCAGTTGTTCCTGTTCTTGTCTGGCCTTGGCTCCACTTGAATAGTGCAGCCTAACAATCAGTCCTCCTCTCTGCAGAGAACAGGTTTCCTGTGTGTGACTGGCAAGTTGAGGTATTGGAAAATCATGAGATTGGCCCTAAGATCATGATCTAAACCCAAGCTCAGAGAAGTCTAGGAAAGAAAATTCTCTGCTACCGCCCTCCTCTAAAGATGGAAAAAGTCATATCTGGTCAGCTTAATTTACCCAGTTGACTATATATTTTCCATCATAAAGTCTACCAGCTCGGTTTGATCGTTGGGGGTGGAATTTGTTTTGGATATGCAAAGGTGGTAAGAGAGAACCATTAGTATTGTACTCAAAAGGGGGTCTGGGGAGTTGTACAGGATAATCTATAGAGCCAATAACTTTAAGATTACGAACAGAAGATTTGAATTTGGTTACAAACTCCAAGATCAGTTGAACATCACAGATTGGCTCTTGAGAGCACAAGCACTGTCCTAAGGAGTATTCACATTACATCTAAACAGACAGAGGTCGCAGATGGAGGTTGTTCGTTGAACTAGCAGTGCTGTGACCTTTGCAATGAACGTTAACCAGGCTGTTAGCAGTGCCACGTTAACTGTAGAGATCTGACAGATGGTGACTCCAGTCTTACAAAACAGCAGAAGCAGAGCTGATCTCCCAGAACAAAACCAACTAGCTCAGCATCAAAATACGGCCTGACAAACCAGTTAATCACAAGTGAGTCTAACCAGAAAAGGAAAGGGAGAAACATATGCAGGTAGCCTTCACAGATTAAAGGCATAGCCTGTTCCTCTCAATGCAGTGAAGCTTGCCTTCCAAAGATTGCATTACCTCTGGAAACAGAGGCAGCTACAGCTGCTTCTAGACTGCTACAGAGTTATTAAAACCTTTTGAGAGGTGCTAAAGACTGAGCAATGTTCTCCACATGGTGCTGCAGTGTACAATCTGGACATGCCAGCCCTGGCAGCTCTGTACCATGCTCCATCATCCAGTATACAAATGGACAAAAGCAGCTGCGTATAAAGTGGACAGATCTTAGCAGTAACAGTGAGGCAAGTAAATTCCAGTGGCCTGTCTTGCATTCCTAGTTTTCTTGTACATAGATAGATATGCCTGATTTTCCTCTGTCTTTTTAACGTATATTTCCTGTTTCCCTAGGTAAAAAAAGGTATCAGTAAACCCATATTCTCAAGGACTCCTGTGAGCTGTATCAGGGAAATGACACATGTAAAAGTGACCAAGGAAGGTGCATTTTAAATTCAAAGAGTCACATGTAGGAGCATCATACCAGAGAGGGGTGCAAACCTTCATTTTATTTAGAAAAAGGTCTTTCACATAATCTGATTCAAGGCTTTCTGGCTGTTATTGGCATCTGACAGAAGATTCCTGAGCTAAATAAGTGAGTTCTCAGAACAATTTTCGGAGAGATTAGTCAGTCTCAGTCTTTTTCTTAAGAAAACACTGCTTTTGGCTAATGTCTTAGAACCTATCTCACAGTGATCGCCATAGAAGAAAGACAGTGAATGATTAAGTGAAGTAAAGCACATGCCTTCATCAGTGGTTAATAACAGATCAGGTCTGTCTGCTATATACAAAATGAAAAGTAAGGCAAGTGGATGCTTTGTCTGCCTGAAGGGCAAGGTTAGAGCTGTTCATTTCTTTGAATTTAAAGAGAGGAATAAATATTTCTTCTAATGCCTTGAATTAAGACAAAGGATGATTGTTTCTTCCCAAAGAGGTTATTTTAGATACAGGCTGCTCTTACCTGCATAGGAGGAAAACACATATTACTACAGAGTAGACCTGTCAACCTGTCCTTTTTTCAGCCATCTTTTCAGTACAGGTTAAATGGAATGTAAGAATTATCTAGAAAATAGACACCACATGTATACGTGTGTAAGAGAGAGCTGGGTAAATTAGATCTAAAATGATACCTTATACTGTCAAAAAATGTGGATTGAGAGCAACATTTTAGCAACTGATTACTCTGACCTATGTTGTAATGACATTTCATTTCAAAACTTCCCTGGTTTCGCTCAAGTATTTAAAAGCAAAATGAAATGTTTCATTTCTGTCAAATTGTTTCTTTTGAACTTCTTTGTTTTACATTCCTAAATATATCTGCCTTGTGAAAATATGCATAACTGAGATACGACATTTTATTTTTCAATTTAAAATAAGCAAACTTCACTAAACAGAGAGTACAGGTATCTTCTGCTTTTTAAAGGAATAATAAGGATTGCCAGCCATTAACTTAAAAACACAATGTTTGCAGTTTGCTAGCACTACTGATAGATGAGCTATATTATTCCTAAAGGACATGTCCAAATGGTGACACCAACTGGTATAGCTATAAAAGAATAACCCCTCCATCAGACATAAGTCATGCAAGCTTGCAGCTGTAGAGTTTCTTTATGGTTCATTCACCAGAGGTGGAGTTTGGGCTCCCATGGAACTGGGTTCCAGTTTCTTTTCTCTTCTTGTGTCTCATCAGCCTCTGCAGCACACGCAAAAACAGGCTGTGAGCAATCCAAATGAAGTGCCAGGTTCAAACAGTTTGTGCCAATGCTTTCAACTTCTTGCTCTTTTCTGTTCTCCAGACATCCGCTTCCCTTCTTGCAGGTCCTACTTTCATTTTCCTTTGTTCCTAAACACTTAAAAGAGCAAAACAAAAGTAACGAAAATTTGCTGGAGTGCATTCCCGCTCATTCCACCATAACCCACTGTCTGACTGGTAATTGCTGCCTGGCCCCATGGAGATGCTTTGTAACTTTAACTTTTTAAAGAAAATTAGGTTAGCACCTTTGCTATTATTAGTATCTCATCAAAAAGAGTATCAGAGCAATCAGACAGAAGAAATGAGAGGAGGTGGGAGGGGAAATCTGGAATGAGGAGAAAAGTGTCAGGGAATTGCTTGCTCATTCTCTGATGACCAGCCAGTTAGTTTCCTAAGCTGCAAGAATGAATGAGTCTTGATAACATATTCTGTAATACTAATGACTCATTGCATATTATCTGTCTACAATTCCTCTACAATGATTCAAGAAGGACATACAATATGTCATGATGGACATTGCTGTGCAATCTTCCCCCATCCTGCTAATTTTGTTTGTATTACGTTCAGGGAAGGGTGTTTGCTGGAGAGAGAAGAGGAAGAAGGTTAGTTCTCCTAAATCCCGCATCTTACTTTCTTTCTCTCAGGCTCAAGAAATTCAGTCAAGTTATTTGTACTGGTGATAACACAGGACTATCTGCTGAATTGTCAGTTTATATGAGAAAACATCAGAATTGTAGATAAATACTGTAGTAGTCATCTAGTCAAAGGCCAGAACTGAACTCTCAAAGCCTGAAGGGAAAAGAAAAAAAAACCTGAAGGGTTGATAAACCCATGTAGTATATAGTGAGCAAGAATGAGAGTCACTGTATGATTTAAACAGTTCATTAACCGATACAGCATAGATACTAAGAGACCTAGGAAACTGAAGGAGGAAATTCTTTCCCTTGTGACTTGGAACTATCCCTTTTAAAAAAGCAGCTTTTTCAAGAGGTACTGCCTGGCTCTTCCAAATTAAATTGGTAACTAATTCTTCCTGGTTCTAAATAAAGGAAGGTTGGAAGGTTTTGGAAAATGAGATGATATAATACAAAGGCTTAAAATAAAAATTGAGGAAAACGATAAGGATTGCTCAGCACCAGTCTAAGCCTGTGGCTCCTCTGACATTTTGGTTGGCTTCAGCAGTTTCGATCCCACGGGTCAAATATTTGCAAGGCTGTGTGAGAAGCAATAGTAATGAATTGATCTGGCTAAAATAACTATAAAGAAAAGGGGAGAGGATTCTTAACCTAGATCCTTTATCAGTGTGGTTCCCTGTGACACCACACCAACTGCGGTACCAGCACAGCAGCGGGAATGGCACAGGAGCAGGGGAATGACTCTTATAGAAAAAAATGCCCAAGCCAGCATTATTTCCTTGGCAAATGTCCATGAAAGCACAGCCTAAGGGCGTAATCACTGATGTGGCAGAAATCTAATCCAGCAGAAAAAGAGTGAGCGAGCCTGCCAGACTAGCAGGCTGCACTGGTTTGCCATGCAGATAGGTAAATGTCAGAGCCAAGACAGGAGAGGCGCTGGGATCCTGCAGATGGGAACTGGGGATGGGGGATGGGGGAGAGAGGGGAAGAACCTGTGGTGGTGGAGGCGAGGTGCAGGGAGCAGGACAGTGCCACTCAAAAGAAGCAAACCGTTGGATGAGGTCCACGGGGTTGGATAGGGATATGTTTCCCTGGTGAAGCTAGATTAAGAGGTTTTGAAGCTCCCAGGGCTGCGTTTCACCCTCCCTGTAGGTAGGTCCTTGCAGGTGCTTGGAGACCCGTGCTCCACTTAAGAGCATCACTGCAGTGATGCAAGTAGAATAAAAGCAGTATTTTGCAGGGTTATTCTTAATCCAGGGATCCAGCAGCCCTGCCAGCACTTGTCATGCAGCTGAAGGAACAGAGAAGTGCAGTCCAGAAAAGGGGAGAAGCTGCTACGATCAGAGACACAGGTGGGAGGGCTGAGACTTCCTATACTGGCTTTGCCACAAAAGAAAACATATAATGGAATTATACCTTAAATCCATTTATCATTTTGTCAGTCAATGGGTCAAGTCAAATGAAGCTCTGTGAATGGAGCTCAGCTAATGAGGGTTCCAAAATTTCTTGTACTGACCCTGTGGTGAACTTAACCTGACAGACTTTTTGTTTTATTGTAGTTTTTTTGTGTAAATGCTAGCTCATAATCAATTGTTGTACTTTGCTGAAGCAACAGAACATATGCTACATGCTTTAGGAAATAAAGTAATTTTAGCAGAATTGTTGAATAAATCTGGAAATCCCAACTACTCAGCTTGTACCAGGGCAATAAACTCTTCCAGCTGCATGCACTCCTGGCAAGCTTCAAGGCAAGGGCCTTGTTCTTTAAAAAGAAAAAGATATATATAAATGAGACCAGTGAACCAATAGCCCATTCATTTTGAGCTGGAAGAGGCTTATCTCCTCACAAAAGATGTTCAGTACGGTGCCAGTCCGGCTAAGAGCTGTACACAAAATACCACCTCACTGACCTCATTGGGCATCATGACAAAAAGTGAAGTTAAGCACTTGCATGAGTCTCTGCAGGCCCAGCTCGTGTGTCAGGATCCTGTATCTCTATCAGTAACAGATACCAAGATTGGAAGCTTCGCTGTCTAAGTTTGAAATTGAGTTCCAGACAGTAAAACATCAATGCCAGGTTAAAACTGCTTCCCATAAAGCTTCTCTTCAGTGATGCTTCATTCTTTAAGAATAAAATAGGGTGCAAGTAAAAGGATTCCTAGGTTCACATACTGCATTTGTCAGATCGTGCTTTCTGAATACTTTGTCTTTTTAACACAAACTTTCTTCTTGTGCCAGTGGTTTTCCAAGTCTTTCCACATGCAGCTCCCCTTATGTACACTCCCAGGAATGCAGCTCTAAGTTTGGAAGTCAGTAACCTATGAGCTAAAACCCACAAAAATACCTGGAAAGCATCTTGATCCACACGAAATATGGCTGGCTCCAACAGTTGGATCATAAATTACGTACCTATATTTCATCTTTTTATTTTGGCCTAAATAATTTTTTTTATTTAAAACACATATGCAAATAACTTTGTACACTGACTGTCTTTTGCAACAGTCTCTTCTATTCTTTAGAAGAATATATGAACTAATTGATCCTATACACTATCTGATTTTGCTTAGAGTTCATTTCCTGAATTATGTCTGTGCGTGTGAGTGATTAATGTTGTTCAGTTAGACAAAATATTTTTAAACTGAAAAAATAAACATTTTTATGGCAAATTCATAGACATTTAGCTATGCCTTTAGGGGAATTGACATTGGATTACCTCATCTTCCTCTATGATTTACAGGTGGACTTCATCTCCATTAACAGATGGAACAAAATAATAATGTCTATATTGCTGCAAGGGAGATTTGGGTTAGCCATCAGAGAGGATGTTTCTAATGGATTAGATTCTGTAGGGAGATTATGGAGTCTCCATTACTGGAGGTCTTTAGGAAAAGGCTAGATTGAAATGACATGGCAGGAATGATGCAGGTGTAGCTGCTCCTGCCTTGAGGCACATGCACATGCTTGCTGTCCTCTTTAGATCTTGGCTCTGTGTCCGTATGCCATGGCCATCGCAGGGACTCCCCTTGCTACTGCTTCTTCTCCACAAGAGGGGCCACAACAATGTTCCTCAGCGGGAGATGTGGTCCCATTCGGGAGCCTCTCTAAGACTGGAGAAGGGCTGCATGGGGAACTGTCACAGTAATTTAGCTGTACTGCACTGTCTACACATATCTTTTTCCATCACACTGGTCTTTAAGGGGGAGGGAGAGGGGATTTGTTTTCTAACTTGATAAGCTGTTGTCATGCACATTTACTAAAAATAATGCATTTTGCATGAGACTGCAATCTGTAAGCATAGGGGAAGTAGTGGCCTTTGTTCCAGGGCTAGAGCCAGAGCCCACTGAAGGAAAAGAAAAAGACTACAGTCTCATGTACTGATAAAACAATCACCTCTCACTGAAATCAAGGGTATTTTAAGAGAATCTGCAACCTCCCTGAATCAGAAACTATGCCAGATGAGATAGATGTGCTACAGGATAAGAGACAAAGCTTTGATCAAGCAATTTGCAATAGGATTTTTGATTAGGATGAAAGTGCAGGCACTCCCCTGGAAGAATTGGGGTTATTTATTTATAAATTTATTTTAAAATTTGCTATAATAATAGCCTCCAAAAAAACCCCTCCATTTAGCTCTGCAGGCAGTAAGACGGGAGTGGACCATTGAGTGAACAGGCATGAAAATGCCAGTTTTTGTCAAAGTGCCTTCAGAAACTACTCTGCCAGACAGACTATTGATGATTAAAAGGGGAAGTGAGACAGTACTACCTGGCCTTGTAATTTAGAGGCACAATAGATTACTGCAACTACAACAAAGAGATAATGACTCAAACTCATGAAGTCAGATGTTAGTAAATGCCTCAAAATCATTTCCTCAAAAAGCTTGACAGAGAAGGGAAAAATATAAAGAACAATGCCAGAAATCAGATAAACAATTAGTATACTTAATACAGCTCTGCTACCTGGCCATTTCATGCCACCTTCTTTCAAGACATTACTTAAAGTAAGTAAAAGTGGCAAAATCTGTCCCACTATATTTTAGAAAATTCTTATAAAGTTATGTTCTAATATGCTTGCTTTCCTAAAATCAGACTGAAGTCAATTTGACTACTGTAAAGCTACTCAGTTTTAGTGAAAGCCTAAGAGAATATATTTCTTCATCACTTCCGTGCAATAGTATGTTACAACTCTTAGTTTAACTCCAGTAAGATAACTTGGGAAGTACTCAGCTGTTCAACATAGGTAAAAATGTTAGAACATGATCTCTTACAAAAAAATTCCATGCTTGAGCCAGCTTACATTGCTTTACTATTTTACTTCTCTTTGTTAATTCAAATGACTGCTAAAATAGATATTATCTCACTAAAGGAAGTAAAGAGTAAGACAGTCCCAGCATCTAAAACAGTAAGGTCATCTTTAACACTATTAGCAGGATGTTTTAAGGCTTTTTTTTCCATCATAATGTTCATTAAGAAATGTTGACGTGTTCCATGATTCTAAAACGCTCACTTTTTTCCCCATTTCTCTGCTATAGCTGGTAATTTGGCTAGAAATAGTACAAGACATTAATATTTAATGAAAAAAAAATGCTGGTCCAAGTTTAGAAATATTTTTCTCTGTCACTAGATGTAGAAAAATGTTTATTCGTTTCTTTAAAAAACAGTGTTTGTGCAGCCTGAAGAATTTGGTCTTTATTGTTTTTTAAACGAAAAGGGAACAATAGCAATTCTACATCAGGCTAACAAATTGTGCAGAGCAAATTGAGACATATTTTGGGTGCTTATCTGGGTAATAGCAGGAGCTGATTCAGGTCCAGACTGCTTTCCACTTCTTTACAGTGGATACAGCCTTAATCCATGAATAATGCCATTGATTTCAATACTCACAGAGGTCAATTATTACTGAGAATCTGGCACCCAGTGGGTACCCTAAGGCTGCTCTTTAAATACCAAGTGAGTGAATAAATGGTAGCAGAGAAAACAGAGATCCTGACAGTAGGCCAAAAAGATGTAGAAATCTGCTATGAAGACCATCAAGCATTGGAACAGGCTGCCCAGAGAAGTTGAGCAGCCTCCGTTCTTGGAGGTTTACCAAGATATGACCAGACAAAGGTGTGAACAACCTGGTCTGACCTCGGAGCTTACCCTGCTTGAGCAGGAGGTTGGACTGGGGACCGCCTGAGGTCCCTTCCAACCTGAATGATCCGATCATCTGTGTTGCTATGACACAGTGTATAAATTACAAGAAAGTCCAATGGCAGAGGATTGGTGAGATGGATTGAAAGAGAGCATCAGGACTGCTATGTGTTCTGGCTGCTTATGGTCACACTAGTGACAGCAGCTTCTTGAAACCAAACTGGTAAAACAAACTGGATACTGCACTGTTTTTTGCCAAAGCAGCATGTATCAGTCAGTATGGCCCACAGCCTCTTAACAGAGGGCATTATTTCACAAAAGATGTTTTATGATCAAAAGAGCTATGCTGATTTAGATTAGCTGATGTTCTGTGAAGGGACTAATACAGGGAAGTGACAGACCACAGAACAAATTCTATAATAAAAAATTATATTAAAATCATGATGGTAAGTAAGGGAGATTCAAGGTGTGTCAAAGAGAGAAAGGCAAAGCAAAAGGAATGTGGAAATCCATGATCCAGTTATCTTCAAAGGGACAGAGGGGCTATAATGTATCACAGAACTTTTCAGGAATGCAAAGTAGGCCAAAGACTAAGGCAAAGGAGTGACTCAAAATAGTAAGAGGAAGAACCTCTTATGTACCTCTTAGGCAGCAACTTCAGAGAAGATAGATAAGCAAAGGAACCAAGTTAGAACCAAAGGAACCAAGTCAGCAGAGAGAAGAAACAAATAACAGCTGTGAACACCTGCCTTAATTCATACCTGAACAGTAACCAGGTACTGTTAAGTGTCCTGAGACCTTCAAGATACCCAGAACTCGTAGTTGTCTATGATTACAGCTCATTACTTGTTATCTTACGTCCTGGGAAGACATAAATTTGGAGGAAAGGGGTTCCTCCTACATTTTCTCAATCTATTCAATACATGTTTTTAAAAGGCTATTAAAAGGCATTTAAAACTATGAAGGAGATCATGTTCATATTTCCAGCCTGTGTCACACAAGAGGTCAAGTCTCAAGAACATTTTTTCTTGCACCCTTGAAGGCTTGCAAGGGCTAGTGCTTTCTCAGAAGCCTCTTTACCAGCCTGGAAAGTTTTGAAAATGCTAATTAGTGAGTCACAGGGCTGTATACCATTTGACCTCGCTGATATCTATGGACTCCTCACCAGAGAAAGTGTTGCTCATAGTGTGTAAAGGTAGCAGAATCTGACCTCAGCACAAAGAGCTAATCTCTAGTTGTTTTATAATCCAGCAACAGAAGGAAAAGGTTGACAGTGAAAGAAATGTCTGAAGATTTCAGTTTCACTCAAACAAAGCTCTTAAAACACATGCTGAAAATTAACTATGAATGGTCTCTTTGACTTATACAGAATTGCTCATCTGCTTAAACTTTACTTTCTAAGAACTGGATCAGGTCAATATGATTTCCTCCTTTTCTGTAGAGAGTATAGATAAAATAATATGTTTAAACATTTCTGTCAGGAGAATGATTAAAATGTTGACATAGCACATCAAGTTCAAATATTTCTGTGTTATGGAGTAATCTGAGACTTGTTTTTAAATTAGTCTTAGAATGACAGTTTGTAAGAAAGCATTCTCTTTATGAACATTGGAATGCATAGTTGTTAGTGACCCAACTATTTTATACAATGAAAGAAACCAAGCTGTTATCTTCAAGATGCTCACAGGCTGAGATATCTGCCTGAGCAGCTTATGCTCAAATGTGTCAAAAATAACAATAAACATCTTGAAACATCCAGAAGAAATAGCAAGATGAATCATTTCATTCAGCAGGGACCTAACTTAGCAAGAAACATTCTGTAGTATTAAAGTACACCAAGGAATGTTTTATTGGTCCATTAATGCACATAATGTGAGCGTTGCAAAGAACAGAGCTGATACAGAGGTGAATGAATTTCAGTGATGGGTGAAATGATCCCTCTATATGTAATCTCTGCAGTCTTCTGAGATATTTCTGGGTGAAAGCAGGAGATAAAATAGTTAACATTTGTTGCCTTTTGGGATAATGCAGTGATGCCAACTTTTCTGAACCATGTGAAGTCATCTTCATATGTGTTCTGATGTATTGTTTCCAAGGTGCAGGAGTGAGAGTAGCTTAAGAAATTTCTATCCTGTAAGAAATTTAAAAAAGATAAAGATAAAAAAGTACTGTGCTAAAACACACACATATATAAAAGCAAGGGAAAAAAATCAGGTAAAACTGTCTTTGTCACTCTGCTTAGGAGTTTACAAGTTTCCTATTATTGAAATGTAAATGGAAAGACATTTGACAGCAGCTGGTAATGAGCATATCTTGTTTATTTTTATCTGCAAACTACAGATGGCTGGGAGGTCTGTGCACCACTTCTAAGGGTCTACAAACACTATGAAAAACCGGCATATTATTAGTAATCTTAAATCCATTATAGTATGGTCAATTCCTCCACTGGAAACTTTTACAAATCAAAAAGGTTGAAATACCACTGTGATCTAACAAAACAAGAATTCACAACCTGCATTCTCCGTTAATCCACCCCATACATGTTAGCATGAACGGTTAGCCAATATTCAAGGTCCTGTTGAGTTCTTTCTGTTAGAAGGAGAAACTGATGAGGTAGTCAAGTATTTCTTGCATGCAATTCTTCTTCTTTATAAAGGATGTGTACAATGTTTTGTTTCCCTCAACACAATATAAATAAATAGGAAGCATTTGCTCTTTTAACAGTCCAAGCTGGCTCACTTTTCCGGCTCCCTCTCAATGCCTTTGTACCATCTTGAATTTTCTCCTTGTTTTCATGGCTGCTTCTCCTTTTTTGGTTTTTCATTTGTTTGTTTCTTTCCAATAGACAAAACTCAGAATTGTAGCTGCAGCATTGCAGACAGACCCCCCAAAACTCCTCTGACTTCGTAGCTCAGCTTCTGCTCATCCTGATCTAAAGCTCTGGATAATGTTCCTACTGTTCCACCTATCTTATGCTATATGAGCTAAAATGTTTTTTAATGGTGATTAGCACACTCAATAACCTCTGGGATGCCCAATGACTTTCTTTGCGTAGCAACAGATGTATCTGCTGGTAGCTATCAGCCTTCCTTAGTCGGACAGCAGCTTGGTGACCAGGAGTTCTTGCCAGTAAGCTGAATGCAAAACTGCTTTGTGGCAGAAATCTTACAGTACTTTCAAAAGTACTGAAGTACTGAAGAATTACTGAACTTTCCAGAAATGTTTATTCAGTCCTGTGTTACAGTTTCCGGAGTGGCAATGGATAGCCTGAAGTAAAGAGGATGACTTGCTTTTGACCTGCTCAGTTTTTCTGGATGATGTAGAAGTTTCGCAAAGAGGAAAATTTATTGTCTTCACCATCACATCAGACAGACTTCATATCAGCTGTTCCAGAAAGGCTTTGGGGTCAGGGTGGCTTTACATTAGAATTTCCTGCCTCCACCACCCCAATTTTTGATTTTTCTCTGTTATTTCAAAAGAATCAGAAACAATCAAAAGGCTCCTTCCTCAAGAGACCTCCTTCTGCCTTACAGCTGAAAGAAAGGATACAATGGTTAGTCTGTCTCCATGTTTGTCTTTCACTGGAGCTGGACCTGAAGCAAAGAAAAAAAGGAGAAGAGAATAGTCAGCTGAAACTGCTGGATCTAGCAAAAGGGGCTTGCTCACGCACATCCCTAGCACAGCTAATACTGTTGGATTCCACATTTGGCAAAGTTATCACTAAAAACCTGGGCATGACAGTATGCAATTGCACTTTCTCCCCTAATTTTTGACATGTGCAAAGGATAATGCACAGAGAAATTTGAAAGAATATAAAAATTATGAAAAAATAAAATACAGACAGAAGAGGAAGTGGACCTCCATTTTTGTTACTCTACATGCCTTGTTCAGTCACTTTTTTATCCCATTTTGTTTTCATTTGCTGAAACTGGGAGAGTGGAGTGGAACTTTTGATGTTCAGAAGTGCAGGACTGAATGCCAGGCAACAAAGTGATATTTCTTCTGGGCGGGAGAGGAGGAAATCACAATAAATCAACATAAAAATAACATACATTTAGCTGGTACGTTTCCTGGAGGCATCACTGAGAATTCAGAAACTACAGACAATACAGCAGTGGTTGGGAAAAACTTAGAATGCCGATGTTTTCATTAACTCCTTAGGTTCCCACCTTGCCAGGTGTGTTCATGCAGTTAGTTGGTTCAGTGTGACGCAGCTTGTCTCCACTAATCATCGAGATGCTCCTGCATCCAGCACAAATATCGGTTCCTGCTGTCAGGGTTGCTTTGGCAAGCGGGTAACAGATGCTGGGCCTTAGAGATTGGTGAGGGGGGAGCAGGAATCCAGAATATGCACTCTCTTAAGGACTATTCACATTTCCTAACATTAGACGTTTAGTTAGATGCCAAATCAAGAAGCTAACACCCAACTCCTCCACCCCTCAGAGCAGGGGTTGGTACTCTGGATCTCTGTATAGAAGAACTTCTCTTCTTCTGTTAACTAAAAAGGGGGTGAGGTTAGGCTATCTGAACACCAAGCCCATCGTGTATGCCTGCTTGCTTAGAGACAGGAGTTGTAGGTAAACCCATCTTCCAGGAGCCCAGCACAGAGGTCTGGTTTCTAGAAACTGAGCAGAGGCAAAGGTGAATCTCTGTCTGTCTGTCTCTCTAAATATACAAGCACATTATTGTTCCTAAGAATAAGAACTGAGAAACCCATGAGCTCTGAAGTCTCAAGGGGACTTTGCCATGCTCTTGCATGTGAGTAATACTGGCATTTCCGCAAGCATGGAAGAGAGGCAAAGGGGCAAGCACATGTCTGTCTTTTTAGAAAGTAACATTTTTAGATCCAGTGTTTTGGTGTGGATGAGAAAGAGACTGTAAACTGGACTCTAGTCTAGGTACTGTTACTACATCTAGACTCAGAACGGAAAGCAAGAGTATTTTAGACCTGTCCAGATTGCCAGGCCAGCATGGAGAAAAATCCATCTGGCCAGAAACTTGTCTTTGGTTTCTTAGAAAGTAATACAAATAAAATTTAAAAAGAAGACACCACTGTTAGATTGCACTGTTTATCTTCATCAAAGATCTTATTTTACCAGTAATTAGAAAATAAGTAATTCTGTAATGGTCTTATTCTACCAGTTTCTCAGATAAGAAAACTGAGGCAGGTGGACGAGAAATGACACATTCAATGCCATCTGACGGGAAGCATTTGCTGAACAGGGTGGCTGAATAGCTTAAAGAGTGCAACAGTCCAACTTCTTTGGATCTTCTGAGGCCAAAAGTGACGGGTGTGAACCTATTCACATGAAGGACTAAACCACCAATCCCAGAGTGGAGAATTGTGGGGAAAACTTTGCTGCTTTATGGTCCAGGAGAAGAAAATGAATGGAGCACATCAGTAAAACTGAGCCAGCAACATCAAATGCTTGCTGAGATATGTGCAGAAACAAATCAAGAAACAGTTGACTTCTTCTGTGATGCCAGTTGTTTCACAAGGAGGTTGGAGCTTTTCAGAACAAATTCCCTACATGTACTTGAGATAACAGTTTGACTGCTGCATGAAAACAGCAAATGCATCATGCTGGCTGAAGATCAGTAGGTTTCAGAAGGCTTTTGGGGTTTCTTGAATTGCACAGTACAAGGAAGGAAGAGCTAAGTTTGCCACCTCAGTTTTTGGCTGCCTGTGTCATAGCACTGTTTCACTTCAGCTTCAGGGACTTTGAAATCTTTACAGACTATGGAGCTGGAGCCCACGATGTATGAAAGGCATGAGCTTTCCTTCAGCTCAGAGGTGGCAGCTGCCAGCAAAAGGCTAATAGCTTTTTTCAACCAAAGGAAAGCCTCTGAAGTTTTCTTACCAAAAACTATAACTGAAGCTACCCATAATAAAGCAAGCAGAGCTTTTTTCTTCCTTTTCCTGGATTTTGTGGAAGAAAAGCCTACAGTTCGTTGAGCTCTGGTTTGCCATTGGCTATTAATCTTGCTGCAGTATCTTTCCCCCTCCCGAACACCTTCCCTTTCCCAAACATTACTATCTCAACAGTACAGTCAGCAGGAGGGAACGTGTGCCTGTGCCTTCGCCCCTGCAAATCACAGTGCAACTTTAACTGCTTCTTTGTGGGGGTTTGTAGCAGCGTGCACAGAAACAGCCGAGACAGGCATACGCTCTGTCTGCAAAGCAGCAGAGAGGTGATTACCAGCCACAGGAGGAAGTAACTTCTTAAACCACAGCATGTGTTGGCTCAGTGGATGCGAGTTAAGAGTTCTTAGCTGTTCTCTTCCTTTGGTTTAAAGAAACAGCACTTTTTTTCCTATCTGAAAAATATACATGTTCCCCAGAGTCAACTGAAGATCTAATCATGGGAATACTGGAACTGATTTCCAACAGAGTGGTAACTGTCCCTTTTGTATTTTATAGCAGGAAAGACTGGACACAAGTGTGGCACATCTGACTCATGCTATCTATCTGCTTTTTTCACCCTTGCATGCTTTCAGAGTCAAGTCATATAAGAAAAGTTTAACTGTTCATGCATTAGGTTATATCCATTTTTCTGCTTTGGCAGACTATCTTAACATTTATTTGCCCAGTACCTTAATTTGGCTGAATTACGATCAGACCCAGCAGAAGAGACTGTTGAGCCAACTCTGTGTCCCCTGGCTCAGATTTTGGGTGATGTCTCATCCACTTTCAGCTAAAGCAAAGCCCACTTTGTCCCACAGCTTTCCCTTTAGTTTGTCAGTGTGCATAACTGCAAAAAAAAAGTCTCTAAAGGAAGTAAAAATTAAAATAGATTCTTACAGCTTATGTAATTGCAATAATACTGATCGCATAATGCTATTACTGCACATCTGTATGCTTTAATATATCAAGGCCTTTCTCCAGGGTGTGTTGTAAAACCACCCAAAGATATTATAAGAATAGTTGTCTACCCCTGATTCTTAATGGCTATGGGTAAACGCTTCTCTTCAGGAAAGGATTTTAAAGCAAAACATTTTTATTTCCTCAAGGCGTCTTACTACACCTAAGAGCCATTCACAGTCTGGGAATGTTCTTTTTTTGGAAACGCACCATCTTTGGGCTACATGCCTGAAAAGTTTTCCTTTCCTACTAAAAAGCACCTGTGCTTCCCTTCCTTAATTTAACTCGCTCTCTTCAGCTGAGCCTACTTCTAGTGTTTAGTCATTCAGCAACTAGAGTTGGTTCTGGTAAGGGCTGAGTTTATCTTTGTTTATTTCTGTTTAATTTTGGTTATGTCAGATTTGTGAGCAGTCTACAGACAAATAATACTTTCTGTAATTTGTGAACAGACGGAAGGTGTAATCCTGCCAATAGCTAAGCAACCTCAACTCTTGTTTTAAGAGATAGTATCTTTTGTATAAGTAGCATTTAAAAAACAGGCAATCATGTAATTCTTATTATGTGAACATTTATTTCTCTTAGAGGTGCAAAATACATTCCTAGAAAACCAAATTCAAGTCCCAGGTTTTACAGATACTTTGACCATTGTGTAAGAGCTTCAGTATCTGTAAAGAATATGTTTCCTCTGCAAATTCACATTTATGTATTCAAAATGGCACCTAAATGGAGTCTGCTAGCAACTTGATGAGGCTTTCAGTCTTGTAAAGGCCTCTTCTAGTGATATTTCTCTGCTCTTCTCCTCATCATTTAAATCTCTGATCATGGTAAGCATTAATAGCACTGCAGTGGACTATCTAAAAGAGCAAGAAAGGTTGTGACTGTCTTTCCAGTCCAGACAGGAATGTTCTTCTGAGCAGTTCTGAGCCTTTCACTTTTTTTTTTTTTGGTAATCTATTTATTTACTGTGGGTGAGACTGTTTTTGATAACTGCTGGTAATACCACTGTTTAGGAACTGCTGCAGACATCAGGCGTGCAAGTACCTTGCAGAGGTTTTTTTTTTTTTTTTTCTTTTACCTCTCCCCCCTGCCCCAAACCTGCAATAGGAATCATGTTCTGACCTTGTTCCTCATAGTAAACAAGTCTAGCTTATGTCTCACAACAGATCAAATACATTCATTTCTTCTACCATTTTATTTACTCTCATCCATGTTGCATTTGCTGTCTTGCCTACCTTTCAATAACTTATCCTTCCCTGGTTTTATAAGCTCACTTACATCAGTGGTCATCAGTACTCACCTCTCCCACTTCAGCATCAAGTTTTCTGCTTTTGCTGCGCAAGGTTTTGGGGGAGGGTGGGGAGTGTTTTTTTTTTTTTTTAATTCCTTTGTTGCTCTTACAAGTTCACTTCTTTCTTAGATTTGCAGCTCATATACTTTCTGTTGCTTTCAGAAGTTTTCATTCCTTTATCAGCTTCTACTGCTACCCTATTTCTTCATACCTCTCTTCATAATTAGACTTTTTTCAAAAAATTTCACTTACTACTTGCTCCAGGTCCATCTCCGTATACTCTGGCTTAGTGCCCATCTTTACATTAATCTTCTCTGTATCTACTTCATCTTGTCTTTCCATGTTACCTGCCTCTTGCTGACCCTTCATCTCTAAATTTTTGGGGGGGCAAATTTTCTGCCTTCAGTACACTAAATTAACACTTTGAATTGATAGATTTTATGTTGGGTTTTGGTTTTTGAATTTGAGTTTGCTTTTTTCTTTTTTCTATGAGGCTTTCAAGTCTTGTCTTCTGCTACTTCTATAAGGAATTTTTCCTTTTAGAGGTTGTAGATGAAGCCTGTTGGAGTCAAAAGTTTATAGGAAGTAGTGCTCATCAGTTAGAATAAAGACCACATAAGACAGTTCTCTATCGTATTCCTTAATTCAAAATCATTTATGGACTAGGTACTGCAAATAAAACAGAAGAAAAGGCTGTGACAGGAACTGCGGAGTGAAGCAAGGTTCCACCACAGTAGAAATGTTATTATGTGGGTATTGATGGGGGCCATTGACAGAGGTTTGAACCGCAGCCCTCTGACCCTACAACCCAACAGAAGGGAAGACAAGGAGTTCTTAACATTGCAAATTTCCTCCTCCCGCCCCAAAAAAAGAGTTCTGAGTAACAACTAGCTTTCTCAAAGAGAAACTGCAATGAACTGAGGCCCTTGCAGATGAAGGACTGAGGACTTTTTGAATGTTGGTGATGCTGAAGGCAGAGGAGGTCAGGAAAAAGAAATGAGAGAATAGGCTTGAGAGGAAATGGAGAATTCCTTGAACCATGGAGCTTATCTGAGACACTTAACTACCTGCTGTTTGTTTTTCCTACTCTGTTCAAGTAACCTGCACTTTGTGCTTATTTTCTGTAAATATACAAGATTACACCAAATAATATACCTGACTTATATAACCTATTTTTCATCTTAACAGAAGCAACTTTCCCAGGCCATATTGGCTAACTGCTTGAGTAAAGTGGGTAATAGTATGAATTTGCAGTGCAAATTTAAAGGAAGCAACAAAGCTGATTTAAAAGATAGTATAGATGATACCTATACATCTGTTCTCTGCATTCACATGGCTGTAAAAACTGATCTGTCCCAAGTTAGCTATTTAATAGTTCTAAAAATATAGTATTTATTAAAAAAAACAAAAAAGTCAGGGACCTATCTTGATATCTGGTTTTCTAGCCTAAAGAAGCTGTAAATGGGAAAAAACATACAGAAAAAATTATTTTCTGGGCACTGAATTAATATAGTTTAAAGCTGACTAAAAATTACTGTTATTGCATCCTTGTATATGTTTAACAATTTAATACATCATCATAAACAATTTTACAGGGAAAACAGTTATATGCAAAGTGGTTAGTATTAATTTGCATTTTGTCAAACAAAAGTGGATTCTTGTACTTGCAAAAAGCAAACTTTCCTAGTTTGTCCTTTAGCAGTAAACACAATACAGTCTGATTAGCAGTGACCAGCCTGTCTTTGGAAGGTGCAAACGCTTTCTCCTCCTGTTGATTTCAGTGCAGTAATACATGTGCTTGCTTACAGTGAGCGTTGATTGAAAATCCGAATTTTTGTTCCTAAATTCAGGCATTTTGAAAGTAAAAAGACATTTAATTCTGGGTTAATTGAAATGTTACATTTCCATGAATCAGAAAGTTTTGTTTTCTTAAAAAATGTTGTAATAGAATTTTGAAAAGGCATTGTGAACGATCAGGTAGGACTAACTGAATGGCTCTATTGTTTCTTTCTTTCTTTTTTTTTAAACATAATTTCATCACAAAGCCTTGCATTCTCAAACAAAGATAATAATCTCCAAAGAAACTGTATTTTCCAGTAAAAAAATGTTGTGGCACTGTGATAGTTTAAAGTCTCCAGTAAAAAAATCCATTGATTTGCTGATGATTCCATAGAGACCGCTACCTTCTACTCCGTTTCAATCCAGTCCCTTTGAATTGGGAATAATGCCAATTATGTCAAGTAATTATTCACCCATTCACATTAGCAAGAAATGGTCATCCTTGCAATTGCTCTGGACAAGTGAATTGCCCATCTCCACTCTCACTGTTTTTTTTTTTTAATATACATAGCTATGAATGTAGATAATAGAAAATGCTAGTTTTGTGATTTATTGTAGGGGCAAGCGAGGAGCTGTGAAATGGAAATATTCACTGAGGAAGGCAAAAGAAACTTTCATATCATTAGTGTTAGATTGCAGCTTTGTCTGAGTGAGGGCAAAAACGAGTGGACAAATGTTTCAGGATTTGGTCTTTTAGTATAAGCAGCAGTAACAGAATTTTCAAATAGATAATCATTTCCCCTGCTAAGTATTATTATTATTAAAAAAGAAAGTATTGCCAAAAAGTTTTATATCTGTGTAGGTGTGTGTGTGTATGTATATCCTTACACCTGCATTCATTTTAGGTGGAGAAATAATTCATTTTCATTAAAGCCCCAAATATTTTGTGCCTTTACATTACCGTGCTACACATTATTGCTGGAAGCAATTAGTAACTACTGAAGAAGTCACTTCATTCTGCAAAGAAACAAATGAGTTGCCATCTACACATCTCATTAAAAATCTAATGGGTGCAATTTCAAAAATCAGTTTTAAAAGTACTGTGCAGTATTTCATCAGCTACCTTTGAGAGTTTTGTTAGACATTTATGTTCTGGTCAAGAAACATACAGAGATCTGACTTCTAAGCATAAAAATCCAGCCTTAAAGTTTGTTCTCTCTTCTATGCGAGATATTAAGAGCTTGTGTTTCCCTGTGTAGTTTACTCTGTGGCATGAGAGTCAAGTGTCTGCACTTTGTGCACATGGCCTGTGAAGGTCAGTGGCTCTTTAGGATCTCAGTGTGATGACAACCTGTAAAGCAGGATTGCACGCATTATCATAACTGTGTTGGTTATGGTTTCCAGGATTTGCGCTAACAAAAGCCATTTCATAACACCAAACAACACCTGCAAGTGGCTAATGAATGCCCTTGCCCAATGCTTAAAAGAGAACAGATGCATCTATGTTTCTGGCCCCACCTACAAGGACCAAATATCTTCAGATATTGGGAACTGTGCTCTAAATACTTGTTTATTTTCAAGCTTTTCCCTTATTTTTTTCAGAGTCGCTTTCTAATGGGGCTACCTCACATAATTTAGCTTGTCAGAAGACTAATGTCAAGCTAATTTTAGCCTACTATTAAGAATTACAAATTGAATTTCAGATTTCAGACTTCCCACATAGCTATACTAGGGGCATAACTAGTTAAAACATGTTCATTTCTACACAGCAAACAATTATTGGTTAATAACAAATTAATTTTGACACTGAATAACTTGAAAATAGAATATTCTAAGACACACTGCTGTGGCTGTGTCAGCTGAAGGTTATTTTTAGATTTGTGAAAAGTTTTGCCCTATAGAACTGGATTTAATCAGCCAGGACTGATTGGAGTAAGCAACCGTTTACTGAGAATAAAATGCAGAACTGACATATTGCCTTAGTCAAGAAGGATGGAGTACTTCCTTTGTCTTTTATATCACATGCTGAGTTATAAAGATCCAAACAAAATACTCCATATTCACCAAAACACAACACTTCAGTGAAGTCACTTTACTGTGGAAAGTGTTTTTTTCTTGTTGTTGTTTTGTTTTCTCCCTCCAGAATTTCTGCTTCACTGAAAATTTAGAAACCATTGCTTATGCTAAGCAGGGATTAAAGGCAGTTTTGAAATGTCCACATTTCTTGCAGACCGAGAGTGTCAGCCAGTCATTCTCAATAGCAGCGCTGAAGCTAGTTCCTTTGTCCTTGTCTAGTTGCCCTGAGCAAGGCTTGCCCACTGGTGTAAGGTGTCAGGTTCTTTTAGTCTGCTGGGGGTTTTATTCTCAAAATTTACTTTTCCTATTCCTGATGATCATTTCCAGGCTTGTTAGATGCTGATCACAACGTGTGCCCCATGGCAAAGAAGATGCGCCACTGAGCCTTGCCCCCTCCGTTTGTGGGCTCCCAGGGGTGCCCGGCAGCTGGTGGAGAAATGTCCCCTCATTGCCGCTGTGGCTCAGCGGGAATCGCTCTCTGCAATATACACCCAAACAATGCGGAGAGGAGGAGCATGGGATGCTGCTGATGGCAAATCCTTGGGTGAGGAGATGCAGTGAACTTTGTAACTTCTGTGCAGTTAAGGTAGTTGTGCTTCTGTTCTGTTACAGAATTTATTTTAGCTGTAGCTTGGACGCAGTCTAAAAGTTGTTTCTCTAAGCACAAGGCAAGTCTTAGTGGGTTTTTTACTAAATACTTCTTGACAATTGTGTATTGCTAGCTTTTTTTTTTTTTTTAAATGGGCAATTTTCAGCACTTCTTGATACGTTGTTCTGAGTCATCAAGCAAATTGCCAATACTTTTCCTTGTACTGCTGCTTAATATTCTAGCATCTTCCATGGTCTGTTTCTTGGATTAAATGTATGATCCTAAATGGTAAGAAAAAGATACATTTTCTTGGGAAATGTTAAGATTTGTTGTACAGTTACCCAGAATCAGCACAATTTTTCTTCCTTACCTATGACAGTTGTCATCAATCTTTTCCAGAGAGGCAAGTGAAAATCTAAGCTGTCATCCATGCATAGCATTATAGCCACAGTTTACTAGCAACAATTTTTTAAGTTCAGTTAACTGAAACTTTGAGCTGCCTGCTTTCATGAAAAGAGACTTTTTTGCCATATCTGCTATGTTGACAAGGTCCAAATTATAGATCTACCTTTGGGGTTTATTTTACTTATTTTGAAAGGTGAAAACTGAACATCTTGATTCTACGGCAGTCACAAATACTGTCAAAACAAACCCAGATTTGTACAGAAACAGCAGCACCAGGTTTGAGCAGCTTCATGCTGTATTAGGAATCATTTAGGAACTGGAGGTGATCATCTCTTGCTCTTTCTCCCCCTCGCCTTGTCCATTTGAAAATCAAAGGAAGTCTTGATAGATTTATCAAAACCACAAACTCCTGTGCCATCATCAAGGTTTACATTTTCCAGTAGACACTCTGAATTAAAGGATCTTCAGCATATCTGTTTTTCTTTTGCAAAAGGTGGTTATAAAAAGTTTCTGGGGTTTCACTCTTCCACCCTTCTGTTGTCTTTTTTTAATCCAAACAATCTTCCCACTGCCATCCAAACTGTCTGCCAGCAGCAGCCGCTATGTTCTGGGGCCTGTTTGTGTTTTGTAATAATTATTGCAGAGCTTCTGTGATCCTTACTCTCCAGTCCTGCAAAGAGTTTTCTCTGCCCTGTTATTTATTTGCCCATTCCTCTGAAATCCCAGTGAATAAAGGACATGGAATAACACTTAATTCAAAAAGAAACTGATCATGTTTGTTTTGCACACTGCTACCAAAATATCATCTATTTTAATAACAATACAAATAATTCCAGCAGGTATTACTGTAGATAAAATGCCTGCAGTAATAGACCTAATATACTACTTTATTGCCCTTTAACTTAGTACCTCTACTTGAATGACAATAGTCCCACTGAGAAGCAATTGGTATAAGTTGGCCTACTGTGCTATTACATTTTAATGTCATTTACCACGCAAAAGCACTTTTGTACTCCAGCAAACATTTTCACTCTGATATGAAATGTAGGTGATCATTGTTTTTTTAAGAAGAGAGAAATTTGATAGATTTGGGATAAAAAAAATATATATATGCCTAATTCTATTCTTACATTTTGCAGATGAAGAATCTCTCCAATGAAGTCCATGATGCCATGATGAATCAAGCTGTGTATGACGGTATGAATATGTGTATTTGTTCTGTGTGAACTGCAAAATATCTTGATAGGACTGATATAAACTGCAGCAAACTATGCTATAATTTGGATCAATTCTTTGGTGAAGGAGAAAAACAACTGTAGGAGTAAAATAGCTGGAGTTGAGCTTATTGCAAAGATAAGTCACTTATATATTTCTAAAAATTTGATTAATCAAATATAATTTGTGCCGTATAGTGTAACTGTATACTGAAAGAAAGGCAAATCTCCTTCTGTAGATTGGTTCTCTTAATTTGTTATAATCCCTGGTTTTAGGGGGAGTGCAAGAATGGAAAGAAGAGAATGAAAACTAACACAACATTCTGAAGAAGGGCTCTGCCCTGACAAAATGCAAGTTTAGAGCATGTACTTATGGTATTGGAAAGCGTTTCTAATTCTGTGGAAGAATGACTGCCCCTCTGGGCCCAGTAAGGTGCTTAGAGCCTTCAGATCATGTTAGACGTCTGATTCTCATTAACTGTACCTCAGCTCTTATCCTTGTTGCTAGTCAAAGTACCTTCTTTGACTTCCTTTCTTAGCACTTTGTACAATGAAGTTCAAGAGTGTGTTGTATATTTTCCTCTTTCTTTCTTTCTTTCTTTCTTTTTTTCTCTTCTGCATTTATCATGCCTTGAAAACTGCTCTTTTGGAGACACTCCTAGGCTGCCTGGACAGGCGTTTCTATGCAATGACTTAGCTATTTATAGATATGAAGTGTAGTTTTGCTTTTGTTTTCCTCTTTTTCACTTTGTTTGTGGAGGTGCAAGGAAGAAGAGAATCCAACAGCCGTAGCCACCTGAAAGAAAGGGGGGATTCTACATCTACCCAGGTTTCCCAAATACCTCCTCTTATTATGTCCAGAAAACTTATTTAATCTTCTGACAGATTCTTGAATGCATGGCAAGCCAGCCCAGCGATCTTGAAATGTCCAACAAATAGCCATTGTACAGACACAGACTGAGTGTGAAAGACGTATATAGGGAGTCCTAAGTGTCATAGCTGTATCCAGTCCCTTATATATGTCATATCAGACTATGCACCTACAATAAGTGAAAAACATCCAGAATAAGTCAGACTATTGTCCATGCCTGTATTTTTCTTGGGGATTTCCTAGCTAGGGAACTTTACAGTTAAACTCCTGTCAAGAAAAGCAGGTTTTATCAAAAGTCACCAAGGAGAACAGGAGAGGCACCTGTGTGGGAAACAAGGCACTGCCATAAGTGGTACTTAAATACTGGTAGATATAAGGCATAATGCCATAAAAACATGGCATATACACTGCTTTTTATGTTTGGACTTGAGTTCTTTATAAATAAGCTAGAGAGATTTTGGACCCCAGCTGCTTGAGAGAAAATTGTTCAGTATGTTTCTAAAGAGAGAATAATTTGTCCCTTCTGAGACCCAAGTAAGGAAAAGGTGGCAATGTTGTTATAGAAGTCTGCTGAGGCAATAGCAGATAGGAGCCCTCCGGGTACCTATCAGAGCTGTGTGAAACCCTCTTGAACATCCTAGGAAGGTTTTATGAAGAAGAAAATGCTCAGTTCTAAATTGGACTGTCCGTCATCAAAGCTGGTTTAAAAATATATATGAAAGCCAATTTCCAAAATAGGACAGAGTATTTTTGTTTGTTTGTTTCTGTTCCAGACAGGGTACTGCTGATATGCTCTTCTACTTGCAATAAGCAGGGTCCAGAAGGCAACTTGCTACAAGGAGAGGCAAGAATAGTAAACCGAAGGCTATTGCTGTGCTGCAGATAACATAAGATATTTGTGCGCAAAAAGTCTATAAAGCTCTATTTTTATTTTAATAATTAAAACTTCAAGTCGTATAAATATATAAAATGATAAAAAATGCTAAGTTGTTTTCTTTACATGTTTCTACAGTATCCCAATGCAAGCCTTATATGGGAAATAACAGAATGGACAAATAAACATTTAGTAGTTTTTAGAAGTGGTGGTAAACTTGCTAAAACAAAAAATCAGTTTTATCTTTGTTTTATCTCTACACAAGCACTGTGGTGTGAATGTATACTTAAAAACTACAGTGTGACTATTGGTTTTGCATTCTGGAGTAGTGAAAGATTTCTTGTTTGAAGAAGCTATATCGCTTGCAGCTTGAATTGTCAAACTTGCATATCAGGGTCAAAATGTATGCAAAAAGGAAATAATTTGGACCATCTCCTGTGATTTAAAAAAAAAATAGAACAGAAAAAGCACTCTCTTTCCCCTTGAAGCAAAGAGAAGTTGTTAGAAATAACGAAAATGCTTTTATTTAATATATTGGTTGCTACCTCTATGAAGTAAAAAACATTTTGCAGGCAATAATCAGAGTAAAGAAATCTGTTTGGTTGGTTTTTTTCCCCTGAAAACTGTACATGCCTAGCAGTTTATTTTAAACCAAATGTGCTAAATTAAAGAGGAATATGCACCTCCTCTGAGTTTCTGGATCAGACTCACATTTGGAACAAATGCAGGAAAGAGAGTATCATAACCACTTCTGCAAGAAGTGTCATTGTGCTTTCTTCGGATTATTGCCATTGCCCTAAGCAACGACAATCCTATGTGGCCTGCTATCTACCAGTAAGACCTGGAACAGCTATGAGAAAAGCAGAATACCAAATGTGAAATGTGTGATCAGCATGTGATGAGGGAAGGTGGGAGGAGAAGGAAGTTTTCAATAACTGTTGAAAACCTAAGGCCTAGACTGTCAGGCCATTGCCCTCTCTGAGTAACACCTCACATCACAGCTGGCTTATTTAACTTGCACTGAAAAATTTGTGTCTTACTGTATACTGTCATGTGAATGAATGTATCTTAGTCTGACCCAAAGCAAAACAAAATTTTTGTCTCATGCCTTTTGGTAATTTTAACTAGTAAGAAAAATAATTGTCCAAAAACATTTTAACTGGTTTAGGTATTTTTTAAATTGGTTTAGGTATTATAGGAAGAATTAACAGATTGGCTAAATCAGAAGCATCCCTGGGGAAGTAGGAGGGAAAATTGACATCTGAAGTCATATATAAGATAGAGTTTAATTACTGACATTTAAATTGGGATTTTAGAGAATAGGAGCAAGTGACTTAAAAATATTTCTGTCAGCACAAGGGGTTGGATCTGAATCACAAAATCAAAATGCAGTAGAAACTCCATCCTAAAGTCTGATGTTTGCATTTGGGATTTTGATCTAATTCAATCTGTAGAGTAAACAGTATCCATCTGGGCAAAATACTAGTGATATAAAAAGCCAAATGAGGATCAATACAATTAATAGATCACTTTCCTCAGAGCTATTTTCATGCCATGTATTTGAAGCAAATTAATAGGCAGGCCTGTATTGTTTCAGTAAGCAATTTGGATGGAGCCTGATTCACCTTGAAAAGAACAAAAAGACAAAAGACCCAACCCAATTCACAGGCTGTGAATCCACATTCTGTTCAACAAGGAAGCTTAAAAGAAAAGGAAATGCAGAGAAGAGAGAGGTCTTGAGCAGGGAAAGAACAAATAATGCGAAGAATGACATTTATTTTCATTCTCCACTCCTTTTGAAAAACTATCCATTTACTTCTTGCTAACAGAGACTCCTGCTGTGTATAGCAGTTCAGTAGGCACTAAAAATTTTACATGAATGAAATATACAGCTGACAATCTGACCTGTGTTATTTTCTGTCCGTTCAAGTTCTGACTGCAGGCTGACTGAAGGAAAGGTTTTTCACTAGAAATAGTTGGAAAACATGAGAAAATGCTTCCAGAAATAGTCTTCCAGAAAAAGATATATTTGGTTTAATTTTCCCTTGTATCAGCCCTATCAATACAACTTTTTATTTATGAGGTGGTTTTTTTTCTTTCAATTACTAATTTTAACCCTCTTCATAAGTGGAAGCTTAAGGCTTTTATCTCATTTTAATAAATATTCAATGGACCTGTGAAAACATGGACATTTAAATACATGAGCTTTTAACAGGGTTTCATTTAAGGTATTTAAAATTTGGTGAAGAGTAGCTAAGGATTTTAGACAGAATAACTTTTATTATTCACTACAATGAATTACGATTCTTTCTCAATGGGTATTTTTTCCCTTTTAAGTAGTATTTTACTTATGCAGTTTAAGATAAAATGCTAAAAGGATGGTCTAGTTTACATAATAAAATGTCTGTTAAAATTCTGTTTAAAATTTTAGGACACTAAAGTTTATTAATATTAAAAGAAAAATAAAATCTAGTGTGTGGTCCGTATTGAATAGGAGGATCAGAGTAATTATCAGAGTATGCTAAAAAAGGTAATGCATATAAGATGCATATATAAGAAAAAATGAAACATCTGAAAGATATCCATTCCCCTGAAGAATCCAGAAAAAGAGCCAAAGCTTTTTATGCTTCCTAACACATTTGAGACAGAGATCAAACTTGCAAGACTAGACAGCTTAGCAATTTCTAATATGAGACCAAATTATAAAAGAAATCAGAGGCCTCAGACTGAGAAAAGGACTTTCAGAAGCACTTTTTTGTACATAAAAACAAATGAGAATTTTTCAGGTTAAGGAAGATGACCAAAGCAGGCTCCAGGTTTTGAGGGGGGAACAAGAAATGAATGTATTAGATAAGTAAATCTTAAGACTTCTATGAGCATACAGAAAAGAAAAAAGATCAAAGCCTCAAAGGAAAAGCCTAAATAATAAATCAGAGTTTTGTTTAGAAGAAGGAGGATGAAAAATTGCAGAGGATATGGAAGAAAAATCAGATCTAAGCAGTGTCCAGTTTTTGGACAGTATTTGGAAGAAGCAAAACCATCTTTTAGAAAAATTCAGTAGAAAAAGACTGAATGCATCCAAAACTAAGTTAATGACATAATCTTGGGCAATGAGTAAAAGGATTTTTTTGGTAAATTAATCCAAAGAATTATATCTGGTGATTGGAGCACTAGCTGAAATACAACTGGAATCTTTGTAAGTTGTTAACTGGACACTAGCGCTCAAGCTTGTGTACTAGTTGCAACAATGGGTTTTGAGAAAAGCTGGATGTGCTGAAAATAAGGAAAATTCAAAGAAGAGAGCAAGAAAATAATTCCTAGTGAAGTGAAGTTTGAAAAAAAAAATCAAAACTTTGTTTGATGAAACTTTGCATAAAGTTAGGTGCCAATTTTGGATATAAAAGTATGAAACACCAGACCCTCTGAAAGAGATCATGCTGTCATAGAAGCACAGGAAAAGAGGAACACAAAAATTGAAAGGTAGAGACAGCATAAGAAAAGCGAACATGCCAGTGATAGTCAAGTAAAGAATACATACACTTAAGATTAGATTTGTAAGAAATCACGATATCTTAGATTCATGGTCCAAAGTTAGCATAGAGTTGTTTATGTATGCTGAAGAAAACTCTTAAATTACAGCTATGCAAAATTTGACTTAGAGGCAAATTCCAAGCGCTAATATCCATGTTTGCTAAATACGACATACTATATGTTGTTCTGACAAGTAAAAGACTACATTTCAATTGTCGTGAGACAAAATGGTTTTCAGAGGAATATGATCTTAAGTATATTACTTCAGTTCCAGGGTATCCATAACTCAAGGGTTTTTATGGACAGTGCTGTAGAAATTGGCAAAACAACGCTTTAAAAAACTGAAGAATCAAATTCCTATTTGGCATTACTAAATTTCAGGGTATCATCCTTGAAATTTGATCTGTCACCAGCTGAAATGTGATTTGACAGAAACTTAGAACCAGACAACCTGTTTGTATAACCACTGATTTTAAACTTAGAGGTAAGGTAAGTTAGAAAAAGAAAAAAGGAAGCAGAAAGTGTACTTGTGGAATGGATGCTATCATTACAGCCCATACATCTGCAAGATAATAAACATAAATGATGGACATGAGCAAATAAGACATTAATCTTTAGTGAGTTGCTCCAATAAGGTTGTTACTGAACATACAGGAGAAATTGGAGATACTTCCAGCTTTTTTCTGAAAAGAAGGAGGAGTAAGAGGTAAATTCTTGAAAGTTTAAGTGTAGAAACAGAAGCAGCTGTGGGGAAGTCAGCATAAGAAGTTGCATCATTGTAATAGTTGTAGGGGAAGAATTGTAGAGGTTCATTCAAGAGACCACAGAAAGGACATAAAAGTGCTTTCTGGAATAGGCAGTTGCCAAAGAATCCCTGCTATATAAGCAGCAATAAAAGGCAACTAATACAGAATTTGACTTGTATGCAGCTTTGAATAAACATATCCCTTGAAAAGAAAAAAAGGAATAGTGGTATCTGGGGCAAGCTGCAACTACCTAACTAGTCAGCTGTGAGTTTATCTCGATACTTTCATGGCTGAGCCAAAAGATAATAAAGCAATGGAATAATTGTTAAAGGATAGTGGAGAGATTCCATCATTAGGCTTAAGAACAGATTATGCAGATACCTGTCAAGCATGAGGTGGACATAATAGTCCTGCTCTGGCCAAGGGGATGGCCTAAAAGATCCCCCAGGCTTTCTAGCTAGCTAGGGGAACTGGCATAGTAGCAAGGATCTGTAGCTGCATTTGGGATGGGAGATGCTAGTAGGATGCCCAGTATCAGTTTAAAATTCACAGGGCTTAAATGCAAAATGAAAATTTAACTCAGAATATTTCTGGAAAATATTATGAATGATCAGCAGATATGTAAACCCAGGCCCTGGTCCCTATGCGTGCTACTTTCCAGTCTCTCCTCCCTACTCATTTTCCTAAGTCCCAATTCAGCAAAGCACGTGCTGAATTTTAGCCATGTGTTGAAGGCCCTTTGAAATCCTGTGACAATTGAATGTGTGAAGACTCGGGGCTTTCAACAAGGTAATGGCAGGTAATGGTAAGTGCACGCTCATGAACTTTGACGCATCAGAGTCTTATTTTGGGTCTGTTTCTGTTCCGCAGAGGTTTTACAAAGCTAAAAATTCATCTGTGTGTTGTTGCTTCGCTTCTAAACAGGAACTTTGTGGAGAATCCACAGAGAATAGCTCAGTCTGATGAACTTGGGTGTACAGGGTTCCCATGGGCTCTCAACAGCCTGCCTCAGCCTCAGGGAGACCTCACGGAGGATTAGCAAGCCCTGGGATTTCTGGTGAAATGCACTGTGGATTGGAAAGCCTCATGGAGTGTTTTCTTTCTAGCAGTAAGGAGGAGAAGGCAGATCCTTGGACCTTGCCTACAGAAAGCCCATCTCTGTTAAAGGCAGAGTCAAGCTCAGCAGTGACTTTCAGGTTGCTCTCAGAGCAGCGTGGACAGACAGACAGAGCCAGTGAAATGATACATGTACTGAGGTCCTACCTGGGAGTCCATCTGTCCACTGGGAGCCAGTTGGTTTGGACTCTGTAAAGCCATAGAGCAAAATGACACTTCCTTCTTCAAAATCTGGTATTCCTTCAGCTGCTCCATCTGCCTCACGGGGTGGAGAGCAAAACATCTGCCACTCTATGGCCACGCTAGGCCTGAGGTGGGAGCACTGCTGTCAGTCAGAGGCAGAACCGATTTTCACGTTCTGGCTCTGGGCAGATAATGGCTATGAACGTGTGCACAGCTTCCTGCGCCAGGCTGCAAGTTGGGAAACATTTGGTATCCTAGTCCAAAACTAATTAACATAGCTCTAACTTTGGACCTTTCAACACTGACTTGGAATATTTTTTGGAGGGGAGGGGTTTTCCATAAGTGGATTTTTCCTAATGAATAATGCCAATGAGCTGGTAATGCTTCAGCGGTTCTTTTCTCTGAATCTCAGGTCTACTATACCAAACAGTACACAAGGACTGTTGCAAGGCTGATGTACTGTATACATAAAGCATACATAAGTGTGTAAAACTGGAGATGATTTTTCCTAAGCCTTAATCTTGCACGTCCTTTCCAGGTGTAGTTTCTAGTGTCAGAATAACCGGGATCGTGCCATTGCTTAGGAATGAGAATGTAACAGAAGCATTTCTGAAGTATCTCTGAAGGAGAGCATTCATACCCCTACAAGCTCACACTCCAGGGAAGACAGACAAAAGGTGAGTGAAAGGAAGCATTTTTAATCCTGTTTTACAAAGAGGACACAGAGAGGCAAGTCACTTGTTGGATCATACAGAAAGTATATAATAATGTGGGGTAATGTAAAGGCCTAATTCAGTAGCTTCCATGACAGCTTCCTTTCTTTCTTTTTAGAGTGCTGCACAACTCTATTATATGGGAAATAAATATGCATTTTCTAAGGCCTCTATTCGGATATCTTTCCTGCATGAATAACAGAGTACATTATTTAGGAGAGTTTGATACTGTTAGATGCAAATTTGCAGTCAGCTGAAAAGGGGTGCAATTGGCTGCAGAACCAGCTGACCTAAAATTAAGCCTACCCAAGGCCGTTTGACCTTCTTCGTCACTTTGGGAATACACATGGTATTGTGTAGGAACAGATTGGGCAAAAGGAACAGGGAATTCGGTATTCAGTTAACTGTCTAAATCAATCATTTTGTGTGCACGAGCATGTTGCACTTCAATGGCAGACTGCAAGCCACATTTAAAAGCAGTAGTGAAAAGAGTAAGGTAGTACTGAGAATTTGCCTTTTTGAGGGATGGTGCCTATGGTATTTTCTTAGGCTGCATTTTGAATAGTAAAAGGATGGATAGTGAATCATTTAAAAACAAATCTTGTTTAGGTCTTTAGCTCGTATAACAGGATCTAATTTAACAGAGCTCCTTGTTAACTCGCTAAGGAAATTCGAGATTGGGGGATCAAAATGGCTTTGCATGCTGTCAGAAGGCAAGATGATGCATTGAGTTGTCTTGGAAGCAGGTGATTTCTTTTATTGATTCTTTCAAAAACATTCTGTGGATTTTATGGCTTTTACTTTTCTCACTTCATTTTCCATCAATCTATAATTAATCTCAGGGAATGTTTGTAGTGCATCACTGTCATTTGCAGGTCTGTGAGGGAGCTTTGAAAGCCTGTCTCTTGCAGTGAGACAAAGGAATGCTTCCCCCCCCCCCCCAAGATACCGGAGGTGTGAGAGATGAGTATCAGGAAGACCATTCTTGGCTCTTTCTGTACAAAGCGTCTATAGCCCCACGGATTTAAAGGCAAGGAATGAGCAGAAGGAAGGAGTGTGCATGTGCAAGAAAAAAGATAAGTGGGAACAGGAGAGGAAGAAAACATTTATTTAAAGAAAACAACCCAGTCCTTTTCTACACTGTCATGTTTAAACATGTATATGTTTAGGCACCTTTAAACATACAACTCAACCTGAAGTGAAGGATGAAAACAATGTTTGGCTTAGGTTTTGTGATACAATATCAATTGTAAGGTATGTCTTATGTATACTGTCACTGTGCTTGGATTCTAATAATAGAATACAATTATTAAACATAGATTAATACATTTATGTTTCATTAACCATAACTCAGAAATTCAGGGACTCAGAAGGCATTGGTGCTCCTTAAAAAGAAACCTCACTCTTTTCAAGTTTAGGAGCAAAATGAATGAAGACAGCAAGTTATTCCTACAGTAAGAAGAAACCTAATAGAGAGAAATTATGTCATGACAGTGTTGCCCCACAAGTTGCAAAGAAGTGACAATTGCTTGGATTTGAAAAGGAAGGAAAAACATTAAGGTACATATGAAATATGTATTTCTAAGCATCTTTCTAATGCATTCCATGTGTAGGGAGACTGTATTATGAGGTTCTGCACTGTGAACGCTTATTTTGGAGACTAAATGAGGAACACCCTGGAGGAAAAAGGCATGTTGCACACTGCTGAAAGCTAAACTAAGAAGGAGTCAAAATTCCTTGAAAACTGAGATACCCAAACTATATTCATCTTCAGCACAGATTTTTGTTCTCCTGCCTTCCCGAGGCAAGCCACACACTTGCGTTCTCACTTTGTAGGACAAATGCTTCATTCCCCCAGTCATCCTGGTAAACACACTATGTAGGTCTTCCTTCCTGAATCCCTCTCTCTTGAACATTCATGACTAGAATTGTGTTGAATTCTAGATGAAGTCTTACCAGTGTTGTATAGCAAGGCATTAACACTCTCCTATCTTTGCTGGAGTGACTTTGCCTGATAAATATTAGTTGCCTTTATAATGACCACATCCTACTGGTGTTTCTTGTTCATCCAGACTGACTAGCTACAAAAAGATTTTCCTCCTTTATTAATTCCAGCTGATTAGCTCTGAGCATACAAGGAGATTTTCTTTGTTAGTACTGTATATCATTACAGCTGTTAGTACTGCTACATTTTCTCTCATTTTTCCACTTCATTCTATAAGGTTATTTGGTTCTCTCTGCATGATAATCCATTTCTCCTTTCTGGTGATGTCTTTCAGGTCTGTGTCACCTGCACACTTTATTAGCAGGGCTCTGAGTATTTTTTCCTTGCATTAAGGTCATTAAAGAAAATCTGAATTACAGTATGTCCTAGGACCAAACCCTGAGAAGCTCTCCTAATAGCTTCCTTCTAGGTTGGAGGTTCCTTATTCACCACAGTCCTTATCATCTCCCTTTATTTCCTAGTCCACCGTATAATCAAGTTACTAATTCCTAACTTCTCTACTTTATCAGTTTCCTTGAAAACCTTACTGTTTTCCAGGCAGATTAGATCTAGTGTATTTTCCTTGTCTAGAAAAATCAGTTATCTTCTCAAAGAAAAATATCATCTGTATCTGGCATGATTGATCTTTTCTTGTTCACCAACCACGTTTCATCAGCCCTCATTCTTTTCAGCCTGTTACTGGTTCTTGAATTCTCCTATAAGGAAACTACTGTCACTTCCTATTGCTTTCATTGGAAGCTTCATCTAAGTAAAAACTTCAGGATGACATGAAAAGTGATTCTGAAATACTCTGTAAGAAAAATACAGAAATGGTTGCATTGCTTGTAGTATATTTTAACGTCTCTTTAATTAACAACCTTGATGGAAACCTCAGCGTTCAGACTGTACTGACAGTAATGCTAATACTGTGTAACAATTATAATAAACCTGTTTGGATAAAGAACACAAGGCTTTACAACAACAATCCCCATTACTAGGTAATTAAGTTGGGTGAGCTTTCTCTGTTCGTTTTGTAACATTTTTGGCTTATTTTTGGAGCAATGTAAGGGGACAGGATTATTTCAGTGTCTTGAGAGAAGAAGGGTTTGATTATTTTTGATTGTTTCAGGTAACGATTTTCAGGAAGAGGGAGAGTTGGAAAAAGCAGTAAGGAAACTGAAACATTTGCCTGTCAAAAACTTTTCAAAGTAAATGGCCAGCACTAGCATTTTCTGCTTTGAAACAAGTCAGTTTAATTAAATTATTATGGCCTTGATATGTGTAGAAAACAAAATTCTACAGACAATTTTCTAAAACTTGTATTAAAATATCAAATCAAATTTGTACCATGAACTTTGAAGAGATCTGTTCAGTAAAACTAGATAAATGGTGCCTCAAATGCCCTTTCTTAAGGCACCACAAAAGCCATTTTTTGGAGCTTGTATAAAATTATTACTTTTTTTTTTTTTTTTTTTTTTTTGCAATAGTAAAACTGTCTAGAGGGGAGGAAAAAAAAAAGTAAACAAATACTGAGGGAATTCTGTTTCTTATGTCCAAACACTAGCAGTAATAGAAGCAAGCATAAAACATTAATAAATCTATTCCAAAAGTCATTAGTCATCCGTGGTCACTGTTTAGCAACTGTATGGAAAAAATAATACAGGTCTTGGTGACACGAATGGCAAGTTCATCCAGAAGTTCTGTAACAGCAGTGGGAGTGTGTAGATAGACAATGACAGATGAAAAGCTCCAACCTAACATCTATCCTGTCTGTATGTGTTTGTCTGTTTTCTTTGTTTTCTGAACTCTAGATGTGCTCTATCTATTTGTTCTTTACAGATCTCAGAAGAAAGCATCTCTTTTAAATTCCATTATTGCTGGATTTTTGGCTTCTGCCAGAAACAGCGCAAGAACAAAGTTTTCGAAAGATCTCATTTTGCCTCCAGCTAAATTCACTAAGTGTCAAAGCAAGTGATTTATTTATTTATACAGCAAAATCAACTCGGTTTTAAAATCACTAAGATTCATACTGGGAGGAAAAAAAGTTGGAGACTAAGTTACATGCTTGGTTCTTATTTTATTTAGCTTGGTTCCCCTGTTAAATGTGACCCTGTGGCGGTTTATGGCCCCCATACATTATACAGTTTGAATGAAAAATGGACCCATTTGGCCATAGTTTCAGGGAATGTTTTCTAGACTTTTACACTGCTGCAAGTTTTATTGCTGCTATCGATGGGAGAAGATACCATCTTTCAAATAAATCTGCTCAATATTTACCAGCTGATTGTCTCAGCTTAGCCCTGTGCTTTCTATGCAATTTCAAATAAACCTTTAATGAAAATAAAACAGAAAAATCACTGTCAGCTGAGTTTTCACAAGTGAATGGTAATTTGGGGATTTCTTCTAATACAGTACCTATCTAAAAGAGTTTTGGGGGTTTGAGGGTTGTTTTTCTTTTTTTGGACTGCAAGTGCCTCCCTTTTCCCCCTAAAATCAGAACCAAGTAGATTTGGAGTGAAAAATTTCTGTTCTGTGACATTCTTATTGGATTTAAAAGACTTTTCACTTTTTACATGGGATCGAGCCCAGATCTTTCAAAGTTTTTGTGAATGAAGGGTATTAGTTTGGTGGTTGACATACTTACCTTAGATGTAGTAGGTTCAGATGTGAAATGTGTAAGGCCTTGGCCTTATGCATCGCAAATAATATTCTAGTCACAAAAGGCCACCTTTGGAAATCCAGGCTATTTTGCCCCTCTTCTCTCCCCAGTCTTGATGAGCAATTTTTGGCGAGACGAGTTAATCATACATCCTCTGTTTCCACAAAGAATTGTTTTGACAAAACCATGTTTCAATGGATTTCTTCTCCAACAAATCCAATCTGATTGTTCTGATACTGATACAGACACCCAAAATATGAGAAACTTTCAGATCATGGTCACTATTTATACATTTACAATATGAGATGACTTGGTTTTGGACAGCCCTCTAATAAATGTAGATCAAAAGAAACTCAGAAACAAAAAAAAGAAAACTTTTATGAGTTATTTCTTTAGTCATATCATAATGCAAAGTGTTTGAGAAACCTCCCAGGTACTTCACTGAACCATAACAACCCTGCCTTCTTGACGTTTTCCCTTTTTTCACCAAGGTAGATTAAAACATAAAATCCAGCATTCAACTACAATGTGTGAACATAGGATCACATAGGATTGTGAGTTCATAAAATCATAACTGCTTTATTACTGTTGTTCATGCAGTTTCATCTGTAATATGCACAAAGTATTGATATTTTTTAGTTAATAGGCCATTCTAGTAGAATTCAATGTGTAGTGATATAAATAAGAAATATTCTTTTTTCCAGTCAATGATGACTTATATAGGAAAACTCATTTCTTGTGTCTTGTTTGCAGCAGATGTGAAAGACAGGCCCTTCCCCCATAAAAAAAACTATTTGCTTTCTAAGTGAAGCTTCATGTGCTGCTGTCCTGGATCAGAAGGGGATGGATTCCCCAAGCAAATGCAGTGCATAGGCAAAGCTGCTATAGGCAACTCTGTGCAAGCCCTCGCAAGGCAGCGCAGCAGGTGGGATGGCACAAGTCAGTGGGGAATCTCTTAGTCCTCATTGGCAGGCATGTACTCAACCATGCCATGATGTACAACAGCCTGTGGAAGACATTCGAAAAGCATGCTGGAGCCCACGCTGTCCCCAGAGCACCTTGGTACTCTGGGGACAGAAGCGTAACTTAAAGTCACTACTGCTGCTGCTTCTTTCCCTGGGCTTTTCCTTTTTGAAACTGCTGAAAACCTGCAGTTGACTTCTTAATGGCAGCCACCAGGCATATTGTAATACAGAAGAAACAGGAATTTCCATTACTCTGTGAGCTGACTGCACTGGCAGTAGTCAGGCTGATTTCAGTTCCTAAAGTTTAAATGATCTTGAGAAGTAACTGTACTACAAAGTCCTCACTCCTTTGTCACTGTTCCTTGTCCTGACCTGAAGAGATCATCTGATGAGATGAGAGGGGAGTTTAGGAGACAGTTCAGCCCTTAGGCAATGCCAAAATGAATTCTGTAGTTTAACTATTAAAGAATCTGCTGCAAATAAAAATCACGGCTAGACTTCTCGGCAGGCCTAATTTGCCCAGATGGAGTATCTGCTAGCATATCTGTACTTCTCTCCTACCTATGCTGGCTCATTGGGGGATGGTGCCAGTGTGCCCGTGGTTGTCTGTGTTATGGTGTGTTAGCACACAGTCCCTGACACTGACTTCAAGTTCCGGATGTAAAATACATGCTGGTTGGTTTTGGGGTGCCTAACTAAATCTAATATAAAGGCTGTAATCTGGACTCTCTCCCATATCATTTCTCAATTTGATCCCAGGTTTTTTTCATGTCTTTTCAGCCTGTATGAGGCCCCATGTAGAAGCAGAGAACTGCAGCCACTTCTTATGCTCCTGCTTTAGACTAAGACTTTTCCTGGTTTCTAGACCCAGCAACCTAATTGTTGCCAAGCTCTGTTTCACAGTTAAAAAAAATTCTGCTTTTCACTGTTGTGCAATGAGGGGCAAAGGTATTCCACACATGATTTCTGAATTGATTTAGACACACTCTGAATAAAAAGTGTTAGCTTTATTTCCAAAAGCCTGCAAAGGAGCAGTCTCTGCCCTTGCTGGGGTTCTAGAACTAAAGCACAAAATTAGCAAAATGAGTATAACCAAGTTAGGAGAAGAAAAATCAACTGGGAAACAAAGCCAGCCAGGATAATCTACATTTTCTCATATTTCCCTGGAATGTGCATGTGATAGCTTTGTGGGATGAGCTCAGAAAAATCAATACTCCAAATGAAATATCATTGGAATCTTCTTCTCATTTCAGCTGTGGTCTCAGTGAGGAGTAATAACGTATCTATAAATAATGTTTAGCTTCAATCTCTTTTACAGTCATTCCAAACAGATGAGCAATCTTTGAAAAGCAACTGTAGAAGATGCACTTTTGCCTCTTAATCAAAAACATATAAAAATGAAATATATTGCAGTATTTATTGCAATGTATTACAAATCTTCATGGTGATCCCATACAGATGCTTCTTCTTCTCTGTGGCACCGACCTTCAAAAGTGATGATGTGAAAAGCCCTAGATTTTATGACAGCTTAACTCAGAATACATTACAGCTTCTATATTAATATGTATTTGAAGCTCTGCAATAAAGTTTAAATATGAAAAGAAACTCTGTACCTTGTGCTCTGCTATAAAGTTTAAATATGATGAGAAAGATGTTCATGGAGGTATAAGCAGGTTTTAACAATATTTATGTGAAACGAAGTTCCTTTTCTATATTTGTCTAGTATACAAATAGTTCTTTTTGGGTGTTCCATGAATTTTACATTTGTTAGGCAAGTCTAATTATCAACAATGTGAAGGGCACCAGAGAAGCGATATATAGACATGCATGATGTAGGTATATGTAGATATACCAGTCACTTAATAGTTAGGTTTGAAAGCAGGATTCCGAGACAAGAAGTGCCTAAGCAACAGTTCTTATACACAGGCTGCCTCAGTAGCAAACTTTGTGATTCAATCCTTTCAAATGAATTCAAGCAAACAGCTCTAATGCTGGTGAAGTTGAGACCCCAAATCCATTACAAGACAACTCACTGCATGTAAGAGTGAGCTAAAAATAATGCCTAGGATGAAGCTCTGGAACCGTAATGCCTTCTGAACTTCAGAGGGTGAAATGTTACGCTCATCAGTCTGTGCATGTTGAAAATTGTTCAGGATGCAGAGTTTAATGGACATGAACTGTATGCACTTGGGAAGGCATTTATGGACCGATTTTAGTTTTTAAACTCTGCCTACTGTATAAAAACCTGTAGTTTTAAAAATTCCAGATCAGAAGGAATCAGCTTTCTTATTGGGGACATGCTATTCTCTGTGCTGGACAGGATTTTTGTAGGGTATCATGTCACTGTTAATCTGACACTGTACAGAACTTACTTATTTTTCCTGAGTGGAACAAAGTTCTGTTACTTATTTATTTTGCTGGCTAAGTGAACTAAGAGTGACAAAAGACCCCCCAAAAAGCTTTTTCTTTCCTTTTTTTTTTTTTTTTCAGTTAACTTTAGAGGAGAATAGTTTCCAGAGAAAAGACAGAGGATGCATGAGAAATGCTGGCAGGATCCTGGCTGTGCACTGACTGCAGCAGGCTCATGGAGAAAAAGGAAGATGAGAAAGCAGGAAATCCCAGGCACCTAAATTTGTAGCTCTTCACGGAGCTGGGTTCACAGACAGTATCCCTTCCCTCATGTTGTTGCACGCCTGGGCAACAGCTTGGACTACACCAGATGGATCCACCTGCCAGGTCACCAGAGATCAGAGGGGAGGTATTCTTCAATGTATTTGACTGCAGCTTCTCCGTGTGCCACAGACATGGCTACAACAGATCTGCTTCCACTTTGCCCAGTTGCAGTTCTCCCATACCCTCAGATAACTCCCAAACTTCATGCTTTGCAGATGTGTTGGGCATTTAAGGGGGAGCTATATGGAGAGTTAAAGCTAAGTACCACACAATATATAAATAATGTACCACTCACTACATAATTTTGTAAAAATCCTGACAGCAACTTCAGACTGTTGTGCAGGGATGGCACAGAAAGATCCCACCACAGTGGGAAACTGAGCATCCAGGCCTGGGACTTGAGGGATATTTGCTGTTCTTGTCCCAGTCATGACAAGCTTAAGAGAGCTACAGAAGTGATTCCTCCCCATAGTCCCCCAGGGCCTCTGGCCCTTTCCCCTTGGAGCTGCTGTTTGACTCCATCCGTGGCAACCCCAGAACTAGACCACGAGCCATTATTGCTTCAACCAAGAACTTCAGGAACAGGCACTCCTCTCGTGCACAAGTGACCTCAGTGGTTACTGCTATAGCCATGCAGGCACAGTTCTCCAGCCAATTTAGGCTGCTCCCCAGAGACACAAGAATACCCCCTGCAAAAGGCAGAACTCTTCTGGAAACCATCGCTTAAAGTGGTAAGTTTTGATGCTGTAGCTGGCAGCATTTTGCTGCCAGGAGGAGGGGAAAAGATGAAGCAGAGTAGATGACGTGGAGAGAAGTTCACAGAGACTTTCAGGGAGGGTTTGGCCTCTGACTAAATGGTTTAAGTTATGTTTTGGTTTGGTTCTTTCCTAAGTTTCTGTATGTTGCTTGCCCTGCCTATCTTGTGTTGGTGTTTGCACATGCATGTATGTGTGTGTATGTGTGTTGTTTTGCTCCCATGTGTTACATGCCCATAGGTCCTATCAAGTATTGATTGTGGCTTTGCTAACACGGGCATTGCAGTGAGACAACTCTGGCTGAGATAATGCCCTCACCTCTCAAAGTAAGATCGCTGAACAGCTTTGGTTCTGTGATACTTCAGTCCTGCTTTCAGCCCATAGCTACGTCCAAGTGGGGACAGTGCACCCAAATCCACAATCCCCAACACAGAGACATAGACAGAATTAGAGGTATTTCTGAATAGCAGGTTGAAGAGAGAGACATGCAGAGGCGGATGTTCACCTGGCAGTCTTTATAAAAGAAGAACTTTGCCTGTAGGGCCATTAATGGTTTCCTTAGCATACCTGATGCCAGAAACTGGGTGTTCACCTCCTTCCTGGCCTGTGAGTAGCTCAGACTTTGAGAAGAAAAGGATGGTTCATGATGGAAGGGGACCCAACTGGGGAGGGAGGAAGGCATCTGTCTAGGATAGCTGCCACCCTCCTTTGCCTTACTCCAATGTGGTGGTCACAGGGTACTCAGTCCACTATCTCCTGATTCAGATACATGATCCCATGGAGGATGTGGATTGCTCTGAGAAAGATTTTCTGCTGTGGACTTTATGCAATGCACTGCTGGAAATAGTAATCAGTAGAGTGACTGTGCTGCAAGTCCAGAGAGGAGAATGGGGAGCTGTGGGAGATGAGGTCCATCATATCCATACCATACTGGGTTGCAGCAACCCATTCTGGGTTGTGCCTGAAGCAGATGAGTCTGAAGCAGCACTTGCTGCTTGAATGTGGCATAGTCACAGATGCAAAGGAGAGTGGGATAACTTCTAAACCCCAGAATCATGTCATGGAAGACATGTCAGAGTCACTCCAAAAGAGCTTGGAGACTTCTGTAATATGAATGTGGCTGTTGAACACACTCTTGGGCACTATCAGTTTAGAAATACTACCTGTGACACAATGACTGGCCTGAGCTGGTCCACTCCCCTTTTACAGCCTGTTTTTAGTGCATCTCAGTTCTTTGAAGTATAGCATATTATCCTCCTGTCTAGAACCAATTCTAATGTTTGTATTCTGCAGTTGCTCCTGGGGCATCTCTACGTGTCCTTTTCTGTGAGGTTGCAAGTTCAGCTTGTGCTCTAAACACCCAGTTGGGAGGAATATGGCTTCCATGGGCAGTGCAGTGCTGAGACTAAGCAAACAAGCTTAGAATATATTACCTCCTACTCGCTGCTAACACAACTGCCTGACTTCTGATTGCCTCTAAACATGGGGGAACTTACTTGTGCCTACTTACACATGATCATTAGATATGCTTCCAAGTTCGTGCAGTAGTCTTCGCCTTTGCAGAGGGAAAATATCAAAACAAGTCAGCTCAGTTCTTGGGCATGGGATGCATCTCTTAATCAGAGGTGATTAAGAGGGATAGAGAAGTAGCACCATGAAACCTATGAAGTGAAGTAGCCTATGCACATTTTAATATATACAAATCATACAAGTTCATGAATAAAATTCAAGCCTGTGAGAAGGGGTAAATAAAACATATTTCCTGTCCTTCTCAGTTCAAGCTTAATAGAGATGTTAACAGTATGTAAGTCTGATTAAGACCTTTTGCAAAGAAATACATTTTATCCCCTGTATGTAGCACAATGCAATGAGAAGATATAAGAATGTCCTTTAAACCTTCCCCGGAAGGGATTCTGCTATCTGTGGATCAAGGACCAAAAGATCCGAAAAAGCTCTTTGGTACCTAACATTCAAGTGAAGTGCAATTTAAGAATCCCAATCCAAGAGCAAACAATTCACACCCTTTTTACTTAACTGATCAAATGTCTGACCATTTCTCTAACCTCTCAGACAGGAGCACATATGCAAGTTATTACCTAATAAAGGGAAGCTACTTCCTCCCAGCTGAGACATAACAACTGCTCCTTCTCTGTTACAATGTAAAATAAATCCTGAAGAGTTTTCCAGTGAACTTCATTAGTCTGCTTTGAGAAGACCATGCCAACCGTCAGCTAGTGACTGAAGTTACTGAAGGCAGTAACTTTTTACAGTGAGCTAACATCATCAGAAGCAGTTGTCTGTTTTTAACAGTAGTTTCTTAGGTTCCTAAAAATCTGGTGCATGGAACTGAGGAGTAGGAAATGGCAAAGTACCTACCATCTACTGCAGAGAAAGTCTCTAAAGTTGATTAAAATATATCTTTAGAAGACTGTGAAGTTTATACCACAGTGAAAACAAGCCTTGCTATATAGCCTGAAATAACCCTGGAGTATGATGACCCGAGATTTAGGCAAATGAAGATGAAAGAGGATAGCACCTGTACAGCTACCAGTATGGGAATTCCAGGGGAAATTGCTTAAGGGAGGAAGGGCTGACACTGCAGAAGGAGTCATGTGTTTTCTAGACCTGAAACAACAATATGTTCATTAACCTTTGGCAATAAAACTGTAAACAGTAAAACTCTAAGTAAGGAGCAGGCACTCTGTCACAGTGCCTGAGGCGGCCAAATGGGTAATGGAATATAAGCTAAGCCATTCCCTAGAGAGAATCAAGGTCTGTGAATATTTCTCTTTTTACAAATATGGCATCTAGCCAAAGGCTAGAGAGACTCAATCCAGAGAGGAACAGCCATGGCAGAACAAGCAGAGACAACATAAGAACTGAGTTTCCCTAAACAACAGGGAGAAAAGACAGAAAAGACACTTAAAGACTTTTTTGGAGACTACCCAAAGAGCAGAATCCCTGGAGGAAGCAAAACAAAAAAGCCCAAGAAAACGAGCCAGGAGGACCTTTCCAAAAGTGCAGGCACAAAGTGCTTATAGGTGGGATTTCTGAGAGGGTGGCAAGAATGGAGCTAAGAAAGATGATGAATTTATGTATGCAGGGGAGAAAATTGAATCCAAAATTATCTGTGAGAGAACAGTCAGCTCCAGAAGGACCTATAAAATCTGCCTTGGTGTCCATGGGATTCTGGAGAGAAGGAAGTGGAGCTGTCTCTACTCTGAATTAGGGTTCAATATGCAACCAGGAGGCCAGACAGAGACAGAGAGGTTGGAGGCAACAGAATTAGCTGATCCAGAGCTGCTCCTTCCAGCTAGACTTATGGGAAGGGTCTGCAGACAGGTGATGTGCTGGCCTGGTGTGAAGGAGCTGGAGAATAGGAAAAAGGGCATCACTATAAGCGCATGGACACCATAACTTAACCCAGAAAGAAGGCTGCACTGTAAAGAGGACAGTGAGCCAGGGTGGCTTATTATCCAAGAGAGAGGGTGAAGAGAGAAACACATCCATGTATCACTGTAAGAGCCTGTCCCTCTGTCATGTTTGTACTGGAGGGAAGGCACATGACAGAGTATCTCTTTCATTTCTTTCACAGTTTATGCGCTTGGTGTCTTTTTGAGATGCAAGGGCAGGTGCACCCCTGGGCAGGGAGAGCTGATTGCTTCTGGCCTAAGAAACTGAGTATACAATGTGGGGAGCTAGAGGGTCAATGGGGTGCAGAAGGACAAGCAGCAAGGGGCTTGCAGCAGGAGCGTGAGACTGCTGGGCAGAAAGCAGGGAGCAAACAGCCTGATCTCAGAGAAACTTCTTATAGGCCAAGGGAGGGTGGTGGTTATGCGGGGTTTGCAGCAACTCAGGAAACTATTGAATTGACTGAAATGAGTCCTGCAGGAAGGACCCGCCTGCTTGCTTGCTTGCTTACACACACAACTTACTAACCTTGTCACTATTAGCTTTTTTGAGGCAACTTTTCCCAAATTTAAAAGCCTTTTGGTCTTTATTGTGGAGTTCTCTAGAACAAAAAGACCTAGGCAAACATACTGTTAGGGCCCTAAGAGCACTAATAAGCCTTAATTGCCCTGATCAGCCTCACCTGGGGCCTCCACCCACACACTGCCCGTTGGCCCAGGAGCTCCATTTAAGCTCAGGCCTTAGCTTCTACTCCCTTTTTGAGTTATGCTGTGGGTGTACTTGTGTCTGGGCTTGTTTCCTGCTGTCCTGGCTCATTGGCTGATTTTCCTAGGTGGACTCTGGAATGAAGTTGTTGGTAGTCTTGTCTCTAGGCCTGCTTTGAAGTCTGTCTCCTGAGTGGGTGCTGGACATACATTGCAGCCTTGTTTCCAGTCCTGTCTCTGGCCTCGTGTCCTGCTGCTCCCAAATGGACTCCCTGGATGGATTCTGAATCTGGCTCATTCCCTCACCTTGTCTGAGACTGTTAATGGTGCCTGGACTGTGGGACTGCTGCCTGGCTGGTGAGGGCACTGCCTATGCTGTGATCACCTATGGCTCCTGGTTTGTCCTTCCCTGTGGAAGCCCTGTTCTTGCTGTTCCCTGGTATCTGCATTGAGCTTCTGATGAGGTAATGGTCCCAAAATGGCACCACCAAGGTATTTATGGATTCTTGCAGTTCCTGATGAGGCAAAACTTTCTGGGCTTCTGCAGTGCCCAAAATGTAGTTTGACTCTCATTGGGCCTATACCTGGTTCCAGAGTTCACATTAGAAAGTCCTCCTGGGTTGTCCTACCTGAGACAGTCAGCAGGACGCTAGTAGTGGCTAGAGGTTCCTGTGTGGAGTAGGTGGGCCTCTCCATGCAGAAATGGAGAAAGAAAGGAGTCAGCTTGTGCTGCAGTCTGGTGATGGACAGTGAAAGCTGGTCACATACAGCAGAGTTGAGCATCCAAGGACAAAAGTTGCAACTTTACACCTAGATATGTAGTTGGACTCCATGCTTTCTCTGACATGTTGCAAGAGAGGGGATGTGCCACACAATAGTAAGTGAACTTATGGAAGTGTGATATACTCTTGTGTTAGCCCTAGTGACTGTATGGTACAAAGCCTGGTTCTTTAAAGAAGTGGCTTACACCTAATTTTCATATAGGGCCTTACAGTCTGTGGGAGCACTAAGAAGACTAGAGACTTGCAGTGACTCTTAAATTTGATTAGTGTCATATAATCACAATGAACAGGGGTGCAATAGCAGAGTTACTATTTCAGAAAAAGCACAGCATGCTGATAAAGTTGGTTCAGTAGGGCCTAGAAGCTGCTACTACTCCAGCTGCTCTAACTAGAAAGTGGGAAGGTGGGAGGCAAGTGAGAGCAGTGGGACTCATCCTGCTTGTAGCTGGGAAGGTCTATATTCCTTGGGGGTGTGTGCTAACTTTGTGGAGTTAGAGCTGTGCATGTAATACCTGAAGAGCAGCAGCCTGGGTTATTGTGCAGTGTTGCAGGTTTATTGCCCACTAGTTTGTTGTGCCTGCCCTGGCAAGCATTTCTCCCTGAACAGTGTGTGATACTGCATAGCTGTTCCACAGTTCCCCTTTGTGTGGGTGAAGGCATGAAGGGGTAGGGGTTTCTGGAGTATTGCTCTACCTCCAGGAATTTAAGTCCTACTGCTGCACCTCTGGCTGCTGTAGAGTCCCCCACACCTGTCTCCCCTATGCATAACCCTCTTGCTGCCAACTGTATACTTCCCCTTTCTGCGCTCTCAGCAACATGAATATCCATGTTCATTGGAGCTCACCCGTCTGCTTTTAGCAGAGCAGTAAAGGGACATTCAGCATTGCTTGGTAACTGTTTGATATTAAAAGCAATTCAGAGCCCTTTCCATGACTTTTGTTGGCTGTGTGTATTACTGAGGGGAAAATCTTCCAAAATGAAGGTAATGTAAAAGGTTTGGTAAACTCCATTTGAACACACAGGCTATCTGTTGTAGTTAAGTGTTAAACTACAAATGAGTAGTGATGATTGTAGCAATTTGACGAGTCAGAATGAAGCTTCATTGTGACAAGCATTTCAGATCTTAAACCTAAATGCATCTGTGATGTCCTGACTGAGGGGTGGAATGTACCAAGACTAATTGACTTGGGAGAATAGTGAACAGGAACATGAAGCTGAAGAGCAGTGTCGTGATTGCGGGCTAACCTGAATAGCAGGTACTTGCACTGCAGCTTCTGTTTAATGCATTCTGTTTTTCCTTAGTCTTATCCTCTCCTTGAAGGTTTTGCTAATTTTTCTTCATTCTGTCTCTCTGTTCCTGAGGTGAGACAGGCAGCTGCAGTTTTGCTGTTCTTGGTGTTTGCCTGCCCTTGCCCCTTTCTCCAGGGGGCCCATTAAGTGCTGAGAGATTCTTCATCTCTGGATTCTGGGCTGGGTAAAACAGCAGAAAAACTTTGCACAATGCCTGGAGGTAGTGCCTTTCAGGCACTGCCATTGCTGGGTGGTGCTCTTCCAGAAATATTTTTCCTCTGCCCATTGTTTTGTTCCTGATTGCTCTTAAACCCCCTTTAGTGGCACAGAATAATCTAATGGCAGCCACTGCAAGTATTTTCAATCTGCAGGGGTACAATTTTCACCTGCTGCCTCAGGAGAGACTTGGGACTGCTGCTCTTCCCATGGCCATTAGTGTCTGTAGTGCTGACCTAGTGATGTGGCTGTTTGAAACCTAGTTAGCGGGGGTGCCTGATGAGTTGCAGTAAATTAGGATGTCTCCCATGGGGACTGGCTCTGTCTCCTCCTGCCCCGTTATTCATTGTTTTAATAACTTCCCTGACCCAGAGGTTATGGAAGCCCTGTAGTAGTCTCTGACACTCTCAGCTGCAGAGACCTGCTGTCTGACACATCCCACCCCGGATCAGTTCTTTGCTATTTAAAAGAAACTGTGTTGCTAACTCTGCCAAGACAACTAATAGTCTGTCTTTTGTGGGTGTAACTTTTTTAGGGCAAGATTATGAATAGCAGCACTTCTTGTCTATATGATCTTGATGCACTGAATCTCTTGAAGGAATTTTTCCAGTTTCTGGGTTTGGATGTTTTAGGAATATGCAACTGGGAACAAACTCTGGATGACAGTATCTTAGTGTAGTATGACTAGATGTGCTTCCAGATGTTAATCTTGTGACTTGGGCCTATCTTTAATGTTTGAGTAATCTCTGTAAGAATGCCAATAATTGTTTAAGCCTGTATCCCAAAGGAATCCTTTTAAGCATAATGGAAAGTTCAAAAAGAGCACAGCAGGAAAATATCAAGCAAGGCAGCACTCAGCCTGAATTATTATGAATTTTGGTTAATCCCACTGTGCACAATTTGCCCTTATTTTAATCTGTTACATTTGTAAACAGAGCCTTTATAGCTTTCAGTCTGTTTTAATATTTGAGAGAGCCAAAGATAGTAAAGCTGACTTCATACATTTTTAAAGATGTTTCTTAAAGAAATTAATTTTGTTTAATAACCTTTTTGTATCTCTTATGATCATATAGCAAATATGAACATCTGATTTAGGAAAAAGTCAGTGTATGGAATGGACTGAAAGAATGTTATTTGTCATCAAAATGACCTATTTTCAGAAATCACTCAGCAGTTTGTCAGAATGAGGGATTTAACTAACCAAGACTCGATTTTTAAACTGTAAATGGAATAATTTCAATCTCTTTGACAGGTAAAGCAAACTTCAGTGCATGCTACAAGGATCCAATGTCTTCTCAGCCACCTGAAATTACCTTTAGTCTCAATGGTAATATCATGTAAATTGGCACCAATTGTACAGCAATCAATCAACAGTTCCCTCTTGCCAAATAAAGCAATGTATTTCTATCACAGGCACATGGCTTATTGACAAAAGTCAGGCTTTAAAGCAAGAGGGAAGACTTGCATGAGTTAAGACAATTGTTGCCTACTTTGTGACTCTGGAAATAAGTTTAAATGCTTTTTAGGACTAAAGAGACTTCATCCCCTGTACTGCCCAGCTACCCTTGAATAACAGAGCTTTTCTGGTCTTTAGACTTTGACCTAGACTTTCCCACAATGATATCTTCCTCTCCACTGCTGGTGTATGAGATGATGTTTCTCAGATGTTATCCACTTGAAAGACTGACATTGATTATTCAGAATAGGCAAAGCACTGGTCCAAAGTGAGGTTACGCTCCAGAAGGAGGCCAGACTTTGGGCTGTTTAGAGAAAGAAAATGGCAGGTGGCAGATTGGAGACCTTGGAACATGGGAAATAAGTTACCAGTTGCAGGGGCATATCAAGTGAAACACACCAGACAGTAGATTGGTATTTGGGGAAGATGAGAACAGGTTTTAACAAACACCCATTAGAAGCACCCAGAATAACTTTTTTCTTTAAAGTAAAACAGACAAACATAGGATAGTGATAGATTTGCAACTTGTAAAACTCCATATTCTATACCTGGAAATGTTCAATCATGCTTACCTGAGCTGTCGACTATGTGGCAAAACCACAAGTTCATGCATATGTGCCAAAGCTTCCTTCAAAGAGGTGACTGGGCATTATCATCACATAGTGATGGATTGCTGTTATGGCTGGCTTCAAATCAAGATCTAATAATGATCTCACATTGCTGATCTCTTTCTCTGTCTCTCACTGATTATACAAAATGTCTGTCACCTTATATGAAATAGAAGGTTCAGGGTATGGCAGGCTTCACACTGAGATTTGCACATTGCTTTTTCCACTGATTAAAGTATTTTGCTCTTGGCTGAAATAAGGATCTTTTAGTTCTTAATGGGGGGGGGGGGCGGCAGTGGGCGGGCGGCAGGGCAGGCAGGCAGGTAGGTGGCAGAGGAGAGGAGGAGGAAAAAACAACCCAGACCAACAAACACAAAAGCCTGCATTGTTCTGGGAGGGAACAAGATGAGCCAGAAATAACAGACAGGGTAAGAAATGCTAGTTTTTGCCAGCCACTGTTTTTTCATGCAATTGCAGTGTGAGGTGGTAAAATAGGCACTTGACTTGAGACCCTGGATGTGTGTGTTAGACTAAATGATAAACAACTTCAGTTGCACATAGAGAAAGAGAGGCTTTGGGACTTGAACTTGAAATGGTAATTTATGAGCAGTTTTCTTCCCTTCCTGTCTTAAGTGTTTGAGTCTTTTTTATAAATATGTAGTTTCTCTTTTTTTTTAATTAATACTTTAACCTAGCTAGAGGTAAAAATGATTACGTTACCTGGCTAACAACAAGAAATTCATATGTACATCTGTAGCAACCTGAAACTAAGGCTTAGCAACTCTTTGTTGCGCCTGGGGTCTCCATACCTTTCTCCGGGATACCCAAAGAGTAATAAAGTATAGCTCCGCTATTTTGTATGGGCCGATGTAGGAAGTGAAAATTTCAGAGATCAGTATGGGAGAAGCATTTTCCAGTGACCACTACTATCCAGGTAAGCTCCCTGACAGCAGGAAAGTAGGGAAGATGAAGTTCCTGGAACAGCTTGTAGCTAGGGATTTTTTGACACCTAGAGCAGAGAGCTGACACTATGGACAGCAAGTTGCAGTGCAGTTAATTGTGCCTTTTGTAAGTATTTAAGACTTCCTTAACTCAGTGTAATACAGTTAGTACAAAGCAGACTCAGTTTCTGTGATACTGTAATGGACATGAAGTTTTTTGAAAGTATACTTTCTCTAACTGTAAAACAGTAGTATGTTATAAACCTCTGCATAACCTTATCCTGACTCTAAGCAGGATTTCTCAGTGTGGTCCAGTGCTCTCAGTATTAATGTATTAGGGCTACAAATCTCCTCTAATTTCTTGTAGGAGTGAAAAACAGTGTGGCTCAAGTGCAGTAATCCCTACAGGAGTCTATGCAAAGTTTATACACACAGCATGAAGCTATGCAGGACTTGCAGACTTCCCAAGAGTACCTGCAGGGTTTATTGTAATCTCTTAAAATTCCTATAAACCTTCTAATGTCTGCTAGGATTCCTAATGGCTTTATAACATGTGTTGAAGTCCCATTGAGCATGGGGCTCTACTGTAATTTCCAGATACAGCAGCTTTGATTGGAGACCCTGTTCTAATAGTGTTTTTTCCTTGCCTTTCCATTGATTAGAACAGCAACATCCCAAATCATTACTTCCATTTCTGGGCATGCTGATTTCCAAACTGTGGTGCCTCTTTTGCTTATTTATGCATTATATTTATACATGTGTAATAGAAATGGAGCAGATGGGACATTATCTTGCTGTATGTTGATACTAACCAAATAAAGTAGCTACAGTTTGGTAATTAGTATATAAGAACAGATATTGGAAAAACAATTAGATATAAAGTATGCTATGGCAGATCCCCAGTTCTAGAATGGCTTGCTTAATCACTTTGTCTCAAGAGTATGGAAAACTTCAGTGGTGCTATTTCTGAGCAAAAAATGTGATAAAGGATGTACCCAGTAACATTTAACTAAAACTACTTGACTCATGGATGAGCACTTATGTCCCACATGCAGATTTTTGGTGTAAATGAATACCATAATTGTATTGCACCTAATTATTCCATATTCAAGGTGACTCTCAGGTCAGGAAAAAGTACAGACTAGTTTTTTTTTAAACTGGCAGGCTCTTTAGTTGCGTGAAAAGCAGAAAGTTCAGCAATTCTGGTGTTCAAGTGTATTTTTTCTATGTGCAAAATGTTTTTTCTTGGCAATAGTATCTTTCAATATGGGAACAAAAAAGAAAAGGGTAGAACCTAATACCATTTTGATCAGTGTTATAGCTTGTATGGTTTGCTTTTTTGAAGTGTTTGCAATATGCTTTAGTCATGTTGACGTATTGAAGTTTTGACCTCTTTCGATTTTTTTTTTTATTGTAGCATCTTATTTTAAAGCTCTGGTTCTACAAGGTAACAAGATTAGTCTTCTGCACTACAAGAGTGAGCAAAGAATGATTGAAGACCATCCTGGGATAGTTTGAAAGTGCTTTCTAGTTATGTGTTAGACAGCATTGCAAGTTGAAAGTATTTCTCCATAGGAGTAAAGCTACAATAGCATGACATTGCTTCAGAGTTAGTGCAGGTATCTCTACAGAGCTCTGCACTGTGGTGTTGACAGATTTATTCACAGCTTTGAACACATTTCATCTGAACTTGTTGATGCCTCTTTTTATGTTGCTGTGCAAACTAATCTTTAAAGCTCAATGGAGCAAGAGGCAAAGATGCCTGTGTTGTCTGTGGCCTGGCTATTCCTGGAAGTAGATGTAAATGAAGGCCTTAGTGCAGACTGATTAGTACAGCTGTGCTGCATGTGTCTGATACTTGCAGTGGGAACTCTGCACTGTGTGTACACACACAGGTCATCAGTAACTTGCTACTATCTACTCCATATATGATGTCCTACGTATCACTGGCTGTTTACTATCTGTAAAGCCCCTTTGATTAAGATTAAGGACCTACAGGTAAGTTACAAGAAAGGCTGGCTTGCACCCCCTGGCTATAGGGGAGGCTTCACAGAGGGAGCTTAACACATTCTCCATCACTTGAGGATATTTTCTCCCAAGTTAGGGGACCTTCATGATGGGTCAGCTCAGCTGGGTCTGGGACTGTTTTTACCAGGGTCTTGGTACAAATAGCCGTGGTGCTGTGAGGATTCTTCAACAGCCATTCATCATGACCTAACAGCAAACCACTTGGGAGGAAGTGGGCATGACACAGTGGTTAATCATTTTATATCTGGTAAACCTGGTTCTCTTAAACCCCCTTGCTGGGATGCACTGGGATAAGTGAGATTTGTGCCCATGCAGCTCTAATATAGTTGGAAGCAAAAACTGGCAGCTTCGGCCTATGCATATCATAGTGAAGCTACTGCACCTTCTGTCTGAAAGTCTTGCAGAGTCTGTTTGCATAGATTTTTCCTGACAGGCATAATTACATATAATGTTATTCATTCTGTTTATAGAACATAGCATGGGATGATACAGTTATTGCTTTAGAGAAGTTTGCAGTCTTTTCTGAAGCAGTTTTAAAATATGATTCATGTGAAAATTGGCATTTGCAGACTTAATGCCAATTTTCACATGAGCTATATACAGACTTTATAGCTAGGCTTCCTATCCCTAGGAGTCCTTCATTTGGTTGCATTTTAAAAATACGCTTTCTAGACAGTAATAAGAAAAAGGATGGAGAGGGGAAAATAGAAGAGTTTGCTTCTGAGAATAACAGCACAGAGCATGATTCCTTTTCTTTACCTCTGAATCATGGTGGTTTTATATTTACTTTTGTATTATTTTCTCTGTCCTAGTTCCATTTAGCACACAGGGTGTTCTGAGCTTAGAATATCCTGAACTCTTTTCTGCAGCCCTTTGGAAAACCTGATCATTTTCTCCTGAAAGTTTTACTGTCAAAATATCTCATCTGCACTCTGTTTTTGCCCTTCATCTTTTGATGCTTAAAAATTAGGTGAAATATATCAGTCTGTAGGAGTCTGATAGCAGAGAACTAGGGCCTGCAAGGGTTTTCTGTGTGGCCAGATCTGTGAGCCCACTGCTGGGCTAAGTCTGAGATGGAACCAGAATATTTGTGTAAGGATCTCTCTCAGAAGACTCAACTGGAATATTTCCTTGCTGTGACAATTAAACTATACCTTCTCCAGGACAAGAACATATTCTTCAATAGGATCCAATATTTCATTCAACCTCCCACCCCAAATCAACCTATCTCACTATTTCATTCCTATAACTAATTTCAGTCATTTTAGCCTATAGGAAGCATACAGCATTTGGCCAGAACAAAATATAAACACTCTAGAAAATTTTGTAATGAAAATCAAATGAGCTCTTATGGAAGAGGAAATATAGAATCCATAGGAATGTCTAGGTTGGAAGATATGTGTAGAAATAATCTGGTCCAACCCTCTTTTGGAAGCAAGGTCTAAGACTGTTATTCAGGGCCTCATCAAGCTAAGTCCTGAGTATTTCCAGTGAGGGATATTCTACCACTTCTCTGTGCAGCCTTTTCCCATGTTTAATTGTTCTAACAGGGAAGAATTTTCCTCGGTCCAGACAGAGCTACCTCTGAGACATTGTTATTTACAAAATTTGTAAGTAAACTGATTTTACCCTCCCTCACCCATTTTTTTCATAGACATCATTGATTCATGTTGTCATACTTGATATACTCACATTCCCTAAATCACCAGGTTGCATCTCCATGTGGTATGACCAAGATAACTTGTGTTACACAGGACAAGGGATGTTGGTTGTCCAGACCAACTCATTGTTGGGCTTCTTGGTGCCTGACATTTTTTTTTTAAACCAAACTTTCCTATTTTAAGTCAGCAGTTGTTAAAGATGGCCCTCTGCCCAATATTTATAAGGACTGAAGCAAGCAAGATCCTGAAGCAATGAGCAGTAACCTTGCTTGTTTTCCTTTGTCTGTTGGAAATAGGTCTGCTTTCTTCATGGGGTAGCAGGAAAAGGAAGGGCTTATGTGATGGCTGCAGCCTTGTTGCTGTCCTTCTGTTAGGATGCAGGATCTTCTGCAGATGAATCATCTCTGCTGTTGTCTTATCTAAGTACAGGTCTTTGGTCTTGATATTAAATAACATTCCTTAGTCTTGCTCCTGAGAGGAGTGTCTTGGGAATCATAGCCTCTTCATCAAAACAGGCTGTTTTTAATCCTTGTCATGCTTTTTCTTGTGCTTACACACAAATGCATGCACTGCCACTCATTTCATTGATACCAATCTTAATGTTTCCGTTACAAATATCTACAATTCAAACTTGGGGCAAGTTGGTTGAATGAATGTTACCCATCCTTCTCTGGTTTATACATGTTGATGAAAATGAATATCAATATATACAAGAAACATTATTGCCAGTGATTTACTGCCACTCTCTCTGTTGGAACTGTCCATAAACCTCTTGAAAAACATTCAAACATCCTTGTTTCTGTTGAAGGAAATCAATTAAATATGACTGGAGGAAAAGTATTCTAATCTGTAACTGCAATTACAGTCCAATATGTGACAGTTTCTCTCCACTAACCTATTTCTAACACAAGCTATGGTAGAATTAGTAATGTTAAGATATTTTTATTTATCTTGCTTAATCCCATAGCTCTCTGAAACCACTGCTCTTTCTGTCACTTTAACCTTCTTTCAAAATTTGCCCAAGCATACTTATTTTTAACTCATCTTTCAACAATTGATTAGAAGAGGTTCCAGAGATAAAAACATTGTTTTTAATCAGTTTGAACTTTAGTTTGAATCCATAATGCCTGAAAATAGGAAGTACTACTTGCCTTTATTGAACCAAGGGACCTTTTATCAAAGTCATCAAAAATGTCACTGGCTCAATGTGAGGAAATTATCTAAGTGTAAGAGCTAGGCCACTGCTTGATTTGTTGAAGAACGGATTAAGTGAGAGGACTATTTTTATAGCTCCCCTCAGAAAAAGTACTTGGAGAATGATGTGGCTTTTTAGCACAGCTAAATACAATAAAATCTATCTGTCACACTGGGAAATAGTGTTTTCTATTAAAAATAAACAAGTTAATTACATTAATCTACTGAAGTATGACATTGACTGAGTAATAAGAGATCTGCTTTTAACTAGTTTATACAAAGGATGAAATTTTGAGGAAAGTTATTCTTACCTAGACCAAATTTCCACAGAAGATAGTTGGGAATTTGTTTACTTAAATAACTACTTTAATACTTGGTCTGGGGTATTCTGTGCAAATCACAGGATGATTATGTTAGTAGGGAAAAGGAAATTCCAGATGCAAAATACCTGCTTACACAGTAGCTCTGTAATCCTTACCCATGTTCTAAAGCATTTCCTCTTGTTTCCCTGTGTGTCCAATGCGGGTCTGAATTCTTGCCCTTGTACAAGTGTGGAATCCAAGCTGCTGAGAAACGGAATTACTTCCTTCTTGTTTTCAACAGAGACCCTAGAAAAGGGCTTCAAGTGGAGTCCAGATTATCTGTGCCTTCCTTAAGAGATCAGTGCTTTGCAGAAGAAAATTCTGAGGCTCCCTCTTTAAAGGAGCAAATGGACCTAGAGGGAAAGGAGGACAGCAGTCCTGTGTGCTGAATGCTTCCCAGTCAGCTGCCACTCATGTTGGGGGGTGAACTGCATGTGTGAAGCCAGTTCATCTTCTCTATATTAACAAAGGTTGCTTCAAAGCAACTGTGCCTTCCTACTTAAGTGTGCACTAATCTCTGATTTTTCTCTTTTGGAGGAGAATGCCAGCTGCCCCTAAATGCTTAATATACCTGGCACTAACCAGTGGGGAGCTTTCTGCTGCAGTTTAGCTTTAAAAAAAAGTGGAGCTCTTGGCACACTTGAAACTTTCAGTAGAAATCTCATGCAAGGGAGGGCAGCATCTTCTCCTCCTTCCTTTTACTTCCCACCCCTTGGTCCCTGTATTGCCTACACAGAAAGTGTGAAGTAGGCTTTGTTACTGGGCTTTTTTTCTGTCTCTTCCTAAGCCATGAAGTCTTGGCTTCTAGAGAAAAGCAGGGCAGGCTTTTTCCTGAGCACATCCAACAGTAGTCTCTGGAAGATATTGTAAAGCTGGAGAAGAGTGGGGAACAGTACTGCTGTACCCTCATCTGTCATATACATAATCCATATAAACAGTACTTGAGTTTTCAGGGGTTCCCTCTGCAGCTTGTTGTCTTCTTGCTCCCTTAAACCTCAGCACAGGCTTTAAGGACCATGATTTTGACCTAAAGTTATGGCTACTTGCACCCATCTCCTGAAGAGAAAACAAACAATTTCTCTTATAGCAAAGCTGTAATAAAACATACCTTGAATGTATCATCCCAGGACTTGCTGCTGCTTTAAGAAGGTTCACACATGCTGTCCCAGCTCCATGGTTATCTGCACTCCTAGTCATCTGCAGCCACATGTTATCCCCGTTTACCTTTGTATAATCAAGGTTGCATGGCATTTGCTATTTTTATTTTGTCAACAAACTAAGACCAACCTTCACATCTCCTCTGTACCTCCTGGGTCTCCATTGTATATTCAGTGTTTGTTCAGTCCCTGTGGATAAAACTGCAGAGTGCACAGAAGAGGTGGAATTTCTCCTTATAATCTAAATTGCTTGCATTCATTAGTTAAGATACCTGACCTCTGTGGTAGCTCGCTGGTAAAATTTTCTTTCAGACCTCTTATTACCTTTTCACTGTTTCCTATTTTTGATCTAATTTTCTATCCTGAAGCTATTATTTTAACCTATGTACCATAACTCTCTGCCTTATTCAATTATCTTCAGTGTGGAAACTTATTACTCTGAAAATAAAGTGCATGAAACACTACAGTTCCCTTGCTCCTGCTGTAGCAGTAATACCTCTTCAGAATGAAAGTGAGTTAGTTTAAACAGGACTCTTATGAGTCCACATTGGGTTTTTAGAATCAAATTATTCACATCAAGGTCTTTCATAATACATCCTTCAAAACCTTTCTTCTCCTACCCCCCCCTTCTCCCTTAACTAAGCTAAGTAGGCTATAATTTGCCACAATATATTTTGTGGCCTTTTTCTATTTTCTTTCAATAGTGGTTGCAAGTTTCCTGTTTTCCAGTCCTCTGGAGTGTGTCCTGTGACTAGAAAACAAAGCTCCATCCTTTTTGTCCTCTGGAAAGTTTGGTGCAAAATAACTGTTTAACAAATCTGCCATCTTCATCTTTGTTGCCAATTCCCTACTATCATTTTTTAGTGGATCAATTTTCTCGTTTATGGCCTGTCAACTGAGAATATATGTGAAGAGTCCTTTATTGTTAGTTGAACATTCCCTGGCAATTTGGGTGTGTTTTTTGTTTTTACACCTCTAACTTGAAAGAAATATGAATCCAGTTTAGCTTGGTAGCAAAAGTAAATGGCAATTAAAAACGTCAGGCATTTTTTTTGATTGCAATTTGAATAACAGTTCTACTCTATCATTAGAGGACAGCCCCAATGAAGCTAAAGGAGGATTGCATGCTTCTGTATTTTTGGATATTCAGATCCACATCGAAGGCTTATGGCAGACCGCTGCAATATCATCAAAGTGCTGGTGCATATCCCACCCTCTGATCAAAATGCTCTGTTCTTCTTGATACTGGTGTAGACAGAGGCTCTTCTGGAGCCCCTTCCATGACTGTGTGGGGTAGAGAGCTTCAGAGAGCCTGTGAGTGCAGAGCATGTAGTATCTCCAACCGGATAGTATGGAAGCTTGAAAATAGAGAATACCAGTTTTTGGCTGTGTCCATCAAACTAAATAGGGAAATCAATTTACATTCAATAACACAATTTTTTTCCTCTGCTGTGAAAGGTATAGATCCTTGCTTTGCTACTTGAATACACTTCTGATTGCAGCTCATTCATGGGAAAGAAATGGCATTTCTTTGATCAGCATTTGTTAAATTCTAGTGAGCTTACCATGAGAAGAAGCTTATTTTGCCTAGATTGCATTTCTTGTATGTTTGGATGCTTTCAAAACAGATAATCGGAAAGCTCTCTTAAATCCACTTTCAGTTTCCATGTAGAATAGAAGGTGTTCAGTTCAACTGCATAAGCCTGCAAACCCAAGCTTACTCATGGTGTTTGTGTGGTAAAATGGAAGTTTTGAAAGAAGCTTAGTTTAAGACTTTTACAAACATGGACCACATTATTGTACGTTCAGTAGTGGTGCTTGTCCTTAAAACTTGTTTGTTCTCTCCCATTTCAGCAGCTTAAGAGGAGCTGTAACATTTTCCTTAAAGGCTTTTCAGGTGCTAGAGCCCTGCTGGTCATGATGGGGAAGAAGTCTATAATTCATAGAAGGAAAAATCAGCACTAGATCCTCAGTATTACTTCATTATGGAAGCTTCTTCAGGCTTCATTGCCCTTCTGAAATGTATCTACTTCCTGGCAGGTGCATGCTTCAAACTCCCATATCTTGCCAAAAAGTAACAAATTAAAAATGCAATTCAGACTGCTGCTTGACCAGACCAATTTCTCATGCATGTTTTAAGTGTTAACTCAATCCAAAGAGCTGATGTTTTTGTGTCAGAATAACTTTCTGTTGGAATGTCTGTTTCAATAGCTTAAAAGCATTCTTAATAACTTTCTCCAGATGTTTAATAACAAAAATAGGCCTTAAGGTATGGAAAGAGTCCATTTTGTTTTGACTTTATGTAAAAAATTATAATGCAGTGTGATCATGCTCAATGCGAAACATTCTAAATGATTAAACGAATAGTGGAGCAGAATGCAGCCTTAACTGGATTTGCAGGGGATTGCCATTCAGAGGGACCTCATGATGCCAGAGGGCTGGGTGATAGAAACCTGCAAGTCCAACAAAAGTGACACTGAAGTCCTGCACCTGACTAGGCAGAAATAACCCCATATAGCAGTACAGGTTGGGGTCTGCCTGGATGGATGTGGTAGGCAATAGCAGAAGCTGAGTTAGTGGTGTGCTCTCACTGCGGTTGAGGTTAGCCACACAAGGGGCTGCAGTAATAAGGATGCAGCCCTGGGGCTGAGGGAAGGGATTGTTCAGCACTTGCGAGATGCCATCAAAAGGCCATGGCCCACTTCTGCCCCCCCCTCCCAGCACAAGAGATTAACTAGAGCCAGTGCAGTGGAGAGTTCCCAAGGTGGTGAAGAGGCTGGAGCCCACAGTATCTCAGGAGAGGCTGGGGGCCCTGGATTTGTTAAATCAGGAGAAGTGAAGGCATGGGACAGTGGGGGGATCTTTAGCTGCTTATAGAGAGTTTCTGGAGAAGATGGAGAACAGACTCTTCTCTGAAGTGCACAGTGAAAGGATGAGTCAACTGCTGCAAATTGCAGGGAGGTTATGAGTAGATGTAAGGGAAAACTCTCAATGGAAGTGGTCAGACCTGGAACAGGCTGCTCAGAGAGGCTCTGGAGATTTTTCAAAACTTGACTGGACAAGGCCCTGAGCAACCTAACTGACTTTGAAGGCAGCCTGACTTTGAGCAGAGAAGTTGGATTAGAGGACCCTCAGAGGCTGCTTTCTCTCTAAACTCTTCTGTGAAAAACTGTAATAGTTTGGTATAAGGCTGGATCAGAACATCGATAAAATGGATATTTTTTGATCTGTCAGAATGTGAAGAGAAAGTCAATCCTATGAACAAAGAACGCTGGGTTTCAAAACTGTTCCCATCCAAACTGCAGTGAGGGTGTTGTTGATTCAGTGTTAAAATTGTCGTAAATCTAAATGAGTTTAAATCTTACACTTCCAGTCATCTTTTAGTTCAGGCAAATAGGGTATAGCCTTACACCAGTGATGATAAATAAGACTTTCTCCTATTTTGCTGCCTGGCATGCTAAACAATGAGTAGCAACATGACCTGTATAATTGGACTCCAGTTTGTTAATAATGTTTCCTAAGGCAGTGCTTAAGGACTACAAGAGGTAGCAAGCCCACTGTGCTAAGCACTCTACCAGCACACTGTGTTAGGTATTTTCTTATATTGCAGAACATCTAATTGTTCTAATTAATTTGACATCTGGAGTTATACTATACAAAATAAATAAAAAGATTGTGCTGGGCTCAAGGAGTGGAACTGAACAGCCAATGGGTATTTTTATAAAATTTACTCAAACCTAATTTTTCCTTGTGTGTATGTTCACAAAAATCTTAGCGTTCATTTTAAATCCTTGAGTGTTCATAGAAAAAAAACCTGCATATTTGATTTTAAGAATCTGCATTTAACAGCTCACATTGGTTATATAATTTAAATGGCATTACTTTTGGTTCCTGCTTGAATGCTTAATAAAACTTACAGCACTTACAGTGCATATTGCAGACTGTGTGTGCTTTAAAAGTTATGCTAGTTAGTTCTACAAGTTAATTTAGGAGGAGGCAGCTTATATTGCAGCTTATGTACTTGATTTTAATAGGGACAACTGAAACTATCTACAAGACTAAAATTATTTACTGAAGCAATTTGAGAATACATTTTAATGAAGTGCAGATAAGAGCATTTTGCATATTGCTTGGAGAATTCATAAATAGGGAAAATATTCTGAATGAATACCCTAGCTCTCAGAGATAATATAAGTGAAGATCAGCCCCTATTTATTTATTTATTTATTTTAGACCAATGTTCTCTCTGGGTGGCTAAGGTGGAGGTATGCTTCAAAAAAGCACACCCAAGTACAATACCTTTGGCTGTTTAGCTAGTGAAGAAAGGGCTCCTGATAGTTAAGGTAATCCAGATGTTTTCCTTCTACTGATAAAATGTTCTTTTAGCTGTTACTTATTAATCTTACTGATGTGGAGGGGAAAAAAGACAAGACTCTTCAAGAGAAAGAGTACAGCTGCTGGCATTGAGGGTGCTTATAAATGATGGGGAAGGACAGATTGCACCCTTTCAGCTTTGGGCTTGATAGAAGCCTTTGTCAAAGACTGCTTCAGTGGAGTGTAAGGGGCAGGAGGCAGTCTTCAGAGAGCCTACCCTGGACTTTGGGGAGGTGGGGGGGAACAGACTGTAAAGTGTTTCATAAAAATGAAAGAGGAGATAGGGCAGTAACTGGGAGAGATGGGCAGAGTCACAGGAAGAGGTGGTAGGGAGAAAGATTAAATTTTGTGACTTGGGGGCAAATATGCCAGAGGAGAATTAGAGATTAAATGAAGAAAGAGAAAGGAAACATGAGATCTTAATGACTGGAGCAAATGAAAGAGAAAGCAGATGAGAAATGCCTGTCTGCTGCAAGAGAAAAAGTGTTACAGGAGAAAAATGGGAAAGGGAGGTAAGAGAGTAAAGGCAAAGACTACATTTTGTTAATCTTCTGTGTAGCTAGGGAAATGGAGACAGGTGAGGGGAAGGAAAATGAACCAGAAGTGTAAAAAAGATTCATCATCTAGGATTCAGTTAAGATGAACAAATTGTGGGCATTCGCTTAGGAAGATGGTTTTGTAATGGAGAAAGTCAGCCTGTTCCTGGGATTTCCTCAAACTCTGTGGCATGCCACAAATAGTGAAAGATGATTTGGGGAGTGTTGTCAGAAAAGAACTGATGTTACTACTACCATTAGCAAAAGCTGAAGCTTGAGGAGAATCAACTCTACATGAAAGAACACTGAAAGTGGATGCCAGCTCATCAGCATAGATGGAACTAGAAGTCAGCAGGGTTGGGCTGTTGGATAGATGGGGTACGAAGTGGTGCTGGGTGGTGGTGGAAGGAGGGACAAAGAGGTGGTTAGTGAGGAAAATCTGGTGGCAGAGAGGAAGCCAAGACAGATGAATGCAGCCTTTGAGTGAATGGAAAATTTATAAAGGCAACTGCAATGGAGTTTTTGGGCAACTGAATAGCCCTTGCTATTGCTAGTAATCGCAGAATATAAATTCTTTTCCTACCTATGTGAACTTCCATTTTACTGTTGGTTAGATTGCCTGTCCCTATTGCACCTAATAGGAGATTGTACAAGAACTTGATTGCTCTCGTTGTTAGAAGCCTACTTTCCAAAAAATCCCTAGATCGTAGCCATTTGTTCTCTTACTGGTACCAGCCTTCAGTTTCAAGTAGCTCCAGCTTAAATAGCTCTTATTCTCTTCTATAAGATAGTGTCTGTATCCCTAGCAGATGTTTTTGCTTCTTCTCAAAAAAAAAAATTCAAAATGTGAACCCAGCTGACCATAACTGTATACCATATTCTGTCAGGCCTTCATAGTGCATTTACAAGAGTACTGATAACTTTGGGCTCTGGAAGTGGCCTGCACTTGCTGTTTTCACAGTTGCCTAACAATAGTTTGTCATCCCATAAACAACACCCAGGCTGAAAGAGGGCTCCAGACTGAATGAAGATGGGAAGAAAAGGGTATAGCTACCTTGGAGCTGGAAGGCTCATCATCAGGGAGACCAAAGTGTTTATATACACTACTGAGAAAGGAGAGAGTGAAATAACTAGAAAGGCTGATGGAGAGGATGCTGTTGCATGGATTTTAAGTGACCTCCATTTTAAAGGGGAAGAGATTAGATGAACTGACAGCATGGTTCAGAAAAGAAAATGCCAAGGGGAGGAGGTGATGTGAGATGCACCTTGTGCCCTGGAGAGAGCTCCTCTCCTTTTCCTAAAGGAAAGGTTAGAAGAGATTCAGCAGGCTGGGGGCCAGAAGCTTAGACATAAACTGTGTCTCAGTCCTCAAAGTAGCCTTCACAGTGGAGAGCAAGTTTTAGGATTGTGACTTCAGTTGACATACAGTGGCAACACAAACAGGAGATCTCATTGGAAACCCTACTCTCCATTCATGCTAATTTTTCTTTACCTTCCCTCATCTGTGTTGTGCCTTCTGTCAGAGTGAGCTATCTAAAGCCCAGGCAGGGTTTTCTGTGCTCTCTGCTTCTCAGCTAGCCCACTGCTGAGGTTACACAAATAAATACTTAAGTTTGTAGATTCCAGCTGGATGCAATCTACTTGCAATCACTAAATGTAGTTTTTATATCCTTCCAGGGACCAAAGAGTATTGCAATAATAAAGCTGTAATTTCCCACTTGAACAACACAGAAAAGGAGACACACTCAAATATCTACAGACTGGACCTTGTTCCATTTACCAATATTAAGATGACCTTTTGGTTGCTGTGGCACAGTCTGGTATTTTGAAGCAAAAATAGATTAAAGATCCTGAGACTAAAGCTTGGAGATCAGCAGTTAAACTTCAGCAATAGAATGCATCTGACAAAGTTCTAAGGGGTGATTTTTCTCTTTTCCACCCTATAAAATGTTATCAATAAGGTCATAAAGAAATGACAAAAAATTAAGAGCTTAGAAAAAATTTGACTGAACTTCCAGTTTTAGTGACTGGACTCTAACAAGACCAAATCACACCCTTCCTCCTGGCCCAGGAGTCATATGCTGAAAATGACTGACTGAATTATCTGAGCTAAGAAAAGAAATTAGGAAGTGTGACTTCAGCTGGAAGATGATGCTGTTCCTTATTGCAATATTTTGATTAGCTTGCTGAAGAAAAAGCCCTGTATTGAGCTTGATGTAGAGCTCCCCTGTCTTGCCCCCCTAACAGGGCACCCAGGGTCCTCACCCTGGCAGAGCCTGGATGATGGAGAATCATCTGGCCCTTCCAGCTCATGTCTGCAGTATGGCAATGCCCAGCCAGTGCTGCAGAAGGACAATGTCTGCTAACCTGGGCAGTGTCACAAAGTCTTAGCCTGTGTCTGTGCTGAAGTTTGTGTCCACACAATCACAGAATGGTTGAGGTTGGAAGGGACCTCTGGAGATCATCTAGTCCAACCCCCCTGCTCAAGCAGGGTCACTTAGAGCACATTGCTCAGGATTGCATCCAGGCGTGTTTTGAATATCTCCAGAGAAGGAGACTCCACAACCTCTCTGGGCAACCTGTGCCAGTGCTCTGTCACCCTCACAGTGAAGAAGGTTTTCCTCATGTTCAGATGGAAGTGTCTGTGTTTCAGTTTGTGCTCATTGCCTCGCGTCCTGTCGCTGGGCACCACTGACAAGAGTCTGGTCCCATCCTCTTGACACCCTCCCTTCAGACACTTGTACACATTAGTAAGATCTCCTCTCAGCCTTCTCTTCTCCAAGCTAAACAGGCCCACCTCTCTCAGTCTTTCCTCATAAGAGAGATGCTCCAGTCCCCTAATCATCTTTGTAGCCCTTCGCTGCACTTGTTCCAGTAGTGCCACATCCCTCTTGTACTGGGGAGCCCAGAACTGGACACAGTACTCCAGATGTGGCCTCACCAGGGCTGAGTAGAGGGGGAGGATCACCTCCCTCGACCTGCTGGCAACACTCTTCCTGATGCACCCCAGGATACCACTGGCCTTCTTGGCCACAAGGGCACATTGCTGCCTCATGCTTAACTTGGTGTCCACCAGCACTCCCAGGTCCTTCTCCCACAGAGCTGCTTTCCAGCAGGTCAACCCCCAACCTGTACTGGTGCATGGGGTTGTTCCTCCCTAGGTGCAGGACCCTGCACTTGCCTTTGTTGAACTTCATGAGGTTCCTCTCCGCCCACCTCTCCAGCCTGTCCAGGTCTCTCTGAATGGCAGCACAGCCCTCTGGTGTATCGGCCACTCCTCCCAGTTTGGTATCATCAGCAAACTTGCTGAGGAGGCACTCTGTGCCTTCATCCAGGTCACTGATGAAGAAGTTGAACAAGACTGGACCCAGTTCTGACCCCTGGGGGACACTGCTAGCTACAGGCCTCCAACTAGACTCTGCACCGCTGATCACAACTCTCTGAGCTCTGCCATTCAGCCAGTTCTCAATCCACCTCACTGTCCACTCATCTAACCCACACTTCCTGAGCTTGTCTATGAGGATGTTATGGGAGACAGTGTCAAAAGCCTTGCTGAAGTCAAGGGAGACAACATCCACTGCTCTCCCCTCATCTACCCAGCCAGTCATTCCATCAGAGAAGGCTATCAGATTGGTTAGGCATGATTTCCCCTTGGCGAAGCCATGCTGACTACTCCTGATCACCTTCTTGTCCTCCACATGCTTGGAGATGGCCTCCAGGATGAGCTGCTCCATCACCTTTCCAGGGATGGAGGTGAGGCTGACTGGCCTGTAGTTCCCTGGGTCCTCCTTCTTGCCCTTTTTGAAGACTGGGGTGACATTGGCTTTCTTCCAGTCCTCAGGCACCTCTCCTGTTCTCCATGACCTTTCAAAGATGATGGAGAGTGGCTTGGTGTCACGCTGTCATGCTATGAAGGTTCGATAGCAACGACTGAGACAGTAATATAATAATAATAAAAAAGATGTTTATTTCCTCACACAAGTTCTTGGATTAGTAACATCCATTAAAACAATGCGATTACTAATTTAGAAAGGATAACACAAAACCATCAGTTACTAATTTAGAAAGGATAACCTGAAACCGTCGATTACTGCGTTATTAATTGGAAGGACTGCTTATCCCTACTTGAAAGCTTTCTTGTTCACTCTCCTAGTGAGAGGGCTCTCAACCTCGAGGAGTTACCTTAACCCAGCGTCCCAGGAAAAGGGGAGGGGGGGGATACTCACGGTCCAGCCGGAGAGGATGATCAGGTCACGTTCCCGTCCCTGCTCAAACTCTCCTAGCTCCCAAGTCTCTTTTTATACGGCTGGGGCTCTGGGCAAACACTGCTTTTGCTGACTTTTGTGAGTTTCACAATCGCAGGACTGTCTGTTTGTCTGCTTGGGGGGGGGGACCCTGCTAGCGAAGCAAGACCACAACACCTCCGTATTGTTTCTTCCCTCCCCGGGGGTCCGTGCAGATTCCAGGTGGCAGACTTCACTTCTCCAGTCTTGTTAATCATTCCGCAGCCTTGCGCATATCAGTCCTTGCGCATATCGGTTGGTAGACTTCTTTAGTCCTGTTAAGTCCTCTGTTCAGCAGCTTTGTGCACGTCAGCTCTTGTGCTATCAGTTCTTCTGCATATCAATTGACAAACTTCAGTCCTGTTAACTCTTCACTCGCCCGTCAGTCCACCCCGTGACCAGAGTCACAGCCGTACACCCCCCCCTTTTTTGCCCCTCAAGGACAATCATGGGTTTGATCTTGTTGTTGCAAAGGCAAATAGCCTGTTTTTAAAGCATTTACCTTAGCAAAGATTGTGCGTAATATTAAAGCTTTCAAGCAGACAAAAGCAATACATATAATGATTATCATGAGTACAATTATTATGACAGTTTGTAAGCCCGACGCGAGCCAAGCTGATACAGACAGTCCGAAATTTTGGAACAATTTTTGCAGCCAATTAAACCCGTTATCATTATGCTGTTTAATGTCCAAAGCTAGGTGTTTAAGGTTTGTGATCTCCCCTTCAATCAGGGTCGAATGGTCACTCAGATTGAAGCAGCACATGCCTTTGAATTCTTCACATCCATGGTTGTGTCGTAAAAGAAGATAGTCAACTGCCGCTCTGTTTTCTAATACACCGGCACGCAAGGCTTGCACATCTCTAAGCATTGCTGATAAGGCAGCAGAAGTGGTGTTGATAGTTTTAGCTAAAGAACATGCAATCTTTTTTATAGCTTGATAGTTCATAGCAACTCCCACCCCAGGTGTAAGGAATGCTGCAGCTGAGATTTGTGATGCTGAGAATAAGATTACTTCTGAATTACATTCAGGGTTGAGGGATGAGGCCTCCCTCCTCTTTCGTGTTTGATTCCCAGCTATTTCCTCAATCTCTTGTTTGCTTGGCATATAGATGCTCAAGCGACCTATGGTACAGGGGCCACCAGTAGCATTGGCTGGAATGTAGGAGTAAGCTTTTACCCCGCATAGCCAAAACATTCCTGTAGGGAGCACAATATGTGCATAGTTAAAGGTTACATTGGTTGTTTGATGACATTTAAGAGGAGGCCCATCTTCCGTAAAATTGTGGCACGGTCGGGTTTTGCTGGTACAATTTACCATCATAGCACACTCAACCGCAGGAAACATTCCTTTCACCTTAATTTCTATCATTGCTTTGTTATACTGTGTTGTGGCGGAACCCCGTCAAGACATCTGATTAAACGTATTAGTTACTTTGAAATTTGCTAGTATTGCCTTGTTTTGCACTGTCTCTAGGGGTATAGGGAACCCAATAGTGCAAGTGGTGTAAATTTGGGCCGCCGAAGTTCCTCCTTCTAGACAAAAGTGAGTGGTATTTAGTATTTCCCTAGCTAACTTTTCCCAAATATTGACATTGCTGCCCCATGGGTTTGAGATCAATGTTGTCACCAGGGCTGTCTGGAGTAGGAACACAAGTCTCCACATGGTATCCTGTAAGAGAACACATTTAGGTTTTCCTCGAGGCAGGGTGCCTCGGAATAAGTGGTTAATAATCAGGAATTATCCACCGAGAACTGATTCGATGGGTTTTTTCTGTGGCATCAAGTGCTTCCCATGCAAGGGGTCCTCAGGGTTTAGACAATGTTAACGGGACTACTCCAATTTGTGGTAGTTTTACCATCACAGGCTGTCCTGGTTTACCACGTGCAGGATCAATGTCAGGATTATCCTTAACGATGCCCATATCGATAGGGCAAAAGGCCTGGGTTCTGGGACTACCAAATGTTCCCCATCGATTGTTAAGTAGATGCACAGCATGGTTAATGCGTAGGTCCCAACTCGCTTTTTCTACTTGAGCATATCTTTTAAGTAAGCCATTGGCCCTTTCCACCATCCCGTTTGCTTGGGGATAGTAGGGGGTGTGGAATGTCCAACTAATCCCTTCTTGTGTCGCCCAGTCCTGTACTACGCGGGCTGTAAAGTGAGTCCCATTATCACTTTGTATTTCCTTTGGTACCGGTAATACACTGAACCATTCTTGTAATACCTTAATGGTAGTTTCTCCATTCGCAGTTCTGACAGCTGTCGCTCGGAGGAGACGGGAGACCACCTCGACTCCCACTAATATATATTTTCTCCCACTTGATGGTTTAAGAGGCCCTATATAATCAATCTGCCAGGTTTGCCATAATTGTTTTTTTATTACTGATATGTAGTGGAGCTTGCTGTTCTGGATGATCCCTTTTTAATCTTAGTTGGCACTGAGGACAGGCTGTTATGATTCGTCGTGCAGTTGTTATATCTATGGGCCATCCTCGAGCTATACTTTCTTTTACTAAATCCTTTTCCCCTGAATGTCCTCGCTGTATATGTAGCCATTCTCCTATTCTGTCCCACTCTACTTCGCTTACTGTTACTCCTCTTACCCTCGACAACTTGTCAACTATCCCGTTCCATTTAGCTGCCAGACTTCCGTCTGAGCTGTGGGCTTTCACCCACCCTATTGCAATAGACCATTTCCTTCCTTCTTCCAACAACTCTTCCCAGTCTGCTTGCTGCCATACTGGGCACCTATTTATTTGCCATTTATTACATTCCCAGAATCCTATCCAGTCTGTGGCCCCCTTGAATACTGCATATGAATCGGTATACACTGTTGTTGCTCCATTTCTTATGGCAAGTCGGACAGCCTTGAGTTCTCCTACTTGGGCGCTGCCATCGCCTTCTTCTATTATCGTACGGCCTGTGCTTATTTCTAAGGCAACTGCTTTGTATTGCCACCCCGTGGCTATCCTATGTGAAGAGGCATCGGTGAACCATACCCCATTTAGGTCAGACTTTTCAGTGAGTGGTTCAGCTACTGCAATGGGAGATCTTGGGTAGCTTGGTACTGTTTCTGGTACTCCAGGGGTTGTACCAAGCGAATCTAAGACTTTTGCTAATGCGTTATGAGCGATGGTGGGGGAGTGTTTGTATCCCTGGGGCAGCCGAGTGAAGGTATATTGAATGCCTTCCCAGGTGAAAGCAAATTTGTCTTTATCTTCTTTTATTAGCGGGACCATGAAGAACATATCTTTTACATCTAGTGTGGCCATCCAGGGGTGGGCTGCAGTCCTAAGCTGACTCACCAGTTCCGCTATATTGGGGACCGCAGCCGTGAGGGGAGCATTATTAGCATTCAGTCGGCGATAATCTACTGTTAATCGCCATTCTCCATTTGGTTTTTTGACAGGCCACACCGGAGAGTTATAGGGGGAGTGGGTGCGTTCTATAATCCCTTGCTCTTCTAGGTCTCTAATGACTTTGCTTATCCCGGATCGTGCAGCAGATGCTAAAGGGTATTGTTTAACATTAGTTATCTTACTAGGCGGCAGCGCGGGGGAGGTTTGCAAAAGCTTGATGTTAGCTGTTCCAAAGCTCCACCAGGTACCGTTTGGGAGTATCCAGTTTCTTCCTCGTAAAACATCAAACCCTAAAATGTTGTCATTTCCCTTTGGGTTTATTACTACCTCAAATTTGGTAAGACGTTTGTCTCCCGGGAGCCAGGCACAAAGTTTTGCCAAAGGACAAGATTCAGCAATTCCTGTAACTCCCTTTATAAAAATTGATCGTCTAGATGGTTTGATATTTAACCTATTGGCTGTCTGCTTGTCCAAAACACTTATCTGTGCACCAGTATCAATTAAAAAAGAAACTTTGTGTTTTCTAGGTCCTACCGGAATCACAATCCGGGGTTCTAAACTTTCAGGCCGCTGTGCTATTGATAGTACTCGGGTCGGTTGGCCTGATTTTCGACCAGCGCTACCTAGTTTTTTAGATCATGCAACTCTTCTCGTAACTCCGAGAAAGGGTTACTAGGTTTAGATTCTTGTTTACTATCTTGTGAGCCAGGTGGGGCGGATGGCAGAGTCACCCCTTTCGCTTGTTCCAGTTTGCTCACTATCTGTTCTATGTCCTCTGTTTTCTGGTTATGTAGCATGGATCGTGGAACACCTAATGCCAGGGCATGTCGCCACAATCTATTTCGTTTCTCCCTGTCTTCTTGTTTAGTTCCCATTTCCTTGTTGTGCCGCCTGGGGGGGGAATGTCCTCTCCTCGGGGCATATGAGGCAGTAGCCTGTCTAATGCGCTTTTCCCGTGGTTTGGTATCCATCCCCATCTCTTGCGCAGTTCGATGCACTTCTAACAAGGTATCCGCCCATGTCGGTATTGGCATGGGGGGGGCATTGAGGTTATTATGATTGTGTGCCTCTGCAGCTACAATGCGATCTCGTATTGCTTGTAGCTTCAGCTTTAACACTGTAGGCAATCCCCGTATTAAAGGTGTTAGGCTGTTTGGGCTTACCGGGGCTTGCATGGGGACGTCATAGGCTCCCCTTTCATACATCTGCTGTACACAAGCTGCCTTTTGTATGGCTTCTGTAAGCTCACTGTGGGTATTTATACCTATTCTCAAAGGTTCTCCTCTGTTCCTCGGGTCCTGTCCCCCTGCCCAGTAGGCTACTCGGGAGGTGAGGGAGCGATTCCCAACTCTACCCGTCAGGAAAACTCCTGGTCCCCAATATCCTGATGCCTCCTCTTCACTTAGTATTATGCGATCACCTCCTGTTAAGGATACCCGCCACAAATACTCAGTTTCTGTTTCTGTAGGTTGCCTGCAGTATTTCTCTTGCAGTTTTCCCATCTCGTCTCCTGAGTAAGGGGTAGTTCTAACTGTGGTTCTAGCATTACCCCCATGGGGTCCTGTTGCAGTTTCGGTTTTTACAACTGGCCGCACATCCAGAGGTGAGGGTTCTGGAGGGTACAAATCACCATCGTCCTCTGAACTACTGCTGTTTCCCCATATATCTCCGTCCCAATCGTCCGGGTCCTCCACCAACATTTTTCTAATCTGAGCTGCTGTGGGGGGCTTCCTTGCTGTTGAAAGGATGAGTTCTAACTTGTTTTGTAATTTCTGATTTCGCTCTTTCTCTAATTTCAATTTTCTTTCAAGATCTACACACTCCTGCACCTTTTCTTGTAACTGTTCCTTAGTTTTTTGATGGGTCTGATTGGCTTGTTGGGCTGCCAGTAAACAGGCCCCTAAGATGGCACATATACCACCTTTTCCTTTCCCATCTCTTTGGTTACCTCTGACTTCCTCTATCCTACACACAACAGAGGCTTCATTTTCCCAATTATCATTTGCCCAGTCAATCCCAGGGCTTGAGGGTCCGCTTCCGTGCCTTCTCAATAACTCACGCAGTGACATAGTTCAAAAATATTTCTATCCGGTTACCCCAGCTTATGTATCCACTAAGTCTGTGTCCTATCCTATCCTTATCCTATCCTGCCGACTACGCCAAAAACTGTCACGCTGTCATGCTATGAAGGTTCGATAGCAACGACTGAGACAGTAATATAATAATAATAAAAAAGATGTTTATTTCCTCACACAAGTTCTTGGATTAGTAACATCCATTAAAACAATGCGATTACTAATTTAGAAAGGATAACACAAAACCATCAGTTACTAATTTAGAAAGGATAACCTGAAACCGTCGATTACTGCGTTATTAATTGGAAGGACTGCTTATCCCTACTTGAAAGCTTTCTTGTTCACTCTCCTAGTGAGAGGGCTCTCAACCTCGAGGAGTTACCTTAACCCAGCGTCCCAGGAAAAGGGGAGGGGGGGGATACTCACGGTCCAGCCGGAGAGGATGATCAGGTCACGTTCCCGTCCCTGCTCAAACTCTCCTAGCTCCCAAGTCTCTTTTTATACGGCTGGGGCTCTGGGCAAACACTGCTTTTGCTGACTTTTGTGAGTTTCACAATCGCAGGACTGTCTGTTTGTCTGCTTGGGGGGGGGGACCCTGCTAGCGAAGCAAGACCACAACACCTCCGTATTGTTTCTTCCCTCCCCGGGGGTCCGTGCAGATTCCAGGTGGCAGACTTCACTTCTCCAGTCTTGTTAATCATTCCGCAGCCTTGCGCATATCAGTCCTTGCGCATATCGGTTGGTAGACTTCTTTAGTCCTGTTAAGTCCTCTGTTCAGCAGCTTTGTGCACGTCAGCTCTTGTGCTATCAGTTCTTCTGCATATCAATTGACAAACTTCAGTCCTGTTAACTCTTCACTCACCCGTCACTTGGCAATGACATCTGCCAGCTTCCTCAGCACTCGTGGGTGCATTCCATCAGGGCCCATGGATCTGTGGGTGTCAAGTTTGCTTAAATGATCTCTAACCCACTCTTCCTCAACCAAGGGAAAGTCTTCCTTTCTCCAGACTTTCTCTCTTGCCTCCAGGGTGTGGGGTTCCTGAGGGCTGGCCTGAGCAGTAAAGAGTGAAGCAAAGAAGGCATTCAGTAACTCTGCCTTCTCTGCATCCTTTGTCACCAGGGCATCCACCCCGTTCAGCAAAGGGCCCACATTTTCCCTAGTCTTCCTCTTGCTGCTGATGTATTTGAAGAAGCCCTTCTTGCTGTCCTTGACATCTCTAGCCAGATTTAATTCCAAATGGGCCTTAGCCTTCCTCGTCACATCCCTGCATACTCTGACAATGTTTGTATAATCCTCCCAAGTGGCCTGTCCCCCTTTCCACTTTCTGTAGACTTCCTTCTTCTGGCTGAGTTTTGCCAGGAGCTCCTTGTTCATCCATGCAGGTCTCCTGCCTCCTTTGCTTGACTTCCTACTCATAGGGATGCACTGCTCTTGAGCCTGGAGGAAGTGATGCTTGAATATTAACCAGCTCTCTTGGAGCCCCCTTCCTTCTAGGGCCCTAACCCATGGCATTCCTCCAAGTAGGTCCCTGAAGAGGCCAAAGTTTGCTCTCCTGAAGTCCAGGGTTGCAATCCTGCTCAGTGCCCTGCCTCCTCCTCACAGGATCCTGAACTCCACCATCTCATGGTCACTGCAGCCAAGGCTGCCCCGACCTTCACATCTCCAACCAGTCCTTTGTTTATTAGTACGAGGTCCAGCAGCACACCTCTCCTTGTTGGTTCCTCCACCACCTGTGTCAAGAAGTTGTCACCAATGCTCTGCAGGAACCTCCGGGACTGTTTGTGCCTAGCTGTGTTGTCTTTCCAGCAGATATCGGGGTGGTTGAAGTCCCCCATGAGAACCAGGGCCTGGGATTGTGAGGCTACTTCAAGCTCTCCCCTTAGAGCCAAATTACATGGCCAGAGCCACCTGACATGTACTTACACTTACAGGCATAAAAATGCCCAATCAAATTTCTTATAAGGAAATCAAACACAATCTAAGGCTGTCCTTCTCAGGAATGCCAGAACTTACATATTTTGGTTCAGATTTATACAGAACATGAAAAGAAATGAGCCAAGAAGCACAATGCTGAATTTCTAGCTTCAGCTCCAGCCTATTCTTTGAGTATTCTAAATCATTATCCAGAGTATACTTTGTTACAAATGCTGCTTCTGAATTTGTTAAAAATCAGTGAAGTTGGTCTGAATTTAAAACTGACAGTTCTCAGCAGCATCACGTAGCCTGTACAGAAGGCAGCTTTTTGGTCCAGAAGCTCACTTAGCAAAATAAAAAGCTTTGGCAGAACTTTCCAGTTACTGAGATCTTGTATCGGCACCATTATTAATCTCATGGTGCAGATTTGTCCCCTCTCAGCTGCAGGCTGAAAAGCACATGAAACATTCTGAGCACTGAGGAATCTAAAACAAAACATCTACAGGAGAGCCTGCCTTCAAAGTTTTTTATGCAGGGACAAGACTTTAGGAATTCAGTTATTGGCTTGTGCCTATGTGTTCACCAAATAGATGAGACCAATAAAGTGTTCTAAACATATACCTACCTTGCTGTTGTAATTGTAGCCTTAAATTTAAAGGGTTATGTCACATATGTGTATACATACACACATATATATTTGTTTAAGTACCAGCAATCTTGAATTTGTTCCTACTTACTGGATTAAGAAAGGATGCCACTTGAGCACTTTGGGGAGAAGTGAACTTTTTCTTGAAAGCAAAAGACACTCTAGGACCTTTATAAAAGCTTAGACAGGCAGTAACCCCTGACGTAATACTGGCACACTCATTCTTTGTGAGTTGTAATAAATCCGGTTCAAGAGTTGTAAATGTATATTTTCCCAAATCAGCAGTTTGTGCCAAGACTTGCGACATCAGCCCATAAGCAAAATAATAGCAAAATTCTACATGTTGAAGGGGATGCTCACGTGAGAGTTGCTGGCAGCCACAAGTTTGGAAATACAGCCTCAGGAGGCAGAGAACAGCAAGAGAAGAGGAAAGAAAAAAACTCAAAGAAGTGAAAAGAGGAGAGATTAAACAAAACAGGATGAGGAATAGAATAGACAACTTGTGTTGTGAGTGTCAGACTGAGGAGACAAAAAAAAAAAAAATCCAGGGAGGCAAAAAGAGAGCAAGTGTTACTTGAGATGGCAAACAAGCACTGCTGGTAGAGCAGGTTGGAGAAAGTATAAGAGAGTATATTTGCATTCAGCCTGGGTAATGGTTCAATCCCCTAGGAGCTAATGGAAACTGAAATGTCTGTGTCATGGGAATTTCAGAGATGTTTATATTTGTTTTCTTCCTGCATCAGGATGGTAATTTGAACCATCACAACTTTTCAGTGGCATGGAGAGTCATGAAAAACTTTGATTTGAAAATGTCGGTGCCTTAGTTGGTCAGACTGAAGCAAGATATTCGCATTAAAGGTGGTGCGATAATAACCTGTGGTTTGCTGAGTTGCTGTAGTGTCTCATGAGAACTGCAGGAGGGATCTGCTCCTGCTCTGCCTGATATGCTCAGGTCCCCATCTGGGCCTGTACTGCCACAGCTCACCTTGAGCAAGGACCTCAGTGCATCAAAGGAAATGCAATCTGGGCTGCTGGGTCTATATTGGGCTTCAAAAAAAAAAAAGCAAAAAAAAAAAAAAAGTTCTTTTTCATATTTCATAAAATGTAGGAGGTTGCCCAAATACATGAAAAATATGTAGCACTATAGCTGTATTTGCTGGATTTTTTGACTGGTGTTTGGCAGTTTGGGAAGTTAGGCTTTAAGTTTTCTTTTTTCTTCAGACTCTTTAGCACAATTTTTGGTTTTGCTGTGCCACTTACTCTTCCCTGGTTATTAATGTTATTTGTGTCTTTTTTATTTCTCTATCTTTAGCATTATCTTTCTGCTTCTTGTGCTGAGTATCATTTCCACTTTGTCTCCCACCTTTTCCTTCATAATCCCTTATTGCTGAACCCCAGCATTCCCCTTCACAATGTTGTTTTCTTCCTATCATATTCGCTCCCCAGTCTCTTTCCCTCCTGTCTGTGTGCTGTAAAAAATGGGAACTGGCTACTTTGCAAGTCAGTGTTCTTAATGTCCGCTAAGCTTGTCTGTGGAAAATTAGGGCACTGTAGGTTCACATCCTAATCTACACTATATTTACTGCACAGGTAACAAGCCCTTAAGCTCCTAAATACCTAGGTAGCCTTCAGAATTTTATGCCTAGTACTTTCTGATTTATAGCCTTACACTTTAGAAAACGTATGTGTAATAAAACATCCTTCTAGTTTTAGTATGTTCCAATTTTAAACATTTCTGTGAAATTAAAGCAATTTTGTGAGCTTTAGATTTTTTTTAAATCAAATTCTTCATGAAAACGCTTGGTGGTTTTGAAGATTCAAGCAAAATACATGTGTTGAATAAGTTTTAGGCTTTCAAGAAATTGCTTGTAATGTGAGCACACGATTTCAGTATTCTTGGACTAAATAGCATACATGTTTGGGGGCTAGTGGATGCTTAAGTCTATTTAAATTAAAGAAGTTGGTTTGCTCCTAAGTAAATTGTAAGCAATCAGACTCTAAAATGTACAACTTCCCTTTCTATTAGATGTATATCTTGGTTTATAGGGAGACCTGCTATATAAACTGTATAACAAGGACTGTGTTATGTACCCATGTTTTTAGATTGCCATGTAAAAATGGCTATGTTGAATGCAGTCCTTCTTAATTTTTGCTTCGGTGTCTGTGTAGCCCTAGGGTACATACCACCAGCATGCTCTGTGTCCACTGTAGAAATCTGAATTTCAAGAGGTTTCGTGAAACAGCTTTTTTCCAGATCTGCCCGTGGAACTGGATCTCAGTGAATTCCAAAGGTTGAACTAGCCTTTGAATTTCAAAGTTTAAGTCACTATCACAAACTAAGACTAGTGATCCTACCACATATGCGCACCCCCGCCTGACAGACTCCTTGATCTTCCTTGTGACAGTTAATTACCGAATGTGATAAAGTGCACAACCCGCAGTCCATCACTTCCTTTAAATTCTTCATAATTGCAAGTATTCTAATTGGTTTAGATTTATGTTCTATTGCTCCATTTACTTTCATAAAGATTTTTTTTTTTTGTCATTGTGCTCTGTACTTGGCAAATGTGCTTTCCTCCTGGATTTATAACATACTTCAGTCATAGTTAGCAAATTATAATTTCAGCGAGGCCTTAAGTAGTCTAAACTTCAATAAATTCACCCACCAGTGTTGATATTTGTTTTCATCCAATTTGGGTCTAAATGTTTGTTTTTCTGACAGCAGTCAATTCATTTTTCTCCTTGTTTCTTAAGAATGAGGATACACTCTCCTGGGCCTGCAGCTTCAGGATAGCGTTTTTAGAATGCATATTTATATAAAGTTATTCTCATTGTGTGTTTGGAAGAGAGGTGCTGTGATCTTTCTGGTATGTCAATAAATTTGGATCAATGTTTTAAAACCCAAGGGCTTAAAATTAGACCCTGAGCTTTTAAATCCTTAGGCATCTTGTGAAATCTAAGTGCTAGCATGCTTAATGAAAACCTAAAAAATAAGGTAAAAAAGAGAACTATTTATTCAGAGTTTTACTTTTTACCAATTTTACTCCACTAAGTTTAAACCACTGTTTTGGGGGTCTTGGTTGACTACTTCACAATAAAGCTTGAGTTAATTTTTACATACTTGCAAGAAAAAAAAAATCAAGAATTACATATAAAATTATTATATTTATGTATGTAATATGCTCACTGTAAAATACATAAATCCAACTTATGTTAAGCAATACCTAGAATTTCAAAGGCAATATACTGCTGAATATCAGACCATGTATTTATGTGTCTAAATATCAGTTCCTCTTATTTTATGATTGTTACTTTCATATAAAGTCAATTAACTGCAGCTCACATGTTTACAGGACCTAGTCTTCAGTCTATACTAGTGGCAAGTTCAGTGACAGGTCCTACATTTCCTTATATTTGGCTTATGTCTAGGACTAAGTTTTAAATCACAAAATAATACAGGTTGGAAGGGATGTTGAGAGGCCATTTGGTCCAGCTTCACACTAAAAGTAGGGTCAAGGTTGATATCAGACCAGCTTTCTTAGGCTTTGTCCAGTTGGGTCTTGAAAACTTCCAAGGAGGAAGACTCTGCAACTTCTCTGGGCAACCTGCTCCAGTGCTTAGTTATCCTATAGTGGTTTTTTTCCTCATCTGGTCAAAATCTCCTGTTTCAATTTAGGGCTGCTGTCTCTTGGTCTTCCACCACACACCTCAGTAAAGAGCCTGGCTCCGACATTTTAATCTCCCTGTAGGCAGTGGGAGGCTGCTGTATGGTCCCCATGAACAAGCCCCATTTTCCTCAGCCTCTCCTTCAAGGGCAAGTGCTCCAGCCTGCTGACTTCCTTTGTGGTCAGCACTTGGTCTAGTTTATCGACATCTTTCTTGTACTGGAGGGCACATATGGATTGAGAATTTCCAAAGAGATTCCTGACTTGATCCTTTTCCACTACTGGTAGCTCCTCTCCTCTGTGAACCCTGTCTCTAGGCACAAAGTTCTGGGAAAGGTCGTTGGTGGTGAAGACTGATGCCAAGAAGGTATTGAGTACCTCAGCATTAAGTGTATCTGCTGTCATTAACTCTGCCTGTTGCCCTACTGAGCAACAAGCCCATATTTTCTTTGCTTATTCTACCACTAATGTAGTGGTAGAAGCGCTTCTTATTGCCCATGATGTCCCTTACCAGTTTCAACTCCAATTCAGCTCTGGCTTTCCTAACACAATGTCAGCATGGCTGGGCAATGCCTTTATATTCCTTTGTATCCTGTCCTTGCTTCCGTCTCCCATATGGCTAAGCTCCAGTGCAAACCAACTATATGAATTCCCTCTTTGGGGAAGGCAGTTTCCTCATCCATCTGCTCATTTTCCTGATCATCAGGATGGACTGCCCTTGTGCTTGGAGGAGGTTGTCCTTAAAGACCTGCCCAGCTCTCCTGAGCTTCCTTCCCTTCAGAGCTGCCTTCCACAGGATCCTGCCTACTAGGTGTCTTCATGCATGTTACTGAATTTCACCCCTTAAAAATATCTTTTTTTAAAGCCTGAGTGCTACTAGAATGTCTTGCCTGATTCCTCTTGGGACTATTCAGAACAATTCCTCTTTTCCAGAACTGTTTCTTGGCTCCTCAGCGCTTGGCATTATCTGTTGAGTGTACATCAGGTCTTACAAACCTTGTCACTTCTTCAGTTAACTTCAGAAGGAAAGTTTTCTCCAAAGTTTCTTATTTTGCTGCCCGCTTAGAGTATTTCTTCTCTGTTATATGGCTTTATTTGTAATCTCTCTTCTTCTGAAGAAACCCATGGCAGTCACAATTGAAGATTGAGGGAGAAGAAATCTAACTTGAAAAGCTAATCTAACTCAACTGATTAGAATGCATATTAGTCATGTTAAGGGATTCCTTCTGGGTGAAGGTTTATAAAGGTAAGGCTACAAGACATGAAGCAGCTCTGGCAATATGGATGTTTTACTCAAGCCTTCTGTTAGTTTATATTTCTGCATGCTGATTTTCTTCTGTGAATTTTGTTTATACAGACTGCTGACTTATTTCGCCCTCTTGGTGCCTGCTTAGCATATGCCAACCTTCCATGTCTTTTTTCTTTGAGAAAAAAAAACAGAAAACCTTTTCATGCTCTTATCAAAGGCTGAACAGAAATAAGTGTTGTTTTCATCCCTTCTTACTCTAATGGTTGAGGTAACTAGGAAAGTAGCTGTGTGTTTCCTCAGGCCTATTTGAGAACAGCTTCATACGATAGAGTTGGCTTATATACATGTTGTAGAGGTAATATTTAGAACCGGAAGAATAAGATTTTTGAAAACTTTATAGTTAATTTTGTAATTCTCTTTTATTTCAAATTGTATTTCATTACTCCATGCTACCAGCAGCAAATTACAGTGAGGGGCAAGCAGACCAAAGGAGTTGGATACAGTGTGACTTCATGGTCAAAGGTGACCTGCAGAAAAATAGGTTGACCTTTACAAAATGATGTGCTGTAGAATTGGAGAGCAACTAACATTTTTGTAGCCAAAACATTGACAGCATGCAAATTACTTTCTTCTTGGGCAGACATGGGGAGGTTGTATTGTTTGTTCATGTTGGCGTGCTTGAATTGAATTTCCTTTAGCGCTTATATTCCTGGCTAATTCTGTGTAGGCTGCTTAGATCAAGTTCTTATGATTATTTTCTGATCTGGAAACATCTAAGTCAGTTCTTGACAGGTCAGTGCGGCAGCTGCCATCTTGGCTGCGGGTGAAAACCTCTTTTTCACCCATGTGGATGATTGTAAAGCAACAGGTGACAATACTGCTAAAACTGGGCTAACATCTTCACAGCTAATACGGTGAGCTGGGGTAGGTAAAAGAAGGACTGTGGAACAGTTAGGATGGTTAAGATCAAGCACTTTCCAATTCAAAAGCAGATACAAAAATGTACAGAAAAGCACATGTGTAGATCAATTTGATAAGTATGCAGCCTCTATTGCAAAGCATGCTAGAGAACAGAACTAATCCATTTTCTGCTGCAGAAGTGGAAAACTGTTTTATAATCTATTCTATAAACTCCAAACAGACACCCAATTACAGTGTTCCTCCTTTTTGTGAAGAGCAAAGGAAGCGATTTTAGATGTGCTTTGCTTGCTTACTTCCTCCCTCCTTTAACTTTCTGCTTTATTTTCCTATGTGACCTGAAAACCTTTTTCTTCCTCCATTCTCTTTAACACTTTTGGTTAATTGTGGACAACAACCTTTGCTAACAAGATAATCTATTAAAATAATGACAGATTTTACTGCACTTCTATTGAGAAATGGGTTTGAAGTGCTCACCGTGGAAGTCATACGTAGTCCCTGTTCTATCAAAATAAAGCTGGATGGCCATTTTGCTAAATGTTTATAGCCCTATTATTCCTATTCCCACACCTGACTATTAGGGAAACAGACAAGCATTAAACATACATAACATCTTTTTAAAAAATCCCAGATTAGAAATATAAAATTAACAGCAAAAAGACATCGTGCTCAGTCCAAGATGCTTCGCTCATTCCCATCAAAGGCAAACATATTGCTATACTGAAAATCAAAAATTCCTAAAATGAACACTGTGATAACTGAAAAACCTTTGACATAAGAAAATACCCCAATGATTAAGGTCTTCCAGAATTTTCTCTTGGTACTGCCATTTAGTTGCATATACCCAATTTTACAATGTATGCAGAGTTGATTCTGTTATCTAGACTAAGCTGTTTCAATCCGAATATGATACTGGGTCATCCTCTGAATAATGAGTTTATGAATGGGCCTGAGCCCAAGTTATACTGGTTTCAATTCACCATGCCTATATACATATTTTAATTTGCATCAGAGCTGTAAACTATGTGGCACTAACCAGAATCCTACAGCTTGGCCATTTATTTCTGTAAGAAAAGGGATGTGCAGAAGCTGTATCACTTAGGCTGCCTGTCCTCTATGTGCTTCCTGACCACAGCTGCCTACTCACAGATGTGGGTGCTCCAGGGCACGATCAGACCTGGGCTCCTGTGAGAGCACAGATTGCCTGGGTCAGGCATGGGTGTGCCTAAACCCATGTAGGCTCTAAATCCTAATGTAGTTGCTTGAAAACTGCTGCTACTGAAGTGCTTAGATCCACCTGCAAAATGTAAGTTGTATTGTGTTACAATGGAGAAAGAGTTTGGCACTCTATAATCCAGTGTGATTTTCCTGTGTTAATCTGTCACTTAAACCATGGTACTCCACAGTGAATTGGCAGGTGAGGATTTCTGACCTTGGGGGCAGAGCTCTGTCATTTCTCCCTGCCTAAAATTTCTGTAGTGCTCATGAGCTCTGTTTCTTAAGGGACAAGCAGAAAATGTAGGATCGCTAAACTTTCTGGCCAGGTGACACTAATAGGCACCAGAGAGAAACATGTCCAGTCTTTCCCTTGATCTTATGGAGAAATTGCCCAGTCTAGGGCCTTGGTTATTCTCTTGGAAGCAGAGCCAAGTAGTTTGCAGATTTCTCACCTGGGGTTACTTATACCTTCAGAGTTCATGACCCATGTTATGATTTGGCAGTATAAACCAATTTCATATACTTGCATAGATTTTTTTGAGCAAAAGGGTTGAGCAAGCCTTTTACTGAGCTAATTTATTACAACTTTATTAAACTAATTAAAGATGGAACAATATGGTGATCAAATTACAATCTATCAACTTTAATTTGTCTTTAATTTGATTGCTATATCAAGTTTTAGTTCTTTGCCAAGAGCAGCTACTTGACACAGGCAACATGCCTTATGTTTGTTCCTGCCACAGTAGCAAAAGAGCTTTCCCAAAGCCTTAACCTAGACTGAAGGTTGAACTGTACAGTAAGGCAGCTTTCGAACCTCTCCACTCTTCAATCAAAGAGAACTGAGACTTCCACAGACATAGTCAGGAATATGCTGACTAATAAGACAGAATAACAAAAGGCAGAGGTGTTTCTTCAGTGAAACAAGGGTAAAAATAAATAGTTTGCAGCACTTCTACTTGATTACTCAAGATCTTTAATTTAGCTGGTTGTTGGCAGGCCTCCAAGAGTCGGTGCCTCTAAATTCAGAGAGGCAGATTCATCAAGGTTTCCTTGTTAGTAATTCTAAATTTTCTTTTCCTGTACTGAAAGGCTAGGACAGGGAAATGCAGATAGTTTTGGACTTTGTGGATAGCAGAAAAGAAAGTCCGTTTTCTTGTGTGTTGTCTTTCCTCTTGTGGGAATTGCTTCCCTTTTTCTCCTGCACATGAGCAGTTGTTGTGGCCCCTGGGCTAACTGTGTGAATCCAAGAATCCAGACTAGTCATTGCAGTCAAATCCTTGTAAGGGAAGCAGTTAATGTTAATGTGCAAGGTCTCATCACTGAATAAACCTCAAATTTGGCAAGTAGATTTACAGGTGAGATGATTTTAAAAGTACAAAAGATTAAAGATGTAAGGAATTTGTCGTTGAGAAGACTATTTTATTCCTTCTTGTCTGGATTAAGTAATGGACAGATGACCTAGAATCAGCAAAAATCATGTTTTACATAAAATACTTAATTGTCTAATCTATCTGGTTTTTTTTTTTCTCAGGGAAATACCTTTAGTCATTGAGTTCTTCTTGACATACTCAAGATCACTTTAGTAACCAAAGACTAAGGGACTGATATGAAACTGTAAGTGTTGATATAAAACATGAGCTTGTTGGCTGCTGTGATGGTAGTGCTGTAAAACCATAAGGTGGATTTGTATCAGAATAATTCATTCCCCCAGAGCTGGTCTCAGACTGAAGTCACTGTTCCTCACATCAAATTAATTTGCTCAAAAGTGGCCCAATTCTGTAATTCTTGGTCATACAAGTACTGTGTTTAAAACTGTTGAGATTAAACACTGTTGATGTGTGAGGATTCCTGAACTGGAACTAATCTTCAGAATGAAAATTTGTTTTACTTGTATGATAAAATTATTTTTAAGATGAAAGAATTAACACATTTGAGGTAAGTAATGCCATTGGGCAGTGCTATTCCAAATGCTTTATGTCCATCTCCTTAGTTGATACTGACAGTCATTCAAGGTTATTTCATCTAAATTATTTACTGAGAGGAGAAATCTGATGGTCAACAAATAGATATCTTTGAACAAGAAAGGTATGTGACCTCTGGAGTGCAGTTTGTCAACCCAGAAGTGGGCTGGTGCAATACCTCGCATTGGAATCAAGAGCTAGTGAAGGTAAAAGGGAGAAGAGGTTCAGGCCCTCAGCGTAATCAGGAGTGCTGATGCCTCTGCAGAAACTCAGTCTGAAGCCTTTGCATTGCCTGTCTCACAAGCAGATACACATGCAGCAGAAAAAGCTTGCAAGAAGGGAATGATGTGAAAGGCAGAAACAAACCACGAAACATTTGTGCCCTCTTCCAGTCTTTTGTCACACTTTGCATTTGGTGCATTTGCAATGACTGCTCTGGCGTTTCCCCTGTAAACAGGTCTGTCTTGGACTGCTGAGCTACTTCAGCACATGGTAGCTCTGATTCACCATGTACAGCTCTACAATTGGCACACATTGCCAAAAACTGTTTGCAATTATTGCCATTCCTACAGATCTGACATGTATCTGGAAAGGAGGAATTTTCAAAAAAGTGCTTCACTCCTTAGTGCAGATTTCGCTTTTCAACATGCAGTATTCTTTCTCTCTGTATATAAACAGCTGTGCTGGACAACATTTTTACTTTCTGACATAAATTGTAAAAGCATCCATTAATACTGGCACAATAAAACAAGTGCATGCAGTCTATTGTTCCATTTTCAAATCAGTGACTAAAACATAATAAAGGAGATTTGAACAAGGTAAGCTGGTTAACGTGAAATGCGACAACAACAGCAATACCCATGTGCGATGGAGTAGCAACTTGTAAATCCCCAAGGCCACTCCTTTGTATTGCTTTAGAAAATGTGTGGTGCCAGGGTGTCTCATTCTTCTACTGCTCTCTTGGCAGCTCCAAGTGAGGGATGTGCCAGGCAGCATGGCCTGAAAAATGCCTCCTGGGAAAAGCAGATGCCAGTTTTTTGGACCACAAGGAGTCCTGAGCTCCTGTTAAAAAGGCATGTGTTTGCTTGCTATTGTGAGCAGTACATAGCAAGCAAAACAAGCATGTGTTGATGTATACCTCAAAATGTTGTTGTCTAGCGAGGCAATTCAATATTTGTGGAGGGTTTTATCTGTGTTGCTCTCTTACCCAAGTCATGCTTGTCTTGCTTGTCTTGTTAAATATATGTAAGGGGTGAAAATATTCCCAAATGTTAGTTTTTTATGTATGTATTTCTACACAGAGAAAGAGGCACATAGTGTCAGATGTTATTGGTAAGAATCTGTTAAATGTAGATTGAGTAAACTTCAAATATTGAAGCTGCTGGAATTGGGCTTGACTGAGAGTTTTTGAGACTTTTGAGATATCTGGATTTCTCACTGGCAATGTAACCCACTATTTGTCTAAGTATATTGGGATTTATTTATTTTACAGCTGCAGTGGATTTTATTTGGAAACTACAAAGTACTTGTGTGCAGTTTGGGTAACGGTAACTGGAAATCAGCTTGGTCCCAACTTTTGGGTTGAGTAAGTCCCCAGTGTTCTATTTTCAAAAGCATATTTTGCCGCAGAGTTTCACTGGTATATATCCACACATCAGAATAATGTGTGGCCTTTACCTTTTTGGCTTGATGTGTAAGATCAAGCTCACACAGCTTGAGTTCACTACACTGAAATTCTTTTGTGTTTGGGGGAAAAGAAAAAAAAAACAAAACCTTCTTGTACCCAATGCCACTCTCTCCAGGTAGGGACAGTCAGCATCTATGCAAGGAAAAAGCAATAGGGATAAAGCACCAAATAGTTAAGATGTAAGTGAAAACAAACAGAAAGCAATGGGGTTTTGGTTTTTTTTTTTTGGGGGGGGGGTGTCCTCCCTTTTTGCCCCCCCTCAAAAAAAAAAAAAGCTTGGATATCAGGAATTATTCTCTGGACTGGTCAGTGGAACTGTTCACGCATGCAGCTATGAGCAGGATAGTAACCTCAAACTGATATGCCTCAATAAGAAAAGTGTTGCATTTCTTTTAAAGAGAAAAGGGGCAAGGGCACCAGTTCAATAATGTATGATTCTTGGGTCAGAGATGTTACTGTAGTTCTTGATGGTTGCAGAGTTGTTCATTGTTCTCTTTGGATGTCATTTTTTCCCTCTTTCTTGGAAGCAAATCTTATGAAGTAAAGGAAACAGCTTGGTTTGCGAAGGGCATTTACAGGACAGGGGCAGGGAGGGGGGAACAAAATGTGGTGTAAGACAAGAAAATGGTTGATATTTGTGTAGGCCAGCTAGGGTGTTCCTTAGTTATATTGTGTGCTTTTCTGCAGGTGCATTTTTAATTCCACTGTGAATTTAGCTGTAAGAGCTTTGAAAATACCTAACATATTTAAGTACAATACAGAAGGCAACAGGGAATCAATATAATGATTCATAAGACGTGGGATAACTGATATTGAAACAAAAATGTGTTGTTACAAATACTATCTTGCAAGCAGTAATTCTGCAACATCTAGGACTGCTTTATGAAACACTTTTTTTTTCCTTTAATAAGGAGATAATCAAAAATAAGTTAGCTCAGCTTGGGAGAACAAATGGGGTTTCTCCTGTCTGCCTGGGGGTCATAAATACTTTTTTGAGAGGGGTTTAGAGAAAGCTCTGGTTGGACTAGGTCATGTAACAGAAGTTGGGCTTTCTGACCCCAAATGTATATATGACATGATGGTTCTACGCTTCAGGAGCTGTCAGAAGAAAATCTCTTGGGTTATTTTTGTTACAGCTTTGACAGTAACAACTACTGTCTTGAGGCACTAGAAAAGAAAAAGTGAACCTGACAGGACAGGAATGAATTGCCTCCATGACAGAAGGAAACTGCCTTATGTAAGAAGGCAATGCACAGTCTGCAGGAGGGAGAAGATAAATAGGAATGTATATGAGAGCAATCTTTTCTATATTGAGTGTCTAAGAGCATTATTTTTCCTTTTACTTTTTTCCCTTGTCTTCCACTTTCTCCCTGCCATGAAGAAGTGTACTTTTTTGAAGTTTGTATGCTTGTTGTTTCAGTAATTATTATTATGTATTCATTGTACTTTGTGTCTGTCTCACCATTTTGCATACAAACCCTATCTCAAACACCTCTTCTAATCCTACACCGTCTTTAGATGCCCGTAAGAGGTTTTTTAAATGGATGACATGGATATAAATCCCTCATTTATGCAACTTGCTGGAAGCCTCAGAAAGCTTAAGCTGCTGCTGCTCTAAAATCCCCAAGCTAGGAAGCAATATTGAATGTTTAGCGGTTGACTTGCAAGGTTCTCTTATCGTTCTGTGTTGTGGGCTTGGACTTTAATGCCTTGGATTGAAGGCTCCTTTTGGGATGCTGTTCAGTTCCTTCAGCTCTCTAGGTGTTGTGTAAAAACAGGCAAAATGTTGATACTGTTGATGTGTGATATTTTTAAAGTGTAAAGTTGTAAGCTGGGAAGCATGTGTTTAAGAAGATACTTTCAAGTAATTAACAAGAACTGTGGTTGAAATTACTAGGCTACAGTTGCAGGTTTGCATGCCCTTGTGGTGCCCTGGGGTAATTTTGATTCGCAGTTAGCTTGTTCTTCACTATGGCTCTACTTTGACACTTGTAAAATGTTTATTTCAAAACATGAGTCTAAAAAAACAGATAAATTTGGTCCTAACAATTTAGCTTCAGCTTCTGAATAAAATTATTTCATTGCCCTGTGTTTTAGCAAGCATTTAAGAAAATGGAGATGAGCTGAAGACTTAAACTTTCAAACACAAGATTTATTTGAAAGATGTTTTTCTGCAGAAAAAGCATATTCTGAGAGTGAAAGACAAGTGTGAAATCGGGGGGAAAGAAAGGTACAATCTTAAGTAGGACAGGGATGGCCTAGAAAATTGAAAATGTCCTTACTACTTCTATTATTCAGATTTCTGCAGTTCCATGTTCCTGAAGTAACTTGTCTAAGATTCCTTAGATTTTCTGCTGGCAACAGGTTACAGAAAAACATAAGCAAAAAATAGAGTTAATGGTTGACTTTTGTCATGGTGTAGAGAAAAGCAAGTCTTGGCTCTAAATAAGGAGCAGCTACTTCTTGCTATTACAGCTGAAATTTTGATGCTTCAACTAAAAAAAGAAAATTCTTCTTTGTTTTGCTATGCTGCTCAACTCTAAGAGCAATGTGTTGGTAAGGGATGGAGACAGCAGAATGAGTAGCTGTGTGCGTGCTGTCAGCAATGGCTCCATCATTAAGTCAGATGATAGACTTAATGCCTACGCATTTGGCATGCCGTGTCTGTGGAGATCAAGTTAAACAAACCATCTGAAGCAAACAAACCATTAAACTCTAAATGGAAGAATAACTTTCTGACCCCCGGGTGAAGAACAAATCCACAGCTCACAGGGAAATTAAGCCAGTGTATTATAACAAGGCAGTAAGCTTGCACAAGTCAGAGGTCAAAAGCTGTTCCTCTCCAGAGTTCAGAGGGATTCCTGACATCTCCCCACAAGCTAGAAATTATTCAGACATTAAGTGTGCAGAAGATAAACTTACTATATTTTTACAGGCTTTTCAGCCCCTCTTCTCTCCTCCGCCAAGAATCAGTGACATCCTCCCGCTTTCCACCTATAACTGCCTGCCTAATTAAGAAGCAACTTCCTTTTCAAGACAGGCCCATCATCGCACCATGCCAAGTCCCCTCTCTCCTTGCATCTTTTGATAAGGAAACTACCTTTATGCTCTGGTATTAATACTAATTCAAACAAGTGGGGGTAAGCCTACATCGTTAGGAATGGCTTACACCTCTCAGATACCATTGCACTGATTGGCGTACTCATTGCAGTCTGAAGATTACCTTCATTGTGTAACTGTGTGCATCTAAATCATAGCATCTAAGCTGTAATTTATCAGGAAACCCTTAAGAACAGATTAGTCCTCCCTTGTGACCTTCCCCCCCATCCTCTGCTCAAAAAGCACACAACAAACCCAGCTGGTGCTAATTGAACCAGGTAGGATCTTTGCCCATTTTTCTTCCCTTTCTGGCTCCATATTTCATGTCTTTTTCTGCTTGAACTTGTCAACACTGAAGAAAAGCGCTGATATGTCTCAATCTAAGACCCAGAGCTATGAGGGGGTGTTGAAGCAAGGCTACATCACCTATGAACTGTCAGAGTGAAGGATGCATACTGCATACTTAGTAGCACCTGCAGATCATCAGATTGATCCACCTCCATGGCAAGTGCTGTACATTTTATAGAGGCAGACAGTCCCTTCCCTACAGAAAGTATAACTGAAAGTCTCTCCTGAGTATGCTTGCTTTTCTACTACTGCTCAGAGAGCTGCTGTAATTAGGATTTGCCTGTTCCTATTCCCTCTGGTCTTTCCCTTCTGCTCTCCTTTTCTCAGGCCCCCTACAACAAGAAGGAAAAGGTCCCTTCAGGCAGCCTTGCAGTAGTTTTTCCTCCATTTGAAGTGTCTCATCCGGCATTAGCATGTTTTGTTCAGGCTTCACCATGACAGACCTCATGCTGGAGGGAAAAAAGAAGTTTCCATGGAAATTGGTGTAGTTTGAGCAGTTAGTCAGGCTTTATGGCAGGGCTAGGTTGCAGTGTCTTTGTGTCATCCTCTGAAAAGTAAATACAGGCAAATGAGGAATAAAGGATAAGTGGGCAAGCACATAAAGAGCAAACAGGTTGAAGGAATCAAGAAACAGGATATAAGTGAGACAGACAGGAAAGGTGCTGTCAGTAGGTTACACCTAGACTGCTATTTCAATCATGTTGTGGCTGCTGTTACTAAAAGCATGCAGAGTCTTTGTCCGCAGCTCGCATCTCTGAATCCTGGACGCTATTGCTGCAGCAATGGAAGCTGCCAAAGATTTCTTCTTCGGAAAGGACATAACTGTTAATGAGTCTAGATAGGGTGTTTTTAGGAGTGAAATCACTTTTGGTCTGCCGGAGTGGAATTGCACAGGAACAACTTTTTCTTCTGTTACCAAAAAAAAAGCTCATTTTCAACTAGCTTTGCAGCCTGCTTGGAAGAGTGAAGAAGCAAGTTTTGAAGAACATACTCGCTGCCTCTGCAGGGAGCTTTTAGAGCATAAGACTACACATGGATGTTGCAGTGGTAAAAACTTCTAATCAGTTCTTTAATCCCAAAGCTAGCAGCCAAAACCTTCAGCTTTCAGGAAATGAAGGAAAGAGCTGGAGGATGAAACACAAGGCTTTTGGTTTGCAAATTTTTTTCCATTGAGATTATCAGGAAATAAATAGAAAAGTCCTTTTAAGTTTTGAGGCTTTCCTGATTTGCAGTCTTTAGACTAAATCCTGGGAACTACATTAAGAACGTAATGAGCGTACTGAATGCTAGAAGTATTGCAGGCTGCTATGTGAGTGAACAAATGCAATACATGACCTCTCAGAATACATGACCTCTCTGTAAGTCTTCATCTCCCTTGGCCCTCAAGATGTGCTGTTTCCATGTCAGAAAAGGATCTCAGCTGAGAGGAGCAGAATGGAAGTGGAAAGAATGAGTGATTTAGGGTGCAGAGTGAACCAGGGAATGGATATAGCAAGAGCACTCTGCATGAACCACTGAAAGAGTGTTAAGCAGCTCATTTTGAGGTAATACAGATGAGTACAAAAAACAAGCATAGTGGGGAAAGAAGAGATGAAAGAGATGATAGCTTTTCTCTCCTTGCTCATCCAGCTTCACAACTCTTTATGCACGGTAATGTAGGTGTATGAACGCTCTCCTAACTTTGGAAGAGGGGCTTTGGGGGGATTTTTAGTTTGTGTTCCATTTTCTCCTGCTTTTTTCCTTTCTTTTTTTTTTCCTACATCAGACATAGCTGATACAGGACGTTTTTGTTCAGGAATAAATGACACTTGCAGACCAAAGAAAAATATGTGAATTAAAACTTAATTATTTTATTAGAAGGATTTCATGCACAAAAAGCATAGCTCAACTGCTCATTTTTCCAAAACTAGGAGCAAGGACATGTTTGTGGCTTTTTTTTGTTTCCTTAAAGGACACAATCTCAGGCATAAGACAAATAACTAAAGAAAGTTTTGTTCCTGCTTCCAGATTCTGACTCATCCACATTTATGGTGTTAAGTGTTACCTGTAAATGTGGTGTCTAAGGATGTTTATTGTGTAGGGCTGAATATGTCGTCAAGAGTTTCTTTGAGTAAAAGGACAATTTTGATAGTGCCTGCATTTCATTTAACTTCCTTCTTCTCTGTTTATCACTGCTCAGTCTGTTGCACTGCGGTGGCTATTCTCTTAAGCACAGCACATGCCGCTATGGCAGCATTCTTTGAACCAAAAAAGAATAAATGATAATTTCAATCAAGGGTTTTGACTGAATGAAATAAACTAGAAAGTTTTGGTATCTTGGAAAGGCATTCCTGGGCTATTAGCACATCTATATGGAAAAACAAGACCTCCTCACATAGCAAGGATGTCAGATGTTACCTATTGATCCATTTTAAGTACAACAAATTTATCCTGAAACATCAAATGTTTTTGCCTTCTTTAAATTCTGCAGAGCTGTCAAAAGAAAAAACACAGTTCTGTCAAAAATTGTTCCATGTGCAACTAGAAATTAGATGAAAGGACCTTTTAAAACTTCCATCCTGTGCTGCCATGCTGGAACTGAAAATAAACTTTGGAAATTATTATCTGCCCTTAAATAAAAGGAGGTTGATGATGACTGACAGTCTGTTGCCCCAAACTGTGTATTGACATTTGTGTTGAGAGAAACAACATTTTGAAGGGAGCATCTTTCACCTTTCAGAAAAAGGACTTATTTCTTGACCATACAGAAATCAAACCTTGAAGAAAAGTTTCAGTTAAAAGCCTGCTGACTTTGAGAGCAACTCCCAAGTAAAGCTTAAACTACTGCTTTAAACCATATAAATTCGATCAAGTCAAGCACTTCAAAATATAGTGTGGAGAACAATGTTACTTTGGCAAAGGAATGAACAAGATGTAATTGGGTTATCAGTAAGTCTTTTCCATCTACAATACCCATTTTTCTTTAGGAACAGGTTGACTTGTTCAAATCTTACTCCCTCCAGCTCTCATTTAAAATTAGAACTAAGAAGTAGAATATGCCAGTTGATGCTTTTGAAGACAGGATAGAAAATAAAAATGGGATCTTATGTAAAGAAAGAGGTAGATTTAGCCTTGAAGGGTGACAGCAGTCCTTCTGCTACTTGAGAAGCAACTTTTCTCATGGCCTCAATTCTGTAGTATTTCTTGCTCTGTACTGTCAGTGGGGGAATAGCAGAGTCCTTTATAGCAAACTCAGTTCTAGCTGTAACTCTGGGGAGAACCATTCTCTGAATTTTCTGACAATGCAAAGACACAGTCGCAGAGGGCAAGTTTCATGGATACTGTTTGCTTTATAATATACTGTTTTACTCAATGGGATTTTTTTTTTCTAGTAAGATAAGTACTAGCATAGTTGTCTAAATACCATTGTTACCTGAGGAAAATATAATACCCAGATTGGATTACGGAGGTGGCTTAAAACCTGATATAATGATATAAGTAAGTAAGTAAGATATAATGATATAAGTATGACATAAGTAAGATGTCATTACTTTTTGTGTATAGAAACTGGTATTTTATTAATTGTTTTGAAAATTACATTTTTTTGCAATCTTCTGAAGAAACATGGCCTTAAGCTACATCAAGAGATCTTCTGAATATTGTGGCAGTGTAGTTCTTTTGGTACAGCTAGATGCGGTTAATTGGCACACATGTGCAGCCATAACAAGCAAATTTGTAATCCCTCTCATTCTTGCAGCATGAACAGCTGTTGCAATGTAGGCCTCAAAGCACATAATGACAGAGTACATTCTCATTGCCTTCAAAGCATCCCTTTTCACTTTTGCATAATTTTGTTTCTGGGAGATAGTGAACCAGTTTTATATGTGTAGACTGCATTATCTTAATTATAATTCGTATTCTGTTTCAGGGACAAAATACAAGATACAGCTGAGGAATGCGCATAGTAGCTTTCTTGAAAAGCAGAAGCTATGGAAGGGTCTACTGCATTCAACTTACTTTAAGGGCATCACTCGAAATGCTGAATCATCATCCAGACTATAGTTAAGTAGCTATTTTGTGAAGCCCATCATGTGCAAGTATCTGATACTCTCCAGAAGCAGACTAATAGCTAATTAGCTGACTGTTTTTTTATATCCCTCCAAGAGACACTTATTTCTCCATGTCAGTTGAAGCTTTAACTACTAGCATGTACATGCTAATGATCTGTTGATTGATCACTGCAAGGAAGTAATCTGTTAACAGTACTTGATTTCCACTGATTTCAAAAAAGTGATCTCAGCATGACTTTGGAGATCCTCAGCCACTTTCAGGGTTAAGTCTTATGAGACTAAGCTAAAAAGCAAGCCAGAAAATGGCTTTTTCCCAGAGAAAGTGTCAGTGAAAACAAGAATTCTGAAGAGGTTTTCTCACAGAAAAATTCAACTTCAGGGAAAAAAGAAAATAATGCTAATCTTGAAATTTCACAAGGTTATTTTGGAGGAATCATGCTTTGAAAACCACATGCCCTGTCTCACTAGGAGCCAGCCTCTCTAGTTCTAATTTCCCGTGATATATCATCATCTCCCCTCTTTTCTGCACTGCTGTGGTGTCATGATTGCTACAGTTTGGCTGGAGAATTTCTTCTGTAGAAGAGGCTGAGTGATGAAATAGTTGAACTGAAACTCCTCTGTAGCACAATGGCAGCTTAGTCGTATCAAAATGCTGTGGGTTTGGATTTTATTTTTTTCTTGGCAAAGCCTCATTTGGAAAGCGGGTGATCTTATATTTTGCCTCAAAGCAATTTCCACAGAACACTTTGACTGTCTTTATTAGGAAGTGACAAGTATGTTAAATCTGTTATCAGAAGTGACTGTGTTTAGAAAATTATTTACTGCTTGGCTTAAACTTGGCTTAGAAATGCTGTATTTTCTTTCTTAAATATTTTATTTCATCTTATTTTGATTCTGTGGTTTTACATTCTTCAAACTGATATGTTTACATATAAAATGTGTATATACTTAAATATTCTTATTTATATCATTGTAAAAAATAATGGCAGATGGGTCCTCCTTGGTGTTTGTAAACAATGTTTGACAACAAATGCACACCATTCTCATCTAAAATTGTTGTTTATGGTAGAAAGTGCCCTTTAATAAGAACTTACTGTGTATGTTGAACAGTATCCTGGATTTTTGCAAAATGCTTCAATAAACTTGTCACACAGATTTCTCTCCCTTCTGGAAAAGACAACTTAATACTTCCTCCGTTTACCTCTGTTTTGGTTTTATTGGTTTATGGTGAAGTCACGCGTGTGTGTATACAAGCTAATAAGTTTTTCTTATGAATTGCATAGTTATTGTTATTTCCCTTCATATACAGAGGAAAAGGCACCTTTCAGCCTGACTGAATTTTAATTCCGTTTCAGAGAATAACAGAACAGGAAAGGATCAGTAGGACTCTGGGAGAGAGCATGTTGTGGGTGTCTTCTGTATAATCTGTATGGTTGTGGGTAGTACAGGTTGGGCTTTGCTCACATTTAAGAGTCTGATACTTCTCCCATAATCCTGCCTTTAGTGCTTGAGGTTTTTATCAACTGTTAACTCTTTAGGCTAGTGTTTTCAATGCTGTGTGTCTGCCTCTGGCTGCCTGCTTTCAGTAATTCTTCTTGAAAGCTTCAGAATATGGTGCAGCTGTTTCTAAGAAGAGGATTAAGGGAAAATAGAATGTTTAACTCATTCGAAAGAAGAAATTGGAAAATATGTTTGTTAACCTCCAGAAGTGTTTTCTCCCTCTCTTGACCCATCAAGCCCCATATTATAGCGCCAACACTTGATTTAGTGAAGGATTAGTGGGGGATGTTCTCTTTGTTTCTGTGGAAAAATGTGGCGGATGAATGGCATGGACTCAGGGGGGTTTGCGTCCTGAGACATTTATTATTTATTTCTGAGCATATTTAAAAAGTTAGCTGCTTCAGTGGTTTCACAGACACACTTTGCTAGGCCAATCATCATGCAGATTATGTCACAGGTAGCCAATCATTGCACCGATCACGCACGCAGCGATCATGCCTTGTACCTTGCTACTTCTTTAGAAAAGCTGTCTTGCCCTTAACCTTGGTTCCCACTGGCTTCTGCTAGTTTATCTGTACTTTCTCAGGATGTATCATTCCCAGCTGCACCGGTGTCCTTGGGTACGTTTGTCTGAGGCTCCTGTTGTTTGCTACTTGCAACTTTCCACCAGTTTAACCCTGTCATGACCCTCCACAGAAAAACATGCCACTTTTAGCCAAGTAAAAAGCCTCTGAAAGAGGCTTTCTGAATGTGATCAGTAGAGACTTCCTCCAACAGGGCACCAAATTTCTCCAGAAATGATCTGCCCTGAGTAGACCCTGGCCCCTTCACAGCACCAGCCTTTTGACCAGGCTGCCCCAACCATCCACCTTGGTGTGACTAAGCACGTTCCAGCTTCAAGACCTGGTGACTGAACTGGATTTTTCCCTGAAATTAGGGCCTCAGCTGAGGTGGCGGCAGTGTCGGGAACAGTGGGCTAAGACATTGCATCTCCTGTGCTTTCCACCTTCTAGCCCTAAGGTGCATCAAGGAGGAGGTGACTGGACTTGGACTCAGGGGAGGTGTGAGCTAGACCTACAGAGGTTGGGACTGAGGGCTGGGGAAGGGCACTAGGATAGAAAGCTGTCTAGGGTAAAGATACTGGGAATGGGAGGTAAAAAGAGTGGAATTATTTGGACAAGATGGCATGAACTGGATGCCCGCTGCATGGGGAAGGTAAAGCTGAGACTTTCAAAGCCATTTTTATTTTTTGTGTTCATGCTTTTCTCTCTGACTTTAAATACCATTGAAACCTGTGATGGCATCCTGAACACTTGTTTTATACTCTAGCCTTTAATTTCCTCCTTTCCCCCTCCCTTCCCCCTCCCCCCAAAATAAATACAGGCGGCACTTGCGACCTGTGGAGAACATCTTTAGCCTTTTTTCTTGTTTCCCCAACAGGACAACACTTCCCATACGCCACCTAACGGCCTTGTTCCTGAAAAAGGTGAGCTGAGCAGGCATTAAGTCACTGATAGCATGTATTGACCTCTGCTTCTCAATTGGGGACAGCAGGAAGAAAATAAATTCAACCTGAGGGTTCACATGTACTTGTGATAATTTAGCTTCCTTCATGATACCGGACCAGCTATTAATTTCTCTCATTAAATCAGAGTGCTGTTTTCCTCTTGGCCAAAATGGGCTTAGCTTTATTTCATTCTTTATTAGGCTGCAAGAGAACCCCATTTCTGTTCTTGCACCCTGTTTGCCTACAGTAATCTTTCCTGTGCCCTAGTATTACTTTTGTAAAGTTGTTATTGCCATTGAATCCAATTTTCCACGGGCATTCCTGCCATATTAGGGACTTTCACCATTATCAGTTTGCATATATTATTATTCTGCCAATTTCTTTCATTGCTCCTTAGAGTCACTTAAGCATTCCTTGCTCGGGGTTTCTTTTTTGCCTGGCATATGCTTGTTCTTTGGCTCTTTTAAGAAGAGTTATTCTGTGTTTTCTTCTAGTGCCTTCAGACAAGCAAAATTCAGTGCTGTCTTGGTTCTTCCATCCAGCATTTCTGAGTCTGTAGTTCTAGTTTAAGCTTGGTGTGTCCCTTTCCTTTCAGCTCAATCATTTTAACCAGTCCCATCTTATTTGTACTTCTTTGTCACCTGGCATTCCTAGTTTATATACTCTGGCTAATACAAAAGATTTTCTCTCGAGTTTAATTGTTTCTTTTGGCTAGTTCTGTGCAATGTGCATCTCATTCTCATGTGTGCATTTTCAGGGAAATAGACTTTCCTGAATCTCTAATGGCAACGCTCTATCGTATTTAGTCTTAAACACTGATCTAAAATAGTCCACAAGATTTTGGAGAAAATGTCTTTGCCAAAATGTTCACATGATGGAAGGGAAAAAAAAAATCTTTAAAGATGCATGATACTTGTGAAATGGGTGGAGTAGCTTGAAATACCTGGAGCTAGATATCAAGAAAGGTATCTTCTCAGTTGATATTATGAAACAAAAAGAACAATCCAAGCTATTACTATTTGATAGCCAGCTTTGTTTCAGAGAGGAGGCAATCCTAACATTGTAGCTAATCCAGATCATTATTTGAAGTTGTCCTGGGAAAAAATTATCACTACTCTAAAATCAAGTTTACAGCTTTATAAAATAAGGCAGCATTCAGTTTTGACTCCAGATGAAGATGGGGAGAAGGTTCTGGAAATCGTTTAGAAAATAAACCGAACTGTTTTCATGGGTATATATTAAACTAAATTTGTGACACATCAAAGTTTCATCCCTTCTTGTGTGATTTATATTTAGATAAGTCTTATGCACAGATGTTTGTGTACAAATGGTCAAAGTGGAAAGGCCCTTCTCCAGGAAAACTCTACTAAAAAGGGTGGTTTCTGTGGTGTGTTTTTTGTTGTTTTTTGTTTTCCTTTTAAGATTCATCCTCATGTTATTACTTGTATGAAAGATGTTCTCCACAGTAGTCATTGCATTTCTGCACTGAGGGGGGCAAACAAAGCTTTCAACAGCTCCAGCAGATATTTTCAGAATGAAAAAAAACTGTTAGATCAGTCACTAGAGATTTTGTTTGAAACTGTGCCCATATAATTGCTAGCAATGCTACAGCACACTTCTGAAAACCTTTTATTTTCTTCTATTGTTGAAAGATTACGTACATCCTTAGACTGTGACTAGGGCTGCCTGGTCTGAACATAAGTTAAATATTGATCAATTGTTTTCTTCTGTATGTGAGAAAAAATGTAAAAGTTCTCCAAATGCAATGAATGAAATGTTCTTCAAATCCAAAAGTATATCCAGCTGCCTTTTGCCTTATTTAAATTAGAAATGTATGTTCATAGGACACTGAGCAACCTTCAGAAATGGGGAAAATTTCACATCTTCTGTAGTGCTAGGTAGCTCAGAAGGACACAGTATGATTACTGAATAATTTCTTTCACTTTTGCACTTTGTACCAGGATAGTCTGCCATGTTTTAGCCAACTTCCTCTAGCTGCACAGCATTGGCATTTCCATATCCTATTATAGTTACCTTGCATAAATTCCCTTAAAAGAATGATAAGAAGAAAACCTAATTGCTTATAAAATGTGGGTTTGATAAGATTATGAAGAGGATTAAATTACATGGCTCCTGCTCTAACAGGGGAGTTTGGATTTGGGGACCGAGAAGGTACCTTTGAATCTGGTATTCCTAGTTTAGATGAGAAATCCTGGAATTATAATAGAGCTAGAGCCAGAAAGTGAAGACATGCTGCCAGCTTTTGCTCTTGCTTCCTAAAAATTCAGGCTGTTTGTGTCAGGCTGCGGGGGCTCCCAGCTTGGCAGGGAGGGGGGCTGCAAAGCGAAGCGGACGCCTTTCCTCCCACACTGGCTTCCCCGAGCGAGGCTGGGGGAGCGCTCTTGAAGCCCAAGGATGGCAATGCAAGCTGTTGCCGATTCATTTTTGGCACGTGTCCAGCATGTGTGCATTCAAGGGCTATTGAAATGGATAACGCCAAGACTCTGAGAAGCTTATAGCTGAAATAACATTGTCCTGGCCTTCATCATGGCAAGCTCTTAATGCCGCAGCCAGCTGCGCTGTGGGTGAAATGCACACATGAAGATTACAAAATGCACCAAGGGTCAGTATTTAATGTCCAGGCCAATGTGCTCCAGGGGGCTCTGGGGGCAATGGCCCTATTCACTGCACAGCCCCATTTCGTTCATCGTTTCTACCACCCATCCTTTCAGTCTACAGTTAAAGACTAATGGAAATGTGCGTGTTGACCTCAGCGCCTGAATTAAGACTGCAGAGGCAGTGTGCATCTTGGTATTTCCTGATTTTAGGGCGCTTGACTTTGCAACCCAGTCCTTAAATTTGGTTATTTTTTTGAAAGTATGTGCTATATTCTTCTGCCTGCTTTCTGTTGGTGCTAGTACAACTTAAACCAAAAAAAAGCCTACAGATCACACTTAATTTTAAAAAGATCATAATTAAAATTGACTTTGAGAGCAATCTTTGCAGAGCTGTCTTTACAGTTTATAAAAATTAGCTGTATGAAGTGCCTAGACTTTATGTATTTAAAACCTCTATAATTTTTATATGTTTATAAAAATGAGTGCAGGAGCAAAATAGTTTTGGTGTTTTTTTTTTAATGTGGCAGTATCTTAATAGGGAGGTTAGTTTTTACACTAACTGCTGCCAAATAATAATGTCATTACTTGGGTGTCAGAAACAACAAATTTGTGGCTGATTTTAACTTTGTATAGAGGGAATAATTTCACTTGGGGGGGCATAACTCCTGCCATTTGGCTCAATTACGCTCAGACAGACTAAACAATTTGTAATCCCTAGAGGGAAAAAAAGCTTCTGTTTCAACAGCACAGTTAGATTCAGAGGCTTCATCTCCAGAATGATTTCCCAGGGCATGAAATATGTTTCGCTTAAATCTTAAACCTTGTTCACAACCAAGTAAGATCTGTAACAAGAATTTTTCATTCTGATTTCTCAGGGTTTTTTTCTCTTCAGTGGGTTTTAAATAATTACGAGGAGCAATGAATTATAAAGTTATCTTTGTGACCCATTGTCAGCTGAGGCCTTAGAAAATACAGTGAATGCGTTATTCATGTGTGGTTTTGTGTGTGTATATATGCGTATATATTTGCATATGTATAGACAGATAGATGCATGTCATTGTAATGACTGAACTGAGGCTGTTCAATTCATAAGCCCTATGTTATCTCTATACCAAACTTTGTCAGACCTACACATACCATCGATGAGGGAGTATCTTTATGGAGGAGTATCTTCAGTTACTTTTGAGGATGCCTGTGTTGGTCCATCTGTCTGACATCTGACCAGCCTTTTGAGTGAGGAGTGTCCGACTTGGTGCCGATGTGCAGAGCAACCAGTATTAACCATTTGTCCACCACCCCAATGTGCCTGGCAGCCCTGCTTTGACTACACCTGCAACAGCCTCCTGCAAGTCCAGAAACTCACATGATTTCCCCAGCAGCTCTAATAAGGGAGGAGTGGGGCTTGGTTTTTATTTCCCTTCCTTCTCTGCTGTCCCTGAGAGGTGCAGGTGTGTTAGCGCCCTTAGGATGAGGGCTCGCCATCTTTCCTTCTCCTCTCTACCTGCAGGCTTCTGTGGATATCCAGTTAGCATTGCTGGAGAAAACGTTACCATTAAGAGTGAATAAAAGAGGAAAGTGATACGGCTGCAGAAACATTTTCAGCCAGTGCCCACAATGTTGATTTGTTTCTTGATCTAGTCTCTTAAAAATTTACTCCTTGGTATCCCTGTGCTATTCTTGTCGCAAGCAGTAGCACTGAAAGACTGGAGCCTATTGTTTCTTTCTTTTTTTTTCTTTTTTTTTTTCCCCCTTGGCAAAAATGCTACGCTGGGCCTCACTTCATTCTTCATTTTTAATGACGCAGTCATTAGAAGCCCAGGAGAAGTGTAAAATCCTTGAGGAGATGGGTAAGAAATAATTTATTTTTTTAACTTAAACTTGGCAGTGAAGGTTCAGAAAGGCCTTAAGCTGCCTTATAAAAACCCATCTCTTCTACAGAAAATGATGACAAGGGACTCACTTTTTAAAAGGTCAGATCTTTGGATGAGGGACTCAGTACTGTGTTGGATAGAAAGTCATGCCATCCAGAAAGCAATAGGATTAATGTGTTCTACATCAGGACTCATAATAAACATGTTTAGTGGAAATGGAAAATATTTTTTCACCTCAGTTTTGGTCACAATTGGATGTAAGCCTCTCTTACTTGGAGAATACAGGGTCAGCATAGAAATTTGGAGGGTTTTTAAAAGCTTTTGAAAGCTGTCAGTTGAGAAGCCCTGTGATGAGACATAAAGACACTGGTAAATCCACAGTAAAGGACAGCTTAACCTTTTGCTCTTGAAATGTTTACATTTTATCTCTTGATATAAACTTACTTAATTTTATACATAGACAATAATGAATGATTCTGAAAGAAAATCACTATGATGTAGAAGTGTGTAACTTATAAATAGAATTCATTTCTGTTAAGAAAATAAAAAATTAAAAATTTACAGTAGTGAATATTCCTCCAACTTCCCCTATTGATGTTACTTCTCTAACTAGTAACTAACCCTTAAAAAGATCTGCTTTTGACATGAGCACGAAATTCTTGATGAGAGGCAAGAAATGTGGTATTTCTAGTATTTCTTTCAAGCCAATCAAGAGCAATCTATGCCAATCTAGCCCAAATGAATTCAAATGAAAGAGTAAATACACAGAACTGACCGTTCCTCTTTAGCCTGATGCTTAGAAAAGAGGCAATAATAGAGAACTACAATCTAAATGTTTGTGCACGCTTAAGAGAGCTACCTGCAGTTTTCAGTGTTGCCAGCTCTCACGTATAAACTGCGTCATGACATGTAATATTGTTATTAAAATACTAGTTTGCTGAGAACACTAGATTTTCTTAGAAATAAGTAAATGAGGTTTCTGTTGCGGACAGGAACTGGAAGATAAGGATCTAAGAGTCTCAGCATTCTGGACACAGCCTGTGTCAGAGTGGGGGGACGGACCCGGAGTAACGATGAGTCTCAATATGAGTATGGTCGTTCTCCCTTTATTAGAGCTTACACAGAGTATATATAGACAAGCAATAAGCATGCACTAGCAATAGCTGTATGATTGGTTTACAGTCTGTTCACGCGCCTAAAGCGAATACACGATTGGTGCAAAGTTGCTGTTCCCGTGGAGGGGCTTGTCGGCCCCCTCCTTTACTTGTTTACCACTACTTGCCTTCCCCTTCTGTAATGGTTTAGGAATGCTCAAGGACAGTTCACATAGCCGTGGGATCCTCCCTTCATCATGAAGGCAGGATTGCTCACTTCTAGGAGAGCATGCCCTTTCTCACTTAACCATTCTCCCACAAGCCTGAACATACTTCTGCAGCCACATCAGTTATCTATTTTGTTCTCTCTTAACAGCAACACTTTCTTTGACGATGCTATATAAAAATTCATGACTGCATTGAAGATCTAACAATTGACTTTTTTGTGCAAAATAAGGGAATCTTGAATTGGTGTTAATACAGCTTACTTGCTTCATATCTCATGTTTGTAGTGTTGCTGAATGGAGTGCTAGCTTGAGGCTCTTCTGGAATAAGTGATTTGTGCTAAATACATTCTGTCTGAGTATTGTTACGGAGGGAAGTCATACTTTTTATAATTAAAAAAAAAAAAGTGAATTTAGTGCCTGGTAACTACCTGATTACCTGTCTGGGCAGCTAAAGTTATGTGCAAAACAAGGCTAGCTGTTCCCTTAGTCCCATCACGCTACCTTACAGAGTTTGCTGCTAGGAATGGCAGTGTAATTGTCTCCCCATGTAGTTGGCATTTGAGACATGTCTTTAAGTTTTCCTCATATTTAATGATCAGGACCTGCAGAAGAACATCCAGTGTTCTTAAAGGCTAGAAGGTATGACCCTGATTTGGCAAAGAAGATGCTGCATTTGAACATAGTGATTCATGCACTTGAATGCTTTTTCTGGATTAGGGTATAACTCCTTACATGTACTTGAACTTAATAACCCAAGAGTGTTCACAAATGTGAAGCCAGATTTTGACCCAGTTACTCAAGACTGGTGCTAAGTTGCTCACATGGGTAATTGGACTGAAGTTGATATAAGAGCATTTATTCATGGAAGAAATGTGATTCAATCTCAGTGGAACTAGCAGTTCAAGTGTCTCTCTTGAAAAGAGTAGCTTTCTTTGCTGAAGCACATTTTTTAAATTACAATTCTTTGATAGGACACAAAATAGCCCAGAGACTACTGTTTTGGTCATAAGCTCCCTTGGTACGTTTTATCTAAATTCTTGATCAAAATGCCAAAACAAGTAGAGACTGCCCCAGGAGCTCTTCCTTCAGTTTAATAATGAACCTGCTTTATTCTGGGAAAAAAAAAAACTGTAAGAAATATAGAAGTTGAATTTTCATACAGGGCAGACTCAATCTGTAAAGTTCAGTGTCTTACATTCCCCCATTACTGGGTCTCTAAGCCATGATTTAATGAGCCTTCTTTAAATAGGGACACAACAATTGTCATGCTGAAGTACTCTGAAGCCCTTGGAAAAGAATATTTCATATTCTCTCAAATAAGTCAGAATGGAAGAAATGTGCATATATTTTGCCTTTTGAAGTTCTGTAAGACTTTCATTTAGGAAAAAATGATTTAAAATTATTGTGAAGTAATGTCATTTCTGGACTGTGTGGATAATCCAAATGGTAGTAAACATTTATTTATGTGTCCAACAGATCATTCTTATAAAGAGCAGACGGAGTGGGAAAAAGAACACTTAAAAGCTCAGGCCTGTCTATAGATTTTTGTTTTTTTAAGGTTTGTTTAAAATTATATCTAAGCACTGAAGTCACAGGAAGCTACTCTCAGAATTTGTGTTTACATATATAGTTATTCAGTACTTGTGATTTACTAGAATAAGAGGGAAATGGGAATAATTTCCCCATCTTATTTTAAATCATATAAGTTACATATTTTAATAGAGTAGTATTAAAATTCATTACCTATTTACCAGGAAAAAAAGTTGGGGTTTCCTTACATGCGTGGTAAGAAGTAGTTTGTTTTGTTTTGTTTTGTTTTTGACGGGCATATGGTAGATGGAGGAGCCTGGGAGGACAGCTATATTATGAATTGTTCTTTAATAGACAGTTCAGGTACCCCTTTGGGTGTTTCTTTCTTGGTTCTTGCTCAAATAGTTCAATTTATTTTAATTAGTTCCTGTCTTTTTCCAGTGTTTTTTGTATACAATCAAAAGTAATGGAATAAAATTCTGTAGAGAGTGCAAAAAACTCAGTTTGGATGGAGGTATGAATTTTCTCTCTTTCCCTTCAGGACTAAACAAAGTGATGCCTCCAATTTTGTAGTATTTATGTAAACTTTTGGAAGGATGCTGTTCACTGTTTTCTCAGCCTATCCCAACCTACTTTCTTCAGCCACATCAGCTCTAATTAGCTCACAAAGCTGCCTCCAAACTTCACTGCTAAACTGAATCTCATCCTTTTTTTTTTTTTTTTAAACTGAGCTAAGAATTGGAGGCAATCTGCCTTTCCTAAAAAGAATTAGAAATGACCTGCCTTTTTATATATCTCTTTCTCTATACAGAGATGTGAAAGTGAGTGTGTGCACGAGACTTTTTTTCTTGGAAAGCAGATATATATATATGTATCTTCAGGTTAAGAAATTGCTGTCTTCAAAGGGGAATGGGCAGTGTTTTATTAATGATTTTTTGCTGCATATATCAAGTATGTCTGTGATGGGGGGAGGGAGGGATCTTAGTTATGCCTCTCAAGCCAGATGCTAAATATAGAGCATATGATGCTAAGCCTTGCATCCGATGGAGGGTTGAGAGAGGGGAGGGCGAAGGGACTGTGTTGTGGTGATTAGAAAGAGCCCTTTTGGAAAAAACAGCTTTTCCACGGTGCTCTGTGACAGCAGAACAGCAGACTTATGGCCCAGGTGCTCAGGTAGGGTCTGTGCTGGGAATAAACATTGCACCGTGTGAGAGACTTTCTCCCTAATACAGGCTGTGCATTAGGAGCCACCTTCCACCATCTCTCCCTGGCCTGTGCTGCCTCTGACAAAGCAACAGTCAGGGCTTACGGGGTAAAAAATCAAAAGCATATATAATGGGAAAAAGAGAGCCTTAACACTGTTTTTTGGGAAGTTTTGTAACTTCCCAAGCCAAGTGTGGTAAGCAGATATTCAGGAAATGGCACATTACATAGAAGGAGAAACTGTGTTGAAATAAATTCCTAAAAGGTGCATGAAAGTTAGTGTCAGCAGTCATATTTCATGCTTCACTGGGATGCTCTGGAGGCAATGTAAGAAAGCACTGGATGTGTTCCCCCATTATAAAGATGAAAATTGTCCCTAAAAGTATCTTGTTGATGCAAAAAGTGATATGGTGGATACCAACAATTGTGCCTTATGGAATGTGGCCAGTGGGATAATTTGAAGAATGTTACTTGATATAGCTGTTAAGTTAAATAGAAAATATTTGGCAATAATGAATCCTCTTAAAATTAAAAAAAAAAAAAAAGACGGAAAAAAGTGAAGCTGTTAAGATTACCTGAAATCAGAAGAGATATAGAACACTTATCAATGTAAAGCAAAGGCTTAATAAACTGTTGAGGGGAAAAAAGAGAGCATGGTGAAGAAAATTAGCTAAAAAAACCTTTATGAAAAGGGCAATGAAGCTGATAAAAGATTCTGGCTTATCTCCTCAGGAGAGCTCAGATGAAAGCAATTTGTCAAATACGAACTGAAAAGGAATATGATAAGAGATCCTAGATCTATTAAATCTGTCTTTTAGGATTTCTATACCTATTGTGTCATACCACCTCACTATACAGAGTGAATAAAATCATATTTTAAAAAGTGAAACTGCCATTTATATCAGAAGATGTAATTACATTAGAGGTCGCAGTCTCAAACAAAGACTGAAAATACTTAAGGTTTTACAAAACTTTCAGGAAGTTTGCTAAAATTTTAGAAAAAGCAAAATCTTTCAAAAGCATGTGCCTGATCAGTTTGTTTTCAAACCTACAGCTTTCAGTGTGGATTAAAAAAAATTACCGGTACTGTCTGCCATAAGAACATCCTGCTTTGCTGAAATAAAAATGTGTCACTGTGTAGCATGCAATGCTACATGTCAGATAATTCTTACTTTCTTGAATGATTTTCGTTTTTATTTTCTTATTATTCTATTACTGCTGTTGTTATGCAGTGTTTCATCACTGTAAAAATTAAATGGTTATTAAATATATATATTTTTGAAGAATCCCTATCTCACAATAAAGTTCACATTCAGGAAAGGAAGATCCTCCAGAAATGATGCAGGAAGCTCCAGCTGAAAAGTGAAAACAATTGTCAGAATGAAGATTCCATTTTCCAATCAGTTGCTTTATTTCTATATATAAAATATGTCTGTGCATGTGTATAAATAAATATGCATTTATACACACACACACACACACACACATCCCAATACCTACATAGCTGTGATTTTTATTGTCAGATTTCCCTTTACAAGTTATTAAAATATACCCTAGTATAGTGCCCAAAAGAATGAAGATTTACAAGTGGTCTGCTACTAAAAATGAGCCAGCCTGTATTGTAAGGGGGGAAGATTCAAATAACCTGTTATCTGTGATGAATTGAGCCTGCCTGTCCTGCTCACAAAGGTGCTTGTTTTGGCATCTTGACTCTTAAAAGGACTTTGACTATGTTAAGTGGCTATTGCTATTGTTTTGAGCTATTTTGAATGATATTCTGCCTGGACTTAGAGCACATGAAAAATCTGCCTCGTATTTATTCCAAGAAATTGCATTGTGTGTCAAGGTGGATTGCGGAAGACATCGGCTCATTTTGTGGTTTATTCATAAACCTGGTGACCTTCAGAAAAATCACTTAATCTAACCTGTAACTCTAATGCCCCCCTTTTTAAACTAGTAATGCTCGATTTTATGAGCATTTTTGAGAATATAATCTATTAATAGTTTCAAGAAAGCTGTGATACAATGATAAGAGACAGAAAAATAGCAGTGCTGTTGTTTAGTTTCCTGTTCTTGCTGGGTCACTGCTACTGTTTTCTGAAGCTGTAGAAGCACTACTTAGCATATTTAACAAATATACTTTAGTTCTAGGAAAAGTTGGAAAGGAAAAGTTTGTGGGTCTGATTGAGTTGGGATGTACGTCCAGCATGAGCTACGGGATGGCTTGAAATACCAGCCAGGTGCAGCACGTTGCTGGTTGCGATAGCTATGTAAGTGTCTGCAAGGTGATTAACGCCTTGCTGTAATGACTGCGTTAGCATCTTCCCTTGCGGAGAAGAAATTTGAAGCTTTGCTACCAAACTGAGCCTACAGCTGTCCTTGGGGGGATGCGCTGCATGCTGCTGGCGTCTGCTGGTGGCTGGGGTGCCGGAGACAAGGAAGAGGGCTGCAAAAGCTGCCACGTGGCTTCACCCGCTGGGACGCCCTCACGGCAAGGAAATGCGTGCCTGGAGGGTTCAGCTGGTGTAGGGCACCCTTGGGTGTAAATGAGGGGCAGCGCTGCGGGAGAGCTGCCCCACGGGCTGGCTTGCTCTTCCCCCTTCTGCAACAGTGGAAAGGGAAAGCCAGAAATGGGGGGGAAGCTCCCCCTTTAGCCTGCTACGTGGCTGCACGGGAACTGGATCTAGTCTTTCACTGTCTTACACTTCTTTACAAGGAAAGGCAGGACGGAGAAAGACTATAGATACTCCAATGTGTTTTTAAAGCCTGCCTTAAAAAGAAATAAAAGTGTCTGTAATTACATACAGAAAAGAATATACTTGGATTCTCAGGATTTAAGCAATGTTATTGGGTAGCTGACTTAACTACAACACATATCATAAAACTTTCCTCGTACTAAGACAGGTGGAATATTGACGGCTTGGCCTTAATCTACTGTATTGGACACTAATGGGAAACTTGCCATTCCAGCAGCTTTTCTTAATTGGGAAACTCAAAGGACATGGACCTTCTTTTAGAAAGAAAATAAAACATAAGGCAATTCCAGTCACTGCATTTAAAGTCCTTGCTTCAAAACATTTAAAATAGTTGAGAAATGAGTTTAGTAGAAAAAGACATAAAATATTAATAACCTACTTTAAAAATGATCATTTTACAAACCAAGGCAGCAGAAAAAAGTTGTGACACTCTCATATTTCCACTTACATTTGTTGGTAATTGAAACTATTTAAACTGGTACAACAATTGGTTTAGGATCAGTCTTATTCCCGGCTAGTCAGAGACAAGAGTGAGAACATATTAAAATGTAAGTAGTATGTACAAAAATAGCAAGTTGAATTTACCAGAATAACCAGAAAACTCTCCAAATATCAGATTGAAAGAGGAATAGAGGCAGTGTCCCCACATGCAACTTGATGGAATTGCATCAAGTTTGATATCAGCTGAACAAACTTTTTGAAAACACTTCAAAATATTTTTGTCCAAATTGATATTTTTGTAACAAGCACAGCTTTTCACAGAAGTTTTCCCTCTGTATAAAAATAATAGTTTTCCTCTTATTAGAGGAAAAAGGGGAGAACCTCCCAACAATTGTTCTTTCAAAAGCCAAAAGTGTGAAGTCCTTGGTTCTCCTCCATTTCCTACAGCGGAGGGGAAAGGGAGAGGAAAAAGGGAGAATCTTATCTAATTCAAAACAAAGTATTTCCCTGAAAGCGTCAAGCAAAATGATAACTATGTTGTTTTATCTCAAACTTTTACTAGAAAATACATTCATTTTTCAGCAAGTAATACCAGAGTCTGTACTAGCAGCCAAGGATATCACAAAACAGCAGTGAGAGCCGTAATGGTGGAGATGTGGTGAAATGGGAAACTGGTTTGGGGCAGATCATTGTTCTTTCCTGAAAGCATAGATTTACTGGTGCTTCCAATTAGCGGAACAATTATTCCTATAAGAAAATATTGTGTTCTTTGCAGGAAGTCGTATTTACAGAGCAGAATATTGAAATAGCAAATGCAAACTCCATTAAAAGCCAAACAGCTTTTTAAAATATTATCTCTAATGCAGAACTGTAGTATTTCAAGGATCAACTTTCTGGTGTGAGAGGCTGGATTCCTGAGATGCAGGTTTTCAAGCGATATAAACAGATGTAATTCTACTGGCATCACTGGCATTTGGCCTTTTCTCAACCTCATAAAGCAAGGATTGCTCAGGAGGGGATCAGCACAATGGTGATCATGTTTGAGGGAACCACAGCCCTCCAAACTGATGCTAAATGAGGCTTAGGACTTAGACCTCTTTCCTATGGTTGAATCTGATCAATAATAAGTACCTGCTTTCTACTCTATGGCATGTGGTAAACTGCAGTGAATGAAGGCACGGACTCAAGAAGTGGTGCATCTTGAGACGTTTATTATTTGTTTCTGAGCTTATTTATATTAAGAAGTTTGCTGTTTCAGCGGTTTTACAGATATATACTGTTCACATCACAGATACGTTTCGCTAAGCCAATCATCATGCTGGTTATGTCACAGGTAGCCAATCATTACACCGATCACGCAGGCCGCGATCATGCCTTGTACTTTGTTACTTGCTTCTCTTTTCCCATACGCTTTGCTGCTTGTAACTCTCCACCAGTTTAACCCTGTCATGACCCTCCACAGTAAACACAGACTTTGGGATTTATCCTCTCCTAAAGGAAGTTAAAGATTTTTAAAAACTAAAAATATCTCCCTTCCATTACAGGGTGATGATCCTAAAGATGAGCAGAGTTCGATTTGTATTTAATATACATAAACACACACAAAATGCTGTCTGATAAATAAATATGTAATGTTATTAAATCTTATTTAGTAAGGTTTAAGGTCTGAGGTTCACCTCTATCTAAAATTACTTGTTTCAGGATTACTATAGTATTGTTAGAGTGCTTCTCAGCTTTGATATTTTTAGCACAATGTCATTGCCACTGGTTGACTGAAGTAATTTATTGGCTATATTAATAGATATGATCATTAATAGTGTTGCTACATAGGCTAGCCTGAAAAGTGTACAAAAAGATTTCTTATATTTATAGATGTAAGATAAATTTTTCTATAATCCTAATGTTTTGTCTGTGTCACTGTCTCTGCTGTTACTTTATAATAGACAAGTACCTTGAGCTCTGTAAGAAGATTAAATCTGCTGGTATAGTGGGGTAGTTCTTGTGCCTGATAAACTCTTAGGTATCAGTATACAGCTTGAAAGAATTCTGCATTACATAGATGTTTCTAATTTTTTACATATTTGATATTCTGAATGTTCTGTGCTCAAGCCCCAGAATTTCTGCAAACTTGATAACTGCATTTTATTGTTTCCCAGATGACTGGATTAGCATAAGGTTGTTTTTACTCTCATTTCATAAAATATCATAATATATTAAGAGAAAGTCATAAGAACGTAATAGCAGAAGGGGAAAACAGAAATTTGCTTATGTTTAGTACAAGATTTGTGGGGTTTTTTTAGAAAAGGGTTAGTCTGATAAAGATCTAATGGGAAAATTCAAGGTGGTGCTAATATTATATAGAAGGTAAACTCAGCACAAAATCTCTACGGAGTGGAAAAAAAACTTTCTGCTACAAAAGCTCTTAATCTTTATTATTTTATGCTTGTGCCTTGAAAGGGCAATTCATCTGTGCCAAGAAAAAAAAGAAAAAAGCAAAAAGCCTTGGGTACCTTACACCCTCAAAATTCAAGTACATTTTAATAAAATAGGAATGGGGGATGTCTTATGTTGGGGCCCTTGCGGTGTTTCAGAACAATAATCTATATGAGATATAGAGCATGGAACTAACACTGTTTAGGATTAATTGCTTAGCACAACTTGCTTAGCATTAGTAGCTAAATTTGCTGAAGCCTTAGGCCTCAGGCTATAGCCACTGCTACGTGCTTTGAAGTAGTTTTACCAAGGACACTGGTGCAGCTGGGAATGATACATCCTGAGAAAGTACAGATAAGCTAGCAGAAGCCAGTGGGAACCAAGGTTAAGGGCTAGACAGCTTTGCTAAACAAGCAGCAAGGTACAAGGCATGACCGCTGCGTGCGTGATCGGTGCCATGATTGGCTACCTGTGACATAATCTGCATGAACCACAAATCAAGGGCCAGAGCGCCGAATACCTGTACCTATAAAATGGGCAAATTGCTGAATAAAGATGGAATTGAACCTGCATTCTGTGAATGTGTATGATTCATTCCCGTCACTCCCGCGGACCGCGACAGTCTTACATTACTTTTAAGAGCTGCACAAACGCATAGGGAATGTTGACACTGATTTCCAGGAGAATTTTGCAAATATCTCATTTGCTTTTTATTTTTTATGAGTTCATTGATAGCTTTGAAAAAAAAAAATCCTTAACCAGCCTGAAACCATTTTGGTTTTCAGAATTGCATGCTCCTTGGTGAATAGACCATGTCTGTGCGTGGAAGTGCATAGAATGCTTTTAATCACTACATAAGCTATACTAAGGTGTGTTGTATTTTCTAAAGCACAAAATAATCTTTTGGTTCAGTAATTCTCATTGCTTGTTGCACCTTCATGATCCTTCAAGGATTAACCACCCAGAGCAACGACCTATTATTTTTATGGCATGGTTTACCCATTTTTAATTCTGCACACACTTCTATAGCCTATTATTAGGCTATAACAAAGGCTATATGCAAACTGTGTTTGCAAAGTGATGTCTCATTCACACCTTCTGTAAATTATTTGTATTTTTGTCCATTTCTGTGTATTTAAATTTGGAGAAGCAGTCAACATAAACTGCACCAGCATTTTCCATGTTAAGTTAAAACTGTGTAGGTTTATTTAGATACAGACTTTATGATAGAGATAGTGCTAAGATGAGAAATAAGATGCATAACAGTAAAATCAGACTTGTTAAAAAAGTATACTCAATTCTTTCACTCACCCTGTGCGAGAGATGCATTTAATTAATTTGGGGCTATTTCAGGTACCATGAGGAAACAAAACCACTGAGTTAGAATCTGATAGAGCTATGAGTGGTGTGGTAACAATCAAAGCAAGATTCTGCTAAAACAGGTATGTCTCTGCATTTTTTGCCCTTTCTTCACACTTCTCACTTGCCAATCATTATATTTTTGTAATAGCTTAACAGCCAGAAGAGAGGGAGGAAATGGTAATTTGTAAGTAGAACTAGTTGGAGGGAGAATTGCAATTGCTTTTGGATCACTGCTTACATTAGGAGCCTGCCTGCTCAGGTTCTTTCACCTTCTTTTATTAACAGCCTTCCTTACATGAATATTGCCAATAAAGGCGAGAAGTAGAAGTACATGCACAACCCTTGGAGAAAGTGGCAGAATAAGCAAAGGGCACTTCAGCTCTGCCTATTAAGTAGAGTGCCAACTCAGTGATCTTCAATTTTTACTGTTTGTTGTATAGAAATCCAGGCTAAATCCATCAGATGGACTTTGATAAATACAGCAAAATTAGTATTATTTGGGTCTATTCATACTTGCATGAGATCACCTCACTTTTATTAATCACTGTATGGCGGAGGAAGAGCTTTTCTCTCTTTAATATCAACGTTCTTTTATAGTGTGAGCCCATTGAGAGGGCATTAATAAAGCTTCTATAGTTTAATACAGTTCAGCAGGAAATTCCTGTAGACCTGCAGACTTTGTCTCACTAGTACCTCTCTGAGCTTTTCAATCTGAAGGGCACGTTGTGAACCTGGTTCATTTCTCAAAAAGAGCCTTACCCAGTCCTAAGGCTGGCATCAAAAAGGCGGTACCTGTTTTATTGATAATCCTCTGGTCTGTGGTCAGCCTCCCTCCACTTATCCCAACAGCCAAAATAAGGTATCGCTTATTCATCTGCTTAAAGCCTGAATGCTAACCATTTGTCTGGTCTCTCTTTTTCATCTGATGTATTCTGGAGGAATATATCAGATGGAAAAATACATATTAAGCTTCTGTAGGTAAAATATTCCTAAAAGGCATGCTTAATACAAGACTTTGTTCCTTTGCGTAGGAAATATCTTGGTATGTTACACTTCAGATGCGTAGCTAACTGAACACCAAACAGTTCTCATTCACTCTGGCTTTGCCTCTCTAATTTTGTTTTTTTGTTGTTTGCTTTTTGTTTTTACCCTGCAGACACATTAATAAATAACAGATCCTTCCAGGTACCATAGATTTTTAATGTAACACTCCATAGTCTACCCTCAGATATCTTTTGTACAATGTTACTTTTGAGCTTAGCCTATTTCAGTAGTATGTGTAGGAGAGCAAAAATCTGAATGTTTTTAGAAGAAAAATCACACCTCCACTAGTAAGGCTTAGCCTTTATATGATACCTTTCTCTTGAAAGGGACTCAGCTTATCAACTGCTTAGTCCAATAATTAACTATTTAACTTGAAGGGTAAGAAGCTAGTGCAATTTTCAGAAGTCTGCAATTTGTTCAGGAGCCCAGAATACACTCCCCTTCTCCCCTCAGTCCCAAAGGAAATCTGTGGCCAACTTTTCAAATTTATTTCAGCCTTTAACAAGACCAGCCTAGGAGAATTTCCAGAGGCCAATTTAGGTGGCCCACATTGTTGAAAATTGAACTGGGCCTCTTAGGCCATTTTGTGCATGCTTGAATAACTTTAAAAATATAGCCACTGGGCATTTTGTAGTTCATTTTTCATTGACTTGCAATGAAGCCTAAGCTGCTCACAGCCAAAGGTCCTTTTCCCAAAATGGGGAATTTGAGAAATTAAATCATGCAGGTACTTTTGGAAATTGTACTTTTTGCACCTAGGGCTATGACAGATGGCAGGCAGGGTGCTGCCACAGGCAGAAATAGCAGTGCCAAGGAGTTAGGGAAGGGAGCAGCACCAGGTGGTAATGACCTAGGGTGGTGGTGGTGGCCCGGGAGGGGGTCAGACAGTGACACGAACAGCCAGTAGTGAACGGATTGTGACTTGGCTTGGAAGCACAAAATAAGTGCGGTGAAGGGCAGAGGTAGGGAGCAAGGCAGTGGTGACGGTGAGGAGGGAGGTGCAGGTGGATGAAGTAAGTTCATGCCCTTGTTGAGGCCATTAGCAGGTAGGGCAAGCAAAGGTGGGCGATGATGACTCCGGTACCAAGGAAGATGGGCAGACTGGCCTTGCAGTGGGCCAGGGGTAGGAGCAGGTCTGTGAAGCCAGGGAGTGTGGTGGCAAAGGCAGCAAGCAGAGCAGAGAGAGCAGGCGGTGAGTCGAGAGGGCTGATGACTAGGAGGACCCCAAGGCAAGCAGCAGTGAGAAGAGGAAGAAAATGGGGAAGGTGAGGGAATGGCTGGTGGTAAATGGGTCCAGCAGTGGAAGACTGCAGTTAAGGAGTGGCAAATAGCAACTAACTATGTGGGGAAGGGAGCTGGCAAGAGCAGTGGGATGTAAGATGGGTGGTGGTGGCAAAGGGGACAGTGAAGAAAGGTGGTAGGATATCAAGGAAGAGCAGTAAATGCAGCAGCTGGGAAAATCAGCAGCCCTCGAGAGTAGGTGGTAAAAGGAGAGAAGTGGGGTGGAAAGGGAAGGCAGTGCAGGGAGGGAGGGAGTTGTTTGGCAAGGGTGGACAAAAAAAAAGAGGTGATGTCTTGAGCAGGCAGGGAGATCAGGTGACCGGGGAGGTGGCAAAAGCAAGATGCTAATTTAGTGTGGATAAGGGACCATGAGAGCCAGCACAGCCTGCAAGGTGGAGGCAGGCCATGGGTAGCATGGTGAAGCAAGGTGACTTGGGCACAAAGTGAGCTGAGCTGCAAGAAGCGATGGAGGGGCTGTGTGGCTAAAGGGAAGAAAAGAGCCCGTGAGAGGAGCTGGGCGAGAGTCAACAGGACCCAGTGAAGTGAGGAGAGGCAAAGGAGGCAGGCAGTGAGGGAGGCATCAAGAGCCGGGTCACCAGGGGAGAAGGCAGGAGCAGGAGGCAAAGCAGCAGATGAGGAGGGAGCCAAGTGGTGACTGGGGTGAATGAATGAATGCCAAAGGGCTGTTGAAGAGAAATGTGCAGGGCAAGAAGTAAACATTGTAGCAAGGAGAGAGGCAGTGAGGGCAGGTAGTAAATAGGGTGGGAGGACTGCGGGAAGATCAGCAGAGAGATCACGAAATGAAGGGGGACAGAAAAGCAAGTAACAAATTGGGTGGCAGTAGGAGGTGGCAAACAGGCTGCAGAGGAGAGACAGCTATGGCTGGTGGAAGAACGAGCGATGAAAAAGAGCAGAGAGCAGTGGCTGGAGACTGGAGAGGAGGAGTCAGCTAGCAGGAGCAGAGCCAGGGGAGCTCTGGGAGCAGGTAGGAGGTAGGTCAGCAAAGACCAGCAGCCGCTGCACACGGGAAAAGGATTAACAACGTCCTCACATTGCTGGCTAGCAGGTCTGCGAGGGGAGGGAAAGCACGAGAAGGAGGCGGCAAAGAGAAGCCGTGAGCCGGGAATAGCGATACGGCAAACAGTAACACAGAGGGTTGGCAGTGTGCGGTGATGGCAGTAGTAAGCGAGTGCTTGGAGGAAGCAGAGCAATGACAACATAGGCTGAGGCTGCAAGTCCGGGTGTGTGACAGCACAACAGGAGCAATCAAAGGGAGACGCAACTGAGGCAGAGACAAGGGGCAGCGAGCGCAGGGAGAGGATATGAAGCTTGGAGGGGAGGTGACAAATGAGGGTGGGGAGAGTGGGACAAGAAGGGGGAGAAAAAACAAACAGTGCAGAGGGAAAAGCAGTCATTTGGAGCATCCAGAATAGGCAGGAACTGGCACAGAGGTGAGGAGAAATGATACTGACCCATGACACAACTAATGATAAATAAGATGAGAGAGCAGGCTGTAAACATGGCAGCAAGTACAGTGATGACTGAGGCAGGACTATCTGGTAAAGATAGGGCTGTGAAGCAAGTCAGTGACATAGACATTGGGGAGAAAATGAGGTAATGAGGAAGGGTGCAGGAGAGGTGGCAAAGGGGTCCTAAAGAAAGGCTGGCTAACAGGACAGGGAGAGTGGCTTGGCCATGAGAAAGGGGGGCGATAACAGACAAACAAATGACCTGAAGGGAAGGTCAAGGGAAGGGTTTCCGGAAGATGTAAAAGAAAACCCTTTGGGCGGCACAAGACAGGAAACAGTGCTGGAGAGAGGTAGAAATGTGTGGAGGCAGGACTAACGGTTGAATAAGCTGGAGTGGGCAGGCAGCAACCACCCACCCCACCATGCTTGCAGCATAGAAAACAGGGCAGAAGATGAGGCAGGATCAGGCAACAGAAATGTTATGTAAGTGAGTCGATAAGAACAGAGCTATGGCAGAAGGGGGCAAGAGTAGCCAGGTAGATAAGGATGGCATGAGGGCCAGTGGCACATAAAAAGGCAAGTAGACCCAGCCCTGCTGAAAGGGGGTGAGAGGAGTGCGTGGTGGTAAAATGTGGGAGGGAGGACAAGTATGGCCTACTAAAGGAAAGCTGTTTTGGCAGGAGGTGAACAGTGCTATCTGGAATGAGAATAAACGCAGGTAGAGAAAGAGTCAGGGAGGAGAGGCAGCAATAGGAGATGGCGAGAGATAGCTAGGAGATAGCTGTCAGCCTGCAGAGTGGCAATGGAAGTTTTGGGAGCAACCAGCAAGCAAGATGAGGAGGAGGCTTGCTAGCAAATGAAGTAGCAACCACAAAGTGCTGGTGATGCAGCAAGAGCAGACTGCAGGCTGGGTGGTGAGGGGAGAGGTAGTGAGGAGAGATGGATATCTAGCAGGTTGGCAAACGGAGGGGGAACAAATGGGAAAGAAAGGGGAGGAAGAGCAAATGGAGAGCAAACAACGGTTTCTGCGCAAGGCAGAGAAGGCAGGCAGCAAATGGATTGGTAAGCTAGGAATGAAGTTAGGCAGCAGAGGCAGCCTTGAAAAGGCACAGTGAGCACAGGCTGCAAAGCAGGTGCAAAGAGGAGGCAGGCGGCTGGCAACAGTGGGAGGCAGCAAACACGCTGGTAGAGAGAGATGACAAGTGTGGTTCAGCATGAAAATTAAGGGTGGACAGCAAGTCAGGTGTTGAAAGGAGGTGGTGTGAGGGCAGGCAGCAGAGAGGAGCAGTGCAGACAAATGGTGATGGGCAGCTAGAAAAGGTGGAGTGCAGTTGAGAAACGCAGCATTGAGAAGCCATGGGAAGGACATGTTTACAAGCGGAGTGCAAAGCAGAGGTGCCCAAGACCTGTCAGCAAGGTGGAAACAAGCACAGGCAACAGAAGATGATATCAAGGATGAAAGAGGAAATGGCACTGTAGATATCTGGAACAAGGTTAGGACAGGTGGTCAAGGAGAAAGCTGGAGGAGATGGCAAGAACAGTCAGGGGCATGGGGCACTAAACAGGGAGTGCAATAGAGGCAGCAGCAGTTGGTGGCAGGACTAGTAAAGAGCGGTGAAGCAGGACACAGAAATGGCATTGAAGAGAGGAGGAAGGAAGAGTGTGAAGCTGTATGAACAGTCAGCAAGTTGTCTGAGACACACAGTGACAGCAGGCAAGAAGTCCTTTCTGTTAAGGCTGAGAAAAATAGGGAGAGTCAAAGGCATATCTTGTCCCTTGTGAGGGAAACAGTGAAAACAGAAGCCAAGTGGGGCAGTTAAGTGAAATGACTAAGGCAGACAGCAAACAAGGACAGTATGAGGCAAATGGTCTCAAGAACAAGCTGGCAAGAGAGGGAATGAGAGGAGGCAGCTGAGAGAGTGGTGCAGGCAAGCAGCAAATGAAAAAGTAGAAAGGGCTGGGTGCTGTGTGAGGAAAGGCAGCAAGGGGCAGCAACACAGCGGCAAAGGCAAACTGGGCCCTGAGGAGAATCAACAAGAGCAGGAGGTGAATAAGGCTATGATGAAAAGCCACGTTTATTGGCAAATGCAGCAGGCAAAACAAAGTCAGGCAGTAAATGTAGGTAGAATAAGGGCATCAGTAGTGTGGGTGAGAGTAGGCAGGGGAATGAGTAAGTGAGGAGAGGCAAAAAGCGCAAGAGACACAGAGGGGCGAGGGGAAGCAGTGAGTGGAGGCAAGAAGTTGGGCAATGAGGACAGATGTTAACCGGCAGCGAGTAAACAAAGGAAGGAGAATGGGCAGCAGATGGGGGACAGGGAGATGTTGTGGGAGCTGGCCGCAAGCAGGCAGCAGCTGAGAGGAGGCGACAAATGAAGCAGCATGACCAGGCAGGATGGCAAATGGGGCAGCAAATCAAAGCGTACCATGGTATAGCAAGGAGACCTAACAGAGTTCCTGGGAGTTGGGGAGTCCAGATGGGGAAGGAAGAGCGAGCAGTGAAGAAAGATATTGTTGGCAGAGAGCAAACACGACTGCTAGGAGGAAAGGAGTGGGCAGGCAGCAAATGGGCTGCCCAGAAGAGGCAGTAAATGAAGGCAGTAAGGCGCACACAGAGTGGCAAAGAGAGACTGCAAAGACAGGAGCTAGGAGAAGCAATGAGAGCAGAAGCATATGAGATGGCAAAGGGAAGTAGAGACATTTTGAGGGTGGGTGGTAGAGGGACAAAGCTATCCTATAGGGACACAGCTGTGATACCACAGGGGAAGGTGACAAATGGGACAGCAATACAGCAAATGAAGCAGTAAAATTTACGTGGCACAAATTTCCCAAGAACGATGCCAGCTCCCCAGACTGAAGAAGGGTATAATCCACTAGGGAGGGCTCTGGAAGACTGGCTGGAAATGGCCATTGGCTGAATCTAAGCATTATCATTTAAAAAGGGTTTAAAAACTGGCTGCGCATGAAGTAGCTGGACCCATTTTGTATTGGCCTGGCTGGTTTCTTAATACGGGATTAGGAGTAATTTATTATTCAAGTCAGTGCTGTGTTTATTCACACCTCAAGTGGGTAGTAAAGAGGATAGATGCATCATTAGCAAAGGTCATATCAAAGATTTACAAATAAGAAAAAAGGGGGAAAAAATCATTATTTATGTTTGCACCTGGAGTGACCCTGAGATTTTCAAATTGGTGTCATAGATCAGTTGCATTCAATGGCAGATACATATATTTTATCACTAGAGGTAATTTCAGAATTTGTCTAAAGCTGAATTGCAGTAAGTAAAGATCAGCTTATCAGGCAGTATTCTAAGCAGCTAGGAAATAATCCAGTGGAGTCAACTCAGCCCTTTGCCCTTTTGAAGCAGATGAATTATGCTGTTTGCTATGTGGCATGTTTTAAATGTAACATAACAGAAAGCAGCCCTTTTGACTTTGCCTGGGAATTATGGCCCACATTCGTATCAGCCCGTGATAGAAAGCAAACTTAAGTTTCCTGTTAGGGAGCTACAAAGTTGGCTAAGATACTTTCTCTGCTCAGTGGAGAAAGCACCACAAAGTCCATCTCTACTGAGTATAGTAATGACTTCTAGTGACCATGTTCTTAACTTTGGCCCTCCTACGTATTTTGGGAAATAATCTGGGTCTAAATGCTTTATAAAAAAGGAAAGTGGAATGCACCCAGAAGTTCCTGATCAACCATTTCCCTTAGGTCTCTGTTCTGTATCAGGCTTGCTTGCCACTGTTCTTCCATGGAAGAGCTGATGGATTCTAGCAGTGCCATGCATATACTTTGTATAACTAAGCACCTTGGGCAGCCTTTAGGGTGAAAGATTATAATATATTTATTTCATACATCAAAGAGAGCTCACATTTAATTAGTTTTTCCCCAGTGAAAGTGATACCATGAGGGACCATCAGGGAACTCATCATTTCAGATTGTGTACCATTGCAAGTCAAGTTTCTTTGAAATATTTAAGAAAAAAGTTCAGCAGATGAAATATCAGATTATCACTGTTTTCCTATCACTCCTCACATAAAAGTAGGAGTGGGGAGTTAGCCCATTTTCTTCCTAAGTTTCAAGCTGTGCTATTAACATACCTTCATATGTAAAATTCCAGAAGCCATTAAGGCAATTTTGTCCATGGAATAAGAGAAAAAGGCAGATTTGGGAGGTCATCAGAACTAATGAAATCTGGTTTCTTTTGGATTTGCATCCTGTGCTTCTGTGCTTTTCCCACCATCAAAATAACTGTCTTCTCAGTACAAACCTCTTTGACACTCTTCTCCCCACTGCTAGCTGGTATGAGGTGTCATGGGTGTTCTCAACCTCTAATTGACTACGTCATAGGATAATTCAGGCAGGAAGGGACCTCAGGAGGTCCAACCTCCTGCTCCAAGCAGAGTCAACTATGCGATCAGACCAGGTTGCTCAGGGCTTTTTCCTCCTGGGTCTTGAAAACCTCCAAGGAAGGAGACTACGCAGCCTCTCTGGGCAACCTGCTCCATTGCCTGACTGTCCTCAGATGAAAATGTTTTTCCTTACATCCAGTCTGAACATCTCTTCTTTTGATTTAAGCCCAGTGGCTCGTCTTCACACCCTGCACTACAGTGAAGAGCCTTCTTCTGTTGTCTTGATGACCTCCCCACAGCAAAGCTGTCCCTTCTTCAGGCTGAACAAGCCCCAGTCCCTCAGCCTCAGCCATCCTGGTGGCCCTCCACTGAGCTTGCTCCAGCTTACTGATGTCTGTCTTGTACTGGAGGGTCCCAAACTGGATGCAGTATCTAGATGAGATCTAAGGAGTCCTGAGTAAAGGGCAATAATCCCTTCTCTTGACCTACAGGCTTTGCTCTTGTCAATGCAGCCCAGACTGCTGTTGACCACCTTTGCTGCCAGGGCGTGCTGCTGGCCCGCGTACAGCTTGCTGCCCAGCAGGTCCTTGTCAGCAGAGCTGCTCCCAAACAGCCAGCCCCCACCCTGTATCATTGCAAGGGATATAGCTGATATGTGCCAGCTGCCAGAGGTAACACCAAGCTCACTATGCCAACTTTCCATCAGCTGCATTCTGATCTGGGGGCTCTCTCCTCTACCCAGCCATTGATTTTCCCAAAGCTGGTGAGGATCTGGGGACCGCAGGGAACATGCCTTGCTGTCTGGCCAGAAATTGACCAAAGGGAAAAGATCTTGGGGAAGTGCGGAAGAAAAGAGGACAGCAAGCATCCTATTTCCCAGGCTAAAATTACAGTTGCAAGCACCATAAAATTAATTTATATTGACATGTTCCACATCCAGAAGAAACGTGTAGTTCCCAGTCCTTATTTTAAAGGTAATATTGAGATAAACCAATGCTCTTCTGCCTTGCAGAATCTGTAGCTGGACAGAATGAATGAAGAGTATTTTAACATAAAGTGGAACTGAACAATGTCAGTCATGTCAGTGGTGTTTATTATTTCTGAGACAGTATTATTAGGATCAATAGTTGCTTGAGGCTTAACAGAACACAAACTCAATTGTAGACCTCTCATGACCAAATTTCTATTTGGCATCTGAAAGAAGCTGCTTGAAATGGTGAAATTACCTCATCTTTAGTCTTATCCTATCTGGAAAAAATGTTATGTCCTGATACATCTGGCAATGCTAGCCCTTGTAAGGTCTCTGCTATTACTCTGCCATTCCCACTTGGGTAAAGTATTAGATACACTTCCTCTGTCAGAGCAAGAGTTTATACATGGCCTTACGGAGTTAAGATACAATCCCTGCCAGTGTAAATGTGAAATTGGAAATAGCTGATCCTTTGCTTCACAAACAAGCAAGCAAACCCTGAGAGCCTCGGATGGAAGATCACCAGTGCCAAAGTAAATATTAGTGAGATCAAGAAGAGCTTTTCCAAAATTGGCGGAAATCACAGGGAGCTCAAATAAACGTGTAAAATATAATACAAAGAAAGAGGAAAGAGACGATGACACCTGAGCTGGACATGTGAAAAGGTTGTCATACAGTAATGAACGAAAAGGTAATAAATAGATATGGGATAGTAAATTGTTCTCAGATGTATCTAATCTAGCTATTTAGATGATGTGCTGTATAAATCCTTGTTGTGTTACCTAACCTTCCGCTGTACAAATACTATGATCAGGAAGATGTTAAATGCCAAGAAATTTGTTCCATTCATTACATGATAGGATGACAGATTTTACTTCAAAACTTTCCTGATGAAAGGGGCAGAAGACATGATTCATGATTAAAACTAGAACAATTTATTCGGCTCAGATACATGGCTCAGTTTACAGAACTATGGAGTGTGTTAGTTAAGTTATATTTACAAAAAGAAAGCACATATGTACATTCCCTGAAAACCAGAAAAATTAGAAAGTTGGCATAGAAAGCAACCCAAATCCAGGATGTTTAGCCAGTGGAACTGGTTGTAGACCTGTATAAATGTTATTATGTTTACTCCGTGGTATGCATGGAGAAAGATTTGGCTAACTTCTGGTAATGTTTAGTAACCCCTTAGCTTAGGCTGTGCATCTATAAAAGCCGTTTATTGACAAATATTTTCAAAGGCTTTTACAGGCATACCTTTGAGATATTGCGGGTTCGGTTCCAGACCACTGCCATAAAGCGAATATGGCAATAAAGTTAGTTACATGAGTTTTTTTGTTTCACAGTGCATATAAAAGTTATGTTTACACTATACTGTAGTCTATTAAGTGTGCAATAGCATTACGTCTAAAAAAAACTATGTACAAAATGTGACACAAAGACACGAAGTGAGCACATGCTGTTAGAAAAATGGCGCCGATAGACTTGCTCAATGCAGGGTTGACACAAACCTTCAATTTGTAAAAAATAAATAAATAAATAAAAAGCAATATTTGCAAAGCGCAATAAAGTGAAGTGCAATAAAACGAGGTATGCCTGTATATATAAAAGAATGAGAACTGTATTGAATTAAACCAACTAGAAGATTTTAGGGCAAAGCTGAATTAGCTCCATTAGTCCCAAAGTGAATGAATGGAAAGAACTTTCTCATAGACCTCAAGTAATAAGAGCTTTTTAAAATGCCCAGCAGCTATTATCTCCTGGATATGTATAACCTGAACGTTTTGTAATGAATCTGGGAAATGTGACTTAAATTCACAGGAGAACCTCCCTTTTATTTTAGTGCTGTCTTTCTCTACTATTTTTTCTGTTCTGAGAATGCATAGACTTATGCACACTCTAAAATAAGGTCAGTCTTTGTGTATGTGATGTCACCTTCTGCCCTACCAAATGAGATGGCTACACTGCAGCCTGGAGATTATGTAATGTGGTTTGGATGGTTAAAAATACTGCCTACAGTGCATTGCATAGGTTTTTTGTTGAAAAGTTTTGCGAATTATCAAATGATTTTGCGGCTGGTCTTATCCCCTCCTACTCCAGAGATGTCCCCTGTTCTCTCTCCTGTGTGTTCCCTCCCTCTCCCAATCTGCTGAGATGTTTAAAAGGCAAAATAACCTTGAATCCTGTCAATTCCTGCAGTCATTAAAGTCCATTTCAAGTAGAGAATTTCCTAACATGCAAAAGGAGTTTACTTCGGCTTTTGTGCCAGAGTCTGATTTTATTTATTTGTCAGTGTTTGACCATGCAGAAGTGTGCAAAAGGCATCTAATGCACTGAAGTCTCCAGGACTCATAGTGACCCCAAGAAAATGTTTCAGACGTGATAGGGAATGATGAAGATATTTTTTCCCACAATTGTACATTATCATCATCATCATTATTAACCTTTTTTTGCTGTTGTTATTTAGAGGCTCTTGAGGTCAAGGCTTGATCCCTCCAGTGGTTAGTCAGTTATATCCCCGGCAATTGGTTTCAGACTGGGGATGAGATGTAACAAATGACAGAATGAAAAATGAGAGAAGATTATGACATGAGCAAGCAGAATGGAGAGGGGAGCAGGCAATAATTTCTGTATATGTCTGTATGTAAGGATCAAATTTGGAAGACTTGTGGCAAGCAGATAAGCTACCATCAGGAATCCTAGATCATGAGAGTGGAGTTGAAAGTGAATCAGTCAGTGAGCTCTGGTTTAGATTTTGTCTGATTAATGTCAGGATGGATTAGGTTTGCGGGTTTTTTTGCATTTTGGTGGTGAATTGTTTTGTTTGTTTGGGTTGGGGCAGGGGGGTGGCCAAAATATAAACCAATGCTTGAAATTCTGCTGCAGTAGGAAGCTTTGGTATATTGACTAGTAATTTGATCTACCAGCTTGCAAGCTCAATTTGCATCAGTCAGTAATAAACAATATTCTCCATATCAAAGATTTTACTATCAAAATATATGAAACGTTACAGGTATAAGTACAGGCAAGCAGTTTCATATCTAGCCAGGAGGCCCTATATTTTTTTCTTCTCCAGCTGGAGCTGCATTTAATAATAAGAGCTGTCACCCTATTATCTAGAGCCCTATAAATTTTAAATATTAATTCATGCAGATTTATTTTTAGCCTAAGATCAAGGTCTGCTTTCTTATGTTCTTCATGTTTGAATCAGCTCTTAATATTCACATTACGCTGTGTGAGTCTCTTGCATGACACAAGGAGCTCTCATTTACATTCATTCAGTCACTCTTGGCTTCTCTGTCTCCGTCTAGGCACGGCCCTAGACCTTTCTTGCACCAGAGGCGCCTCCAAGGGATGGACTGGGATCTGCTAGATATAAATGTGTTATTCTTCACTGCTTTCTAAATGTGAGCTTGGTGAGGGAAGGGAGGGAGGGAAGAGCTTCATAAGAATGCTGATGCCCTGTGCAAAACTTGAAGGCCTGAGACTTAGGTTCAAGTCCCAGATATGCTAAAAAATTCCTTCATGACCTTTTGAAAGCTGCTTTAGCCAAGTCTACTAGATATCTTGTAATGCTGTGGAAAGGTTCCCAAGCTAGTTAGGTGCCAAGAACAGGGTTGCTATTTACACAGCACTCTGTTTAGGCTATTTAAACCCTCTCTGAGAAGCAGTGTATATTCCAAGACTGCGTATCTCTGCTTAGTGCTGCGCTGTATTTGTGATCATCCCTTGAGGTTCTCTGTGCTTCAGCCCTTATCTCTGAAATCCTCCTTCCTTGATCACACATTTGTTCATGAACTCCAGGGATAGGTGCTATTTCTTACACTACATTTGGATGGCACCTAACAATGGATGTCATAATCTCTAGCCAATACTGTGATACAAATAAATAGAAGAAGCAATTCGCTGTTATTTACTTGTACTGCTCTATCAGTCAGAGACAGCAAGCCAATTTTACACCCTTCAGAGTGAAAACAGAGGTAAGCCTGTGGGCAGAATGATAAGATTGTAGATTGGATTAATCTTTCAAGTATAGCAGAATCTGTATCACCTATTAGGCATCTGAAGTGATCTGGATAAACTGTCTTGTTCCAGTAGTGGAATAGATTAAATGCAAAGGAAAACAAGGAGAAAAACGAGACAAAGTATCACTTACACAGCATAACTGCAACCATCAACAAGTCAACCCCCCCGGCAATAGTTCTTCATCCCCAGAGAAGCTGGCTGGCCGGTAAGTCTTCCCGCTGGCTGTCAGAGGAGGGGTGCAGAAGCAGGAGGTTCTCCCAGGCAGGCATGCAAGGAGCCTCTGTTGAGTGGCATTTCTTAAGAAGGGAAGGAAGCCGGCTGTGCTGCCTCTTCAGTGAGTGCCCACCCCCATGTTGCTGAATGAGTGTTTTCCCCACTCTGAAAACCACTTCTTCTTTCTCTTTTGTGGACTGCAGTTATCCCCATTTTGTCCTCAGGGAAGCACTTCAAGTGAGACAACGATGCTGGTTCAGAAACTTGTGCAACAGCCAGTCCTGGCTATTTTGCTACTTGTCTCTCTTTCCGCTTCGCAGTACTGTCAACCAAGTGTTCAGCTAACACTGAATCACACCCACCAGCTAATAAAGCAGAAGGGGAAGAGATTCAGCAGTTGCCTTTTCAGCAATGAGCAATACAGCCTAACAGCTGGTAGAGCATATTCCTAAAAATCAACCACCCTTCTAGCCATTAATTGTATGGCACTCCACCCCTACTATTCTCTGAGGCGTGCTGGGGTTTCATTTACAGGATCTTGATCTTATTTTAGACTCTTCTGAATTATTACCCTGATTCCGTTGTTATAGTATGGATCCAAAGGTCACAAGGGCATGCTACAATTATGAAATATTAATGAGATGCCTCATTAACCTTTGTGCTCTTGACTACTTGGAAACATCTCAACTGTGTCATTTTCAAGAAAAAAAGTGTTAGTAAAAGGAAGCAATTTATTTTGGGGCTATTAGAACAGTTTTATGACAGAAGTCAGCATGTTTTTTGCTTTTTCTGCCCTGTCAGCTCATTCCTTAAACTGTGTTCTCCTTTTCCTGTTTTTTTCTCTCCAAAGCTTTTCCTCTTATCCGTCCCAAAAAGCAGAGCCCTTCTCAGAGGTGGAGGGGCTTCCCATCAACAAACACCTAGATTCAGACTTTATTCAGAGATATTTACACTCTCATGACTGTTAATTTTCTTTTCTTTTCTTTTCCTTTCCTTTCTTTTTGTGTCAGTTTTGCAACACCTCCCATAATTTAATGGTGATTTTAGAAGCAAGTTATTGCAGATAAAAGGAGAAAGGTAACTTCTTATTCATGTATCTGCTTTATGACTGTTCTAAAGGAGTAGGAAAACAACTCTTAAAATACATACCTAAAAAAGGAAGGGTTTACTCTCTGAGACTAAGTATTCTGTATGGGGGGAAAGTTTAAGACTATGTAATATTTGATTCTGTACTGTAGCTAAAGAAAGTGAATAAATGGGAGAAAACACAGGAATTACATCCTTAGATAAGTGGCTATTTTAACATGTTCAGATTTTGCCTTGGATAACTCAGTATCCAACTCTTGATTTAGTATTATTTGTAATATTGTACTTTGAATCTTTGGTAAGAATGAGAATTTAGTGGATCAAGCACTGTATATAAAATCTTACCAAAGCTTTAAATTCCATTTTCAAATCTCCTAAATCTCATTGAAGACCAGCAGGCCTCAGATTCCTAAATCATTTAGTCATTGTGGAAATTCATCTGATGTATTCACTTCAGGAGATACAGTCCTTGCTCCAAAAGCCCATCCTTTAAAAATAGCTAGAATAGCAAAATAATTGATTTTAGCCTCATTTCATGGAGGGGAACAATCAAAGAGACATCAAAGGGGAAGCTTTCACACATCTAAGTGCATCATTAAAAACTAACTTCCATCTTTTCCTGCCTTTCTCCATTTTTTAACTCAAAAGCTGACCAGTTTGTTCATGCCCATACTTGAACTGTGCAAGAGAAGCCAGACTGAGCTCCTGTGAGAGCTCTGAAGTCACTACTGCCTTAATCACGAGCCTCTTCTTCCTCTCCTCTGTAGTTGTCTAATTCTCTGTGTTAAGGAAGCATCCAGCACACTGGCATTAGAAACTCCACAGCAAAGCTGGGAAGTTCTGTAACCTCTGCAAAACTGGGAGCTTTAGCTTTTTTACTTGCCTGTGATGATGCCATGCCCTCATTGGGGTTGTCAGTAACACATTGTGCTTTTGTGAAAGTTGCTCTTTTCCTCCCATGAAAAGAGAGTAAAGGAGGAAACGCTGGTGAACTGTGACTCCAGAACCTTGCTCTGTGCTCAGTAATAAACCTGCTGTTTGAGGGAGAGAGGTGGGGTTTGAAAGATGCTGAAGAACCACTGCCAGAGGCTGCCTGAAAACACGACTTCTTACTGGGTGGGCATTGGGTATAAAACATGGTATCCTCAAACCTGATTTCTGTGAGAAGCTCCTGGCCTGCCTAATCAGATTCAGCTGAGGTTGCATTTTCACATCCCAGAGTTTGTCTTTGAATTTTCCTTTTTTAATTTGCAGGAATTTGGATGTTCTTCACTAACAAAAAACAGCTCTTAAGGCTGAGGTACCAGCTGGTCATGCCCAGTTAAACTTGCATAAGTTTTACCAATGTCTGTGGGTGAAATCCTGGCCTCATTGAAATTCATGCATAAAATTCCCATGATGGGGGACAAATAAGGCCAAGATTTCATCCCATAAGGACAGGCAAAGGCCAAGAGTCCTTCACAGCATTTTCATTTGCTAAATGAAGTCCTAAATCTGTAATTTCATTCAAAATCTACACCTATTCATAGTTCAGTAATTTAGCTGATACCTAACACAGGCAATATATATTTGTTATCTCACTGAAGGATCATAGAGTCTGGAGAAAGGCTAATGCAGTTGGCTGTAAACAAATTATTTTTAAATGAGCATCAGCCTTTGCATTGCCTTGCCAAAGCCTACTCAGAAATGCCTATCAATCGCTTTTAACTGATGTGCCTAATCTCCCACTTAAATTCCATGACCTTTTTCACCCTTTTTTTTGCTGCAAATATACTTTCATGCGCACACGCACAGAAGAACTGGTGAAGGTCAAACGTCAGTCCCTCTTTTTATACTGGACAATTTAAAGTCTATAATGGTGAATTCTATATTGAATGATTGTCTTAGTTCGAGATGTTTCTAACTTGGGCTTTTCACAAACTGTTATTGATCTGCTCCAAAGCAATAAATCCTTTAGTGTAGTAATTCCATAAATACAGCAGTTGGGGGGGACTTTGAATCTTCATTTGATCAAAAAGTTCCAAATCTCTCAGATAAATTGTTCCTACAGCTCTTACTGTCTGCTCTGTAGGTATTCAATCATCTTTCCCAGGACACTAAATCAAATGCCTTGAGTTTATGCCAAATTTTTTGGCATGCTTCCATGACACCTGTCATATGTATATTGTCCTCAGGTGACTCTCAATTAAGTAATAATTTGCATTTATCATTATGAGAAAGAGGTTTTCCACTTAATAAATTTAATTCCTTTTCTTCTGTTTTTAATTTATGATCACAAACAGCAATAATTTAAGGAGGAGAGAAAGGGCAAAATAATTACATGAATCTGCCTAATACTTTACAGAAAAGATTTTTAAAAACTGGATTAGTAAACTCTAATCCCTAGAAAGGAGTATTTATAAGTCCCACTAGAATCCTGATTGCAAATATTTGGATGGGGTGAAATTAATCTATTACAGGCACAAAAAGAGGCAGCAGTGGTGGGTAGTTAAGATGCGGGGTCTGAAGCTGGTTCCCAAGTTGTCTTGTTGGCTATTTGCTGATTAGTGCCACAGCCATGTGGAAAAGTAGCTGCTTGAACGTTTTTAGTAGGAGCTGGAGCCACTTCTTAGACTTGGGAATAAATGCCTGGCTGTAAGTCTGAATATTTTTAGTGGTAATACTTTTGCCCACCTATCTGCTGCATGTCCTTTCTTTGCCTTTATAAGGACTTAGCTGAAAAGAGTTTTACAAAGTTGAAGGAAGTTTTTCTGGTGAAGTGAACCTCTCTGTTAGATTCCAAATGTGTCTCTCTTACTGCACATCTTTCTATCCTTAGCTACAGTAAATGTTCAAAAACATGTCACACAAAACACGTCCTAAAGATAAGCACAGATCAAAACCTCCTGACTCTATTAGGCTTTATAAACATGGACTCATTAGAAATATGGATTTTATGGCGCTTTCCCTACTTCTGTGGTTTTATCTGTATTCCACAAAAATCACCTTTCTGCTTCAGTCCCATAGACACAATTTTATGCCTGTCTCTCTCTACTCCATAGGCACAGTGTCCTATCTGAATCACATCATTTAGTTAAACTGAGAGGAGTTGATTTCAGTTTGGATTTTACTTTAAAGTTTGCTGCTTCTATTTCAGAGCTGGAGAAAGGGCTTTTGTGGCTGAAAGTTTGTCTCTGTTTTCCACCTATTCTTCTAACATCTCTAATGTCTTCCTTCAAGCCTTGACTCCATTATAGCCTTAGAATATCACAGCTATTGCAATACTACTACTGTAAACAGAAGTCAGTAACTTAAAACTGATTTGAAAAGATAAAGTCGCCTTTACAGGAACCCAGCTTTGCATTGTTTATCACTCTCTTGAATAAAATCATCTCTTTTTCTGGCTTTGTCTAATTCACTATTGGCCATATCTTTTTCCCTCAGGTATTCCTGCAGACTCCAAAGATTTTCTCTGAATTTAAGAAGGCAGCTAAGTGGCTAGAGTAAAGAAGGCCTCAATTAAATTTAACTTAACTAAAACAGGACCTGGTTATGATCTTACAATTCCTTGCCAGCTACTTTCAATTTTTAAAAATTCTTTGTAGTATATCTAACAATCTTTAATTATTCTTTCCCATCCAATGTTTAATGCTTTGTATATTTTGCATACAAAAAGGTTTGGTCAATGATGTATTTTAGCTATGAAGCTCTCAGCTTCTTTTTCCGTGCCTCCTTATTCTTAAATGCTAGGTGAATATAATCAAGTAAACTTGTTTTATCACCAGGATAACCAAAAAGCCAGTGGTTATTAAACTGTGGTCTATCATTGGCATTGTTTTTGTTTTACCTCTGATGAAAAGTTTTATGAGAAGAGTGTATAGTAGCCCACAAGAAATGTTGAGGGGTATTAGTTCTATAGTATACTATATACTATATAAACTATATTATAAAAATATACTATAAATAGTATAGTTGCAAAAGTTTGGAAATTCCTCCACTTAATCATAGAGAAGCTCTTTTACAGCATCCCTACTTTGATATCATCCTGAGTCTGGCAAACATTCATAATGTTCCCATTAACTGGCTTTGAAAACCAGTTCTAAAGGTTCTTTCAGGCTATGCTCGTGTTGTTTATCAAAAAAAAAAAATCCATCCTCCTTGTACATTAACTACCCTTCATCCTAACACAAAAAGATTTTGCCTTTTTCCTACAAACTAAAATAATGTTTACAGAAAGTTACATTTTTCTACAGTAGCTCCCTAAGTTACTGGAGTACCACTAGAGTAATTCATGTATTGGAGTGAGCCACAGTGTGTGTCGTATTCATAAGGAGGATGAAGGACCATCCTAGTGGCTGAAAAAAGGATATTCTCTTATTCACAGTTCACCTTTGTGTCTTAGGGTTTGGACTACTGAATTATGCACTCACATGCACATATTCATTCATATACATATATCTATATTTTATATATATACACACACATATCTTATATACATCATGGATTTAAGATTAAAACCCATTGCGCCTGCAGTCCAAGCAGGAAAATGTCCAGATTGTGCATTCAAACTTTTAAAATATGGCATCACATTTTCAAAGTACTGATTTGCACCGAGGAGACTAAGCAGAATTTAAAAGCCTCAATCTAAGCCATATAATGAAGGATGATTTCATGGACTGCATTTATAGTAAACACAATGCTGTTAAATCAGTAAGTCTTAGTGAACAATGTGCATTGACCACCAGCTCTCTAACACTTGGCTTAGATCAAACAGCCCTATCATGTCAATCTGACGGAGGATGTGCTCTCGAAATCAGGAAACCTGATTCAGATCTCCATGTGCTGTGCTGGTAAACAGCAACTGACAAAAAAAAAAAAGATGGGATGGGTCAAATTCTATATTCATTTGGCAGATAACAGCACCTGCTGTTCATTTGTCTACATTTAAAGAGTTGGCCAGATTGCAGTTTATCAGTGCTGCTTTTCTTCAGAAACTACCTGGTATCCCTCATTTTGAACAAATGCACATGAAATTCCAGGTGAGTGCATTCTTCTATTTCTTTTCTTTATGAAGGAAAGGGGAAACTCAGATTAAACCCATAAGGGATGAAAAGTAATTGGGAAAAAACGCTCCTTCTTAAAGCAGTTTTAACAAAGCGCATATAAGCATAGTGCTATGCATGATATTCTGTTTGCTTATTGTTTATGTGATCAGATTTTTTTTTCTCTGCTTATATCTGAGACCTGCTACACAGTGGGAGTATATTAACTCTTCTACAGTAAAGAAGCTCACATAAAGCACAGAGTCAGAAAATGATAAGACCTCTGGGCTGACTTGTGGGTTGGAGCACATATACTGCATAGAAGGGTAGTGCCCTGGGAAACAGGTATTAGTTGGCTCCTATCAGAAACTGCATGAAAGGCCAAGCAGACCTTACAAACCTTTAGAGAATATCAGGAGTAATGCCGCTGAAGATAATAGTTTCTCTTCATTGAACCCAGTATGAGTTTCAGTGAATCTTTTGATGGAAGTGGGAACTGGGCGCGTGGAGGAAGAGTTATTCTGTCATAAGGAAGAAGCTTTGCTTGAACTAGTACTGATTAGAAAGTGGAGTTTTTGTTCCATGAGAACACTGATATTTTCAGCAACATAAAATTAGAATGAGAAATGTCTATGGAATGAAAATTCTGAAAATAGAACAAATGTTTGGATAGATTAGCAAATCTTAGCAAATATTTGGATAGATTTTTAAGCAGAAGAATCTAGGTCGTAAGGGACCTCGGGAGGTCATCTGGCCCAATCCCCACTCAGGGGATGTCCAGTTAGGTCAGGTTGCTTAGGGCCTTATCCAATCTAGTGAATATCTCCTAGGATGGAGACTCCATAACCTCTCTGTGGCACCTGCTCCGGTATTTGACCACCCCATGGTGTAATTTTTTTCCCAGTGTCTAACCAAATTACCTGTGTTGCAGCTTGTGTCTGTTGCTTCTTGTCCTACCCCAGTGCACTTCGGAAAAGAGTCTGGCTTCATCTTCTCTAGATACTCGCATTGGGTAGTTGTAGGCAGCAGGGAGATCTCCCCTTGTCCAGGCTGAACACACCCAGTCCTCTTAATCTCTCCTTGTATGTCTGTGTGCCATCCCTGTAATTGTCTTGGGGGCCCTCAGTTGGACTCACTCCAGTATATTAATGTCTTTCAAGTCATGGGGCACCCAAAACCGGACACAGTATTCCAGATGCAATCTCAAAAGTGCTGGACAGAGGAGAATGATCACTTTCTTTGACCCACTGGCTGCTCTTTTGCTAATATAGCTCGGGATGTGCTTGGTCGCCTTTGCTGAAGAGCGCACTGCTGGCTCATGTTCACCTTGTCCTCCACCAGGAGCCCTTGGTCATTTTTTGAAAAGCTGCTTGCTCTCCAGTCAGCATCCAGCTGGTATTGCTGTAAGGGTTATTCCATCCCAGGTGCAGGAATTTGCATTTGTTGTTGAACCTCGTGAGGTTTCTGTCGGGCCATGTTTTCAGCCTGTTGAAGTCCCTCCATATGGCAGCCCTTCAGCATATTGACTGCTGCCCTCAATTTGATAGTATCCACAAACTTGCTGAAGGTGCACTTTGCCCTCTCATCCAGATCATTAATAAAGACATTAAGCAGTATTGATCCTAGTATCAGTCCCTGAGAGACATCACTAGTAACTGGCTGCAAATTAGGCTGTGTGCTGCTGATCACCACCCTGGCAGTACTATCAATTTCCCACCCATCTTATAGTATGCCTATCCAGTCCATATTTCATGAATTTGGCTGTAAAGATACTGTGGGAGACTGTGTCAAAGCTTTGCTAAAGCCAAGGTACAAAAACATCCTTGCTTTCAACAAGAGGTGCACCTTTTAAATTAGGCAGTCTTCAATAATGTTAAATATCTTTTGTTTAGGTTTATAATGCATGTCTAAGTAAAGTTTTGACTACTGAAGTTGAAACCATTCATTTATTACTATTTCCTGTGGAAAATGTCAGTGACAACTGATGGATTCCTATAACATATTTCAATAAAAATGTACTTGTGCTAGTAAACTGCTTTGTAAAGCAGTTACTCTTTGGATTTTCCTTTCTGTGTTAGATGCTGTGAAGAGTTCAGGTCTTCAATTTGGCAGCTCTCAAAACATGACCTTCTCAAAAATTGTCTTGTCAAGTGTGGAAGAGAGCTAGAGTTAGAAGTAAACAGAGTCAACAGGACAATTTCATTTTTTCTCTTAGGTGTCCCTCCTGTAATAATAAAGGGATTGCACAGAGAGATGCCAATATGAGTTATCCATTTCCTATCCTGTCATATTTTAGGTAGTTAATACAGGGCTGTTCTACTTAGGAAAAAAGCTTTGTGCTATTTAGTCAAAATACTTCTATTGTTAACCTTGGGTTTACTAGGCTGGTTTTCTGTCATCTTCCACTGTTCCCTTAATCTTTTTGAAAGTATTTACCAGTTTCAGCTGCATTATGGATAGGTAGACCCCCTTAGAAATATTGAGTCCTTGCAAATTTTGTGGCGAGAGGAGACTGGGGAGGGAGAAATGAGATAATTCTGTCTAACTTTGCACTGACAGAGAATCCACAAAGAAGCTTATCCTTGAGACATGAATCCACAGGAAACAGGCTTTACTGTGTCTGATGCTCACTTGGGATTTTTCTTTTCTTGTGTCCATGTTCTTTACTGGGAATACCATCACAATGAATCTTTTCCAGGTACGTGCATGCTATTATATTGGCCCATCACCTGTAGGCTATGCACACTCAGTTCTCTTAGCAATCTGCACTGAACATATTTCTTCAATCTTTTATCACTTTAGTTGCCCTCATTGGATTCTTTCTGATTTATTTTATATTTGGGGTTGAAGCCAGTGATTTTCCAGCAGCACCAACTTGACTTACAAAATAAATCTTGGAATAACAGAAACGAAGGTAACAGCGGCACCAAAGTGGTGTGTTCAGCTCCAGACCTGGCCTCGCAGAGTCGATATAAAACAACACCATTATTACTCCCTTGATTCCACACTCTAATGCTACTGTTTATGCATTTCAAAACAGCAATAGCCTTTTTTGCAGCAGTTGCTTCGCACTTCATGCTCATCTGGAGTTTACAGGCTCAGGATTTGGATCCCTTGATTAAGACCTAGCACAGTGAAACACTTAAGGTGTGCTATGTTGGATTACAGCCTTAGCCTGCACTTATGCAGCAGAGTCCCTTTCCCAAGTGAACTCCCTTGAACATATGGTTTGTTTGTTCTAGCTCTTACTGTACTTCAATTATCTTCTTTGCAGTTTTAACCACCTTCTTAGTGTGTCTTAGGCTATTTAGGCTGAATGGCCCAATTTTGTTGCCTGCAGTTAGGCATTTAAACCACTCTTTAAGCACTAACCAAATAAACTGACTTTTATTTGATTTTTTTTCCCCTCAGAGTATTTAAAATCAGTAGGATTCCTGAGCATTTGAAACATCTGAACATCACATCACTTTTTTGTTATATAAAGTTTAAGGCTTAGGTGTTGATACAGGCAGCAAGCAGAGGCTAGGAAAAAGCAGACATCTCAGCTGCATGTCCTGAGTGAGGCAGTGAGCCATGAGAACCTTCAAACAAGTAAGAACACAATAAATCCCTTCGTGCGCATTCACCATTGGTTACACTACGCCACTGTAAAAATCTGGGTTCAAAGACATTGCAACTCAACTGGTTTATAATGGCTGAACACGTTGTCACCCATCAGCTGAGATAAATCAGTGTGTGTCTATTTAGCCCATCCCACCTCTGGAAATAATGCCGCTCAGACAGTTTCATTTCCTCAGTCAAGGCAGAATGAAAGTACATCCAGAGACAGCTACCAGCAGTTACCACGGCTCAGCTGCTGCAATCTGACCTGTATTGAACCCTGAGTAGAACCTGGCTTTAGTACAATTTCAATTTTTGTTATATTCCTGGCGTACCAGAGAAGGAAAAAGGCCTTACTTGCTTCCCTAGTTGGATTGAGGAGACTTTTCCTGCATAACTGATAAGTGATCTCTAATTTCCGAGGTAAGGACTGTGTCTCCAGAAGGATGGCTCCCATGAGAGTTTATGGAGATAGCTAATTCATAGGCATCAGTCCACACTCTGGGGTGCAAGCCTGCCAGACTAGAGTTTAGCAGCTGCAATGTGGTGCTGCCTGACATAGTTACTTCTTAAATGACATATTGCTTATCACTGTGCTTAATGTAATGGTAAGGGCTGCCTGAACTGCTTTATTTGTCTAAACTGCCTGTATATACATATGTGAGTGTGTGTACATATATATATGCATATGTATATATATATTTTTTATATATACATAATTATACATGTAGAATACACATACACACACACAGAGATAGAAAATTCATTTGTTTTGTAGTATTTGTGTGGTCTGGGTAGAAAATTTTGATTTTTTTCCTTGAAGGAACAAATACAAACTTCTCCCCAAAAATGTTTTGTCCAGAAATGCAAGTGGATGTTTCCCGAGGTCTGCCTTCTCTTTGAAACAGGCTCCCCATCCAAACAATATCTCCTATGAAGGGCCATTGCATCACTTCTTGGTGATTCACCATGGTGCTTCATGGTTGGAAAAGTCCAGACAGAAGATCTAGCTTGCAGCTGAAAATGGAGATTAGAGCTACAGCTCCCACATTGCATAACATCTACCTTTAGGAGCAGAATTTTTCATTTTCTTGAAGCACCCATATGTTTTCCATCTTCTGGGTACTGCTCATAACAATATAGCTTTCTGTAGATGAAATGCAAGAATTGGACAGAAGAGAGCTCAAGAGAGCCATAGGCTGTTTCCAGTTGTAGGAGGCGCTTTTCTAGCACAATGTACTCTATGATCTGTGATCACTTTTTAAGCAAGTAATTAAGTCACAAAGTATTACTGTGAAGTAGGTAGGAATAATTATACCCATTTAGCAGACGTCTGAATTGAAACAAAACAAAGCAGTAGCTATCAGTCTCCTAGAGAGCCAAAAGACAATCCATTTCCCACTCTGCTATATCTTATTCTCATTCATAACATAGTATATTCTCTTCCAACTGCAGTTTTTGTAATTATTCTTCATTAGAACAACTTTCTTTAAACTACAGCATTTGAGTGGACATTCTAGTTCACCCTCATCATCTAACAGAGCAAGTACTAAATTTAACCTCTTTGTCTTTGGAGAATGTCTGTCTGAAATTGCCATTTTCCCCTTGGACAGCTACCTCAGGAACATGCTGGTGATGGTGCATGGCAGAATGCCTTACTCATGTTCCATAAAAGAGCTGAATGTTTAGCATCACTGCCCTAGTAAAACAAGTTGTATACTCTGGACTGGTGAAGATGAAGCCTTTGAAAAATATTATTCCTGGTGGCAAGTAACTGTTCTATTATCCAAAGTGTCTTGTTGCTAGGCATTCTTTGTAACTTATTTTGGTCATGGCTCCTACATTTTATAATGCAGTATGCTGCCTTTCAAGAAGAATCACGATAGATTTTTTTTCTTTCCTATCTATCTATCTATCTCATATTTTACAATCCAGTTCCATTTTATACACCTGAAAAAGCCTTTCCTTCAGCTGATGAAACTATTTTTTGTAATTTTGCAGTACTGACATTTTAACATCACATATATTGTTAGACATTTATTTACCCATAAAAAGAATTGTTGTTAATGGTTAGTGTATCTAACTGGAAGTTAATTCTTCTTATTTGTTTTACTGCAACACTCTCTTAAGAGAGCTTGCACTGGCCTTCATATTGCACATAGATATTACAGACAAATAGTAAGATACCGTTTACCATTCCTATCCCTGAAGAGCCTTCAACCTTCTTCCTACTTGCCTTACTCCTGTACTCATTACTTTTTTTTTTTTCCTTATCTGTATGCAGTTTATTCTTCTTTCTATTTAGCTATTTTTACTCTTAGGATTCATCTCTACTGTGGTAGCGTGTGAAAACAGCAGTCGTGCTATTCTGGCACTGTACAAATATCACAGTTCCAACCTGAAGTACTTACAGTTTAAGCTACAGGCTTGTTTCTGGGGGTGGTTTATTTAAAGAGGGAACTGTGCCTGAATATGGATCAGAGACAGTAGAGCTAGACTAGTTTTATATTGGTTTGACTGTCAGAACACACTTTCATACTGTGTCCTGCATCTCTTCTGATCTGTTTTCTCTTTATAACCACATAATTCCATATACTTTGAGAAAATGAATCACTTTCTTATGCTAGCATTAATGATGACAGAATTAGAAACAGACTACACGTTATACAGATAAGCCCTACAGGATTTGGCCATTAGAGGATATAATGAAATGCAACTTATATGCTTCAGATGCTGGAAAGGATTCTAAGGGTTGGGATTTTTTTCAATTCCCCTCAATTTGGTCCAAAGTACACAAGATGTTTGGTGAGTTTGTTACTCTAAGATTATGTGATGTAATTACTTTGGTAGAGGGAAACACTTGCCTGGAACTATAAGGGAGTCAACTGCATGCAACTGAATTGGGATTTCAAAATCAGTCTCCTACATACACAACATAAACATCCTCCCATGTAGGTGGAGGCAGTTAAATGAGATTCCTAATTTACACTTGGTGGTGGGAGGTGTGCCATGACAGGGACCCACTACTGCAGCCTGTGCAGCCGTGCTCCGTTTCTGGGAGAGCAGGGAGTCCCAGGAACCCAGCAAATGGTGCAAAGCTTTTCATGGCTACTGCTGTGGCTTTTGTTAATGGTTCCACTGATAATCGTAACGTTGGCCTATAAAAGTTGGCTTTGGCTTTGCTTCCTCATTCCCAGATTTTGATTTTATTTTGCTCTTGTTCTTTTATTATTTTTTCCCTACTTCTATTTTTTTTTTTTTTTGGTTTTGTTTCTTTCTTTTTTTTATGGGCCTCATCAAGCAGCTGTTCCTAGTGTGGGTGCCTGATCGCTGCTGCTTCTAATTTGCCACAGTCCCTCCAGGTTGCTTGTGTCGTCAGCACCTGTTTCTTATTCTTTAGAGTGGTGACTAAAAGGCACGTTAACCAGATCCTTCTGTGTCATCCACAAAACAAAATTGCCTATTGCCATGACAAACAAAAAAGGATCAAGGCTCTAACCCTGTTATCTTCAGATCCTTTCCTTTTCCTTTTCCTTTTCCTTTTCTTCCCCCAGTTCCACAGCAGGGGGCAGAATTGCTGGGCCTTTTCCAGATTGTCTGTGAGGTGGTACTAAGAGTGTCCTCCCGCACTGAAGCCGTTAGCCAGTGACTTAATCAGCACAATTAGTACCTATTTCTTTGTTAAATACATATAAAAGGCTTGTACTCCTAAACTGAATGTAAGTTTAACGTTTTGACCCTTAATAACCTTTTTTCTTCCTTGCTAAAATGAAAAGAAACTGACCCTGCCTCTGATTTTGCCAGTAATCACAACCCGCAGTTTTATCTCTGTAAAACTGCGTCCTAGTCTGTGAGCTAGATTTAAGTCTTATGGATTATGCTACGTTGTTCCTCCTCCAAAGAATCATTTTAGTACATGTAAGGAAGTCTTTATTAACGTTATTGTTATTACTGCAGTTGCAACAGTGTTCTTACTCTAGATATAAAATGCATTATTGGGAGTGGATTCACTCCCCAAGAAGTTTATCTTGGCAAAGCCTTTTTGGTGAGCAGTCTCTCGTAAGGAGGACTGAGTTTTTTATGGTGTTGGAAAGCTTTGACAAGATGTTTAAAGAACGTCATGGAAGATGATACTAAATCTAAAATCCTCTATTTCTAATAGGCAGAAAATGCAATTAACCCTCTTTCCCTGGAGCAGCAATATAGCAGGCTCTAGCAGGTGTGTTACCATTGCACTATCAAAATAAAAAGTCAAGTCAGTCTTTCACTACAAAATAAGTGAAATGCAGAGCAGATGCTGTAATAACCATTAATTTACATTCAGCAACTATATTTGTTAGAGAATTAGATGAGGACCCTGAAAAAACAAGTTATTTTTGGCTCTTCCATGCGATATCATAAGAAAGCTACTGTAAAGTGTTTAGCACAGCTATGAATACATATTGGCCAAATTTATCTCTGCTATAACCCTGCAGAAATGTAGAATGAATTTAGTCCTAAATTATACTTGGTGAAAGAGGAAGGATAAAATGAGAGGAGTTTATTGAACATCACCTGAAGTTTTAACTGACCTGGCACTGAACTATCTTTACAAAACTTTACAAGGAGACTGGAGCAACATGCAGACCCCCAATTCTAATTTAAATACTGTTCAGAATCCACAGCTATAAATTCCTTTAAAAACAGGTCTCTTCATAAGTTCTGTAATAGCATGCATCTATGGGAACTGAACAGGAAAGTCTTGTTTCTTGGGTTCTGATTGCTGCAAGATTTCTGTGCTTAGTGCTGGGCTTTTAGTATTGATTGAACAATACAGCATGTTCCTATAGAGCCAGGAGGAGGCATGGGCCCCTACTGGCTGAAGGTGTCAATAGTACCTTTCAGCCGAGGGTGTAGTATTAAAGTGCTGCATATACGATTAGATAAACTTTGCCGTGGGTGAGTTTAAGTATGGTATTTATTTATTTATTTATTTATTTATTTATACTGGTGAAGGCAAAAAGCTCAATCAGCCTTGTTGGCTTACTAGAGTGGTCAAAAATCCTCACTCTGAAGCACAGTGTTGTTAACCTCGAAATATTTTTTCCTCAAACTCTTTCTATTTGTGTCACTTTTTTTCTTTGCCGTAATATTTGACAGCCCTTTCTACTAGAGGCCTAATATATGGACAAGTGAAAAGAAATCATTTCAAAGTGATTCCTGGTTTCATTTTTCATGAAATATTGGTATTAAGCTAGAGTTTTTACTTCTCTGCAAAGTTGTCTTTTTATATTGAGCCTACAATCTAACAGATCACACTTCTAATAGAATCAAGGCATAAGTCCTTTTTTCTTCTGAATGTTACTCCTGAAGGTGGGTGCTGGTGATGTTTTGCCTATATTTGCCTGTATTACAAATCAGATTTTTTGAAACCCTCACTATATTTCAGCCTCAGTTTTTAATGGAACCTTGATTAATGTCTTTTACTGGTGGTTTACTAGAGCTGTGAAAATCTTCAGGGGGAATTGCTTCAGGTTGGCAACGAAGACAAAGTCTTATGGTTTTCCAGCTAAGAGAAAAAAAGCCACATACAAAAATTGTCAGAGCTTCTCTTTAGCAGAAAAATTTTCAGAGGGTTTTCTTGCTGTTGTTGAAATGTTTAGACTTTTTCATACATTTTTTTTCGGATTTTTCAGTGAAAACAATATGGAAAATTCAATACAGCTTTGCAAATCATTTCAGTTTGAGGTTTGCATTTCTCAGAGAAAAAGTACTATGCTTGAAATCTCTTTTCGAACTGCAAGTGTTAGTATCATGCTGTGTTGCATCCTTATTTTTGAGTAAGAGAACTAGTGTCACCGAAATCGGGAGAAAAACTCCTTAGCACCAATGTAGCATTAAGAAGCAGGCATTCTCTTCATTACGGTGCCGGGTACACGGGGGATAGCTCCACCCAACGTGCACACCGTGTGTCACATCATCTAAAGTTTATATTGCTCTATCATATACATATGCATTAAATTTCCAGGAATGATTATACATATTCATTCTATTTCCTAGAACTAATTACTACATTTACAGAATCATTACGCATGCAGTCTGAGTCTCTGGGGGTCTCTGGTGGTGTCAGAAGAGGTGTCACTCAGCATCTTGCCATGAACTTTGCTCTACTTTTCCATACATGGTCTCAACTTGGCCTGCTTCCTTGTTTGAGAAAAGCTGTCTTGGTCCTAATCTTGGTTCCCACTGGCTTCTGCTGGTTTATCTGTACTTTCTCAGGATGTATCAGTCCCAGCTGCACCTGTGTCCTTGGGTATGTTTGTCTGAGGCTCCTGTTGAGACTCCTTCTTGTTCGAGCTGGTAACAGTTCCCCCATTCCCCCCCTCCCTCTTTGAGTGTGTGCACGTTGGGTGGAGCTATCCCCCGTGTACCCGGCGCCGTAATGAAGAGAATGCCTGCTTCTTAATGCTACATTGGTGTTAAGGAGTTTTCTCCCAATTTCGGTGACAGTAGTGCTTAGGAGTTTTATAATCAATTCTGAGCAGGGCAAAATGACTGGTCAGGCAGTGACTTTCAGTGATTCCTTCCCAGCCAGCACACAAAGGATGAAAAAGAGGTGGGAGGAGAAGAAATTCTAAAATGAAATTAGGGGGAGGAAAGGAGAGTGTTTTCGGGTGGCTTTGAGAAAGAGAGTGAGCTGGAAACAGGGTCAGGGCATACCAGTGCCTGAATGAGAAAACTGAATAGGAAAAGAGGGGAATGAAACCCCCAGAGCTCCAAAGAACATTGACCAAGCTCAAAAGTTCATCAGGAATGCAGAGGGCAATAGAGGAAGAAAATGGCATTTGTATATGTGTTACTTTTCAGGGGCTCTGTAAATGTTTGCATGTTTTTAACTTTAACCCTGGCATGAAGGGATAGCCACACAACCTGACTGTGGCCATTTAACACTGCCAGCTGCTTTCCCTGGACTCTTCTGTAGTCACTGGAAAGCAAATACTTTTCTGGAGCGTGATTCAGAAAAGGAGTCTAATATAGTTGTGCAGAATTGGTCTCTGGAGAAGCCCTATCTCTTTCCATTGACTATAGAGGACATCTAAATTTGGGCTTGAAGATAGGTGGTGTGACTACTCCCTTTTCTTCCCCAGCTTCTTCAGGGGTTCTGCTCTGATTTTAAAGACTCAGAGTAACTGGACCATGGGATGTTTCTTCACTAGGGCTATTAGCACTCTAGTGCACTTAAGGGAGTGCATTTTAGTGGCTAGACTTGAAGTGCCTGGATGCTCAGACCCAATGAATTAAAAAGACACAGGATGCAAAAGTTGAATCTCAATTAACCAACTGATAATGAGCTCCAAGGATGATATTGTCAGGGCTGTAACAGCAGTACAAGATTGATCTTGAGTAGCTACATGGGGTAGAAAGTGGGGAAAACAACACACGCCACATTGCAGACAAGGATTTAATATCCAAATTGCTATCTGGAAATAAAAATATGACTTTATTTGCTTTGAGCACAAAACAGCAGAATGTTTCCAAAGAAATGATCGTTCAACAAAGGTTATGTCTATGTTAACAGGTAGTGGGACGAAAGAGTTGGCACTGAGTATCTGACACTCACTGTGCTTGGCTCAGGGAGGCGGGGGCAGGAGGGTTGTTCTTTCGACTAGCTTTAGTTTGGTCCTGTGGATTGAACCACTTTAGTGTTTGAGTGCATTAAGTGCTATGCTGGAGTGCATCTTCCAATTTAGTCCAAAAGGAAACCGTTTGGTGTGCACTGAGCCTCCACAATGTCTCCACTGGAATCCATATAGTGCTCCCCGATGTACACCACAGTGTGGTAAGTGATGATGATCAGGAGACTCACTTCAGAAGTGCTTTACTGATCCAAGCTAAAATGCTAGTGTAGACCTCCCAAAAGACAGCTTAATGGGACATATATTTCTCTTAAGCTTCCTGCATGGCTGAATAGAGTTGCTTGAAATCCTTTCCTCAACTTTGTTAAACTGAAAAAAAAAATTCTTTTCCTTCAGTACACTTCCTTCCTTTTTTCCTTCCAAAAAACCCCAAAGTCAGTAAGCGCCCCCTGGAACTTAAGAACTTAAGCCCTTAAGAACATCAGAGCTTGGTATTTCACTGCCTTACGGCCCAACGGCTGGTACTGCTATATGCCATGGGTGAGAGATGTTAGCGTTCTCATTTAGGAATCTTTTGTATTGCCATTGTCCAGGAATAAGAAAGTATCCAGAGAAGGAAGGCATTTGAGTGACACCCATGTTTCTCACAGAACAAGGAGAGGAAGAAAGGAGACAACTATTTTTAATAAAGGATCAAGCTTGCTGTATTTGTGACTCTTAGCTCTGGCAAATAGAGCACTGTAACTGTTCTGATAAGGGTTGCAAAGCTTCAGTCAGTGATGAGGTGTTTTGTGAACTCTGAACTAAAATCCCAATTCATGCATGCATTAGTCATCTTGAAAGGATGCCAACAAGCAACCTACACATGGGAGTAAAGAATCCACTTTCTATTTTTGTCTTTATTTACATTTTTATTATACATTTTTGTCCCTTTTGCCTTTATGTTTTTCTCTCACTTTATTTCCTGCTCTTTTTCCTAGTTTTGATTTATTTTTGTCATTTTTATGAGCTCAGTAGAGCCTACAGGACTTCAGAGGAAACTAATGTAGCTGCACTGATTCTACTACTCTTTGGCCAGTGAGGCCATACTTCTCAGCTGAACCATTGTATCTCAAAATCTCCAATATCCCCAGCTAGTATGAATCATGAAACAAATACTGGGTAGCTAAAATGTCTGTATGTACTCCCTGTCATCCCCTATGTAGAGCACAATAGCCTAATGATATGGATATGCTTTAAACTTTCCATTCGCTCTATGCATAGCACAAAAAAAGTATTACCCTACACCATGGACAGCATACTGTGTAAAGGTATTAACCTCATGAGCACAACCTCAACAAGAACTTGGCCAGATTTTCAAATGTGGGTAATTACAGACCTGCCAACTCTATCTGCGGCCACAATACAGCAACAGCCCAGCCTGCTGGGCTACGATTGCTATGCCCCCCAGAGGCATCCCCTCTGCCAGCCTTGGAGGAGTCATTAGCAAATTCCATTCAGGCATTTGCTCTTCTCCCAAGATTCACCAAAGGGTGGTGATTATTGTGGGGTGCCTGTGTTTGTATGTTTTCTAATGTGAAAAGTAAAAACTGAATGATGACCACTGATAATAGCTGATAGACAGTGAACTACAACTTAGGTAGCACGTGAAGTAGCAGCGACCTAGAAGTGGATGTTTTCAAACAGTGAGTTTTCTTTAGAGCTGTTGTGCTCAGGTATGATGCACTTTAGTCAGAGGACAAATGAAAACCTGGATGGGAAAGGAAAGAACAATTTATTGGCCTGTCCTAATATTCATAGGTAGCAGAGAACTTGCCAGACAAACACAAACTCTCATTACTCTTGCTATAGTACACAAATCCTACTTATTAATATTGCAGAAGAGGAAGGTACAACTGTAATCATTTGCAATTTCAATAATTTATATCAATACAGAATTCATGAATTCTATGTTTGCACATTTGGAGAATGCTACAGCTGAAGAGGATATGCTGAAAATGCAAGAGATCAGTATTTCTAATCACTCACATCTTCTTTTCAGTTCCCTGGAAGAACAAGACAGCTACAAAATGCAAAGAAAGATCCAGGTAATTCTTGACATGAAAACTGCTGCAAAATACATGAATGAATGCAAATCATAAAGCAAGAAAACTTATCATGAACCTGAGTATTTAAAATGGTATGTAAACAGTGTGGAAATTTTTAGTCCTTGAATTTGCAGATGTGCTTTCCTATAGCCACAAAAGCAGTCCCATTGATTTCAGTGGGGCTACTTACAAGCATGTGGTGTGCAAGATCACGAATATTATTTGAAACAAATGAAAAGCCTTTCTTCTACTAAGGTCTGTTTTCTTATAGCAGTGGGACCGGAATCTGCATGTTCCATGTGTCTAAACCATCACACATACAATAATAAAGTTTCACACTGCCAAAGATACAGAATAAACACTGGGGTCTCAGACATCTTATTCAAATGAAATCAATAGCTTTTTTTTTTTTTTTTTTGGTACTGTTTGTACATGTGAATATATGTCTATGTCTGGTGCATAAAATACACAAATATCTCTTTCTCCAATATATTCAGTATCTCTCCAATACATCCAGATCCAAAGTATCAAAATGCCATATGATATGTAGTCCACCACAAAACCTTCCAAGCATTCACAACACCAGTTTTTGGGCAGTAAGACTTCACAAGTGGATGTGAAGTGGGTCATTCAGGTATAATGGCCTGTAACAACTAGAGTGAGGGAGGTGGGTCAATAACATTTTGTAAATCTGAGTCTGAGGTATATAATGCTCCTTGATAATGAAAGACCTGTGGTTTGTTATAGTGGCTCTCATTTTGAACACGTGTAAAGCGTGGAAGTATGATTCATAAGCCAAAGGAGGGAGGGATAAAGGTGGTTTCAAGGCAGTTTTTGTGTCGTTGCAGTACTTGTCTGGTTGGGTGGGTATGGCTGGGCATGCCCCACTGCAGTTTGCACAGCTCTGGGGGCCTTTTTGACTTACGGCAGCTTCCTCAGCTTTCTGACATAGCTTTTCCCACCTCAGTTACTGGATCACTGCCTCAGCTTCAGGTACAAACTGAGACAAACACTTTCCTAACAAATCTGATGGCCACATGAGATACAATAGCTGAAACAAGGCTGGGAGACTAGAGTGGTTTAGATTTCTTTTAGAGAGAGATGTGGCTACATTTTTTGAGATGTCAAAATTATTGATTGTTTAATCTGTAATTCTTTTTGTGCCAACCTAATTTTCATTGATGGCATGAAAACTTTATGACTCAAAAATTACACTTTATTTTTACAGATGATTTTAAAGAGAATTTTTAAAATAAAATTTAAAAGCTGCTGTTAAACTGAAAAATTCGTGCCTCAAGTTTAACTAGCATTTATGTTCTTATGTTTATGTAGCCACCTCAACCAGTTCTAGCATAGTCAGATAATTCTGGCTGCTGTCATTTCTTATCTATGTGTTGTCTAGAGCTGCTCGGAAGAGTAGTGGAGATGACATGGTCATAAAAACCCAGTACCATACCTATCTTTGCAGTTACCACAAATAGTGGTGCAATGGCAAATGGGAAATTTTCAGAAAGTTTTTGTATAGGTGTAGTTTGAATATGTGCTGCTTCATGAGATGTAAAATGAAAATATCCCACTGGATGTGCTATGAGTTCTTCTCTTAATAGAGGGTTAAAAAAATCCCAGAATTATTTATTGTTTGGGTATGAAAACTATCATTCAGAAACATGGCATTGCAATGATAGATTCTAAATATATGTATATTTTTTCATCAAAAAAGGTAAACTGTTCAACTCCGCCATGGAGGAGGCAGAATCTGAATGATTAAAGGTTTTTTTCTTGCAGAGAAAAAATAATTGACACTTGCAATTTTTTGTTTGATAAAGCTCTGCTCAAAAATTAAAAAACAAAATCCTATTAGTATGTGTTGTTTAGAATCCTGTTTTATAGTACATACACTATAAATTACAAGGAAATACACAAAAAGATTCTAGTAATGTGCTTATCCGGATGAGCTGTTCTCTCATGATTAATCATGTCACTAGAACCCATGTAATCTATAGCTCCTTGTCTTTTATTTATCTATTTATTGGGCTATCGAGTGTTCCCATTTCATTAACTGCTTGCTGTCCTCTGAGGAGGTGCTTAACATTTTGCATTGCTGTCAACTTTTTTCAGGGCTCCAGGCTCCATAGTCTGACAGGCCCAAGTTAGTTTCCAGTGTCCTCCAACCAACCCTGTCTGTCAGCAGCTCTCCAGATCCCAGATCAGGGCCTTGTCACCTGTGAGGACAAATTTCTGATTAGAAAGCCTAGATTAGGGGCTTGTTCTGCTTTCAGTGTATGTTATTTGTAGTCACTGTGTCTGACAGGAGACACATACTCTAAAATTTCGATGACCTCCTTCTCTTGTAGTACCTACCCTAGCCCAACCAGCTGAAAGTGTGAGGATGTCCCTACCTGAGGGAAAGCTTTCTGTGAGATTGTAAGATTCTGTAAGAAATGAGATTTCTTAAGGCAATTCGATGTATTTTCCTTGAGGGTACTGTACTTACCAGAGGTAAGTTCACAGCCAAGCCCTTAGGCTCACTCTGTAGTCAGCAGGGAGAAGAATTTCCAGAGGGCGGATCTGAGCCACAGCCAGGTTTACTTGTCCCCTGGAAAAGGCAGTATGTTTCTCCTGACTATAGTAGGAGCCTAAGATGATCAAAGTTACAACAGAGGAGCAGAGAATTAAGTAACCAAAAGGGCTTAGTTTGGCAGGAGAGCTGCAAAGGGAGAAGTAGCAGAGGGGCAACAGTCTTTGATCAGGGTTGTAGTGAACTGACGGGCAGTCTTCTGAGTTTCATGCTTAAGGAGAGAAAATCACAGCTGGAAAGATTTTTTGAATCTTTCCTGAACACTAAAAAATATGACTTTAAGGTCAGAACCAATACAACAAATGTATCCTATGTTTGTTTACTTCTTCCAGGTCGCAAATTATTGGTCTCTAACTTTTGCGTTCTCCTGGTAGCTGAGATTTTTGGAGGAAGGGTTCCCAGTTTGTGAGGAAGGAAAAGGGAAGTGGAGAATGAGGAAGGTTAAGCCAAAAATACTGCATGGTCTGAGACATGTGGAATGTGAGTAGCTGTAGAGGAGCAGTAGAGAGAGCAGAGGAGAACTGTGAAGTGATCAAATTAATTTGATCAAATTTGATCAAGTTAATTTGCTTTTCAAACATGAATATGCATAGAATGCATGATGTGTGTGTGCACATAAATAGGATAAAATAATAGAAAATAAAGGCCATCACCTCCCAAGGTAGTATTAGATGTACATAAATATTTTCTGAGAGATAACCTGTTCTTAAAAACTTCCATTGATGGAGGGCCCTGACTCTTGCTTGGCATGTATTATATTGTTTCACCATCATTATTTGTTTTCCTAAAAGCTAATCTAAATCTTCCTTGCTGCAGTTTAAATCCATTCCTTCTTGCCCTATTCTTTGTGAAAAAGAAGCAGCAGAATATGCTTTCCCTCTTTGCAACAGCCTGCTACATATTCGAACACTTATCTCAATAACTCCGTGTTCTCTTCCATAATCTTTACAACCATGATTTATTCAGATATACTTCCTAGACTGCTGTTATACCCAGCACTCTCGTCTGGACTCTGAAATTATTCTCCATCCTTCTTAAAGAATATGCTCAAAACTGACCAGAGAACTGCACCTGAACCTTACCAGAGTCATGTGAAAACATTTGTTCTTGTGCTCATAGGCAGCACTCCCATTTGTATGTCTTGTGATGGTGCTTACTGTATTTCTAATACTGTATTTCTAATAAAAGAGCATTGTTGATTCATATTTCTTTGAGAGCTACTCCGATAGCCAGATTCTTTCCCACAGTTCAGCACATAACTTCCTGTCTTGCATGCATGAAATCATGGCTAAATGCATCTTGTACTTATCCTTATGCAGTTTCTTTGTTTTTTTCCAACTCTAATCCTAATCTCCAGTGTGCTTGCAGTTTCATCCACCTTGAGCTCATCAGAAAATGTAATCAGCATATTCTCTATTTCATCATCCCTGTTACCTCTGCAAATACTGACTGGGCCCAGGACAAACCTCTGCAAACCCACTTGATACATCTACTTTAATAGGCAGCCACTGGTAATTCTTTGAACATCCTTTTCCAAATACCTGTGTGCCTACCCTACAGTACTTCCATCAGGAAGCAATGATGCATAGTATAAATTTTTTTTTCAGTATGCCCATGGGGTTCAGCCTCAGCTTTCATTTTTGGCCATGCTTCATAATGAATGTTAGTATTTGTACAGCTGCCTTCTATCTTCCTGGTTGGCTGAATAAGGGCCTGATTATTTTACAAAAAAACTTTTGTAATTACCCTTGAAGAAGTAAATTGCTATCTGTTATGTACAGTACATCTGTCATTATGATAACTGCCCCTTGCTTCATAATATTTCCATGTGGGCTTTAACTGGCAAGCTTTTGTAGCTTGGCGAAGATTTCATGAACTCGCCATGCTCTGAAGAACAAAGAACAAATTTCAAAGGCAGGAAGACAACACTAACAAGTATAGCTGCTATTCACTATAAAGGTGTCTCTGACTTGTAATATGTTGTGCATTTATGTTTCAGATTTTTAAAATCTCTTTGCTGATGCATGATATTATCAAAAATAGAGTGACTAGGCTTTTCTAGCATATATTTTTCTACAAATCCTCCTTTGTTTGGTTAAAAAAGTGGGTGGAGAACTCTCATAAGGCAACTTTATGTCCTTTCCTATATAAACTCTGCATACCTTCAGAGTATGTTGTTTTGGACTGTTGGCTATACTGAAAGTTTCTGCTTGTGATGTTAAACAGCCCCTTATGCCCGCTGCCATCTTGGGATAAAGTAACTTCTCTCAGAAAATACCTTTCAAAAATTTTATTGGGAGCAGTTTAGAAGAAAAATGTCTGGAGGTTGATTAAAGCATTAATCTTTTGATAACGCATTATAACAATGGTCTGTGAGACAAATATCCCTGATTTAAATTCTCAGATAGGTTTAACAGGTAGAGTTGAAGGAAATTACAATCACATATAGACAGCTTTGTACAGCATGACAAATATAACTAGAGGTCTCATCTGTCCATAGACTAATCATGTGACAAATCTTTATAGAATGCAGTACCTTCCAGTTTGATTCTCTAAAGTGCTTAATGATAATTAAGCATCATTCAACTCTTGGGAGAGTCTTCATTTTAGAGACCATTTAGGCATTGCTTATTTAGCAATCCATAATTTGCCATTTGCAGCTATCTCCATTTATGCTCTGCAGCAGAATTAACGCTCTGCCTCAGTACATACTTGAGATTTAGGTGATGCTAGTGATTCAGGACTGTAAGGGTGCTCCTCATTCTGAGTCAGGGTTGAAAACTACAGAAAGTGGCAGAGAGAATACAATGCTGTAGGCACCAGCCCTTTGATAAGATATATATATGAGGGATCATGACTGTTGTTAGCCACTTCTACTGTCACTTTTGAAAAATGCAAGCTTATTACACCTTGTGACCAGGGATTTCAGATCAAATAACTTTATTCTGCATGCCATAAAAGTAATCTTTACCTATTTCTTTTACCTATTTTTACCTAAGTTTGTTCTCATGGTTTGTTTCTTTTTTTCCACCGAATACCAAGTAGCAAAGTAATTCTGCATACTGTTCCAGATATGACTTTATTTTAGTAGTAAATACAATAATGCATATGTGATTTATTGGTTTTTATAATGCATTGGAACCTTTTGCAGTTAGTACATTCATTAAGTGTGAGAATTATTAGCTAAATTCAGCTGTTGCTTGGCAAAACTTTTAATGCTTGCTGTTCTTGACTTGCATGACATGGGAAATACTTTTTGAAGCAGATAGTTGGCTGGGGAGTTGGTGGAACATATTTACATTGATTTAGATGAGAAGGTTTGCCAGTTTTAACAAATAGCAAATTGCCTTATGTTTTCATGCTCCCACTAGTCTCATGGTAACACGGAGAACTCTGACTTGTGCTACTGATCCAAGGGCCTGCCAATTATTTTAAATGAAAAACAAAGGGCTAGACCTACTACCTTCTCCTTTTTCCCTTTTGCCTGCAAAGGTTGCAGAATTTTTCTGTATGCACTTTTAAACAGCACTTTCCTGACTTTCCTCCCCTTGAAGCACTCCCCTTAATTTGTCTCAAAAGTAATCAGCTTCCTGAAATGTCACATGCCACACCTTATCCCAGAACAGAATTTCCCTAGGTTTTGAAACTGAGGAAATCTCATTTTGCAGACAGTGGATACGTAACTTCAAGGAGTTTTGAGAAAGAAAAAAGAAGTACTTGGATCATGGAAATGTATACACAAAGCTATTTCTGAAACACTGTTTGTTTGTTCTCCTCCTTGCTGAGAAGGGAACTATGGTGCACGCTGACAGAACAGGGGATGTAATAGAATTAAGGGTGGAGGTGAGATACAAAAGATTAATAGAGGCAAAGTGGAGGACTGAGTTAAGTTCTTTACTTATATTAAGTAGATTGTTATACTTGTATAACAGTTATTCTCTATATAAACTATTATGTCATTACAAATTGTCAGCATACAGGATTGTGAAAATTCCCTCTCTTCTTGATTGTGAGCAGGGACCTTAAACTTGATTCCTTCCATTTTTCAGGAAAATCTCACTGAGCTATAGAAAACCCTGTAATGGATGTTTCTTTCTTCTTTTTGAAGCTGTCAGCATTTTGTCTAAAGCACTTAATAATTCACTGGAGTACAGACAAGAAGCTGGGTCTTCAGCTGAGTACCATAGGAGGAAGGTTCAGTGTTACTGCAATACCTAGACCCCTTCGTGAATCAAACCTTGAGTGCCGACTTAATTAAAAGGATCAAATTCTGTTTTGTTTACTATTGAAAATTTAGGTTTGGCTAAACCGATCTTGTTTTAAATAATCACTGAGATCAGAATCTGGTTCAAGATCTGCTCACTACAGAAACAGGTATTAAAAGATATTGGGAGAAGAATTGATACCCTCCAAATAGCCTTTAGCAGCAGTATTAGCATTTGTAAGTAAACACTAATAAAATTCCAGATTTAGGCTTACTTTTCATCACTGTGTGGATACCACTTGCTGATGAGGAGTCACTGTGGAAATGAATAATAAGCAGGAACTGCCAAAATTTGTCTTCACTTGAATGGTGCCATGGTCCAATTTAAACAGCTTCAGCAGTGGGTGACAAATGAGCAGTGATTATCATTTATTCTGTCAGGAGCAATGGTGGTATGAATGGCTCTGTCCAAAATAATCAGAATGTTGGATATATGCCAAAGCACAGGAAAGAACAACACATGGTGTTTTATGGATTTAGATAGTTGTATAGCTTCTGACTTGAAAAAATCTGAAGTAATGAATGGGATGGAGAGTGGAAGGGGAAAAGTTGTCCTGATACTGTTGTCTGAAAAGACAAATTGCTGTGAGATCAGATTTGCTGGTGCATGTATCTTTAAAACACAAGCATTAATATTATGTCCCTTGTATTTATGCTTTCTGTACTCAGGTGGAACACACCGCACTTCCAGCCTGTTCTCCATAGGAGTCAAACACCCTCATTCCTGGACTGTGAGTGGGGGATCTGGCAGTGGATTTCCTGCTGTTATCTCATTTTCAAGATAAAGCATGAAAGATTGTATGAGATTATGAAATAGTTTAGTCCATTTTTTTTTCTGGTTAGTTGTTTTCTCTCTTTCTAACCCACCTGCTGGCTTTATCTAATGGGATTGACACTTGGTAGTTGTCTGGAACCGCCCACTGGATAGGCAAAGAAATGGTTTATGGTTCTACAACACAGGTAGCCACCTGCTAGGTGGTACTGTGAATACAAGCCCTATATGTGCTCTGAATCTTCTTCTCATCATCAGGCACCTAAAAGGAAAAGCAATACTGTTGAGGTGCTCTCAGCTGGAAGATTGAAAGTGAGCACACTGAAATTTCAATTCTTTGGAAAGGTATACAGTCCCATTGAATTAATGGCTATTGCACCAGCTTTTGCCAGAGTTTATGTGGACTCATCTGGAGGTTTGGTTTCTTTTTAACTGCTAGAAAGCTTGCCATTACCAACTACTGCAAAGCTTACTGTATTTATTTTATGGTAAACCAGTACAAAAGTTGTTGATGCCCTATTCTGAAAGAGAGTTCATTACTTTGTAAGGGTAGAGAAATCTTCCACTAAGGGTGTTCTTCTCCCTATTTTAATTGGCATTGTGAGGAGGGGTTTTCAGCTCCCCAAACCTTCCCCAAATCCAGTAGATTTCAGAATAACCTTGGATTTCACAGCATTGCAGTCCTCTATAACCTCCCTTCTATCATCAGAGCTCTATGAAGGATCTCAATTTGTGCAACCATTCTGGGAAAGGCTCTGAGCAAGTTTTACCCAGCCTGAGGCGCTACACATGCTAAACAGTTTTGTGACCGCTGGAACTAATGAAGCCTGATTTCCTACTTCATTAAACTTCCTGTTTAGTGAAGTTCTCATTACTACTGTTTATTTGTTAAGTTAGTTTGTTAGATTTGTTACATCCAACCCTCTAAAGAGTTTCAGATGGACTTAATGAAAGGAGCTGTGTTTGCAACAGAAAAAAAAAGGCAAGTTGTGAGCTACTTTGTTTCTAAAATCAAAGTCAATTCTAAAAATGGACAAGCATCTGATCATCACAACCCTGCATTGCAGAGATAATGTGAATGCCAGCCATTCTGATATCATCTTGGGGAACAGCTCCAAATAGTCATTCTTAAATATCCATCTTATCTTTATACTGCCTGATTTATATATTAATTAATTATATATTTCATAAATTGCAGCTTAGTAAAACTGATTTTTGCCATTTTAGGCCAGAAAATATGTTTTAGTTGTTTTTTTTTCAATTACTAGTAAAGGGCCACAGGCTTTATACTTTCTGACAGTGCAGAGTCTTAGGACGTGTCTGGGTTTGCCTTGGCCTGAGCTGGTTGTAGCTTGTTTAATAGTTGCCAGTGGCCAAGTGACTGGTGCCTGACCTGGCCAGGCTTCAGCTCGGTGAATCCCAGAGCTGGTGAAGGGCTGACAGAGCCTGTAGCCCCTGCGTAACAAGCAGTAGCCCTTTGGGGTAACTGAGCCTGTTGTGCAAATTTCAGATTTTGCTGGGATCTGATAAGGAGGAATGAGACTGCGGTGAGAAATTTTATTAAAATAGCCTGAAACAGACACAAGATGGTGGAGGTAGAAACTCCCACCACTAAGGTCCTCCCAAGAAGGACCTCAGGATGCTAATGACTTGCCATAATTCCCCCCCTCCCCGCCCCATTCCCATGTTGCTGGAGGAAGGCTGAAATTTTCAACATTAGGATCCAGAGGTACATCTAAAGGGTGAACATAACACCAGAAAAGAGATTGGTATTAGGCAGTTTTGTATTAAAAAAATTAACCATATTATTAATGAGGCTTTTCTGTATTAATGAGATCATTTGGACTATTAGGCTATTAGAACAGCAACTGGACTAACAATGAATTCTTAGCTCAATATATTGTGTGTTACCTTTTGCCTGTAACAAGCCTTTGAATGTAACAAAACAACCCAAAAGTAAATTTGGAGTACCATATTCTGTTGAATTAACATAACTGTATTTGCATTTATGGCACCAAAACAGTAAATTCCTTGCCTGACTGTACAAATGTATCAAATATACTATAGTAAAAAGACTAGTCTTGCAACACATCTTGTCTGCTCTAAGTGCCAAAGAAATTCTCTTTCCTTCTACTTAGTTAAAACACATTCTGATCCTAATGAGCTGACACACCACAAAGCTTAGTGTCTTGCTCTCCAATTAGCAAAAACCAGACATTATCCATGTCAAGGGTAAATTGGCCTTTTCCTGTTCCCCTATATTCTTCATCAAAGCTTTAATTTACTAGTCCTCTGTCTTTCAAACTCCAATTCAATTCTTGCTAATTTCAGCAAAGTGCTAAAATCCTTATGCACAGGCAACTTGTGTGTTGAGACTGCTTGCAAATTCTTAATCTTTTCTGCAAGATTGTGACATGAGCGCTCTGAGGGGATTCTCCAGTGTCTCATAACACACAAGCCTAGAATTTCTTTTCTTAACATGGCTCTTGTTATGAAACTGGTAGGAAGTTAGCTGCTTCCCTGTCAAAGCTGGTGGAAACTGGCCTGTGCATCCAGAAATTACTAGGGATACCCAAATCCTCTTTCTCTCTTACCTTTCCGTATGATTTCATGTATAAAGGTCTGCATGATTTCCTTCATGTTATCCCAAAAAGCTTCTTTTCCTTTGCAAACCAAACTAAAAGGTTATTTTAACCTATCAAGAAAGAGTATTGAGCTTGTTTTTTGTTCACATATTCTACAGATGAGGTTACTTTTTGAATAATGACAGAGACTTTCTGAACTGTTTTTATACCATTCAGTGCATTTGAGTTGCTACTGAGTCAATGTAAATTGACTCATCAAGCCTCCTTTGATAGCAAGCTTGTATTCCAATATACAGGATGCTTTTAAATTATCATAGGCACTAAGGAATGTAATGACCTATTACAGTCTGTTGTCTGCCTTTTGGTAGTGAATATGTTATTTATTGCACTCATGATATTTACCTCTTTCTCACATCTGCCATGCTTATTGCCTTATTGGTCAAAGTAAGTATGTTATATTATTGTCTGAGTGGTAAAACATATTTTCATAGTGCAAATGGACTAAATAACCCAATATTAGATCTTTACTCTCTAATTTCTGCAGATCTGAGATTTTCGTTTGTTTGTTTTAGTCTTAAATCTCAGGGCATGACTGTTCAAGTAAAATACACATCTAATTGAACATGGCCTAAAAGCCTTCTCTTGATCCTGAGAATTACCTTTTAAAATATTCCTGCGTAACCAATTCCTCTACTTGGGGCATGCAAATCTACTACCTTATGAAATCAGTTTCTCTAATGATGCAGCTGGCACAAAGGAAAACATAATTCACAGCCTGCAACATTTTGAGAATGTATTCACAGCCCCTCAACTTATTCTTTAAAGCAGCTTTAAGGTCATAGCTGCATTGATAGATTTGCCCTAAAACAACAATCTTGGGGCAAAAGCCTGGGTATAACTACATGAGGGAAATGGGGTGCAAGGGAACACAAAGGAATGAACTGTAGCCTTTATAACTGCAGCCTATATTAAAATTACAGAGTTGGGAAAGGAGTCATATCCCAGATTAGAACTCTTTAGGAAAAAGTTTCATCAAGAGGCTGCAATTTCCCCCTCTCCCCAAGGATATTTAGTTTTTCTTGGATTACTTCATTTATGCGCATAGTCCCAAGTATAATACAGATTTCTTCAGTTTAGCATCCCAAGTAGGTGGTACTTGCAAGAGTATTCACTTCTCCACTTCTTGTCAAGGCAGAAAATAATATTAATCAGCTTTGGGTAAAGTCACTCTGCTCCATTATTTCAGGTAGAAGGGCCCATAGGAAAACAAGGTTAGAACTCAACAGAAGGGAAGGAAAACTTAGGGACTAGCAAGGAGGAAAAGAAAGGAAAGAGTGAACAAATACTGAGGCTAGAGAAAATGAGAATAAAGGAAACGCACAAAGTATAGAAGTCCTAATCTGTAGTGGTGTTCAAGTAAATGTTTAGTTCTAAGCACTTTAAGGCTTAAATACTTTTGATCATTGGGATAAAGGAGTTGCCTGAATACAAAGTTGCACTAGTTGAAATAAAAGCTATCACGTAGCACAGCCCAATTTTAATTAAACTAGTACAATTTGGTGTGTTGACACACACTGATTTAAAAGCCATGGTTATGTCTGTGAATTTATCCCACTCTAAAGAATAGATTTCAAAGGTAAAAAATGAGCCAGTATAAGCCAGGCTGAAATATGTCATGTTTCCACAAAGAGCCCTTTGGATGTGATAAACTTTGGTTTACAAAAGAACATGTCCTAACATAACCCACAACTAAGTTCACCAGAATTAAATTATCTTTTGGTACTTCTGCCATTCCCAGGCTGTCAAAACTTGCTATTAGGGTCAGGTTCCCCTTCTGACTTCCGTCCCACCTGTAATTTTTGTTATACCAAGTGAGAGAACTCCCTTGAGCTCAGTGCTAGTAACTTGATCCATTTCTTCCATTTTCTAGCTGGGCTGTCCACCTCCTATCTGGCCTTTATGATTAGTAGGTACAATCTTGGAACGTGAATAATGTTTCTTTAGTGACTACACCCCATGACTGGGCTGAGCAATACTGGATCTCAATATGCTCCTAGTCACATATCTGAAACATTTTCTGCATTGATATTTGTATATCATGATGAGAAACCCCTTAGCAATGATGTCCTTGATAAACTTAAAATGTTCATGCAGTAGAAGCCTAGGCAGGACTTGGCAGTGTTGGGGAGGGAGTAACTGTGGCTGAAGCCATGCGGTAAACTTCAGTGATGACCGAAGGATTAAACATCTGATCTTCAGAAGTGGCACTGAGCAAAAACTGATCACAATTTCCAAAGGCGGAGGAGGGAAAAGCAGAGAGGCTCTGCAAAAGTCTAACACTGTTGGATGTTTCATCCAGCTTATGGGCAACCCAGCTGGATATGGTAGTCTGTCTTACAACATAGAAGCCAGATTTTCTAAGGTGATGAGGTGCCAAAGGATGAACATAGTCAACTGTAGCAAAAATTTCATAGGACACTAATCTGCATTTTTAAGCACTTTGAAAATATGACCTTAAGTCTTAAGTAAATGGCTGTTTTCTCACCAAGTAGGTAAAAAACCCAAACACCTAACTTGGTGAATTTATTCAATACTGAATACATTTTCTAGAAGTTACTTTTTTTACATTTGTACATACTGGACTGTTATTGTGTATGGAGTAGCTTAACAAACAGAGATACCTTTTGTTTAAAACTTTAGACAAAGGCTACTTTTATTTTTAAGCTAATGTTATATGTATGATGCCTTTGCACTTTTTCAGACTGCACACATTCGTCATTAACACATTTAAGGTAGATGCAGGAGCGCAGATAACAAAACTGACATTGATATTTTAAATTTGATGAGCATACCACTTTAAAATTAAGCTCATTAAAGATAATAGAATGATCCATTGGCAGGCCTTGAGTTGCAGGCTTAGAGGTGGCAGGCTATTTGGTGTACAATTTACGGAGTGTCTCATTCCCCCCTCCTTTCTAACCATGGGCATTGTAAGTTCATTCTATTAACCTTAATAGGTTTGCTTTCAAAGTGTTTTACACTGAAGATTTAAATGTGAACTCTATAATATGTCAGCCTGCAGCTAACTTAAGCAACTAAACTGAAAGAAGATGCAATATATTTATCTATGTGCATATTTGTATGCATGTCCAGTAGCTGTAGGTCCTAATACAGGTGGTAGCATCTAATGCACATGAAGAAAGGAAGTACTGTGCCCTGCAGGATGCTCTTCACTGTCGGGGTTTCATTGTTGCACAGTGTCTCTCAGGAATTTTTCCTTCTCTCAATTAGAGAAGCATAAACAGCAGGCATCCCACTCCAGCTAGTGAGTGTCCTTGCATGCACTAGCTGAAAAAGGTTGTGGAAGTGAGAGAAGCTTGTTTTCCTCACGTAGTAACTCCACTAGATATATCTGAGGGTTGCCCTCTTCCAGCAGGGTGTTCTTTTCTCTCTACCTGGGACCCAAATACAGAATTAGCAACTAAGTTATAATAGATTTAGCATTTGAGCTGAGGGTAGGCTCAGACGGCTTTGTTCAGACTAACAGGATGGAATAGCAGCCATCATCTTTTCTGTATTGCTGAATCTCTCAACTGCCTTTTAAACTGCTCATCATACAGTGTTGCTGCCACTTTGATGGAACCTGACAAAGACATTGAAGCAGCTGGGTGCCTCCCATCAGTTCCATCCCAGGCATCCCACAGAGTGGCTTCCCTTCACAACACTATCCCTGAGGGATTTAGCTCCTTGCAGGACTCAACATTTCTTCCCTTACTTTGATAAATTAAAGCGCGGTGCCTTGGAGAGGTCAATACAGCTATAAATGACAGCCATCAATGGCCCCACTGTTTGTCCTCTTGGCAGGTCATTGCCACAGAGAATGTTGTATGGGCTGGAGTACACCTTGGCCAAACTTAGCCCAGCCAGGATAGAAGTGATACTAATGTTCTGCAAGCAGGAGCTAGCCCTGTCCTTATCAGGAAATGACATTATCCACCTTCTGATTGCCTCAGCCCTAGGTTCATGTTGTCCTCCCCGCATGCTCCAATGACTGCAGGCAAAAGTTGTCCTCTGCAGTTTTAGGAGACTGCCTTTCCCCTGAGAGAGGTAAAAGAACCTGATAAACTGCCATGTGAAACTCTTGCAACTTGTTTTCTCTCGTCCTGAATGCAGTGGCACATGCATAGGGCCAGAGAGGCAGGAAGGGATGCATCACACCTCAGCATCCTATGCCATCCCATTTCTTCTCATGTCCAGTCGAAATGCATAATACTGATTTCCCAGATGCTGCCTCCGCATCTGTTACCTCCTGTGAGAGAGCTATGCTTGGCAGGGGTAGTGCAGTTACCAAGACTTAGGGTACAGCAATCAAGAACTAAAAACATGCCTTTTTTAGTGCTATGGAATGCACTTCCATGAGAAATTAGACTATGGTAGAGAAGTGGTCCTAAGAGGAAAACATAGAATGATTCTCTGCATGGGCTCTCCCATGCTAAGGAGACAATTAGTTTTGAACAAGAGTTCCTGTATATGCCAGACAAACAAAATAGTGCTTTCCCTCCCAGCAGAACACAGTGCAGCATCTCTCTGGATTATTCTTAGTTTTTAATTCTTGTTGTGTTGCCAGGAAACCACAGTGCAGGCCTCTCAGAAACTCCTAGCCAGTTTGGTTGAACAGCTTTTCCAGGAGCTCAGCAAATTGACTGTGCAGTCTCTTCACTCCCAGAGGTCAAGAATATAGTCATGTCTATTAGACTGCACAATCCCTGTTTACTGTTTTCCACAATGACTCAATAGCAGCTGATTTGCTGAAAATGCCTTATTTTTAAAAGTTGTCACTTCAAAATACCATCTTCTTTTGAAAGTTCACCCTTGACCCATCTTTATGACAGAATATTATTGATCTTAATAAATCTTCTGCTCAGTTTTTATAGAATGGCTTAATAAATACCATCTGTCTATTCATTAGTAAAACAGATTTATTTTAATTTGTATTTGGCTGTTGATCTCAGGTTGATTTTAAAGTATGGGTTTACCTTATTGATGCCATTATACAGATGAGGAAACAAAGGCATAGTATGCCACAAAACAGATCTCTCAAAGGTATGTTAGTTCCTAAGTCACTGTATGTATTTGAGGATCTGGACAAATGTAGTTTTTTTCTGTCTAAACATACGTCAGTGGTAGAGCATGGATTAAATGTCAGGTCCTCTGTACTCAATGTCCTACCTGGTGAGTCACAGAATTATTATACCACTATTTTCTTGTGCTTTACTGTGTGACCTAAAGTAATCCAGAAGCTTTATCTCTAGCCTGCTCTGCATCACTGCAGAAACAGATTGCTCCTAATATTTTTTTACTGTATTCTAATCTCGTGCCGCAGAGCGCGTTCCCCAGTGGCTGTTGGAGTTGCTGTGTCAGAGGCTGGGACCCAGACTGACCCTCTGACAGTAGATGCAGCTCTACAGGTCTCAGGCTGCAGGGAGTGCTTGGGGCCTCTCTGGGAGGCCTGGGCTGGCAGTCAGCTCTCTTGCAGGAGGTGTGCTGCTGTTGACGAGTTGTGTTGTCAGGTAACGGAGTTACAGGAGGAGGTCAGTAGGCTGCGCAGCATCCGAGAAGCGGAGCAAGAGATAGGGTATTCTCGGAGACTGTGCAGCTCCAGGAATCCCAACCCCCCACAGCAGTGGAGTTGCCAGAGGGCTCTGTGCCGTGTGAAACGGTACATCATAACACTGTAGAAGAAGGCTGGAAACTGGTCACTGCTCGTGGGAGGAGAAAGGCTCCTACTCCTCCCAAAGACCTGAAGCTGAAGAACAGGTTTAGTGCCCTCCAGGATGAGGAGGAGATGGGCATGGCTGCAAGGGAAGTACCTGGGACAACACACCCTGTGCCTTGCCGGAACGCCCGGAAGAAGCGGCGGGTGATTGTTGTGGGGGACTCCCTGCTGTAGGGGACAGAGGCACCTATCTGCTGACCTGACCTCATGTCTAGAGAGGTTTGTGGCCTGCCGGGGGCTCGTGTGAGAGACGTCATGGAAAGACTGCCAAGGCTTGACCACGCTTCGGACTATTACCCACTGCTGCTCTTCCATGTAGGCGCTAATGACACCAAGGGCAAACTGGAGACCATCAAGCAGGATTTCAGAGCTCTGGGCATGGTGGTCAAGGGTCTGGGAGCCCAGGTCATCTTCTCCTCAATCCTGCCAGTGAGGGGGATGGATGAGAGGAGGAGGAGATGGACTTTCCAAGTTAACGACTGGCTGTGCTGCTGGTGTTGGCAACAGGGTTTTGGTTTCTATGACCATGGGACCCTGTTTGAAGATCGACAACTGATGGCGAGAGATGGGATCCACCTCACGAGGCGGGGCATGCAGGTCTTTGCCAACAGGTTGGCCAACCTGGTAAGGAGGGCTTTAAACTAGGAAAGAAAGGGGAAGGGGAGAGTTATAGTGCCAGGGTAGTTGGCAAAAGACTGCTCAAGTTGGGATGCCTCCAGCAGGTGAATTCAGCCAGGGAAGTGCGCATGGGATGTGGCTATGGAGGATCCTCTTTTACCCCTCCTGGGAAACTTGCATGCTCGATCACCTCCCTGAAATGCCTGTACACCAATGCATGCAGCATGGGGAACAAACAGGAAGAACTAGAGATCTGTGTGCGGTCGCAGGGCCATGATCTCATTGCCATTACAGAGACATGGTGGGATAGCTCACATGACTGGAGTGCTGTCATGGATGGCTACGTGCTTTTTAGGAAAGACAGGCCAGGAAAGCGAGGTGGTGGAGTTGCTCTTTATGTGAGAGAGCAACTGGAATGTATCGAGCTGTGCCTGGGGGTGGATGAAGAGCGAGTCGACAGCTTATGGGTAAGGATTAAAGGGCAGGCTAGCATGGGTGACACTGTTGTGGGTGTTTACTACAGGCCACCTGATCAGGAAGAGGAAGTCAATGAGGCCTTCTACAGACAGCTGGAAGTAGCCTCACGATCCCAGGCCTTGGTTCTCATGGGGGACTTCGACCACCCCGATATCTGCTGGAAAGACAACACAGCTAGGCACAAACAGTCCCGGAGGTTCCTGCAGAGCATTGGTGACAACTTCTTGACACAGGTGGTGGAGGAACCAACAAGGAGAGGTGTGCTGCTGGACCTCGTACTAATAAACAAAGGACTGGTTGGAGATGTGAAGGTCGGGGCAGCCTTGGCTGCAGTGACCATGAGATGGTGGAGTTCAGGATCCTGTGAGGAGGAGGCAGGGCACTGAGCAGGATTGCAACCCTGGACTTCAGGAGAGCAAACTTTGGCCTCTTCAGGGACCTACTTGGAGGAATCCCATGGGTTAGGGCCCTAGAAGGAAGGGGAGTTCAAGAGAGCTGGTTAATATTCAAGCATCACTTCCTCCAGGCTCAAGAGCAGTGCATCCCTATGAGTAGGAAGTCAAGCAAAGGAGGCAGGAGACCTGCATGGATGAACAAGGAGCTCCTGGCAAAACTCAGCCAGAAGAAGGAAGTCTACAGAAAGTGGAAAGGGGGACAGGCCACTTGGGAGGATTATACAAACATTGTCAGAGTATGCAGGGATGTGACGAGGAAGGCTAAGGCCCATTTGGAATTAAATCTGGCTAGAGATGTCAAGGACAGCAAGAAGGGCTTCTTCAAATACATCAGTAGCAAGAGGAAGACTAGGGAAAATGTGGGCCCTTTGCTGAACGGGGTGGATGCCCTGGTGACAAAGGATGCAGAGAAGGCAGAGTTACTGAATGCCTTCTTTGCTTCACTCTTTACTGCTCAGGCCAGCCCTCAGGAACCCCACACCCTGGAGGCAAGAGAGAAAGTCTGGAGAAAGGAAGACTTTCCCTTGGTTGAGGAAGAGTGGGTTAGAGATCATTTAAGCAAACTTGACACCCACAGATCCATGGGCCCTGATGGAATGCACCCACGAGTGCTGAGGGAGCTGGCAGATGTCATTGCCAAGCCACTCTCCATCATCTTTGAAAGGTCCTGGAGAACAGGAGAGGTGCCTGAGGACTGGAAGAAAGCCAATGTCACCCCAGTCTTCAAAAAGGGCAAGAAGGAGGACCCAGGGAACTACAGGCCAGTCAGCCTCACCTCCATCCCTGGAAAGGTGATGGAGCAGCTCATCCTGGAGGCCATCTCCAAGCATGTGGAGGACAAGAAGGTGATCAGGAGTAGTCAGCATGGCTTCACCAAGGGGAAATCATGCCTAACCAATCTGATAGCCTTCTCTGATGGAATGACTGGCTGGGTAGATGAGGGGAGAGCAGTGGATGTTGTCTCCCTTGACTTCAGCAAGGCTTTTGACACTGTCTCCCATAACATCCTCATAGACAAGCTCAGGAAGTGTGGGTTAGATGAGTGGACAGTGAGGTGGATTGAGAACTGGCTGAATGGCAGAGCTCAGAGAGTTGTGATCAGCGGTGCAGAGTCTAGTTGGAGGCCTGTAGCTAGCAGTGTCCCCCAGGGGTCAGAACTGGGTCCAGTCTTGTTCAACTTCTTCATCAGTGACCTGGATGAAGGGACAGAGTGCACCCTCAGCAAGTTTGCTGATGATACCAAACTGGGAGGAGTGGCCGATACACCAGAGGGCTGTGCTGCCATTCAGAGAGACCTGGACAGGCTGGAGAGGTGGGCGGAGAGGAACCTCATGAAGTTCAACAAAGGCAAGTGCAGGGTCCTGCACCTAGGGAGGAACAACCCCATGCACCAGTACAGGTTGGGGGTTGACCTGCTGGAAAGCAGCTCTGTGGGAGAAGGACCTGGGAGTGCTGGTGAACACCAAGTTAAGCATGAGGCAGCAATGTGCCGTTGTGGCCAAGAAGGCCAGTGGTATCCTGGGGTGCATCAGGAAGAGTGTTGCCAGCAGGTCGAGGGAAGTGATTCTCCCCCTCTACTCAGCCCTGGTGAGGCCACATCTGGAGTACTGCGTCCAGTTCTGGGCTCCCCAGTACAAGAGGGATGTGGCACTACTGGAGCAAGTCCAGCGAAGGGCCACAAAGATGATTAGGGGACTGGAACATCTCTCTTATGAGGAAAGACTGAGAGAGGTGGGCCTGTTTAGCTTGGAGAAGAGAAGGCTGAGAGGAGATCTTATCAACGTGTACAAGTGTCTGAAGGGAGGGTGTCAAGAGGATGGGACCAGACTCTTGTCAGTGGTGCCCAGCGACAGGACGCGAGGCAATGGGCACAAACTGAAACACAGACACTTCCATCTGAACATGAGGAAAAACTTTTTCACTGTGAGGGTGACAGAGCACTGGACCAGGTTGCCCAGAGAGGTTGTGGAGTCTCCTTCTCTGGAGATATTCAAAACGCGCCTGGATGCAATCCTGAGCAATGTGCTCTAGGTGACCCTGCTTGAGCAGGGGGGTTGGACTAGATGATCTCCAGAGGTCCCTTCCAACCTCAGCGATTCTGTGATTCTGTGATTAAGGTCTTGGAACAAATTTGAAGTTGGCTCTAGTAATGTTCCAGGAACTGGACTTGAAAAGTGTCCGTGTTAGATTCTGTCTGGCTGTGTGTGCTGGTGTCTATTTGCAGGTCTATTTTTCCAGAATGATTGTACCTTTCAGATTGGTGTTTGAGTTTTAAGGGAGTTGTGGGGACTTAAATTCTTGGCACAAGAGAACTGCAAGGATATAACATCTATAATAAAGCATCCCATTTATCCACTGATGCCTGCATTTTTTGAATTATAAAGCACTTAGGGATGTTCAGACAATCAGACAGCTGAGTTAGCTAAACATTCCTCACCTTATTTTTCTGCATAAATACTGAAATAGGTACTGGAATGAACCTTCCCAGCTTGCTGGTTTTAACTCTGGGATCATTTTAATATAAAGTTAAGCTGTGGAGAGAAGGAGAAAATATTTTAATATTTACATATTGCATGAATTCTGGTTGTCAGCCTTGTACAGGCTTTTCTGGCTTAGCAATAGAATTTGAATAGCAGGAGGAACACCCCCTACTATAAAATCAGCTGGTTTCAGACATCACCAAAAAGGACCTCTGGAGCTACTTTGGTAGTTTGTTTCCTTATGCTTTCAAACCAAAAGGCTGCTAATATATGTTGCCAATTACTGAAATCTGCAATATTTTTTAAATAGTACCCAATGTACTTTTTGATAAAGCCTAGAGATATGCTCCCTATTTTGATGAAGGACAGCAAAAGGGACGGGGCAAAAACTGCAAACATTAAATGATCAGGTCTGGTGTTATCAGATTAATTTGACTTCGGCTGGGGAGAGGCATTATGTTGTTAATGCTAGAGACATGTCCTATCATTTTGTTGGTCCAAGTCTTTAGATACCCCTAAGCCTTTCAGTCTCTGCTAGCTTGGGCTACATGAAAGAAAGAAAATCTGAAAGCAACTAATGCAACCCTAAGTTAGCCTGGGCCATGTATCTGTACTGGATATGCAGAGACTGTTCTAAAGAAGCACAGCAAACCTTGCAGGCTTTAGCCTTGTTATATAAATCTCATTTAAATCCCACTTCAATTCATGTTGAATTCCCTCTTTCCTTATTAAGTCCCAAGAGATGCTCTGAGTAAATAAAAGCTGCTGCCTTCTTAATCACCCTTCAACTCTTCCTGTCAGATCAGTATTAGTGATGTTGAAGGGCAGTGCTAGCCATGTCATAACTGTGTGGTAGAGAAGTGGCCCAACAGACTGCTTCTCTGACCAGTTTTACTAAAGATGTAGCTATCTAGAATCTGATAAGAACAACATAATATGCATCTATATATACATATATATGTATGTATGTAGGTATGTTAATTGCAGTTTCTCCAGGCATGGATCACTCATTAAGGCTGTACAAAATTAAGAGAAAATATTTCAGGCGAGAAACTTGACTGGCTGGCTAGTTACCCCAGGAGGTTTAAAAGGTCTGAACGCTCCCTCAACCTTTCCTGCCAATCATTCAGAAACTAAACAGCCTCATCTGTCACTCAGGAACTTTGTCTAGCAAATGTTTGCTTGCCTGTTTATTTTCTCACTTAGGGTTGAGGTCACCTGCCCTCCTTTTAACTAATCAGAGGAGACAGCAGTAATCAAAGCATGAGATGTGTGCTCCTGAGACATCTTTTCTGAATAGCCTGGCAGTACAGCCTGCCTGCATGTTCTGCAAACTTTGCAAAGTAATGCAGGCGTATACAAGTACAGAGAAAAGAAAGGGGGAGAATGAGCAAGCTTTTTTTTTGCTTCAAGATCCAGCTAGAAAAGAGGAAAGACATATTGCTGAATCTTACATGCTAGCTAGGAAAACAGGGTTAATATTTACCGGGCAATTTCCTATGTGCTACAGGAAAAACTGTAGCTGGTTAATAAAATGGTAGCCCTTCACTGGAAAAGTAAACTGATGTCCTAGCACAGAGATAAGGTGCAGAAGGTAGGTGAAAGTGCTTGTTTCTCTAAAAAGTAAATCAACTTCCTGACTGCTTGTTGTCCTTAAGGGACTATCCATAAGACAGCATGCCAGGCTGGGTACAGTTACCCATTTTGTCTATTTGAAACTTCTTCTGCTGTACAGTATTGTTAGGCTCTGCTAAATAGCATTAAATAGTTGTCATGTCCTGCCTTAGAGATCAATGCATTTCAGCATTGACTGAAGCTATTACTGTGGAGTTGACTCTTAAAGATCTTTATATTGTGGATGAAAGGTTCATACCTGAAAGAAGGGGCACTGAAAGAAAGCCAGAGTTATCAAGGAGAGGAAAGAGCATCTGACATGCTTGCCCTTTGCTTAGTAGCGGAGTAGGCAGACAGTTTGCATTACCTTACAGACCTCTGCACATGCTGAAAGGATTTAAAGGATCCCAGTGTCAGCCTGCTCAGTCAAAATCAAGACTGATTTTTCTCTGTAATACTATTGTTGTGATGAATCACACATTACTACAATTAGCAGAGAGAGATACAATTACTCTTTTGAAGCAGTGGCTGGCAAACAATTGCCTGGGACACCTAGGCCTGATAAAGGCAGAAAAAGAATGTCATCAGGTATGGAGAGACAGGAGAGATGTCACAAAAAAACTGCTGAAAAGGAACAAAGGAGAATAACAAGAGAGGAAATGGCTTGTAACTGGACATCATCAGAAATGGGGAACTGACTGAGACGGGCCTTTGGTCTGAGCAAGAGTGGCTGTTCTCATGTATAAGAGGCCCCTGCTTGCTTATCAGCAGCCACTTGTATCTGATGTTGGCCCCTGAGAATAAATACAAAACCATTTACAGAAAGACTGATACGGTTACTGAAAAAAGATAAGCTATACTGGAGAAGGCTTAACCACTTTACCCAAGGGTAGGAAAAATGCTCAGCAAAATTGAAAGGGGGGAAGAATAAAGACATACAAAGTGAATGAGGAGACAGTTAAATGAGAGGAGGAGAGCACAGGCCATCACATGGGTTTGAAGGCGGCAGCATAGGACTTATCTTTTATCCTACTCTCCTGATACCACTGCATGGCAGTCCCCACACAGTTGGCTTCTTGGAAGGGAGAGTAGGTTTTTTCTTTCTTGTGCTGTTTTTTCCTAAGCTGTTTAAAGAATGATGCTGAGATGCTATGCAAGCCCTACCCTTTGAAATTCAAGTTCTCAGTGGAGAAGGAAGAAAACTTTGAAATAATACAAAAAGGAGACAGAAAGCATTTTCTATTTATACATTGTATAAATAAATACAGTGGGATCTGTATCTGTCCTTAATATCTTTACGTTATGTTTCCAGATAGCCTCTTACTTCCCCCATTGTGAAGACATGAGTACTTCTGATGCTTCTGAATTTCTTATGATCTTTGTGGACTAAAATTGCTTGGAGAGTGTAATCTCTTACAGTTGGCAGGACAGTTTATCTGAAAGATCTAAAGCAAAGACAGTGCTTGCACCTGCTATGCTCAAAGATACACCTATAGTCATTGAAGACTTGCGTCATCACGTAGGCTAAATGTGGCCCGGCCCTACTCAAACACTTAAATTTTGTCAAAATTTGATTTGATGGTGAATCTCAACCTACCAGCACAGACTGATTAGAGGGCTGACATGTTGTTTCCACTGTCCTTCCATTTGACTGGAAGCCTTCATTGTTTAACTTGCTGTCCTTTTCCAAAAATCTCAAACTGGACCTGCTCCTCCTTATCTTATCCCACCTTAGAGGTGCCTCAGCCTAGGGTGCGCAAGAGAAGGCAACCTCATGGCTACTGTAAGCAACTCCAAGGGTATGGCCACACAGGACCCTCTCAATTGCTGGAGTGTATTTCCTGGAAGAGCAAAGACAAACCAGCAAACTTGAAGATAACAACTGTCACTGTGAGCCCTGAGCCATGTGCCATGCTCCTTTGCTGCCCTCTACTGCAGGGCTCGGTATAATTCCCCTAAACTGGCAAAACCTGGTATTTCACCAGAAAGCCAGGGCTGCCAGCCAAGGTAGGGCTTGAAACCTGGGGAAAACACTGAGAACTCGAGAAGAGATGCAAGATGATCATGATAGCGCAAGAAATGGTACTTGTTACGGGTAACTGTCCCTTGTAGAAATCAAGATAACAGCAAAATCACTTTTCTAGAAGGTGGAAACACACTAAAGTCACATTTTTGGAGCCTCAAAATTTGACCTTTGTGCTCCTTGCACAGTATTAAATTTATCAAGTGTTATGTATTTTATGTCTGAAGATGATTTATTTTCTAGTTAAGAGTCCATAAACAGGTGGAAACTATCTATATAACAAGTTTTGTGATGATATTAATGCAAAATAATTTTCACTGAGCTTTAAGCTGTGACTATAACTTCACACTGTTTTGCCAGGGCATGAAAACTAGAGAGCACATTTGAGTACAAATATGCCATATGCTGACTTATTTTCACTATTCAAGCTTAGGGGCTGAGGCTTAGGAGTGAAAAAAGTCTAGTATCTGAAATAATAATAAAAAAAGTCAGGCTGTAAACCTCCAAACTCATGGATTTTTTATGCAGCACAAGGCTTTTGAAGACAGCAGTATACAGACTGCATACAAGATGCTGGGGTCTAACCACAGGATTGCACCTGCAGTTCTGAGCTGCAATTTTTTTGAGTTTCAATGGTTTACTGCAGGGGGATAAAAGCTATAAAGACTTTCCTTTTGACTGAACTATTTGTTACAGGATCTCGGCCCTGAACACTTGTAGCACGGATGGCGTGACTTGCAAATTTTGTTTCCCTTCTTGTATCATTTGCCTTATCCAACTCCTCCATACCCTAGTAAACGTTTAATAAAAAGGAAGTTCTCACCGGCTTCTTTTCCATTCACAAACAACACCAAGAGCTTCCTCGTGTTGTAGCTCCTCTTTATTTCCCCCCACAGGCAGTCGTAACCAGCTTTACATTTTTTAAAACGCTGAGAACCGCTGGGAGGAGCGGCGGGAACCCCTCACAGCCCCAGCCCCGAAGTGCCCCAGGGGAGCAACACAGCAAGCTGTACCAGCGGCGCAGCAGCTCCCAGGGCCGGCGGCAGCCACCGCCCGCTAAGCGCGTCTCTCCTCGGGGGTGAGCCCGGGGCAGGAGGCGGCGCGCGCCCCAACGGCTGCCGCGACGCGTCACCAACCGCCGCAGCAGCGCCGCTGCCCCTCCCCCCCTTCCCGCTGCTGAATCCACCGCCGAGCAACGGATCGCAGCGGCGATCGATTCCGCCGGCTCTCCGCCAGCCCTCCCTCCGCACCGCACCGGCGCCGGCCCGCAGGTAGCGCGGCAGCGGCATCACCCCGCTTCCCCCAGCGCGGCCGCCCCCCCCCCCGCACCCTTCGCGCGGGCGGGCGCTGTTGCCGCAGCCCCGGGGAGGGGTGAAAGGGGCCGCTCTGACCCCCGGGGGCGGCGCGCCGCCAGCTCCGCACCCTCCTAACGAGCCCTTCTCTCTGTGCTTTTTTTTTCTTTTCCTTTTTTCTCCTGTTTTTGTGTCCCAAGCAGCGCAGTGAGGGGCCATGGAGCGCGTGTTTACGCCGCTGGACTGCCTCCTGCCCGCGGGTACGGTACCTCCGTGCGCGCGGCGCTCCCCGCGGAGCGGCGCCAACGGCCGCAACGGCCAATGGCCGCCTGACCTGGCGGGGTGCGGCGGGGGCTCGCAGCGCTTCGGCGGGGGAGGTGACACCTGGCGGCGGCGCCGCCGCGGGCGGGCGGGCGGGCGGGGAGCTGCGGCGCGCCCCCTGAAAAGCGCTGTGAAAGCGGGTGCAACCCAGCTAGGGGGGCACGCCTCTAGTCTGAGAGAGGCAGGTCCTCCTTCAACACGACTTACGACCTGGAAAAGTTTAAACTAAGCTGAGATAGCAGGTGTGCCTAGGTTTGCCTAATCCCCCCCTTCTTTTGTTGTTAAACCATTGTAACTTACCATTTCAAAAACAGACCTCAAGAATTCTTTACATAAGGAAGTTGTATCGGCTTAACTGAATACATGGGCATACACTTGACATTTACTATGTCCCATACCTGGCATACATTTGAAGTTTATTTTGTCAGGTATCATGTGGTACTGCATGGTCGGCAGCAGGATGAGTGCATCTGTTGTTGTTTACCCTGGCCCAACTGATGTGCAATAACAGGTTCAACTTTTGTAATTAAACCACTGTGCTTGTTTTTAAAACACTTAAATGAAAACAATGCAAACTCCTGTCTGGGCGTTTTGTTTTGAGGGGCTGCTTGTATCAGCTAAGCAGCAGTACCATTCCTGTAAACCAGCAAAACAGAAGTATGCCATACCCAAGCTGAAATTTTTATGTAGTTTACTACCATTTAAACCCCTTCAGGTTTAATTGATACCTTCACTTAAGTTGGCACAGTTTCTTGGGTTACTCCAGTAAAGTTTATTTTTTTGTCTGAGGAATCTGTGGACTGGCGTTCTTATTTCTTGATGGGGCTTGAAATATGCTACCTGCGAGCCATGCCTTTCCTCTGTTCTTTGAACCCACCATATGTATCTGGCCTACCTCTTCAATTCTGCAAGGCAAAGCTTTTAGTTTTTTAATTTTTCCTATTCTTAAGCTCTTCTTGTGTATTCTATTTTTGTTTACTTTTTTTGAGACCTGAGAGGCAAGCATGATTATGAATCTGTATCACTAATCCCACCATCTGTATATAAGGATAGAACACATGTAATAAACACAGGTTTATGTAAGTAGCTTGTAAACTCTTTGGAATAGGCACCTCTTCACTGTGTTTGTGCAGTATTAAATTCAGTAGGACACAACTTGCTATTCGGTATGATCCCTTTATAATAGTAAACATTTTTCTATAAGGTGATTTTTAAAGTTACATAAAAGTTAGTTGGTATGATGGCTGAATTTTAACTTTCATTGCTCTTTTCTGCTCTGTTGTGGCACACAGTGACTTACTTAAGCTGCTGTGGTCAGGTATGTGTTGTTATTTATTTACTAGTAAAAAGAGATCGAGGAAGGGGAGAGTTTATCGAAAATATACACTTTTACCATTTAGGTACATTTTTACACCTATCAGTTTAATTAAGAGCATATTTAAATATTTCCCAGCATTTCTTTTAATTGTGCTTTGCTCTAAATTTTAGAAGTTTTTTCACTGATTCAAATCAGGATATGTTCAAACCTATTAATAGGTAAAGTTGTATGCAAGATGTTTCTACTAGAAATATGTATTAACATTGTATAAGGGTTTTTGTTCATTTGTTTTTGGGGCTTTTTTTTTGGGAAGAACAGGTATCATCTGTTCTTCTGTATCCTGTATTCTAAGATAGTTGCTTTTCACAGGCATTTGTGTGTTGGTGAGACTACCATATGTCCCCAGTTCCCTGGAGATGTCCCCCCCCCCCCCCCAGTTATGTCTGGTTGGAGTTTGAAGACTTGGTATCTTTATTTACTGTTTTCAGATGACCCACAGCCTTGTCAGAACAGAGGCTTCAGCTGGGTTGCAAGAAGTTTGCTGCGTCTAAACAAATGGCCAGTGCAAGTAGACGATTCAACTTGATTATACGGGATAGTGTGCATATGAAATGCACTGTGGTACTGCATCTAAAGCCCACATCTGCATCATTATAGGCATCATTACCAGCATTTCAAATCAGTGTAGCCTGCTCAAGGTATGCAAGGCTGAACAGACTTACTTGGCAATTTTGCAGTTTAAAATCTGATAGCCCACTTTTGGAACTCACAGTTAAGGTTTTCAAAGCTGGGTAGATAAAATGGGGTTTCTAAATTCTTCTTGAAGACATGCCAGTAGTTGTTACCTTTGTTAGCTTCAAAGGGATATGTATTTAAGCATCTAAATAATAAAATTTATGTAGATCATGACACATCTTAGAGATTAGATCTGAGGTTACAGAATAAACTCTTGCAAGGACTTTGAATTACTGCAGACCTTCAGGGGGGTGCACGCTGTATATAACATTTCTGGTCACTTTCTGAAACCCTGTGCAAAGACAGTGGCGAACTGTAGGAAGGAGTGTAAAAGGCTTACCAGCTATGTGTGGCAGTTATTAGTTATTTTTCTTTTTTTGGATGTTCAGAAATTACAATGCTGACATTTACAAGAATAGAATAAATACTTATGGGTGTAGGAACCTAATATTAGGTGCCTGATTTTGAATTTCAGGGTCACATGCACCTCTGTAATTTTAATCAGTGTAGTTAGTGTGAGTTCTTATTTAGATATTGGATTTTGCACCAGCCTATATGGTACCTGATTGAGGCCCGAGTAGTAGAAATTTGAGAACTGCTGTGCTAAACTAATACAGTCAGAGCCTCAGAGATTTTGAGCATTATTCAGTCAAACAGCTGGAGAGCAGTTTAAAATCACTGGGCTACAGACAGAAAGCTGTGCTGTGCACTTCAGAATTGTGTTGATTTGCTTAACATAGTTTAGAATGGATAATGAGTTAGAATTTAAAAGCAGGATTGAGCTCTAAATTTGAGTACTGAATGCTGAAACAAATATATTTTCATTTCCTCATGAAATGAAATCACAGAAGCTCACAGAAGTCCCCACTGAAGCCGTGTGTGCTGCTGTGAAAGGGCTGGGCAGAAGCTTTGCAGGGCGAGGCTGTGACGCAGTTGTAGAAGGCTGATGGTAGATGTTGTCACACTACAGTCTGTGAATCATTAAAAGAGGGGCTGTGTTTCTTCTGGAGCATCCTTTGATGGACTAGCCATTTCCCTGCTGCTGTTTATATCCTTTTCTTGCACTGTCGTTACCACCTGCTGCTTGTCCCAGATTGTGCTGCAGGCATTTATGTGGGGGGACAAGTGTTTCTATATATATATATATATATTTTTTTTTTTTATAATACCATGAATTTTAAGAGCTGCGTATACCATGCTTTTGACTGCTTAACAGTGGAAACACTGCTGCATGCTTTAGGAAGGTTACCTCTGAATGCCACTTGGAATTTTTTAGTAGTGCAGAATGCCAGCTCTGCTTACTAAGCCATGTTTTGTAACAGGGAACTTTTTACATTGTGTTCCAAAATATGGCTGGATTCTTGTACGTCTCCAAACATAATTCATGCCTTTTTGCCTTGCAGAGTCCTTAAAATGCAGCTTATTATTGGTTTTATCAAGTGGAGTGATATGCAGAAGGAGGATATCTTCCTTGGCTTATAACCCAAGACCAAAGGGGCCCAGGAGTGTCTTGTCTTGTTGAGGAGGAGGGACTGAAAAGCAGAAACTTATCTGGTCCTTCTGCTCTGTTCTGTGGCTCACAGAGGGCTCATGGGAGCTGAGCTTCTTATGACAGACAAGGAGCATGTGCTATTTGTGAGTGTTGGTTCCCCTTTCCATCTCCTTTTCTCCTCCCCAGTCCTGTGACAAAATGTGCTCATGAACTATGCTTCATTGGGAGCTAGTGGGTGATATTTGGTCTGCTGAGAAGAGGATGAGCTTGCCATTTTTCATTTTCTCTTCTTAAGCTTCATGAGGTTTTGTGATTTCTTCAAGACAGCTCTTTTAACTATATCTGGATGGATCAGCAAATTGACAGTTCACCTTGAAATTTGGCCTTTCTTTGGCTCTGGTTTTGAGGACCAGTGAGGCACGTGCAACTGCACGGAGTATGGCATTTTGGGGATCACTTAGGAATATGAGATGAATAGGGCTTGACTGGGTATCAAGAGGTGTGCATCCATGGAAGAAGATGAAAGAAATAGTAGGAGCAAAAGTATGAGGCAGTGGCAAGAATGCAAAGTATATGTCTATGATGCTGCAATTTCTGCTTGGGAAGCTCTCTACTACGAGAGCTAAGTTACTGAACACTGGTACCTGGCTAGTTCTTTCATAGCTGCCTATACTCCTGTGATAGCACCACACCTTCTAAAGAGAAGTGGGGAAGACAGCTTCTGACATACTGTGGTCCAGAGGGATGCTTTTGAGTCAGCTGCAGGCTGTAAAAGCCACGAGGTAGACAGCAGTGAAACTGTCTCTTGCCTGTTTGTTCCTTTGGTGTTTGTGGAAACATAACATTATACATACTTTCTCAAAAGTACAGGAATATATCAAGAAATTATTCAGCATCTTTGTACATTTATTTTCCTGGCTAGAATACTCTCTGAATCTTATTTAGGTATTTATGTCAAACCAAATTAATTGGTTTTCAGTGTGCCATTGCCATCTGGAATCAAATCCAGTTATGCTGATCAAGGGTTTGTAACTTTTGGAATATCTCTAGGTGATCTGCCTGTAAATTCAACTTTTTTTTTGTAATTAAATTCTATTTTCTCTATTTTTTTTTCTTCCCCTTCTGATGCTTTCAAGCTGTAGCTTCATTTCACTGAAGCAAGGTCATCTATGTGTCGTGAGCGATGGAGCCACAGAGATAGGACAAAGACTGCTTCAGAATTATGTGAAAGTGTATAGTTGTCTCTTTGTGTAAAGGCACTATAAAACTCTGCATTGAATTTAAGGGAAAGAGAACAAGAGGAAGCAACAATACGCTGTGAATGCTCTTCCATCATTCCGCAAGCTTAATTGTCTGTTGTTTGACTATATGTCTTCTCCTAGAAATGTTGCTGACTGTCCACAAGTTACCTCTGAAAGAGTTATATCACCATGTTCCATTTTAAGTGCCTGGGGCTCAAATTCCCCTTCTTAAAGTTCCTTTTTCGCTGACAATTAAGATTGAAATTTAAACATAAAACAGTGACATATTTATCCCTCAATGAATGACCTCCAGTCCATAGAATAGGTGGTCCAGCAGGAGCATCAATAACCATCTAAGTGCCCCTTCACTAGAGTCCTGCATGATCTCTATGATGTGTTATCTTGCAGAATAATATACAAAATTCTGTAGTAGTAATCAAGACGGTTATGGGGTTAGGAAATCAACCTGATTCTCTCTGCTAGCTGTTGAACACTAAAAGCATATAGAAAATGACAGAATCACAAATTATTGGATAGCTTCACAATTTTATAGTTTTTCTGTGATTGCTGTTGGGTCAGACTAGTAAAGTTTTAGGCGAATCAGATCATTCAAAAGCTGTGATTGAGCTCACCTAATCTCACTGAATCTTACTGAAAAATGTTTCCAGGGATGACAGTCCTTTAAGACTAGTTCAGCAATTCCTCAATGAAATTAGCAAGCACTTTCATACCTCTGTTATACTGTTCTACTGTGTTAATTAAAGCATGTTTAAAAACAATTTGGTTTATGTGAATGTTGCTGACCTGCTCCTGCTCTTCATTTAATATAACAAGTAACTGTTTGTTTAGTAGACTTACTTGGGGATGCCTCTGCTAGTTTCTGAGGTAGCTGTAAGCATTCAGCCTCATACCCTGCTACTCACTGATCAGCTATGCTGGATTAGTGGTTGTTACTGGTCTATAAATGTTTTTGTATAGATTACTTACAGGAACACTTATGAGTGAAGTATCATAGAAGGTATTTAGCAGAAGTCATCACTGTTAACCTTACCACTTTCTATTAATCTTTGCTTTCATGTGCTGGTATCTTTTGGACTTCTTTGCCTTTTGATTAGGATTTTTCTTTCCTTTCTTTTTTTTTTCCCTCCCCTTTTTTAATGTTTTATATGCAGGTGTATTATTTGGAATGGGCAGCAAACCACCTTTAGTAATTTGAGCTAGTAGGAAGACAAATATACATTTATTTATTTATGTGCATGCACATCTTTTGAAATAAGTTGATAACCAAGTCAATTGCTGTTTGTTTGCATGAATGGCAGAATTCTCATCTCATGTGGTATCAGTGCTGCAAAAAGTTCCATATCTTGTGGCCAAAAATAGCGAATGGTTGACTTTGTCAGATGGAAATAGAGTGACAGAGGGGGCTGAGGTGATACTAAAAAGAACAAAGTATAAGAGCAATAATGTCATTGGAGCTTCTGAGATGAAAACTCACCTTCATTATAGCTTGCACAGATAATGAAGCACTGGAATAAACTCCTTTTGGAAAGGCTTGGAATTTCCCATCAATGGAGGCTTCCAATAGCAGACTACCCTGACTTCTGTGAGGAGTCACTTAGGTGTAGCAAGTCCAGCCTTAAAACTGGGAAATGAACTAGCTGGCCTCTTAACACACCTTGTAGTCCTTTTTCCCAGTGACTTTCCATACAGATAAGGAGGTGGGAAATATACTTGTTCTAGATGCCAAAATGTTCAAGGTTTTTGTGTCCTATTACACTTGTGCAGGACTGCTGGAAACCATTTAAAGATATGTTTGAAGAACAAGACATTATTAATCCTAAGAAAGGACCAGAAGTCACAGAAAAGTCTGGACTAATATTTTTTGTTTACTGCATTTTCCTTACGTGTCTCAGGTCAGCTCTTAAGATATTTTAGTAGTTTCACAGCATCTTTAATATTATCTCAAATCTGTGTGTGTGTGTATGTATATGTGTGTGTGTGTATATATATATATACACAAATATATATATATATATATATATATATATTTGAGCTAGGTTCCTTTCTGGAAATGAAAAACAACAGAGGAGATTCTTTCTGTTTTGCAAAACTGATGCAAGTCTGATTTATGAACACGTTGAATATGAAGCAAAGAAATGAGGCAGCTTATTTACACAGGAGAAAACATAGTATGCATAGACTTCAAGTTTTTCAAGGTCCAAAATAATAAATCCTAAACATATACTTGTCAATCTGTTTTAGATTTGAACATCTGAAGACTTTAGTCAAATCTTAATCTATGCAGAAAATGGCAGGATCTAGCATAAAACCTGAAATCAATCTCTTAAAAAACAAAACAAAAAAACCCCACAAAACTCCTCCAAAAACACAGAAAACAAAACACCTAGCAACAAGCAAACAGGCTAGCAGCTTCTGTTCATGAGCCAATCTTCAAGGGATTTCACATCTCGTAAGTTTATTAGGTGTGGATCTAAAATTAGGCCCTTTAAGAACAGTACTGTTAACTAGTGACTTACTCCAGAAAAAATTACTAGTTAGGCATTTGAAAAAGTTGTTTGTGTGTGACATAATAAAAGTCTGTGCTGCTCTAAACAATGATGAAGAACATGGTTTAAAAAAGGAGGACAAGAACTCCAGTAACAGATCTTACCCAGTATGAAATATAGCAAATCAGCAAGAAAGACCACTCACGTGTACACCTGCCTGTGGTACGTTTTACAGCCTTCCCCATCTCTGATCTCTGCAAATAGATGTGAGTTTGCAGTGTGTCCAGCAATATTAACTAACCTAGAACTATTGCTAGTCATTTTAAAATTGAAAAGAACAGTCTGTCAGTTGTTCCTTTCCATGTTTACTAAAGTGCTCCACTTATCATAGCTAAAGATAATCAATTCTTATAACTTTGGCTTTTGTCTTTCTGTAAATTATAACTGTGCTGGAATGCATGCAAATAATTTATGGAAACAGGTCCTCCTTTTCATCCAGCTCTGACCTTAAATGTGAGGAATGCGGACAACAGTGTTCATGCAGCATTGCCTTTGCATAATTAAAAAGTTAGGAAATTGAAAATTTGTGGTTGCTACAGGAACATTTGTTGAGTTAGATTCTACACAGAGAGTACATACAGATACTAGGTTTTGGTTTGCTCTTAAATTAAAGCTCTTGTCCTGCATTCAGTTGCAGCTGGAGCCTCTAGTGGCTATGTTTGAATTGTATTTTGAATGGTAGCTGAATTTTCTCAGTGGTAGTGTTGATTCTTTGTAGCTTGTGTTGATGGATTGTCTGCCAGCCCTACTCTCTGGCAGGATAGAAGCCAGAGGAACAGGCATGTTTATCAGGCCAATTGAAATAGTTGGGAAACTAGCCAGTGAATTCAACAGGAGCAGAACCTGTCCCCTTACAATTAATTTATTGTGTAGTTGGTGACTGCTGATTTAGGTTTTGTTTTATCTCTTCTTTGTTTTACTGTAGCCCATTCTTTTTCCTTCTATGTTTTCCCCCAAATTATCTGATCAACATTATCCTGGGCAACAAAAAGCAATATGGGAGTAGTTCAGATTTTTTTTTTTTTAGTGAACACAGTTTTTGACAGACATGTGTAGTGGCTTTGGTGGTAAAAGTTGTCTGTGCATCTTTTGCAAGGAGACTAGTTTTGAGTTAGCTTTGCTCTAAAAGAAAGGCTGATGTTTCAAAGTATTGGGCTTCAAGAGTTGTATCTCATCTAGAAAAACTTTGGCCTCTGTCACAGTGTCAGTTTAAGTCTGTTTGTGGACCTGCCTGGTGGAGGCCTGGCAAAGGCTGTCAAGAGAGGTGTTCCTCCCTGACCCCCCTTCCCCCCAAACTCTGTTATATATGTTACATAAGTATGTATAAATGAAAGCACTATTTTGCTTCTGTAGCAGAGCAGGACTGATATGTCAGTCAAATCTGGGGGCTATTGTGCGAGTTGTGGCTTTGTTTTGGGGCAGGGTTTGCTTTTTGTTGTTGTTGTTTGTTTGTTTGTTTGGTTAATGCTCATAGCTGATCTAGCTGTGGCAAGCAAAACGCTGAAGTACAGCACAGGTCTGAGCCTAGGCTGAAACTCCTGTACTTCAGGATGACTTAAAAAGATGCTAGGTTGTAACCGCACCTAGGCAGTTGTTAGCAGGTGGTGCCACTTAAATCACTTGAAACTTTACTGAGGTTGATTTGTGTCACAGAGCAGCTGCACAAATGCGGAGTTGGTCTCCAAGTACTCCATTCTGAGACTTTGCATTCTTGGTGAGAGTTTTATGTATAGGAAAATCCTGAAGGCTGAGGCAAGGTCTGTACAACAGAGTTTGACCTGCATGTCAGTAATGCTCACACGCCTCAAGTTCTTTGTCTGTCTTAACTGTGTAACCAAAAGCATCTAATGCAGACACTTTAACACAGGCAATACTTTCACTTTTGGAAATAAGCAGTGTAAAGCACAGCAGCTTTGTAAATGTAGACTGTGCCCCCTTCTGGAACACTTTACCTGCACAGTTAACAGTTATACTTCATAGCAAAATACTGCTTAGGTGGTTATGCTGTGAGTCAAGAACAAAAAAGATATTAAGGAGGGTAGCTTGAGAGTTAGGTACCTAAGAATCTGCTGTTTGGACAGTTGGACTACTTAAGGCCCACCTCATTTCATGATCGCTGGACTTGAGTACACTAGAAATGATCTAATTATGTTATGAAAATGTCTGACTCCCCATCACCACTTTCTGCTACAATTGGAAGTTTATCTTTCAAGTTCCCCAAAAGGGAGCATGATTTAAATAATAATAATAAAGCAATACTGAGGAAATTTTTAAGAGCAACTTAGTGTTTGGCTTTCCAGACTTTCAACAGCAGTGGTCCTGAAAGGTTGCTGCTACAAGATCGATCTTCAAACTGGTCTAATGACTTTCACTAGCTTCAAAGTAGAATAAAGAGCATTATCTGCAATCCTGTCGTTTTAGGGTGCTGGCATATTCCTGCTGTTAGGGAGAGTGCCGTCCAGTTAGCTCCTCTTTCTTTGCCCAAAATCCACTGTGTCCATGATGTATAGTACTGTACGCGCAGGCTTTGCGGTTTAGGCCTCATCCTGATGTAAATTAGTTTTTCTAATGACTTAGTAACAGTGGACAGAGAATTTAAATGAGTGTTTTGTACCTTTGCAGAGAATGAAAATTGCTGATATCAGATGTTCTTCCTTGAACTTACATGTTTGTGGGATTTTCCCTTAGAAACACAACTTTCTAGTTCCCTGTGGCTCAAAATAAATTTCTATTCTTTTTATGTATTGGTCAGAGTTAATGCTGCTTCTATGTTAACCTGGCTGATACTACATAGTTTTGTGACTTGAGCCTATGAAAGACTTTCTTCTTCCATCTTAGTTTGCTACCCTGTCACAAGGTCACAAATTCAATTTTTGTACTTACGAAGCCCTTTAAGTCAGCAGGAGAGTAGATCTGCTCTGTGTTTTGCTTTGTCCTCTGGGACTATAAGAAAAAAAGAGAGGGGAAAAATAAAAAACCACCTGTAACTGCCATAGTTGTGCTGACAAAACTCCTAGTGTAAGCCCAGTTATGCGGGGAGGACAACGCTGTTGTCAGTTTAGAGGAGCGACAGAGCAATACTAAAAGAAAAATATATATGCTGTACCTTCCCTGCCACCCTCCACAGAGTTTTCTGACAGGGGCAGAGTGTTGTAATGTGGATAAGCTCTGCATCCCTCCTTTCACTGCAGTGGGCTGTTCTTCCTGTTGATGGAGTGTGAAGTCTGTGTGAAATTATCACTCAGTGTCTAGCTTCCCCAGAGAGGACAGGGAGTGATGAGAGCTGGGTCATGGCCCTGCAGTACCAGTCAGTGGACACGGCCATATGGTGCACGAGAGAGGGCACTTAAAAGGGGTGTCACAACAGCTGTTTCATAGCACACGTGCTGCCAAAAGCTTTACGTGTCAGCTTGCTCCAGTAAGGTAATGTTGAGCTGTCCTGGGGTGCAGTTAAGGAGGTATGCTGTTTAGATAGCACATTATCATTTATTACTTGCATTTGTATTGAGGTGAGCTATGTTTGGTCAGGCAGACAAAGGCATAACAAGACCCAGAGGTTGGACATCTGAGCCACACAAATTCATACTTGAAACAGGGACAGCTTTTTAACATGGAGGAGAATAATCAACCATTTGGTCATTTTACCTAGAGAAAGGTGGATTCTTCATTAGTGTAAATGGAGTTTGTTGCAGTTTTAAAGGTATCATTCACTTCAAACAAGAATGAATTTCAGGCTGTCTTTTACATGAAAGGCCAAACCAGTTTGTTACAGTGATCTTTTCTGTTGTCCTAATCTATAAATCTGAAACACTTAGTCCACCAAAGAAGAGAGTTCTCTTCCTTACTATTTAAGTAGACAGGACAGCCTAATGGGAAAGGAAAGGAACTAGTATGTCTTGGGGTACTGCAGAGCAGAATATCAGGTGATTGGTCTCAGGTCCCACAGGAGGTCTTCGAGGACTGGGAGCAGATCTCTGGCAATCCAATTCAGAGAACTCTACTTTCTCCCTGTGTTTTGAATGTGTTGTGTGTTCAAGAAAAAAATGGAAGAGCTCTAGTACTTGGTTATAGTTCCTAGGCAGCAAAAGAACTGATTGCAATAAGACTATACTACACAGTGTGCTGAATTTACCGCTGGTTACTGTGAGCTATCAAAAGCTTTAGAACTATTTCCATAGACTCTATCCTTATTTATCTATAAATATTATGATTGTGAATCCCATGAGGAGGAAGAAAAAGCTTAAATTTAGACAGCAGAGGGAATGGTTATGCTGAACTTATACAACATTATGCCCAACTATTCCGTTTCTCACCCAGATTTACATTTACTGAATACATTTACTGACATAAACAGCCAGTTTCCTTTGAGAACAAGCTGGAACTGAATAAATGTAAAGGCTTCAGAGTACTAACAAAGGAACTGGACTCTAAAATAATGCAGTTGTACAGCCCAAATAAATGTAAATTAGAACAGCACAGAAGATATGTAAATTTAGGCAGCCAGAGGAAGAGCTGGGAATGTTTTGTGTGAGTTTTTATAAACTTACAGTTTTGTAGTCTGAATCCTTCGTTGATGTTCTTTTTGTATAAATATCTTTCAATAGTTTTTCTCTTTTTTCCCCTATGGCAAATACATATGGAAAATATGCGTTTCATAATTACAACACTGAGTAAAAAGAGTTTCAAGTTTCAAAGAGTTCGAGAGTTCTAAGTTTTTGTTACTTTTCTTGAGTGGAAGAAGCTATAGAAAGAGAAGAATTTTGCAAGGAAAGCCCAGTGATCTGCTCAGTGAAAGAGATTTCAGCTGCAAAGGTTATCTGTATGGAAGAATTGTCCTATTCACACTTTCCCCCAAAGCATATGTAATAGACCTTGTAAATACTACATTGTTCCTGTTACAGATGGAGAAGAAATGAATGGCAACCCCAGCAAAAAAGACGTGAATTAGATATTGGGGAAAAAGCATAGCTAACATTAGGAAATACTGGAATAGATTGTTTGGAAAAATGGTGCAGTCCCAGTCATAGGGAGCCTTTCTTTTTTTAAGAGTAGACAAAGAGGAATTGATCATGTAGGTAGAGCTGGTTCTACTTAGGGGCAGAAGAAGGGACAAGATGATCTTTTGAAGAGTTGACTGTAAGGCGGTATAGGAGGTTGAGGTGTGCGTTTAAGAGTTGTGTATGTAGAGTCAGAGCTTTCTGTATGCCTGTCAGGTACCAAAGGACTGGCCATTCTGCAGGCTATGTTGCACTCAGTTAATCACCCTAGCTTCAGTGGGAGTCCTCAGATGAGGAGGAGTTACTCTCATGTTTTGAATTTTTCAGGCTGTAAACTACTCTATGCTTTCTTCTGCAGCACAGTATAAGTATTTATCCAAACATCATTTTTAGCAAAATCACAGATGACACCAAAAGCATACAAATGTATGAAAAGTGGTGTGAGGTGTGAAACTTCAAAAATTCTGAAATAAGGAGTGAAAACTGTGGAAATTACGCTGAATTTGGCAGAAAGTTAAATCTGTCTCTGTGAATTAACTTCAACGGCTTCTGTACTGCTGCTAATTGGGACTTGAATTTTTTCAGATTTTGGAGAGATTACCTTGAAAGAATCTGTTAGTTTGCAAACTCTCTTATTCTGTTAAGTTTTGCGGATTATCTTTTGTATTGATAAAAGAGACAGAGGTGGCCAGTAGAGACTGTGACAGGAGTTTTCTAGGAGTTTATTTTCTCCGGATGCCCAGAAAGGACTTCAGACTATCAAAAAGAAGACTTCTTTCAGATAATGGCTCTTAATTTTTTTGCAAACTCAGAGTATGGATTTCTGAGGCTAAAAATCCACAAGTGAATGCATCTACCAAAGAATTTCTCTATAGCTTAACGGATTCACTCTGTACTAACAGAATTAGTTTATTTAATTTTTATGCATGTCACCATAGAGACAAACCCTTGTTGTCAGTGCAGTTTATACAGTCATTGTATCTCTGATGAGAATGCATGCCTCAGCTTACAGCATTCCCAGTGGTTTGAAGTACAACAGTTATGTTAACTTTGCCTCTGTGAAACGTACTATTCGTCTGCTGCATTGACAGATGGTGGAGGTGAACATCCAGTCTCTTCTCAGCTTTAAAAATCAAAATCAGTGGCATTATTGTCAAAGCATGTCAGCACTTGAAGGCAGATGTGCAACAAACTACTGGCTCCACAATGCATCTTGGTGGATGGATTGTGGCTTTGAAATAAATTATATCCTTACTAGGTAACTGCATTTTTTCAGTTGCTGTTTACTTTTAAAAAGATTGTGCTTCTAATCTAGACTTGAAGACAGTAGCAATTAGCAAAAGGGTATGGCACTGAGATGTTTTCCTTGATATGTTGCATCCAGAAGTAGCTGTGCTTATGTCATGAATTATGCTTAACCATCTGTGTGGAATTGTAATTTATTTCTGATCCTAGATAGGAATGTCAAATGCCAGTGGTTAGTAGTTCATACCAGTTGCTTCACAGAAATAAAACTCATCTGGAGATGGTAAAGAGAGAAGAGTTGGAAGAGACTGGGAAGAGTATTTTCTGAGCTGCTAAACCGTAAGGTTGCTGAATAGTCTGGAATAGTGAAAGTTGTAGGTGAATTCCATAGGGAAGGAAATAGGCGCTTTGAATTGAGCAGCTGCTCTGCTACCACTATTGCAGTAGGCTATGACTTCAAAGGTCACTGAAGGTAATGTCAAGAAACAGAGAGGAAACAAATGGAGCAAGATGCAGGAATAAATACAAGCAGCCTCTAAATGATATGCAGGCTAGAATTTATTTGACGGATGCCAAAGGCCATTGCTTTTGTTGTTTTTTAAGAAAAACAACACCCTGCCTGAGAGGACAAAGAAGACATTTTGTTCTTTGGGGGCATAAAAACTAACTTTTCTAATTATTCCTGACATTTTGTCATTCATGCTGTGAGCTTCCTTAGAGGATAGAAGTAAATAGCTAGCCTCCTGTGAGGGTGAAACATGAACTGAATGAGTTGAAGGTTTGAAATGTGCTAGCATTGGCACCAAATCCTAAAATGATGTTGTCAGCATTCCAGAATAAGGCAATGGAGAACAGTGTAAGATACCTAGGGTAAGTTAGGCAAGCAAAGTAAGTTCCTCTGAATATAATACAGAAAAATACAAATAGGGAAGGGATTTATATGCAGCTTTATACTTCAGAAGTTTAGTTCAAGTGTATTATTACTGTGTTATTTTAGCACCCTGATATCCTAGCAGGACACCTGTGTTAGATACTGAGACATGACAAGAGGCTGTTCCTGTCTTGAACACCTGGAAGTCTGATCTCTGGCTGAACCTAGCACTTTCACAGAGTCCTATTCAACATGGAGGTGTTCAGAGCCTGTGTGGAGGTATTTCTTGCAGCACTGGCAGCCTGAAGAACCAGCAGCTAAAGAAGCATAGATATTTGCTGAACAGAGATTTCGCAGATCGCTAAATTTGTACAGGGCTTCAAAAATAGCTAAAGACACATTGCCAAGAAAACACTCCAATTTTGTTCATGTGATAGTCTCCCTGATATTCATCTTAATTTTTGATGTCTTAGTGTTTTACAGCATTTTGCATATATTAGGGAAATTCTTCCCCTCTCTCTACTGATGTTCATTGTTTCTCAGCTGCTCTGTACAGAGTTGTAATAGTTTTTCTCTTTGTAGCCACTGACAGTTTCTTATCGTGAACATTCATACTAATGCCTTAATGGTGTGAGCCTGGGTAGCTGCAGCACAAGAGTGTGTGTACAATACACCAGAGTAGGTGTCCACAGCGGTCAGGACATCTGTGCAGCTGGCTCTCTGGTAAGGGTCCAATATGATCAGTTTGCCACACCTCCCTGGGCTTTTGTCCTCTGTGAATATATCCCTTTTTTGGTCTGCAGCTGCTGTGGAGCTAGGCAGGTACAGTGAGGACAATGCTGTCTTGCCCCTTTTGCGCTGCAATGATGGTATGAAGACCTTGATCGCTAGCCCGTTGGGTGGCCCTATCTCTACCCAGATGGCCGCTTCTACGGTGAATCCATCTGCTAACCTGGGGCAATAAGCACACTAACTGCTGCCGTAGCGTCTACCTTACCATTGTACTTGGCTTCTTTGGAATTACTAGTTGTATGGGCAACTACATGCCTTATAGAAATTTGACACTGGGTGCAGCCTTCCCAGATACTAGGCCATAGGGGCTGTTCCCATATTGTCTTGCTGTGGATAGCCCATCCTGATGTATACCATACTGTCATCCATACAGTAAGACTCTTGTACACTGCCCAACTATCAGTGTATATAAATAAGGGCCCTTCATTCTCAGTGAGCACTAGATAGACTGCCCAAAGTTCAGCCCACTGACTTGATAGTCCTGGGCCAGACTCATACAGAATCTCTTTGACAGTTGGGTTGAAGGCCACAGCTCACCACCACCTCTCTGCTCCTTTGTATGAGGCTGAACCATCAGTGAACCATGCACGTTCTTGCTGATCCGCTGTCAGCTGATTGTATGGGGGGGCTTCTAGACATGGGGATGCTGGGATCGTGGCTAGAGGGCTATGCTGCCAGTTATCCTCAGAGGGTAATTTCTCAAAGGTGATAACCCCTAAGAGGCATGCATGAGTGTCTGTGATGCCTCGTTTAGAAGCCTTCATGCGTAGTTGTAGATAATGCTTCCACTTCCACAAGGTTTGGACTTATGCAGTACCACTTCTAGCTAGTGGTCCTTCATCTTGGATCCATCCCATTACGGGCAAAGGAGTCTGCACTACTACTGGGTCTGGACCTGTGGTCGCTTCTGTTTGTTGAAGAGCCCAGACTACAGCTAGTATCTGCTGTTCCATTGGGGTGTATCGTTCAGCTGAATCCTGTAATGTTTTGGACCCGTATCCAATTGGTTCTTTACGGGTCGAGGCCTGTTGCCACAGACCGCATGAGGCTATGTCACCTACTATGGTGACTTCCAGCTCAGAAGGGGTTCCTCTTCTTCCTGGGCTCAGAATTGCATGCTGACCTAAGGCTTCTTTAGCTTGAGCAAAGGCTGCCTTCTGTTTAGGGCCCCACTCAAAGGCAGCTTTCTTCCTTACTATGGCCTGTATGGACTGTAGAATGTATCCGAGATGTGGGATAAAGGTTCACCAGTACCCCATAAGCCCTAGGAAGGATTTGGCCTGACCTATTGATGTTGGTTCAGAGAAGTGAGTAATGGTCTCGATGGCTTTTTGTGGTATTTTCCTCTGGGGACCTGACCAGAGTATGCCTAGAAAGAAGACTTCGTTGCTGGGGCCCTGTATTTTCTTGGGGTTCACTACCCACCCTCAACTGGTTAACACATCTAGGATTCGTGCCTTTGCCTCAACAAGACTTGCTTCAGTGGGACCGCTTAGCAAGATGTCATCAATATAGTGTTCCATTACTACCTTATTGGCGACCTTCCCAGGTAAATGCAAATTGATCTTGGCTCTTTTGTGTGATGGCAATAGAGAAAAAGGCATTTGCCAAATCTATTACCACATGCCAGTGTCCTATTCTGGTGGCCAGTCGTTCAATGGTGGACACCATGTCAGGCACAGCTTCAGTCAACGTTGGAGTTATGCTGTTAAGGTTGCGGTAGTCCACTGTCATTCTCCAGGACCCATCTTTCTTTTTCACTGGCCAAATGGGGCTAGTAAAGGCACTGGCTGCTGGGCGAATGATGCCAGCAGCCAAAAGGCCACAGATGGTCTCTGTTATCTCATTGTGCCCTCCAGGTACACAGTACTGTTTAGTGTTAACAACAGTGGTAGGCACTGGGAGCTCCTCTGGGTCCCATTCAGGGTGCCCTCTCAAAATAGTAGTAGCTGTTTTAATGTATAAGGGCTGCCCAAAAGAAAAGGGGCCCCACTGAGTATTGATTGTTTTCCCTCGGAGTATATCAATGACTAAAATATACTCCTGGATCAGGGCCACCAACACAACAACCTTAACAGGGAGTGAGTTGCCCATAGCCAATTTTAATTGCATGGGAGTGGCTTGCACCTCAGCCCTGCGGAGGCTGCTCACAGTCACTGAGTGGCCCTGGCGGGATGCGGTCCCATGCAGAATGGCAACCTCCGCCCCCGTGTCCACCAGTGCCATTACTTGCTGCTGTCCCCCATTAGGCCAGTAAATTTCAGTTGGGATAAAAGGGCGACGGTCCCCCATTACATATCATCTAATTTGGATGGGGGACAGGGGGAGACCCACCTCCACCTCTCTGTCAATATTGAGCTGGCAGCTTCCACTCTGTGTACTCAGCAGGTGGGGCAGTAGGTGTTGCTGGCCCTCCCTTGCGCTCTCTGGGCTGCTCGCTGAAACCCCCGTCCCCGGGGGCTGTGCGCGCTGCTCTGGCTGCAGCTGCAGCCACCGCCGGAGCAGCTTTGCGCTGGCTTTACCGTGCACCTCCCGCCATGTCACGCCTGCTCTCAGCAGGTCTCGGGACACAGTGCTGTGATGCACTCTTTTTCTTTTTCATGTTCACCCTCTTTTTTCCCGACTTCCTATCTCTGCTAACAGAGGACGCCTCTGCTAACTGAGATAACGCTGCAACTTCCCCCACTGTACCTGCCCCTCCACCAACCATAGGTAGCACCATCACTTTAAGATGGGAAGGAGCAGTTTGCAGCATCTTAGTCTACCTGGTTTTGCTCATGGGAATCTGATCCAGTCCTGTAAACTCGGGGGAATAAATTCCAGACAACATTCCTGATTGCCACAGCTGGTTTATGCTTGCTGTGGTAGTAGTCCACCTGGTGAGCCTGTCATCGATGTCTGCAGCAGTCGGCCAGGTTAAATGCACCGTGCCCAGCACCCACTCCATTAGGGAAGGGGAGACCTTTCGGTTTTGCTGCTGCAAGGTGCGGCGGGTGTCACGCAGCCTGTGATCCTGGGGCAGAGCCCCCATCCTACCGAGCTCTTCTCTAGTAAAATAAGCTACCTCTGCCCCATCGTCCCACAACCTTAACAGCCACTCTAATAACCCTTCACAGGGCTGCTGCTGGTAGCGCCCCTGCATATCCTGCTGCAGCTCTGATGCTTTAAAATCATAAGTAGTTGTGATCCCTTGCAAATTGGCTGCATTTGGTCTGGTGAGCCGCTGCTCTGACACTGGCCGGGCAGCTGCCTCCCCTTCATGCTCTGTGTCTGACTCTGAGCTGGGGGGCTCATCAGGGTCCCAGACATTGCCATCCCAAGTTTCCAGATCCCAATCCACTTTTCGCACCAGTGCCTGCAGCGCCAGGGGACAGACATCTCGCCACTCCCCCTGTTGCTGCCAGCAATTTGTGATGCAGGCAGCCAAAACAGCACACTGGTGCTCCACCTTCTCGGCTCCATCCGTGGTTGCGGTTGCAACCTCTCAGGACAGTTGGCAAGCCTCCTTAGCGGCTTCGAGATTGCTTTCCAGCTGCCCATTTTGCTGGCGCTGCATCAGCAATGTCTTGTCCAGGGTGCGGAGCACGATCAGTAAGATCCACCCCAGATCCCCCACTGCCTTTCGTGCCACCAGCCCTGCTTTTTCCAGCCGGAGCTTGGAAACCAGTTCCACGAGCCACTCTGGGAATACCCCTGGCTCACTCTCTAGCTCCAGCCATGCTGTGGGGGCCACCCAGCCCACGAGCATGCGAGCCATGGGTGCCCACCAATCCACAGCGGGCCACCTGGGAACGCAGCTCCCTGCCTCCCCCTTGTCCTTTTGCCCCCAAAGAGGCATCTCCACACCAGTATCCTGCCAATTACGCCAAATGTGACCGCAAGGCGGGCAGGAGAGGGTCAGATACCTGCAGAGAGAGACCCTCAGAGTTCATGAGGGTTTAAACAGGGTAGATTTAATAAAGAACTTACACTCCAAGCTGATCAGGGAGACCCGAGAGCTGCGAGCAGGGGTCACCGGCAGGAGGCTGCTGGAGGCACGGGTCAGACACACAGGTCAGAAGCTCAGGTGGGACTCCCCCCATGTAAGCCAAGGGCCCCTGCCCCCTTTTATCTACTAGAACTATTTCCTTATCTTAGCTGTGCTAACTGTGAGAAGCTACTGCCTGGGAAGCAGCTAGATGTTATAGACAAAACAGAATATGCATGCCTGGTTCCGATGGGAATTTGGTCAGTGTGTAGTTTCACACGCTGGGCCTGCTGTCACATACTCTGCCAGTCACTGACTCCTCGCCGGATCTTCCGCAGGTGTTCTCACTACAGTATGTAAATGGATCTTTCCTACTAAGTTACGTTTGGGTGCACCCATTGTGTGCACTCATATTTTCTTCCTTGGTAAGTAAAGTACTACTGGCTGTGAGAGCCATCATTAAAAACATACTGTCTCTCAAAACTTTTCTCTCTTGGTAACTTCTTTAGAAATATTTCTAAAATTCCACCCATGTGGTCTTGTGCTTTGGTAGAACCTGCTAAGTTTCCATGGGGATCCCTTAAAAGCATACTAGGAATAAAAAGGGGATTGTCTAGAAGTAGCATTGCTGGGTCATAAGAGACTCTGATTGTCCTGGAGAGGAGAGGATCCACCTTGCTTTTTAATTTGGAGAGTTCGGAGTCAACTGACAGTTTTATCTTGTCCACATGAGAAAGTTTATTTAAAGGTATGAATCACACTATGGAAGTAAACCTGTATAAATCTCTTTATGGGCTCCAGTTTGTACTGTGAAAGCAGCTCACTCAGTTTGGCTTAAATGCATTCCCTAAAGAGCTTAGATAAAACCAAAGTAAACCTAGTGGGACCTGAAACAAGATTGTCCAGCTTTTTGCATTAATTTGGTGAAATTGGTTGAAAGTAATACCTTCTGGGCACCAATTCAGTGTTTTTGTGGAGACAGTCCCTTACCAAGAGTGGAGAGGTGAGAGGAAGGATTTTCTAATATCAGCATTTATGACATGGAAATCAGTGGCAAAATCATACATTTTAGGCCTCGTTTGAACAGTGGAGTGGAATTTTGGAAACTTTGTTTGTGGCTTGCCACTGGCTTGCTTGTGATTTGGGAAACTAACTTCATTCTTTCAGTTCCTCAGTTTCCCCTGCTGTGAAGTGGAGATCCCTTGAAAAGCCTTCTGCTGCCATGCAGTGCTCAAAAAAGTACACAAGATCTGACAAAGGAGTTAAGTCAATGCATGTAGCACCATATGCTCATGGGTATTTCTCCACAGGTGATCCTTATGCTGTTCATGTTTATTATAATCTGTTTGGTCAATTTCAGGCTTTTTTTCTTTTGAAGTGAAATTTTCTGGAAGTTTCAAATAGTCTCTTTGGTTAAATCACTGTAAATGTAATAATGTCTTTAATATTTTAATTACTTCTTACAGAAGCAGGAGAGAGTGGAATCTCCTGTTAGATTGTAGTAAAATAGATACGGTCCTTTAAGGAGTTTTTTTGCAAGTATTTCTTTCAGGGTGTTTGCTAGACCTATTCAGGCTGTTGTTGGATTCTTATGTAGAATCAAGGGTATTATTCTTATTTTGGTTTGCTGGGATTTAAATGCATAACTTCCATTAAATGTAATGGGAAATGTTCTTAAAAACATTGCATGTTGTAACATTATTATCTTTTCAATTATTATAATTATTAAGTTGTTAACATTCTAGTCACTTTTTTTCTCTGTCTTTGCAAATGCTGCCTGCAACGCACAGTGCTCACTCTAGGGCTGTTACGTTGTGAAATGCTCAGTCTGCGCTCTGTGCAGTGTGGCAGTACTCCTTTCAGGACCTGATGGTGTGTCTTTGTGTGTCGCTGCCCTGCATCGGCTAGGCGCTACCAGCTTATTCAGAATTTTGCACGTATTAGCTAGCGTCCTGTTGATGTTAGTGAGAGTGTTGTGGTTTGTATGTGATTCAGATTTGCAAAGTAATTGTGACACTTCTGAAGAGGGAGACTTTATCCCTTGCAGACCTGGTCATTATAACATGCAGAATAAGTGTATAGGCTGCCTATTAAGAGAGAATTAAAAAGCTAATTAGTGAGAAAATGCTTATCCCTTTTCTCTTGAGAACACACCGATCAACACTTCATTATTAAGCAATTATATTTTATACAACATTATATGTCTGCTTGATGTTATGCAGACAATGCCCCAACTTGTTCAAAGGCTAAATTATCAAGGAACACTTTTAAGTAAAAGAAGAGGGCATTATTATTTCATTGCATGTTCTCCAATTAGAAACTTTGCTTTTAGGCTGTTTTTTTTTCTTTTTTTCTTTCTTTTTTTCCCTCTCCTTGTTTCTGGAAAATATCCTAAGACATTCCACATTATCTCATCATCTTATTCTGAACATGAGGAACACTCACCCTCCTATGAGTGGTTTGGTGCCTATAAAAATGTAATTAAAACTTTATATTTGCATTGAAATGTGGCCTCAAAGATGAGGCCCCTTTGCTCTAGGCTAGTGGAAATTAACATGTAATAGTAAAATGATTCGTATTCAAAACAGTTTACATACTAGTTTAAGACAACAGCTAAGTTATATAAGATAAACTATGAGAAGTAGAAAGAGGGAAGCACCAAATAAAAGTGAGATGACTACAGTCAGCTCTGCAAGTGGCAATTACAACACACAAACTGCTTAACAGCTGTTCTGTATCTGTAGGCATGGTGGCACCAGGTATATTTTAATAGATTTTAAAGATGGTGTGTAGTGACCTTAAAGTTTTCACATGTATGGGATGGTTTAACAGAAAGCGCTGAAAATTCAAATGGCTCTCACAGATATTTTGGACTGAAGTTGTTGCCAGTCATCCATGAAGAAAACATTAGAAAAACAGGCTGAGATGTTAATACTGACTGAGAGAAGTCAGGAGCGGAGAGGTAAAGACAGCATCTGATAGGCTAGCAATGGGTGCCATCATTCAGAAACATTTGAGGAGAGGGACAATCAGAGGATCTTTAGTTTTTTTGGAAAAGGATAAGAAAGAAATGGCAAAGGAATAGTTAGAAAGAAGAAAAGACCAAAATGGGAACAGACTTGTGAAAGCTGAGGGTTGATAACACATCAAGAAGAGCTGTTGACAGTGTTAAGTGCAGCGTCTTGAGACCATTCAGAACTTCAGTTCTCTTCACAAAATCCTCTCTGAAAACAGGGTTTCTGCAGTGTCCCTGTGTGGCTACCCTTAGCATTAAAAAAAAGTCTTTATGAGTATAAATCTCCCCCACTTTTTTTTTTTTTCGAAGTTATGTGAATAAGGCTAGTCATGTAAATTTGATCAGTCAGGTCTGGCACTTGTCATGCTTTTATATTGTCAGAAGAGTATTTTGTAAAGCAATCTAAGCTAATACTAATAGATTTCAATAGCTGTATTGTTTCTTATGCCTGCAGCATATCTTAGGTAAGCATCTACCCTTTTAAACATTAGACATTGTAGGAAGGATTAGCTAAATGCATGACACAGCTTACTGCTTTTTCAGCTTTCTCTATTTACAATTATACCCCTGCCTTTACTTTTGTTTCTGTTACCCATAAAATCTTTTCAGTCTTAAAAAAAGCAAACCATGCCCAAAGGAAGAGGGATCTTTCAATTTTGAGATTTTTTTTTTTTTTTAAAGAAACTACATTCTGTTCATGTTCTTCTAGGTGCTGCATGTTAGAATGCAGTGGTTTGAATTTTTGTAGTCTAACTCTTGCCTTTTATCTTGTTTGACTTTGTTTTCATATTCATATCTTAATTTTTATTTCACTTTTAATTAGTTTCATTATATTTGATGGCAAAATGTTTGCTTTATCTTCACTGTTAATAGCCTAATTGTTTCTCTTGCCTTAAGTAATATCTCGTTAACTTTATAAGCCATCTTTTCCACATCATCTACGGAATTAATTTCCTGTGCATGTAGTTGTATTGTCTGCAGCATCTTTCCCAAAACTTTCTCAATTAGCATTTTTATTGTTGTATTTGATTTTTTTTCCCCCGTAAGAATTAAGCTGTGGAGAAAGTTGATAAAATCAGTGTTATAAGCTGATGATCTTTCAGGCATCAGTAAAAACCTGTGTATTCCCTATTGGTGAAATGATGTAGGAATTCAGAGGTGATACAGGCCTTAAAAAAGGGGAATAGAGAGAGATTTGAAATACTAACACAATAACTGATTGTTATTTTCTAGATCCAAACTAAAATTGTCTATGATTTTTTGATGTGTCGGTGATGTGTAACCAACAGATGTCGTTGGTAGGTTTTACAGGAAAAAATGGACTGTGTATGGTCATTAAGATTCCCATAATTATTTTATTGCCATTTTCTGTTGGTTAAATTCATCAAATTCATCAGAAATAATTACTCTACGTAGATGGCAAAGAGATGCTGCAAACAGATATTTAGCTCTTAGAATACTCTTCAGCTGTAAGACTCTCTTCCCCCTTCCCTTCTTTGAAATTATATGGAAGAAATATAATGAAGTAATCACATTAGACCACCACATCACCTACAACCATCTTTCTTTTAATGGGAATATTACCCTTTTTGGGGGGTGGAGGGGGGGTTGTCTGCAAGAAGTAACTTGGATCATGACATATCTTTCAATTTTCAGATTCTAGTCATTTATTTTAACGCTATACCACCAAGGTCATTTGTGTATATTGGAAGACAAAAGGCACTTGTAGGGCGATGCAGTGCAGTAGGGCTGTATTTCAGCTCTGAAAGTTACTGTTGCTATGGCATTTTTTCAGTACATCTTTAAATCTTTATTGTAAATCAGGTTGTTTTGGGAGGGAAAAGGAGCTAAAGAACCAAGTTGTTAACATTATTACATGCGTCATGGAAGCAGATGAATAATAAAAATCCTGTCCAAAGTGGTATTTAACAGAACTCTGCTGCTAAAATTATAACACACTGCTATTTCTAAAGGGGAACAAAGGCTATGATTCCCTGTCTTCTGATCGATCCAAAGAAGCGGATGGTCTGTTCCAGTGGAGCTCAGGTAGAGGGGCTTTCCTCCCTCCTTCCCCCCCCGCACCCCATAAGAGCTGCTGTACTGGATACATGTCATTGGAAGAGTCAGATGCGATGAGCAGATACTTTATGCCTTTACTGCAGGTCTTGGGTTGAGAGATGGTTTCTCTGTCCTGGAACATTCTACTGATTTTAAAAATTTTCCTTGTCCTAGCTCTGGACAAAAGCTTGAATCCTCAAAAAATATCCTGAACAAATTTCAGCTCACATCAACCGACGCATTTGAGTTTAAATTATCTTAAAATGTTCTATTTCAAATGTGACTGTTTCCACTCATTAAGAGTGGAAATTCTCCCAGGACGAAACGTTTCGCATAAAGAAGGATGAGTGGGATAGTTTAACAGTTTCGGAGATTTTGGAAACAAACATGTTTTTCAAACCTCATCTTTCCTGTGACCAACTTCAATTTTAATAATGAGTGTTTTGAGACAAGAAGATATTTTCTCAAATTTTTCAATTTGCTCTATTGCTACATGTTGTGCCTTACTTGCTGCGTGTTGTTTCTTTTTTAAGCTCTTAGAGCCTGGTGCTACATGATAAAAATATATGAATTCCTTATAGAAATGTTTTAATTCCAATGTGGTTTAAATTTAGTGCCTGTTTGTATTTCTTTGTAAGACAACAAAAAAACTGACAGTTGAGGAAAGACCGCTTCTATAAATAATACAACTCTTATGTAAAATCCAAGACAGAACACTAGTTTATAAATACTTACACTTCAAAAAGGAAGGTAAGACAATATAAAGTAACTTAGATATATATTCTTTTTCTGCTAATGTTCATATGTTTGCCTAATGGTCTGGCATCCAAAAGATTATTGTGCATTCTAAAAACCTTACAATGAATTAAAAGATGCAAATAATTCTTTCAAAATATGCATAATTAAGCTGTGTGCATTTTTAACTAAGATGCATCTGGCAGATTCTTATCAGATATGTCTTCCTATTTCTTCATTAATTTTGATAGCATTTTATCCCTTCATACCACCTGAATGTCTAGCACCAAGTGTGTATTTTTTAGAATTTTGAAGTTCTTTAATCAGTTGTTAAGGTACTTTAAAAATGATAGTTATGCAGCATGAAAATAGTAAAGAGTTTTATTTTGGATCATTGAACTCTGTGAGAGTTCTACTACTGGGTTAAGTGAAAGCAGGATCAGGCCAAATTTGATGTATAGGTAAAATATATTCTCAGTTTCGTACAGGGAAATTGGGTTCAAATGCATGCAGTGAAGGCAAGAAAAATACAGTTGCATCATTTCAGAAATGCATATTGGTGGAACTGAAAAAGTATGGAGATGAGTAACAAGGACTATCAGTGATATGGATCATTTCCACGCAAGGAGACTGAACACATTAGACCTCCAGCTTGGAAAAGCGATGACTGAGAGAAAATACAGTAGAAGCCTATAAAGCCATAAATATTGCAAAAAAGGCACACAGGGAACAGTTCTTTTGTTTTTTGCAATGCAGGAGCTGAGGGTGTAAAATGAAATTGTCGCATAGGAGGTTTGAAGCAAAAGAAGTGACTTCTGTGCAATGTGCAATTAAATTGTAAAACTGACTGCCACAAATATGGGGGAAATTAAAAGTGCTAAGAGTTTCAGAGGGATTCGAGAAATTCATGGAGAAATAAATATCAGTAGCTATTAAAGGCAATGGTCTGGATGCAACCTCTGGTTCGAGAAGTCCCTAACCACTGTTTGTTGGATGATGCAAAAAGAGAAGCATCATTTCATGCACACCCTGTCTCTTGTACTCTTTTCAAGGCACGTGATGCTTGTTTTGCCCAAGTCAGAACAACGGGGGAGATGGACCTTTGGTCTGATTCAGTACCTTGGATCTCATTTCTAAAGAACTGAAGGTATAGGCTGCCGTCAACTGGAGAAATAACTGTTCTAGGTTAAGATTTTACCCTGCCTTCCCAGTCATGCTTTCTGAATGTTATTGCTCCTCTGCTGGAGGTCACCCAACCCCAGAGAGCAGCGTGGCAAAGTGGACTATTTGAGCACTGCTGATCTGCTTCAGTGCACAGGGAGACAGGTTAGTTCAGAATGCCCCACAGATGTTAACCTCTTATGATGCTGATTTTGAGGTGACAGTCTGACCACTGTGAGAGTCAATTCACGCAACTTAAATTAAATGGGGGAAAAAAGCCTGATGAGATCAAGACAAATGCATCCACCTTACATTTTGATGTAATTTGTTTCAAGATTGAAGGTCAAATCTCGTACCCTTTGAAATTGCTGGCAAAATTCCCAATGGGTAAAGGGAGGCATTGCTTTATTTAGATTGGTGCAGAGAATCTCTTACATCCTGAAAACATAACTGCAGAAAATAGTCTTACCCAGAGTTCAATTTTCTGCAACTTGATCCTTCATAAAGGTTCTTATTCAGGGTATTAATAATTAGTGTGGGGTAATGTAATAAAGCTTTTTGTATTCTCCACCCCCCTCCCCCCGAAGAAGGCTTTGTTGTCCTTCTGAAAGAAGAATGTGCGGGGGTAGATGCTTTCCAATATCAATAGAGTCCTGTAAGAATTATTTTTGGTGTAATGAATTGTATTATTTCCCTCTGTTACCAGAACTATATCTTCACTGATTATTTTGTGTCAACAGTAAATAAGCAATATGCAAGGTCTTAAAGGGCATTTGAATAGTATAATTTGTTTGTATGGATTTCAGTTCGTGTATTAACTGTTCCTCGTGAACTAAAGCACATCTCATAGCAAGCTAAAGGATAGAGCTTTTCCTCTTCAATGCTTTGTAAAGTGCCTGAGCTCCTTGCATGGAAAACTCTATATAAATGCAAAACAATTATATTAATAATGATTATGGCAAAGCACTGAGGAAAATGATGCGGGAAAGTGATTAGATCCCTCTCTCCCCTACAAAAAATACCATGCCTGAATAGTTCTGTTTTTTATTACTTAAGAGATGAAAGTTATGTGAAAACAAAGCAAATCTGACTTGTAATGTGGATATTAAAAAAAGTGTTTTTTTTAAAAAAAGTCTCCACTGTCTATAACTAATTACAGCTTTCTTTTCTTTTTTATAAAGCTAGAATAGTGTATGTGTTTGCGTTTTTTTGCTTTACTTTCTTCTGAGCTTAGACATGAGGTAGGTACTGCAAATACACTGAAATTCTGAAAATTAAACTTATTTTGAGCCATAGAACATTACAGTTCATAATGCGGATATTCTGTCAGAACAGAGTGATAAAACTTGTTTGCTAACCAGTCTTCCCGTAAAATCAAGTGTGAATATATTCATAACTATGTGTCAACACTATGGTCTGACTACAGAACAAGCCCTAATGAATGTCAATCTCAAGAGGATTAATCACAGAGCAATATGTCTCCTTTGGTTTAGTTGTTGTTCAGAACTCACTGAAATGACATCTAATGAAGAGTTCACTTGAAACATGGAATTCAATATTGGACCTTAAGAAAGAAAACTTTATCTTGTGTCCCTGTAGCAGTAATACTTGTGTGATATTACCACTATATAGCCAGTAAATAGTAAGTATTCTAATATACAGTTACCCTGAAATAATAACTCTCATTTATTCTTACTTTTAACATGGTCTCTTGAATTTGTGTTGAGAAGAAGATGCATTGTCTAAGTCTAGCACCTCACAGAATGCAGTCTCAAGTGTTGGAGCACTGAATTGTTACTGAATTGACTGTTCAGTTTGGATTCTGAATCCTTCCTGATAGTTGACAGTATGATGAATATATTCCCAAATGGGAGAAAAATGATGAGTTGATAAGCTGTTTTACACTTTCTAGTATTGGATAATGTAATATTTTAACTAGATATAGATAGGACAGCTTTTTGCTTTGCAAATGAGATGCTGCAGTATGTTTACTGGGAACAAAAACACCCACTGCGTAATGAATGTTTTAAGTAATGTGTTTTTCCTGGATATGTAGTGAGTGAGATGTGTCTTTTATCTTTTAGTTTATCAAGTCATTGTAAAGGTAATGAGAATGAAAAGGATTTGCTGGATCATCTAGCTGAAATACTGTATATCTTGCATTATATAATGCTTTTCATGCTTTTAACTAGCTCTGTTTTTAAAGTAACAACAGGATTCTTTTCCTTCACTCTCTCCTATTTGGTTGATACTACAGAACATGATAGTTCTAATATCTAGGAATAGTCTTCTAATTTTCCTCCTAAATTAATTCATGGGAAGTTTATACCTATTTATTCCTGTGTGAACATTTTCTTTTAGCTTATTTGTCTCTTCTTTCATTGGTATCTACTCTCTGACATATTTGTAGGCAGCAGTTGGCCTCCTTTCCTCATGTAAATGTTCCAAGCTCTTCTTAGTCTCCTTTTGTGTGATAGGCTCTCCAGTCTTCAAATCATCGTAAAACACCTACTATGGCACTTCATTTTTTAGCAGATTGTTGAATATGGGTAGCCCGAAATGCATGGGATGCTCCAGAGGAGGTTCTGTATCTCGTACACAAAACTATATTGTTCTGTAAGAGTTCTTCTTCACTTCCTAATGCTATGTTTTACAAAACAACTGCAGACATAGCTGGTAGACAGTTCTGAGACTTTTTTCTGATAACATGTTTTTAGCTGTGCAACTGTACAAGTTGGTAGCCCTCACAGGGTTAATTTCATCGAGACAAATGTAATTTTTTTTTCATGTGGTGTAAATTGGGATTGACTCAGTAAGAATCCATGAAGTTACCTTGTTGTAAATTGTCTCTAAATAAGAAGAAATTTTTAAGTTCAGCATTGCCCTGTTCAGACAAAATACTATTCTAGCTTAATTGTGAGTTAATTCAATATTGCAGAAGTACAAGATGCACTTCTTGGAAATAATACCTTGTACTTCTGTTGAGCTTTTCATACTGGAATGTTGGAATGTTTTCCAAGCATAAATGTCTTACATTCCTATATACCCCAAAAAGTAGATAGGGGTAGTGGAGATGGAGATAGTGATGGTGGAGAATTTTTATATGAAAACAATTCTTTAGGAATGTAGGAATATCAAAAGTGTTTGTTGAGAGGATGTTTATAGTTCCAGGATCAAATTTCCTGTCAGAACAAGAAAAAGAGCGAGACTTCTGAATATCACATAAATGGGTAGTCCAGTTATTTATTTGCAGTGTTGCTCCGAGGAATAATTATTCATACCATGCAGAACAGCTCCAGAAGAAACCCACACCACAGAAGCGCTCAAGATTGTGACTGGGGTGCTTCCTGAAAAGTGTTTTAACCTGTGCCTTAGCCATGTTTAGATGGTAGTACTTTCTACTGTGAGTGTGTCTGCTGCCTGCACGGCAGTTGTAGCACATGTTAAACATGGCTTTGATTTAGCTTTAGGTAGCTTGGATAATGATAGCGGTATGGTGCCTTAGAGGTGCTGAAGGAAACTATTTATTCCGCTTGCTCTTTGTCATTGCATTGCTTACTGTGTTACTAAGGTGACAGGGGTGTTTCTTCTGAACTGCAGTTCCTGAACTTGCATTTCCTACCTGTATGTTGTGATCTAAAGCAGTTTTCTGGGAAGCACCGCAGAAGCCATTTCTTCCATTCATAAATGGATATTTGTTATATATTGCTATGAGTGACTTGGAAAAACATGGATTTTTACTCATTTCCTTTTGGATGTGGCTTTTATCCCCCTTTTTTCATGTTTAAGCCACTTTTTTTTTTTTTTTTCTGCTTGGTATTTCAGTCCTCCAGTTTCACATCCATTTCCATGTAGTTGCCTACACATGAAACAGTTTCCTTCTTCATCCCCGTACAGCCAGTAAGTCCTTTTCCTTCATGTGACTGTTAAATGTCATTTCTGTTTCAGTCAGTTTACTATTTATGGCATAGCTTCTACGTTCTACCCTCTGCCTTTCAGATGTGTTTGACTTCTGGTTTTGATGAAGCAAGCTTATTAGATGATTCCTTAAGATCACTTCTGGCTTCATTGTGTTTCTATGAAAAAATGGCACATAAACCAAAAAGGCATTTCCAGTTCATTCCTTGAAATTAAGGAGGTTACATCAGAGATGCGCTTAACTTACTAGGTTGAATCTCCTTTAACTGAAGGCCTGTTTGTAGTGCCAAGGTATCACCTGTAAATAAGATGTGACATTCGTTACATGTTTGCATTATACTTTGCATAGCTAGAGCTATGGAAACATAGCTCCATTTAAACAAGCATCAGCTCTTTGTTATTAGAATGAATAAAACGAAGGGAAGTGTTACAGTAATTCTGAATCTGCTGAATTTCTCTGAAAGATTTAATGGTAGCAGCTTTGTTAGTTTTGCAAGAGGAAATGTAAAGTGTTCTTCAGTTGTAGCTTTTTCAGTTATTTCTTACTGAAAAATAGGAACTGCTCTTATCTTCAATAGAAACTTAAATCAATACAACTAATCAGGTTATGAATACACCTTTTCTTTGTAGATGTACAGACTCAGTGCCTTGCTATGGCTCTACAAATCACTCTGAAGCAGGAGTTTCATAAAAGGCTTGGGAAGGATTTGCAGTTTATCATGTCTTTTAATTAAAAGCTCCTCCTCCTCCATCAAATTCTGTGAGTAATCAATAAATCATAGGTTTGTGGTATGCTGTATTTGTTACATAGCTATCTAAAGGTGACTTCAGCCAAAATACTATTCCGTGCTTTTGGTTGAATCCTCTGACATTGCCCACTCTTGGTTTGTTTGGTTCACTGACCGTGTTTGAATTTCCTCCATCTGTAGCAATTTTACTCTCTGTTGTTGTAAAGTTCCTCTGATGGCAAATGATCATGTTCTGATTACATTATCCCTTATCACTACTAAACAGTTTTAAAGAAGGACTGCTTTTGTGAAACTGCTTTTGAAGTCTCCCAAGCAGATGCTGGAAGACAGTAGATGCAACTGGATCTGTCATTGTCTCAGAAATTTGCTTTTATTTTTTTCCCTTTCTTCTTTGTCTCTCCACTCGCTGCATTTAAAAATAGTTGTTTGAGTGCTATATAGTGGCCTGTGGCGGACCCTTATGCTCACACAGAGTGTAAGGCTTCACTGATCTCAGTGAGGCTGACCTCTCATACAGGATGGCAGTATACAGTTGGGACTGTTTTTCCTTAAAGGAGCAACAACAAAAAAATGTGGATTTCTTCTGCTTTCCTGATGTAAAAGATAAATAGTAGCTGTGCATGGGGGATGAGTGCCTTCTCTACTAAGAAGCAGTAGCCAGTCCAAAATCAGAAAAGATTAAAAAAAGACTGTCTTATGCCAACAGCATGGTATTTTGAGACCTGGTTTTCACTTGTGGGGGCTCCCCACTGCCATCACAAATATTTTTAATACTAATATGTATTGAATAATACATAATAATTGTCATACTAATATATGTACATTATTTTTAAAAAGGTCTTCTGTTTCCTGAAAACATTTTTGCAGTGGTTAGGGTTAGAAGTTTATATGCCTGGCTTTTAAAGCTGACAGAAAGCATGATAAGTGCAAGAGGGATAGCAATTTAAAGCTGAAATTCATTTGGTTTAAAATAAATAAATAAAAGGTTTAAGCTAAGTCACTTTATCTTGCATTTGTGGTGAGTCAAGAGTGTCTACATAGTTATCTCAGCAAGCCGATGGCTGTTAGTTAAGCTACTATACTTGGATTTTGTGTCAAAGCCCTCACGTGACTCTAGCTAAAATATTTGTACATGAACTGTGTCTGTCCTGAGACCTGTCAAAAGAAAGGTATCACTGGGGAGGTAGCAACACTAATAATTGTGAAATATATCCAACTGTAAAATTAATTCATTATGTACTTACATCATGGGAAAATGGTTATATCTGAGGCCAAAATTCAGCCTGAGTAAGGGAACACAGCTCCCAGTAACTTCACCTGGAATACTGTCTGTGTCTTTTGGGGATAAATTTATTCCCCAGCTGAATACATGCTTTAGAAATGCTCTTTCAGCATTTTGAACAAGTAAAGAGAGAAGTCTTCATATCATTGTGGGTCAGTACTGCTGAATTACAGTGTCTGTGAACAGACATTATTCAAATGTTGCTTGCTCCTGAAAAAGTTGGTTGAAATGAGAGGGTGTGGTTAATGATTTGGTGCAAATGCTTTCAGCTCGCATATGTTCCATTTTTTGATGACTTAGCACAATCTGAAATGGGATTCTTTTTCTTCTCCCCTGTTTTTATTTTTTAGTATCGAAAATGTATTGAGGCAAATTAAACAATGGCTTAAATAGAACAGTAAAGAGAACAGGGAAAAGAGCTATTTACCATTGTTATAGGAACATCTTATTTCGAACCTTCAGAAGGTAGTGTGTTTGAAACTGATTTAACATTTGCCCACACAATTAGCTAAAGGAATGTCAAAATGAAATTTAAATTGCAGGACAATACATTATTTTAATGACATCATAACTACAAGAATAACTGAAAATCTGCTTTTATCTTTACTATCAGAATTTTGTTGCTATGAAAGATCTCTTATAAACCAAAATTATATATGTTATTGTGATGTTTTTAATAACAGTGACAAAAAGAGAATTACCAAGCTTACAAAAAACATATTAAATGAGCTTGCTGTTAATGGTGGTTTCACCTCCTGGAGGAGAGAAGCACTATAAGACTTTATATTGGTTGAATACATTTATTATTTATTTAATACTTTTTCTTTTTTTTGATTCCATAGAACTAAACACAGTCCATTGAAGTCAGTGGAAGGATTACAGCTGACTTCTGTGGGTTGGGGATACAGTTCTTAGAGGTCTCTTTCAGATGAACTAATATGCCCCCTTCTCTTCAGCATGACAGCACTGCACATGAACCTGTCTCACTCAAACTTGTGAAAGGAGGGAGGACTTAATCCTGTCTTTAACATCAAGCATGTGCTTTAATGGTTGTCCCCTCAAAATCTGCTTTCCCTTTTTAAGGACTTTAATAGTCATTCATTAAAGGATCTATTGTGGTACATATCAATTGTACCGTTTAAGGTACTTCTTTCTAAAAGTGTTTCATTTGTGTCTTTGTATTAAATAGCAGCTGAGCAATGTTATTCTTGATCAGTGATCTTTATCACAGGGACTTTCTTGTTCTCTTTTTCCCCTAAATTTTCCAGGAAAAAGGATTTTAGCTTTATATTGCATCTAGTTGTAATACAATTAGCACAATGTTAACTGAAAGTAGGTTGAAGATTAAGTATAAATGGTATTTAGAAAACAAAAAAGTTGATATTTAGGACTGTTTTTCCAAATACAAGAACAAATACACTTTGAGATCTAAAATATTTAGAAAATGATAAAAACAGTTCATTGAAGCCTGCAAGGAAACGAGTATTCCATAGTGCAAGAATGTATTCTTTTTTTTTCCTCATAAAATCATCATATTATACCTTACTCATTTTGGAGCATGTATTATACTGCTAATGCATTTCCTGTATTTCAAATGTGTATTTTTTTATAATGCTCTAGGAGAGGGGAAGAAAATATGTAGAGAACTAACTGTAAGCAAATAAAATTGTTGCTTTCTTGAAGGATAAAGGAAAGGTGGTGGAGTTAATTGCGTACAGTTCCAAGTAGCTTTGGAATTGGCAGGAGGAAATTAGCTGTTGTGTGAAAACAGCATGAAATGTAATTCAGAGCAGCTGTCTAATTTATCAGCAAGAACAAACTGCTCATGTTCTTAAACTCTACTCAATTATTCCATCCAACCTTCTTTGACCCGTTCAGCCTGCTAATGTTTGCTTAAAAATAAAAAATAAAGAAAGTTTGCCAACCTCTTAAAATAAACTGACAGAATCCCTTGAGTTTCCGTTGCAATATACTTTCATCAATTTTTGAATTTATTCAACTCTGCATTCATAGCATCTTTGGAAGAGTTATATGACATTCTCTAATTAACAGTGCAGATTCGATGAAGTTGTGTTCTTTTGTGGCTGATTTCAAAATATTGCCAGACTGATGGCATACAACACCAGGCTAAGAGATTTTATGCTATCTGAAATGACCACAAAACCTTGAGATAAAAACTATATTTTGCTGGTAGTCCTGTTGGGAGTGCTGTTTTATTTTGTGATTGTACTATTTCCTCATACACTGATCATGGCTCTGTTGTTACAGTTTTTCAGAATAATCTTTCTAACTCTATTGCCTTTACATTCTGGGTAGGAATTGAGCAAAATATATATAACAATATCAGAATAAATGTTCAGCCAGAGTAAAACAGTGTAACCACACCAATTTTTAATCCACGTACTCCAGTTTAAATCCTCGATACATAAATGTGCCCCATCAGCTGTTGTTGGAAATACGAAGCTTCTGTCCACAGAACAAAAACTATTTCCTGCCCTTAATAATTTGAATTTCAGTGTTACTTTTTTCTTAAGTATAGATACAATAAGTTTACACCCTCATCTGTGTTTTGCAAAGTAAACTCTGTATCTAGTTCTGGTAAATCCTGCAAACAGAAAACATTAGTATTTTTCAAGGCCTCCATTCTGTTGAGGGAATGTGTCAAAGCTTTCTGATTATTCCTCTGACAATTGCTCCTGCGAAAAACTTGCATATCTCGGGTAATCCTAATTTCAGTAAAGCCTTTTGGTGCTTGACCTAAAGAAAAACCCATTCAAATGTTAGCACTTTGCAACTGAAATCTAAAAAGCATCATGCATTTTATAATTTTAGTGCTTTTACCTTTTTTCTCTGTGAATTATACATCCTTTTTGCAGTAGAGAAAGCAGGTAACAGTCCTGTTGAACCATTGTAGCTCAGGCATATTTTTATCTGTAATAGTGACGTAACTTAGACCATTTTGGCCATATTTGTGGGATATTTTTAGGGTCTTAGTGAAACAGTTCTAAAAACGTATATGTATATACATATGTTCTTCTGTTAGGCAAATAGAAACAAACTCTGAGTCTAATTAACTATTACAATGCCTTTTTTTTTCTTTTATTGCCTTAAATCTACAATTAAACCACATACTTTTGAAAAAGTGCCAGTCACTGGGGATTCTGGAAGAAGGTCTTGTCAAGTGAACTGAAGTTTGTGTACGACACTTACAGTGGTAACTGGAATGAAATACAGTCCAGTGTAAAGTTCATTCAGAAACAAAATGTTTGAGTTCAGGGAAGGAAGACTTTCAGTTGGGAAGCAATAGTTCTGGAAGAAACTTAGCTGAACATGAGTTCACAGCTAAATGATGTGGCAAAAAACTTATTTCTATGCAAGGGAACTTTATGTAAGAAGCTATGCTATCTCTGTTTTTGTCTTCCAATGGTACTTGTACTAAATATCATGTCCAGTTCTGGTGTATGCTATTCAAGAAGAACGCTGAGAAAAAAGTTTGTGAGAGAAGTACCACAGTAAGAAGCATACTTGCAAAGAAAGACTTAAAGAGCTCTATCTGTCTAGCTTAGTAAGAGAAGGTTATGAGACAACCTGACTGTGGGATGCAACAGGAATTTGCTTATAGAGAGCTCTTCAGTCTAACAGGTAGAGGCATACCAAGATATAGTGTCTGGGGGAAAGATATTAACCACACTGTGTTGGTGTTAAAAAGGTTCCTTCCCTCCCAGGTAGTGTCCAGCTTGCAACTTTCAAGTGCCTTCACCTCACACTAAGCTCGAGTTTGTTGTCAGTACTATGACTTCTTCTGACTCAGCCCATGCTCCATATATTTCTTGAAGACTCACCTACATCACATCTCATTTTTGCGTCTCTGTGGTACTTCTCCCTGCTTGGAACATTCTTCCATGCCTAAGCTCCCTGTCTTCTCATTTCTTGCTTTCAAACACAAGGTTCTTGCATGGAGGCTGACAGCTTTAACTACTGATTTTAGAGTAATGTAAAATAAACTTCAGGGGAAAGCATCATCCATTCTTCCTGTGACTTTGAGCTAATCTTACTTGCAGTTACACTGGTTTAAACCTATTTGCTGCTTTTGGTTAATGTCACAGTGAGTATAGTTTCTGGTTCACTGTGTATTCACTGCATCATGGCGTTGTCTGAGACCAGAATTACACCAAGCTATTACAGCTTTTATCTCAGCCAAAGTTGCTCTCCATCTACATTGCTAGAGGCACTGGGAGGCAGCAAGCAGTTCTGCGTGGTTCTCGGATGACTGTATTAAGTAAAGATCATCCTTATGTTCTGTCCTCACCTGTGCGTATGGTATGTGGCTGGGAATTTTGAGAGTACCTATGTATGTTGGCTGGCCTCATCTTTATTAAAAGGCTATGGAGATTGTGCCTTAGAGCAAAAACAAACAAAAAAAGCCACACACAACAAAACCCAACATGCTACAGTTTCTTTAGGTTGGTGTTTGAATATAACTAGGTTTCACAAATGAGCTTGAACAGTTTAGTTCTATACCTGTCATCCTTATTCTCATGTATTTTTTCCTTACAAAGCGATACCCTTTTTCTGTTACTTCTTTTCAAAGCTTTTCTAGGTCATGTATTCCAGTAGGGTTGTGCGGCATATTTTTGGGGATGTGAAGCATTTCTTGTGCCCAGTTCTACTTTGCTGTACTGCTTTGTAGTGATAGGTAGAAAATGTGATAGGTGGAAAAATGGGAAAAACCTTTCCTTAAAAATAAGGAGATAACTCTACACTTACTCATCAGTTAATAACGCATGAGTAGTACTTTTAAATAAAAAAGTATGCAAAATAATTGCTAAAGATTGTTTCCATAATAATTTAATGATGAGACATGAGCAGTTTAAAGTCAGAAAAGACTTTCTATTGCAAATCATTCACAGGTGCAGAGTTTGAGACCAGTCTTGATTGCGAACATTACTTAGAACTAACAATTGCATCTCATTTTAACATAGATTTTATGTAAGCTGAAATGACTGAGTTTCAAGTCAGCCCTGAATCTTGAAAGAGGACCTAGTGCTGAAGAGATAGTGAGCTCATGCCAGATGTGTAATAATTTCCAAGATACAGAAAAGAGATGTTTGAGGACTGTAGGGAAGTGTTAATGATAAGGACCACAGTGGATTGGGAATGGCTAGTAAATCACAAATGACAGAATAGGTTGTGTTATAAGATCAGATTCTCTTTGTCATAGTAGCTGTATTTTTAAGGTAGATGAGATGAAGAAAGGTTATTTGAGACAACCTTTGCCTATAAATACGGTTCATGGGTATGTCAGGAGAGGTCTGGAAGGAAAAAAAGTTTTGTGACAGAGCATGCTTAGAAGTCTTCCAGTCCATATAGTGTACTGGTATACAGTATATTTGTTGCAGTCAAAAAACTGAATAAATTTGTCACCTGGACTTTAGGTGCTAGGTCATGATGTGTCTAAATCCGCATTTGTGAGTAGATGCATCAAACTATGCTGTGTTTAAAATACGACACCTGCTACAGTATCTTTTAAAGTCAATTTGTGGAAGTGAACCCAGGAACAAGTAGATCACAAACAGATGTTTTCTTTTAAATCTGGTTGTTACCACACAGTGGCTTGAGATTATTGCCCCACAGCTTGTTTGGCAGCAGACTGAGCTTCCTCTGCTGACTTTGCCTAGAACAGATTTTGGAGCCCTCCTATAAACTTTCTGCCTGTATCAGTGGGTTGTCTGTAAACTCTGACAAAGCAGGCCAGGTAGCTAAGTCCAGTATAGCTTCTCTCAGCACAGGTGCTTGCAGAGTGAACTCGTGGTCTGTGCCGTTGTCATGGACCTCTCCATGTTACACGTTCAACATTTCACATCACCAAAATAGCAAATAATTGTGTTACTGACGAATTGTAATTTTATCTGGGGCAATTGGGATGCCTGCATTAAGGGAGAACAGACATGACCTTTTTCCTATCAAAAATAGAAAAACTACAGTAATTTATTTAAATAACTCTATAGAAGGCTTTTTATTTGTTTTTAGTTGGACTGTCAGTAGAAAAATATGTGACTGAAATCGTTCCTTTGTAAACAAAGATGTGTTTTCAGCAGGTCTGTCATGATCGTGTTATAAGAAAAAAAGTTTATTCTGTTAAAAAAGGGATTTGAGGCGCATCACAAAGCTTACAATACCTTTGCTAAGATAAAGAAAATACAAACAAAAGAATCTGTTTTGAAAAGACTAATCCAGCCTGAGAATGGTGGTCATTGACAGTAGTTATGCATGTAGCCGAGACAGGAAGTTTTGGTGCTTTTAGAAACAGTAGGATCAAAACACATTTCTAAAATCATTACTATGCCTTTATGTTTCCTGTTCTTAAAACACATTCCTTTGTGTGTAATTAACTAATTGAAACATGAGTTTATGTTTATTATAGAGTTCCAATTTTTTTTTTAAATGATCAGATGATTTCTTTTTTTTTCATATCTGTATATGCTGCTAACATAACTCAAAGTATGTTACTTTGTGCCAGTAGCTTGACCTGCCTTTCTTCTTTCTCCTTTTGGAAATTAAATCTAGTGAGTAATAAGCTCTTTAAATCCAGAGCACCTCTTTTTATATATGTGGATAGGAACCATTACAGTGAAGCCCTGATCTTCACTGGAATCTATAGCTGCTACTTTAAAAACAACAATAATACAGTATGAATGTCCAAAGAAAAGATAAACATATGCTGTTTATCATGTTTTCAAAAGGCTGTCCTTTCCTAATAATCTCTGAATGCTTTTATTTTTGATATCCAAGTACTTTATAGTGCAGTCACAATTCCTGCTTCAAAGAGGGTGACTTGCTAATGACCCCTCTCTTGCTTAAGGGTAAGGATAACAAGGTCACCAGGGAAAATAAAAATTAGAGCAGAAGGTGTTCCTTGTGTGTGTTGTTTTGCTTACTGAAGTACCTCTCCTTTATAATCTTTATTCTCCATAAATTGTAAATAATATGATTTGTCAGAAGTACAGATTCCCTTACTACACAGTAATGAATTCTTTAAGAATCATGATCGTTTGGGAAACTATACCAAGAAGCAGAAAATTTTGTCTTCAGCCATCCAAAAATGTGCATTAAAGAGCTCATTGTCGTCTTTGGCGTCTATCAAAGAGCTCACTGGAAGCAGCAGAGGTAGTAAACAAAGCAGATTGGAGGAAAATGGTCCCCCATGGGGCATAACTTAAAGTCATAGTGAAGTATTGTTTTCTAAAGACATCAAATTACATTTCTACTGGAATATTAGATGTATGAAATGCGTGTGTGATGGAAAGTTCAGGTTCAAAGAGGCTGCTGCTTCAGCATTCACTGAAAAGCTCAGCAACTCATGTTTACTTCAGTACCTCACATTCTGGCTCTGCACTAACCTGTAGTACATCCACCAATTTGTTAGAACAGTATTTAAGATAATATCTTTTTTAAGTTTCTTTTTTAGCAGTCAGTTTTTTACGTGCAAAAACAGAGGCTTATAAGTAGATACTGTTTTATTGTCTTCCACCTTGGCTTCTTTTATGTTTTCAAACACATACAATATGTCCATAATATATTGGCAGACAAGATATAAGAGTCTCTAATAAAGAAATAGCGAGAGGCTTGCAAACACAACTTTCTATTTTTTGTTTTGTTTACTTAACAGCTGTCTATTTTGTTTCTTTTCATGGCTTGAGACTGCATTTGGCCCAGGTGATGAACTGAGATACCTGAAAACCCCATTACCATCCAGAACTCTCAGAAAGAATTGCTACATTCTCTAAATCAAACTCCACAAAAAGTAGCAAGTATACACATTTGGGAGGTGGTGTATGAAGAGGATGTGAAGGCAAGTAATGGGCGGAATCTTGCAATTCCTCTCTGAAACAGAGATAATATTTATATTTTTCCTCCTGATCTTCTCAGCAAAAGCTGAGTTTGGTAAGGTGAGCTGCAGTGAACTACTGTGAGCTTTCAAGAAATAACAACAGGTCTTTGTTTAGGGAATTTTGGATGGTAACAATTGACAAAATGATTCATGGATTGTACCATTATTCGAGCTAGAGACCTGCCAAATCCATCAGCTTTTTAGCTCCAATTCTAAAGTGTCTTCCTGTTAATAGATTCCTAATTACCAGGATTTCTTGTTAATGTCTCGTAGAATCTTCCAAATAGCAAATTGGGCTGGAAATCACTTGCCTACATGACTTTTCCTGTTAACTTTGCATGTATAGTCTGCTTTTATTAGAATAACAATATTTAATATTTTTTACTGAGTGTTAAATTGGGCTGCTAGAATGTAAATACCAATTTGTTGAATAAGGAGTGATATCCATCCTGTAACCTCTATGTTCAGGGCCCACATGCGGTTGCTTTTTTCTTGACCCCTCCTTTCTTTTGCATACTGAATTCCTGCCTGCTTCCTGTTCCTTTTACAGCCCTGTTTCAGTGCTTTCTTTTAAAAGCTGCACCTGCTAATTCTTTGGTTTTTGGAGACTGATGTGGCATGGTGAGATGTTAGGCTTTAGGGACTCAGGAGGCTGCACTCTGTGTGATGTGGTACATGAGGCTAGGTGTGGGGAGCCATTAGCAGGGTGGGTAGGGGACATTCTTGCATAGGGAGTGTGGGTTTGGAGGGAGCATTGGGTAATGGAGAGGGCCAGATTTGGAAAATCATCTTCTGTATTCATTGTTGCGCCACATGGTTTGAGGGGCTGGAGACCAGAGTGTGTTGTGCCTGGGTATATCTGCCGTAGCAGTTCTGTCTGATGCGAAGCGGTAGGGATGGTACTGTGCACTGAGGTGTGACGTTACGCAGCTTGGATATTGTTCATTTGGGACCTCCATCTGAGAGTCACGTTCAGCCCTTACTCCATCCCTGCTCTAAACTGTTCTTGTGTAAATACAGACACTTCAGCCAAGTAATCTTACTGTTATTCTGCATTTAGTTAACCTACTGGAGGATTTAAAAAAAATTTTTTTTTTTTTGAAGATGTGGATCAGTTAGTGAAGTGATACCCTGCCACAATCACTCAAAACCCACCAGATTTACTGATTTGGAAAATCGCCATCACCATTTATGTCATATTCATTCGGTATCTCAGCCTAGTGCTCTGTGTAGCTGTTTTAGCAAGCTTGCTATTTGGTTCACTGGTGACTTCATAAATGCTCCCTCTACCAGAATGTCAGATTTCCAGTGAATGTGTGCATTCGTGCTTTTGTGTGCAAAACAAAGTCTTAGACCTTTTGAAAAATTATGCTTGAAAGGAGCTCTAGCATTTTTGTGTCTTTCAACTTCTGGAGGTCACAGCACATTATAAGCAATTTTTGTGTGGTCACTCATATTTGTCTGGGAAAGTTATTGAGTTCAGATCCATATGCTTTTGAAATTCAGAGCTTTTAGATTTGAACTGGATGTCCAAAAAGTGGAAACACATTTCAGGTTCTTTCATTTGTTTTTATGATGGTATCATTTGGTGCCAAATGGGGCATTTTAATCACTTTTTTAATGCTGAAATTACTTGATTTTTAGCATTCCACATCAGAGAAATGAGGTAATTAGAAGAAAAGATTCATTTGTGTGTCTGCAGAAGTATACTTAGCAGTCTAGTGAATTGTCATTTGAATTTCAAAATGCTTTGAGAAGTACAGGTTTATGTTTATTAAAAAAAAATGCTTCAGCAAGAATTTTTTTGCAGGGGCAAGCAAAAAACTACTATATGTAGTTTAGTTGTATTGGTAGTGATTTGGGCTTTCTAAGGAATATGGAGTTAGAGGTAAGTCTGCAACTGCACTCTGCTGTCCCGTTTTTTCATCATTGAAACTTCATTGTTTTAAAAACTACAGGTGTGAAATGTTCCTCATTAAACTGCATACTACAGTTGATAGGGCAAATCCATCTAAACCATTATCTTCTCTTTGGAAAATTAAGAAAATAAAGTCTGAAACGTTGGAGTCTCTCAGGGAGACTGAGAAAAAAGTGCTTTGCATTATTTGGTATTAGATGGCTCTTACAAGCCCATTCAGTGCAGCTATTGAAGGTAACTGGGTTATGTGTGCATTCTTGTTTGTGTTGATTATCCCAATAATCCAAAGACAATAAAACTGCAGAAAATAGGGAGCAGAGGTTTTGGGATAGAGTAAGCCTACAAATCAACAGGACGGGTGTGAAGGAAAAGCTTGAAGATGGCCTGCAACATAAGAGCTGCTTCTCTGAAGTTTTACTCCTGTTTTGCCTCCTCGTTGAAGGTGAAACAGACTTTTGTACGCACTGCATATCCTAAAGATCAAAATGATCTGGTTTGTATGTTTGTTTTACTATGTGTCAAGCACAACAGCCTGAAGATGGAGGGATGTTAGCTGCCCATCCAGATTACAACAGTTTGCCTGTGGGGTGAAATCCTGGCACTGTTGAAAATAAATGCAGAACTCACAGCTGTGGGTGCATGATCTCACCAGGGGACTAAACTCAGCAACTAAGTTTAACACTGTGACACATGTTGAAAATTCAGTATGTGCTCAAATGCCTTGCTGGGCTAGGGCTGGGATTGTGCCCACTTAATGATAGTGCCAGTCAAATATTTGACTGGTTACAAAACTTTGGCTAGACATGAATACTAACTAGTGTATGTCCCACTGTTTCCTGAGTCTCTGCAAGTTACACTCATAAAGGCCCAGGCAGGAAAGTCAGGATTTGTACCAGTGAATACCACATGTCTGCTCTGTGCTTAATTTTCAAAAGTTGCCCCAAATTTTGTAGTAATACATACACATGTGGTGTCTTCTAATTACTAACTAAGGGTCCCTAAATATCTGTTTGTATTTGGCTGTTAATTCATCACTACGGTTAGAATGTGTACCCTTGTTAATGTTTTTTAAAATGTTCTTAAAAGAAACAGTTAATGGCCCCTGAGTTTAATCTATTTATCATTTTGCTTCTAGGCATATGTGTTTTCATTTTCCGTTAGTCCTACTAGTGTTGACCATAGTCAGATTGCCATAAGTAGTACCCATCACATTAAAGGTGGTTCCCTTTACATGCAGCAGTGTGTGAGATTACTAAAAAAAAAGTTTTTTCTTTAAAAAAAGAATTTTACTTTTTTATTGGACCTAAAAGCTATTAAGTTTTAAATGCCATCTGTTTTTCATTAAAAAGGCATTTCTATTTTAAATCCTTGACTTTTATTAGAAAAAATAATATTCAGCTTTGGGTGGTTTTTTTATCTTGTTGGTGCTTTATCCATCAGCTAAATACAGAGCTGTAGTCCCACATGGCAAAGCATGCCTTGCTGTATGTGTGGGTTTGTGCACATGGACATGTGTACATGGTTATTTTTATGCTTTCATAGTTCTTTGTTTTTCTGTTTCGACTTCCCTGGCTTCCTCTTTAAATTTGTCCTGGTGCAGAAATTATGAAGCTTGATTAAAGACTCATTTTATATTCACATGCAGAACTGGAAAATAAACACAGTCCTGAAGGGACGAGCATTCATCCTTTTCTTTCATTCTCTTAATAATTAGAGATGGTCTTTGAATGTGCTATATAAAGTAATAACTTGTATTTGATATGTTTTCCTCAGTTCATCTACATTTAGTCACAATACTACCGCCTGTTTCAAAATCAGGCAGATGAACCATCTGCTGGAGGCATATGAGTGTTGTAGATGGGATCAAATCTACAATTTATCAGCTGTACCCTTGTTAAGGGCTGTCATATTAGTCAATAATGCTTTCAGTTGTGGCTGTAGGGGGAAGTGGGAGGTGGCCCAAAAGGCCAAAAGCTGTTAAGCTTAAAGTAATATGTGTATTCCCAGTGGATTTTGCTGACAGGAAACTTGGATTTGGTTGTAGTCCAATTATAGTAGAGTAGAATCAAAAGTTCTTAACCAGGGAAGTACACTAAAATAGCAGATGGAAATTTCTGCCGTGCTTTCTCTTTTCTGGTGAAATTTTGCAGAGTACAAGGCTCCCACACAACATCCTCTCTAACCTTTTGCATCCCATGTAGAGGAGGCATTCCCAAATGGAGAAACCTGTAACTCTTTGCTCAGGAGGGGAAGGGGCCATAGCCAGCAAGCAAAGGGAGTTATTAATTGAGATCCGCTTCTGTGCAGATTCACTGATGACAGTGTTTTGCAGAGCTGACCGAAAGATCCTGATGCTGGTTCTTAAACTGAACATGTTTTACGTATGGATATGAGCCAAAGACTGTTTCTTGCCTCTTACCACCATCAACATGCAGCTGTATACAAAATTTTGACTTGCTATGTTTGTAGTCTGTGAATGTTAGATGTAGAGTTGAGTAAAGAAACAATGTTATAATCTCCAAAGCCATAGTGTAGCAGTTGACACAACTGGACACAAATTAGCCCATGGTTTTGGGTCTTGACACAAACCTGTGCTGTCTTAAGGGAGAGGTGATGCAATACTGAAATAAACTACCAAAACCGCAGCGGGTTTTTCAGCTGTTGATGTTTCTGACTAATGTGAACAGATGTTACAGTACTTACTAGAAGTATATGAGAATCAAAAAAATTGTTCTGTGTTATGCAAGTTAGATTAATAGTTCTTTTGACCTTTTGGTTATGAATAATTGAATTATGCAGATGTGTAAACTTCTGTAGCAAAATTTTAAATTATTAGAGATCCAATTTGTCATCTTTTGTTCTTTGTTTTACAGATTGGGCTTGGAAAAGTGGTTTGATCTGAATATTTCATTCTCGTATTCTGTGTAAATTTTGCTAAGCTATTCAAATTAATTGAACTAAAGAGAGTGAGTAGTAGGTAGTTTCACTTTTGTTTAGTATTTCTTTTCTCCTTTCTGTACAAAACTGGTTCTCCATGCAACTTTCACATGCACTGGTTACTACACTGAGGAAAATATTATAATTAAGCAGGCCAACTTCAGTGGCAATTAATGCCACATTTTTAAAAAACTCAGTTCTGCAAATACCTATGGTCTCCAGTAAGACAAACTACTTATTTATTTAAAGCTAAAAGTCTACAGAAATATTTTTGGCTTAATTAGCTGTAGTTGCCTATGCTGCCCTTTCTTGGCCAACTGATATCTGGGAAAACATTGGAGTAGTTTTGTAGCTGATAATATAGTGAGAAATTCCTTTGACTCAGCCAGCAGAGGCCTTTTTTGTGGTACAGCAAGGCCTGACCCTGAAAGTAAGCTGCTTTTTCAAGAAAAAGTAGTAATTTAAAGGTTGCAACCTTGAATATCCTTTCTGCTACATGTTAGTCTTATAGGCCTGATTTTTATCATTCACATAATTCTAAAAAAGAGAAATACCTTACGGCTTCCACGTTTTTAGCCTTTATTCCGATGTGAAATTGTAATTGTTGGCTAAAGTTTAACCTAAATGACTAAGTGATATTTGAGAATAGTAGAAGGCTCTAAAATAGCTCCAGTTAACACAGCAGATGTACTCTTAATATTTTCCTGAATTCTTTGACTTGTCAAACAGAAATGCTTTCCAAGGCAAAATTTGAATCCTGCATGTAGGATTGTTACTATGTGTAGGGGCTGTTGTCCAGAGAAGGAATTATACAGATTAAAAAAACCTGTATTTACAGGAAATTTGAATGAGAGATTCTCTGTCAACAAAAGACAAGGAAGAAAAAGTATGGGTGATGATGGTTAAGGAGTCCTTCTAATCAAATTCCAGACTGTCAAGTGCTATTTATCCTTGTATTTCCTTTTATCTCTGTCAAGGTGCTGTTACTTTTTTTTGCATATTTTTGTATCCAGATACTGTGATAGCCTGTGTGGTGACCATTTTTCCAGTGGTCCAGAAAAGTGAATTTTCACTGACTTCCTCAACATTATGCAGGAATTTTGGGGATCTGTGTTGTGAGGTTCTGGCCTGGACTCGTATCCCCAGACATAATCTCACCAATTTGAGAAGGACTGCGTTTGTTTTTGCCACAATGACTTTCACTGTAGGACTGAAGTTATAGCAAAGCTGGGAAGAAAGCCCTGGGGAGATAATTTCAGACTCTTAACTTATTCACTGGAGAACGCTGCTTCTCATACAAATTGTTACAAATCTCTCTACTTAGAGAGGCCAACTGTGAAATGAGAATAATAATGCTTATGCACCTTTGTAAAGTGATTTCAAATCTACAAATGGAAATTTAAGTTCAAACAGCATTATTAAGCACATTTTCCAGATAGAGTAATGAAGAAGAAAGAGTTTCAGAGCCTTAGCTTTTTATTAGTGTCTCTTCCCAAATTTGTTAACTCACTAGTAAGGGTGTATTTTCTGTACCTCTCTGGATCTGATGAATAGCTGATAAAAGTCTGTTACAGCTTGGCAGTCCTATCATTCAGTCTGTAGAAATTATGCTTTTAGATCTTCAGCTGTGTTTTCCTCTGAGTTGACCCAGATATTGCTCGACACATAAAAGCAAACGCATCAAGGGGCCTCTAGAAACCATTTAAATTTTAAGGACATTTTTATGTTGAAGGAGGTGGCCATAAACAAACTATTAGATCAGCAGTTCTATTAACTGAAGTCTTCTGTTTGTCCATGGAGCAGATGAAGAAAGCCAAAAGGTTTCTTCACACAATCATAATACAGAAATAATTAGATTAAGAAGTAGTAATAATAAATGTGATACTACTTTTAATCATCCTTCTGTTTTTAATCCTTTAGGATTTGCATTTTCAAGCGTAGCTTCTCAGCTCTAAAGGATAAAAACTCACTTTAAATACATGAAAGTTAATGGTAAGACTGAGTGGAACTTTTTTTTTAACACAGAAAATGGCAAAATTGCTTTGATTTTAAAATCTGTCAAACACTGTAAGCATTTGTCTGTTATGCTTCAAACTCTTGTCAAAAATACCAATATGATGCAAATTGCATGGGGGTTTGCGATTTGATCTCATACTTGCTAGGATGCTGATTCAGCAGAGGTCCCAAGCACTGTTAAAACGTAAGTAGATGTAAGCAGAGCAGATCCTCCGAAATGGATGAAATTGCTTTAAAATTTAAGTCTAAGCCTGTGTTACAGGGTTTTTTTGGCATATTTTTTGGAGTGGGCCATTGATGCCTGGTCCTTTCACACTGAATGTTAGAATGTTGAATGTTAAGGTTTGCCCTTTAAAAACATCTTTAATTGGTGAGCTCTTGATACCTCCTTTAAAAATATGATTCTACCTGAGGCTGTGAGAACATGAGAACAGCTGCACACACTCCAATGCCTAACTTTAAAAAGAAAATATTAAAAAAGTTGGAGACAAATGCAGTTTTCTGCACAGTTTTCAAGTGATCTCAAAAAGCTGTGGTGAGTTTGAATGGAATAGCAGTGGAAGCACTAGAATATGCATTGAAGTCCATTTTAAATAGTCAAATAAACCAGAAGACATCAGAATGAAATTATTTCATGACAGCCTTTATATTCACAGCAAGAGAAGCAATAAAGATATTTGCAATATAAAGTTCCATATCAGGAACCTAAATTAGGGCTCAGAAAGAGATATTGCTTATTTAAAAAGAGATGTTCACTAAGACGGTCATGTTACTTTTCTGCTGTATGGATTTATGGTTTTGAAATGGTTATGCCCCATAACTCTTAATTAAGCTTGACAGTTTTAGTATTGAAGTTGAAGGAGCTGGTTTTAAAGATAGTCTGCAAACAAGGGCCTCTCTTAATGGTCCCAGAGCTTGTCTTTATTTACAGGCTTTACTGTATTGTGGAGGAAGAAAGAAAGTAACGGTTATCTTTAATTATGCATGAACTGCAGCATGTCAGACAAGTGACTATAAACAAACACAAGGAGCTTACAATAAAAACAGTTATCATTGACTTTGTGCAGTGACTGAACCTACCAATCCTATATCTGCGTGAATAGTATTTTATGGAAAGAGGTTATTGTATTGATTATGATGGGTCTACTTGTGTGAGTAGTGTGCTTGTAGGGGTAGTATGGTGGGCCTATTTTTTTGTGAGCCTGAATTTGCTGGATCACATTCTACCAGACTACAAAGTGTTCTCAAGTGATAATACTATCAGGCCATTTCCTGTTTAACTTGGTACCATTTACCATTAACTTCATATTGAAAAAAGCTTTCACAATCTTGGTTAAAAGTTAGATGAGGGATGAACAGCGTTCATTACTAAGTTTTCAACATTAAGTGATTTTTGTATACCTTTGGAACAAGCAGCAATGTTCTGGCAGTGGCCTGTGTCCATTTCTTTTTTGTCCAATTGTTTTATTCCCAAATACAAATGTTAGCCACCTTCTGATTTTAGTAAGCCCACTGAATAGCTTGTCAGAGCTATTCAGTCCACAGAACTTTGACTTTAGATCTTATTTTTCTGCCAGAAAGCAACACAATGACATTGCAGAATAAAATCTAAAGGGGAGCCTCATCCAGGTTACATAAAAATTCCTTATGTGACTGATAGTATAATGCAATTTTCACTGCCTTTGTCTTTTTAGCTTTCTTTTTGTTTATTTCAGCTTATTTTTCTCTAGATGTAGATTTATTTATTTATAAAATAAATAAAAGTAGGTCTTAAAAGTGTTTTGTTAAAAAAGAAGCCTGTAGAGGATTTAAAGTTATAGAATGCCCTAAAACAGGCTGCAGAACTCATCTACTTCCGTTAGGTAGAAAATTAACTCTCAAAATATTAACTTCAAAGTAAAGCTCATGAAAACAAAAGACATTACTTTAAAAGTAGAATATTTGCAAAGTTTTTTGTCAAACAGTCATTGTTTTTACTTCCTACCTCTGTTGGAAGGATTCTCAGGATAATCACAGAAAACGCTCAGAAAACCTGTTCTTTATTTTTTAACGGAATCTCACTCTGGGGCTTGAACTCCCTCCTGCCACCACCACCAGCCACATGGAGGTTTATTCTGTCTCCTGTAAAAGCCCCTTTTGACCAGTGAAAGTTCTAGGTGGTGCTCCAGACCTTTCATTAAATCCACTCACTTCAAAGTATAGAATAATCTCCTTTTGGAAAACCACAGGACTGAGAAGGGGGTGTGGGCCCTAACGTCCTCTCTGGCGTGCAGCTAGAACAGGCTGGCTGTGTTACAGAACCTGCTTTCTTGGCATGAATTTTCATCAATGCATATAAGATGAAATCCTGGTGTCACTGGAGTTAATGGGAGTTTTTTCATTGATCTTGCCTGTAATTCCTCACTAAATAACTGATGGTTGCAGAGATCGCTTATGATTTATGTAACTCTGAGTCTCACTGCACCTTCTAAATACAAAACCCAGCTGATTCCAAAATCCCAAGTAGCCTGGTTGAATGCTAGGTGTTGTTAAATAAGTGCTTAATTAGTTTACTAGAGTTTAGAACAGTAAAAAATGCTGCATTTCATTAGACTGGCTGAAGGGAAATAAGGAAACAGAAATCTGTGAAACTGTCTAATCTAGAATTTGGGTAGAAGCTATCTGTGATTGGTATTTTTTTTAGGTAAGATAGGGCTGAAAAGCAGTAAGGAATTTCTGGTTTTAAGTGTTTACTCTGTTGCTGAGTAGGGTTGTGATCTTTCAGCAGTCACATAAAGCCTTTTCCCTGTTTCTGCATTTCTGAAAATGAGGTGTTACTTCCTGCACTCACAAAGTAATTCTGGAATTTAGCCTTGGGAATAGTCAGAAAATCCACTCTGAGTTTTAGCCACTGGCCTCATAACAGTATATTAGCCCTGAGCATGATAGATTATGTAGTGCGGAGGGAGAATTCGGTGTATATGAAGAATACAACCTATTAGAAAAAACATCGTGCTAAGCAGGAATCTGGCTGAACTTGTCTATAGGAAGACCATGAGGAGGGGAGAGAAAGGGAAGAAAGAGGCATCTAAAATCCTACTCTTCGGTGGATTTAGTCATTTATGCTGTGCTGCAGAAAGTTATTTACTTTTTTTTATGACTAAAGGTCCCAAATCATCTGAGGGTAGTCAGAGCACCCCTCTTCTCACAGAAAAAATATCCTGCAAAACCAGAGGTTACACTTTTCTATGAAAGCACAAACACACGTTACAAAGGAGTCAATGGTGGATATAACGTTCTTGTAATAACACGATGAAGTACTTGGAGGACTTACCAGAGGTGTGAAAGAGATATTTGGATAAATAAACTTTAGAGAACAAACTGTATCCAGATCAGTAGACTGCAGAGTCAGACTTCCACGTGCTCCTCCTGTTTAATTAGTGTACAAAAATAATTCAAATATTTTACTTAACTTTTGGAGGGGAGAGGGAAAGGGAAGTAGGTGCCTGCATGAGAATAACCCCCGTTTGATGGGGACAGCACTGTCTTGACTGAAGAGGGATTTGGATGTGAATGCCCTCTGACACAGGAGGGATCTGAGTGTGAGTCATCAGTCTCCTGAGGGAGTGCTCCAACTAGTAAGTAACCTGTTGTGATAAAAAGTATACCCCATTCCCAGTTTTTGGAAAGGAGATGGTTGATGCTGTGGAGCCACATCCATTAGGTATGCTATGAGAACAGCTACTTCAGACATGCCCTTCGTTAGTACATTTATCATTAGATACATATTAAATTTCATTAATCCTACAGAAAATACCCAAAGATGTTTAATTACTATATTGAGGTAAGGTATGTTACCAAGTATGCTGTTTGCAAAGCAACGCTTCTGAATCCTTGCTTGGTGTATTGTGTTTAGTACCAATATGCCAGAAGAGACCACTGAATCTCATTGTCTGCCTTCTGTGCCTTGCTATTCCTTGAGGTCATGCCACTCTTGCAGTGTGCAGATCTAGCGGAGTTGTTGCGAGGACACAGCTCATGTGGAATGGCTGCGCACAGTGATCGGAGTTGGTCAGCTGTCATAACGGCTGAAGTCCGTAACTCAGCCAGGGAGTTTGTGTGCCTAGTTGCATCCCTAGGACTGGAGAAATTGCAGATAACAAGTTTTGTCTGTATGATGTGTTCAGACAATGCGATGCTGCATTTTCAAAGTGCAAGGAGGACATTATATTAGACCTGGTTATTGACCAGGTAGGAAGTAAGCAACTGTCTTTGATTTTCTTTTAAGTTTGCAATTTACTTGAGTATCTGCAGTAGTAATTTTGGGGGCACTGAAGAGGCTGGTGGTTCCTATTATTAATTTCTCTAAAATGAAGGTATTTCAATACCTTGTTGAGAAAAAAGGTTAAAATTAGAAGCTATCTTCTTATGACAATTAGTATTTATTTTTCAGCATAAAAGTAAAATGGAAATTTCATAGGTTCTGTCCACATGTGTTTGTATGTTCATGTTGATGTAGATTTAAGCTCCAATCCTATTGCACTGTGCTTAGAAAGTCTAAACAGGAAAGTAAAATTAGGCATAACCCTATCAATATATTTATAGCAAACCTGTATGTCTAATTCTTGTCTTTTAAGTGCTTCCAGTTGGTATAGGACTCAGTATAAAGTAGGTACTGTCTGATAATATGACTTGTCTGCATAGTACATTTGTCTTTGAAAGAAGGTAGTTGCAGCAAAATTTCTGTACTCTTAAACTTTGTCTGAAATATGAAAGGTCAAATCAAATTCTGCGGTCCTGGGGTCTAGACTTTGTGTTCTGCAGAAAGTTGTCCCTCCTGCTGTGTTAGTCCTTGATCATCTCTTCAGCCTCAGATGCCTATTTTTTTCCCTGCCACAGGATGAGAGAAATTAAGTGACTAATCTCCTAGGCCCTTAGTTATCTGTGGCTGTACCAGAAATCTCTTTCCTTTTGGGATTGCTGTGCAATTTAAGAGAGACCAAATGGTAATCTTGAGAACTGGAAGAGTATAACCCATAAAGTGATAACATCTCAGCTAAAAAATCCCTGCTGCTTACAGATAATTCTGAACTTCATTGTGCTCCGGATGAAATGAAAGACCTATTTTCACAAGGCTTTCCACAGTAGGGAGTGATGGGTGGATGGCCCAGTAACATCTCTCTGGAGACAAGCAGCAAGGGTAAGAGGTAAACCAAGTCAAAGGCCTTGTGATTGCAAATGGTGTATATGTCAGTGTATCTCTCCAGGAGTGCATTAGGGTTCATGTACCTTTCAAGCTTTTATCTCCCCAAAGTGACTGATTACTTTGGTGGTTTTGTTTTCAAACAAGAGTTGCTAAAGGGGCACAGGCATCATTTCCATGTATATGATAGTATGAAGTGTGATTGTTATGATGTCTCTTTAAATAGACTGTTCTCATGATTCAGTTCAGTTGAATGTTGCCCTAGAGAGTTGAATCCTGTCTTTTCCTCAGCCAGAGAGTTTCTCTGTGATGCTGGGCAAGTTAACTAAAATTGAAAACTAACTACTGGGAACTGTAGTCATCTGGTCTTATTCTGCCTGACCAGACTGAGATGTTTGACACCTGAAGAGCAGAAGTCCCAAGCATTCAGAAGTGCAGCTTAGTCTATAGGAAAACAGTATCCCATCACATACTGAGCATATGAAAAATGCAGCCCTTGGAGTCTCCAGAGAAGCACCAGAATCAATGGAAAAGTTTTCGTTGCAAGGTGTTAGCACTCTGTTGGAAGCAGCAGTGGCCAGTAATGTAAGTGGGCTATCTCATGTGTATAACTGTGTTTGTGACTGACTGTGAAAAATTAGTTGTTTTTAATTTTTCCACATAAATTCTTGTGGAGGGGTCTCCAGAGAATACTACACTTTTATCTTTTCAGTAGGACTGTTTGCACAAATCCCCTTTCCTTCCTACTACTCTTGCTGGAATTTGCTGTGAGAATTAGGAGCTGTAAAATATTTAAAAGTCAATAGAATTTGCATGAAAAAATCAACACTAAAATAGATTCATGGGGATAACTGCATTTGCACGAAAAGCAGCTGGGTATGCATATTTGATTTATTCATTCGATAAGTTTGAGAACATGTTTGTAAGGTCTGTGATCCTTTTGCATAATTTGTGCTGGTTTAGTATTGGAGTTGTCATATTTAAGAGGAAAATTAAACGGCTTGTTTGAAGGCTTAGGATTCAGGGTGATAAAATGCAGCTACACAATGTTTTATAAATAGTGGCTATAATTAACACAATAGTCCAAGCTTAACTATTTCTCTGAATTAAAGCTGACAACTACCTTGTTAGAAAGAGCACAGACATAAGGAATGGATTTTACTGACTGACTTAGAATAACTTTTTCCTTTCTAAAAGTAGCAGTTCTATGGGAGTTGTTGGGAAACTTCTTATACATGAAACATTTAGATTTCAGAGTATTGATTTGGAATGATTAAGTTTGAAATGATCCTTTTTTGATTCCTCAGTATCACAGCAGAGCACTGGGTTTCCCAATGAAGTGAAGCACTGATGAAGGAAAACTTAGTTCAAGCAACAGAATGGCAGAGTAAGGTACTTCTTTGTATAAGACACATTATTTATTCAGCACAAAGTGAGTTCCTAATCTGAAATGTAACCCTAAAAAATGGTATCTTGGGAGTTCATGTTAAGTGCTTTTCCAGCAATTTACCATAAAGTTTTGTTCAAGTTTCAGGTTAAAACCCCCTACGAACTTCTCCCTTCCCTGTTCCTATGCAACAGGTACAAGTGTCATGCTGGCTCGTGACTATAACAATCTGAAGTTAGAGACAAATTTTGACAAGTATAAGATTACGAAAACCTAGACCATGTTTAAATTAAGCTGATGTTGTGACATTAGTCTTGTTTCTTAAAGGCGTTGCAAAAAAAGGTTGAAAATCTAAAACCACATGACTATGGGTACATCTGTGTTAGCTTTTAGTTTGGATCCAGAATATACTTTTGAAGCAAGTTTCCTGATACTGTCTACTTACTATGCTTTGCTTCACATGGCGTAGTGGTTTTGGAACAAGCAAACTAATTTGCTTTTGAACGAAACTAAAAATGTGCTCCAGGAGCACACATAATGCTCTCCTACTGCTAAGGGGCATTTAGTCCGCAGGACCACACTAGACCCAGCCCCTAGACTTCCTCCCTCTCTTCTTCCCCAAAACATATAGAGTGCAGACATCATACCTTCAGCATCAATTGTTTTGCTCTGTAGCTCTGCTTTTATTGTGCCATGCTACTTGCTAATATAGACATCGGTAGTGTCCGTTGTCAGTGAATTGCCAAAGACATTCAGTTGATAAAACTACAGTTTCGTCCCATGGGGCAAAAGTGAACTTTCAAGAATAATTCCCACCTCAGTGAGTAAATTGCCTGTTAGGGACTGCAGCCACGTATCAGGTAAGAAACAACAGACTTTGTTGTTTCAATGTTAAAAAAAACAAAACAAAAAGCCAAGAAACTCCTCCAGGAAACTTGGGAGGCTTAGAGGTCTGATGGACTCATTCTCTTGTAATTATGTTCCCTAGTTTGGGGGTTTTTTTTCTGTCTTTTCCTCTCTAGTGAAACCTTTACTCACTTCATTTCTAATGGGGAAGTTGTTCCAGTTGAGTAGTTTGTGAAGTGAATGGTAGCTGCTATTAATAGCAGCACCATGAATGAAAAAGCTCAGAATGAAATGGTCCGTTTCAGTAACCTGGCATGAATGTAGAAGCTAGCAAGTAGTTCTTCCCAGAGCACCGTTGTTTTGGACTTAAAACCTGGGGACAGGTGCTTCCTTGGCAAAAATTGATGTACATTTGGTGCTGGTCCCCCAAACTCATTTATTTTAGTTTAAATATCAAAGTTCTCTGGGTTTGGGTAACATCTGTGTCTGTGTGCTAAGCATCTATTTCCTTTTCCATAAAAGGAAGATGAAAAAATTAGACAACATGCTTTCATTTCTTTAGTGGAAACTCGGCTTCAGTGTTTTGGATTTTTTTTCAAGTAATATGTGGAACGAACAGCCCATTATGGCTGAAATAAAAATGCTGATGAATGTCAAAGAAACAACTAATTGTACTAGGACTAATATAATAAAATGCAAAAATGTTTTACCAAGAAGTTTTTTGAGGTTGCAGTGAGCAGTTAGAATACATTTCCTTTCTGTGTATTCAATGCTACAATCATTTTCTGCCATTGGAGGCAACAAAAGATACCATTCTATGTTCCTTTCTCTTACTTGGATGTAAAGCCAGAATACTTCAGATGTAATCAGTGGTGTTTTTCCAACTGAGCTTGATATAAACAAGAATGTAGTCTAAGATGATAGATTATTATTTAAAAAATAGTCATATTTCTAATTGCAGGAATTGTGGTGTTAAAACCTTTTTTCTTTAAGTGTTTGTTAAAATTGTCTACTGCAATGTATGGCATTTAATGCTGTTTTTTGTTTGATATCATATTTCCTAATTATATCAACTCACTTGTTAATTATTCTATGCTAGTGAAATCTGTTTCACCAATAGCAGAAGTTCCCATTCCAATTTTTCTCTGACTTAGTAACACTTACCAACATGCAGGAACCAAGTCTTTCATTCCGCAGAGTATGTTAAGAAAATCTTTGAAGTAAAAACTGGTCATTTCTGACTATCTGGTAGATTCCATTTCAATTAAATAGTAAAGTTTGATGTATTCGTTTTTTAAAAAGATTAACGTAGCAATTTGTTTCAGTAAATTTTTCTTGGTTAGCTGTAGCAATACCCTTATCCATCTTCACTGTAGGTCTGCATAGAAGTTGTTTTATTATGTTTGCTGGTTTCATAAACTGATTTTATTAGGGTTGGTTATGATAGGCTCCCTCTAAATATAGATTCTCTGTGGTATTCTTAGAATCGCAGTTTCAATGCAAATTCTTGTACAGGAAAAGAAACTTCAACTGTCATAAGCAGAACAACCTCAGACTGTTTAGTCAGCTGTCTTTTATCAGTGTCAGTATGAAATTATGAAAAAATTCCATTTCCCTTCCCACGTATCTGACATTGGTGAGATAAGTAGTCAGTGACTATTCATTTAAAAACCTAATTTATGATGTAGGAATTTCCTGAATGATGGTACTGAAAACTAAATCACTATTTTTTGTCCTTTTTTTTTTTTTAAAGCCTGAAAAGTAGACTGATGATGAAGCAGCAATGTGAGCTTCCTTATGCTGTCTCATCCAGGAAGGAATTTTCAGTGGGCTCTTTCTGAGTTTCTCTCTCTCAAAAGCTCATCACATATTTAGACTCTGACCTATTTGATCAGAAACATGAGTGATCCAGAGCTCTGGAGTATCTTTTGCAAAGATGTGGTTAGTATCCTGAATATCTAGATGTATTTCTAACAGTGAGGAAATTCTCTGAAAGTTTATAGCTGTCTTACTGCTTGCAACTTTTTACTTTAAACTCAGGAAATATTTTGCTAACAATAAAAATCTCTTCTCCCCCATACAAAGCATCTCCTTCCTCCTCCTTGCTCTATGCTAAACCTGCCTCTCTTTGTAGAAGACCCCTTGATAGATCACTGGAAGGGTAAAGAATGGCTGCTCTTCGGGCAAGCAGTAAACCCTGAATAGTACGGCTTGGCAGGAGACCCTTTCGGTGGTTGAAGCTCTGACTTTGGATTCATACTTCATTTGCACCCCAAGGCACACCAGTATCTTAGCACAACGTACCCCATTGTGTGTTACTGCTTACATCATTTCTCTGCAAATGAGAACAGCAGTGGTCTTTCCCAAAGGGCTTTTTGTTTGAAGTAATGAAACATTTTTTCCACTTGGAAAATACAACAGCCAGGAAACTTGCAGTATGCGGAATAGCTTCTGACAATATTATTCTAACACTGAAAAGAAACAAAGGAGGAGTGTATATTATTATACTGGCTGCCAGACAAAAGGTTGTATTTAAAAATACATATGCCTCTTGAATATGATTTGTGACAGACATACAGCCTGAAGACTGGCATGTGACAAGGGGAAATCAATAAAAAATGCATAATGGTATTATAAATATTTATAGAATAGCTAGATGAATACAATATGACAGGGAGAAGGCAAGAAGGCTTTTAGGATAGTAAATGTGTGCCTCTAAAACATACTAAAATTCTTCTGAGAGTGTTGAAATGGGGTATAAAGGCATTATGCAGGCTGTCATTTAGAGAGATGTTCATAACACTTGTGATTAAAATCCTTTATAAGCAACCATGCAAAAAGCTTAGTCAAAGAAGAAGTGAGTCTAAGTAAAAGTTGGAAAACAGAGAAGAGAAATAAAAGAATGATTTTCAGAAGGGAAGACGTTATTTGCTGACTGTCCCAGTGGGACATTACTATTGCTCATTAAGCTGCAACCTAGGAAGGTGAGGAAATAGTTCTCTGTTTGCTGCAGGATTAAAATGAGCCAATGTTGTCCAAAGATTAGGATTTTTCCAAGAGCCCCTAAAGAGTATGGATGGGGTGAATAGTTTTTCTTAGCTATGTTTTTTTGGGTGTAACTGACTGTTGACATAGGTCTGTAAGTTATGCCCACAAGACTGCAAGGCTTATAAGCAACAAAAGGAAAGCATGGGTAAGAGTGGAAATGAACCAATTTGATTCCTTCAATACATGGGGAGAATTGCTTACAGTCATCCTTCTAGCCCCCTGTCCCATAAAAGTTAGGCTTTACTGTGTGGCAAATTCCACAGGTCTGAAGCTACTGAAAACTCCAAGAGGACTAACGTTGTGGGGCTCCATTCATTCTCTACGTTGGTGTAAGCATCAAAAATAAGCTGAAGGTTTTATATGGAAGAATGAATTCTTTTCTGCTTGTGCTGCAGATGGCTGAATTTGCTCGCTCTGCAAAAGCTGCAAGAAAAGTACATAATGAAAGAGAAATTTACTAAAAATGGAAGAAGCCAGGCAAGAGCCTGACTTGTTCTTCCTCAGCAGCAGTGAGGCCAACAAAAGCCTCTGCAGCAGAGATATCCATATCTGCGGACAAGATATTTCCTGTGCTGAATTCTTGCTTTCCGAGTTCTCTTCCCTGTTAGTCCAACAGAGCACAGTTTTGTTAATGGTTGGGTCAGGGTGCTAATTATCACTGTGAAAAATGGCTGGGCAGACAGTCCAGCAGATAGATGCTTCCTAATTTGTTAAGGGCTTTTTAAAGATAAATGGCCTTGAAGTAGGTTTGTTTTCAAATGAATAGCCAGTAGAGTACCCAGAGCAGTGGCAAAGTGAGCTCTCATCAGTTTTTCTCAGTGATGGATGCTGCATATTCTGTCCGCTGATGCAGTCTTTGCCATCAGAAGTCCCAATTTATTAATAGCTTTTAGGGCAATGATTGTAAATTACTGCAGTCCAGTTTTATTGCTGTTTTACATCTACTGAGGACTGAACCCTTTATGTAGCTTCATATTAACTCAGTGAGCACCATTAAAATATTGACATTTAGGCTTGTTTGGGTAGCATTAATCATAGCATTTTATCATGCATTAATTGCAGTTGTTTGAAATGACTGGAGCACTACCTTTTCTAATAGCAGGAAAAACAATAATTTATATTTTTCCACTTTGATGTACTGGGGGCATCTACTCCTTTTCTCCTTTACATCAACTAACCGAATAAGAACCGACTGTTCTTACAGACCTCATTGGGAGCCCTTGGAGGTGTGATTTCTGAAAATTGACCTCTGAAGTCTCGGTGTGGATATCCACAGCCAGGGCCTTGTCCTGAAAAACATTTCTTAATATATAGAAAGAGTCTGCCTAATGTGCAAAAAAAAGGCTAAAATCTACTGTTTTTCCATATGCTGATATAGCTTAAGGTTTAAAAGAGACCCAGGAATGCCTTTTGTGATTTGCCTGCAGGAGTAGGTTTACAGTGTCCGTGTCTATTTGTATTATCATATCAGTAAAAGAACCTGTTATGTTTGCTGGCTCTTTCAGTGGAGGGCATCACTGGATGATTATGTTTAATATAAGGAGCTGGCAGCCTTTCTCACTTAACCTTCTTTAGCAGATCTACTGCTGAGGTCCCATTTTGTGAGGCAGCTGGAAATTGGTACTTAGTTTGAATGTATTGTTTTCCACCTTTATCTCTAAGTTCAAGGACAAGGCGAAACTGTTCAGACTAAGCAAAGAAAAAGGTTTTGCCCACCTCTCTCTTTATTTACTTGGTCCTCTGACCCCTCCATTCTTTTTTAAGTAAATTTGCTGTTGGCTTCTTCCCTATTATGTGATATGCATGGACTAAATAGAGGTGTGGAGCATATCGGCAAAGATGCCAGTGTGGAACATGAGGGAAGGTATTTGACTAAGGATCACACAAAAGAGGTCTGTGGTAAACATGCAGACATTTTACCAAAGTAAAAATGATCTAGGTCTTCAATAGTGTATCTCTTGATACTTAAAAAGGAGGCCAATGCTGTTGCCTCCAATTACAGTTCAGGAAACTAAGGCACAAAGTGGATCTGTAGAGAAGCTCAAAATGACTCGGAAGGTGAGAGGCAGAATAGTGATGCTCCAGTCTTCTAATCCTTACTTTATCCAGCCGTTTGTGATTTTAGAATTTTATTGTCTTCTCCCCAGTCCTCCACTCCGAGATGTTCCTGCACCTTCATTAGTTTCGCCACATTTATTTTTTCCCTTGTAATGTCATATGACTTATGCCACACCTTTAGCTGTAGCCTCATTCTTCCTCCTGCTATACTGGATATGTTCAAAAGCCCAAAAGACCTTCTAGTGATAGAGGATTTTTTTTGCAATTACAGTGGCTGCACATGACCAAATAATACTTCATTAACCTGATTGCCTAAGGATATCAAGCTCTAGGGGAAACCTGTATTCCTGTATGATAGGCAAGATAATTAGGAAGTGAAATAGTGCAAATCCCAGCACAAGCAACCCTAATAAGATGTAGGGGTCGTATTTACTCTTTGAAACCAAAGTTTGGGATATCTTGAATCCTTTTATTTTAAGACCTTTATATTGGTAAGTTTATTTTTGTCCCTCACAGTGGACATATTTTCAGGGCAGAAGGCTTTTTAGAAAGAGTCTGTTCAGTCTGTGGGAGCAGTTCAGGTTGCTGGTAAATCCAGTGAGATTTTTAGTCTGTGGTATCACCAAGATAACAGGCTAAAGTTCGCTTTCGCCTTTACTGTCTTTGATTTTAAGCTCCTTGGGCATGGCCTTTTGTTCTGTGTTTGTACAGCATCTACCACAGTGGAGTCTCAGACCATGATTAGAGCTTCTAGTTGATATGAAAGTGTAGGAACAGAAACCAGTGATGTCAGCAGGAGTTCTGCAGCCACTGGGAGAACACACTATTGAACCTGGATTAGAGACAACTTAATTCCGAGTCAGCTACAGCCTCCCCTGTTAATAGAGGCTAGGGCTAAGCTAATATCAGTAAATGTCATTTCCAGACGCCAGCAACAAGCGGGAGATTAAACAAGAGAACTGTATAGATGAAGGGTCCTGTTGAGGATGGCCTTCAGTGGATAACAATCTCTTCTAAATTAAAAGGTTTTGCTGGAAGCCTATCAAGTAAAAGGTGTCTAATGAAGCTCTGGCAGCTTCTCTGTCTGAAAATTAGGAAACCTAAGAAGCAGGGAAATGAGTGAAGTTGCTCCAAGGTTCTTGGACTAAAATTAAATATGGAAAAAGCAAAATAAAGAAAATAAGGGGGAAAAAATCAAATATTCTTGCTAATAAGAATCAACATTTCTCTTACAGGAAACCTGAAGTTTTGCCTTCTTATTCTGAACCAGCCTTTCAACAAAGGTCATTTTCATTGTCTGTGGAGCAAAGGTAATAATGACTTAAATATATCTTCATTTGCTTATTTACTTAGCTGGTACCCAGCTAATCTACTTCACGGCTGTTGAATTGCAATGTGGCAATTTTCTCTGACGAGAGCAACCTTCCAGTCAGGGTGTGAATCAGCAGAATATGTCTTGTGTTGCTGAATGCAGCAAATGAGCTGATTATGCAAATTCTGCATCTCTGCATCCCTTAGGTTAGTGGGAACTTTATGGACTGATCTGTGTTAGAGCCTGTAGCTTTTCAGAGGCATCTTAGGAATGATTGCTGTTTTGCTGACAAAGTGCAGTAGATCAATGGTGCGTTTATGAGTTTGGAGGTGAGCATTCCTTTAAAGGTCATCAGTGAAATGTGTTAATTTTAATCAAAATAAAATGAACTGTGCAGATACTGTGTTCTGAAAGCAGTGGGAATTTGTGTGCGTGTCAGAAATATGCAAATCAGATTTCACTACCCCTTTGTTTAATATGCACAGTGCTAATCATCTCTGGTATGATAGCTGCAGATTTACTGACATTTTGTGGAGATGTATAAATCTTTACCGGCTTGGAGCTATTAAATCCTCCAGTGCAGAAATGTAGTTCTTCAGGAGCTTTCTGATAAACCACGGGAACTGTCTCTAACTTGTCACCAGGCTTGGAACCTTGCAGAGAGATTCCTTTTAACTGACTGGGGCAGATACAGCTATTTAATTTCACCACAGGTGTATGAGTTGGTGGGGGGTAGCTTTACAGTTAAAAGGAATTGGAGTAAGAGATGAAGTGGGGAGGATGTATTCACATCATCTAATTCCAGCAAACCTAAAGGAGGTACCTCCACAGTCATACGAGAGAGAAAAGGAAGAAGAGACTTGTACAGGGTGATCCAAAACACCTAAACTAGCACTGTACCCCAAATGGGCTCTTTTTTACCTGCAACATCAGCAAGAAATGTCAGCAAGAAGTGCTCAATTGAAGGTCGTTCAGATGTATTTTCTAGATAAGATTTTAAGTATTTTCTTATTTAAAAAGATATACTGAAAGGACATATTTTGCATTAAATATTGAAGGGCAGAATGATAAGTATTTTGATCTTATTTCTCTGGCCCACCTTTCCTATGTTAGGCTAGAGGTTAGAAAACAGAAAGCAAACCAGATACATGCCCAGTTACAGAACGGCAGTATTCAGTGTATTGCACTACCTTGCATGTGTTGCTTTTATGCTGTGCTCTGTTACAGCAGACTTTTTTGTCTGTGCTTTGGAATTTTAAGTCTTTCTCTTGCAATCAAATCTGCGCAGGCTGACTCTTGGGGCATGGTGTGCTTCTTACTGTAACGCTAATGGGCCTTTAAGTGTAGTGCTTCAGTGAAGGGTTGGAATAAGAAGCTGAATACAATCGAGTAGAAGTAGAATGTCTTGATTGAGACTACCACAATCGGTTCCCATCCTCCAAGCACAACTGCACTGAAAGGAATTACTGGTGCTTTAGATGGCTTTTCAAAATGTCTGTGCGAGTTAGGAGCAGAAGTCCCATTCATGCCAGTAGGACTTTTGCTAGTAGGTTACTTAAGGATATAGATGGAAATTTTCTGTCCAAGCAAAATGATAGGAAAGGATGCTGACACAGTGAATCTGAAATGTTTTTCCTGAAATCATTTCAGTTTCAGTATTCCTCAGCTCTGAATCCAGGACAAGGTTCTGGCAACACTTGACTGACAATCACAGTGGACTGCTATAGGTATCAACGATCTTGTGGCTCCTGGACCCTGGCTCTGGAGGAGTCTCTGCAAGTAGACAGTTGCAGGACTAGGAGACCGTGTTTTTTTTGTGAATTAAAAGAAATTATGAAAGAATGAAAAATCCTCAGAAACAGTGTTTACTGATCAGCTGTATTTGCTTGAGATCTCATAAAAATTCTGTTGTGTATAAGTAGTCAGAAGGAAATGATTGGACTGTTTATCCACAGAGTATTGCCAGCGACACAAATTGGGGGAGAAGGGAGAGAGAAGTGCACAGAAAAAAAGGAATTGGAGAATATTTGACTAACTACCTTAAGTTACAACAATCTTGGGTGTTACACTAGGTAGAGAATGCTGAGACAGAAGTGTTATTTTCAAGTAGGTTGTGTCCTCCTATCAAAGTAACTTGTTTTATTAGCCCTGTCCCTTTAGCATCAAGTAAGAATGAAGGTGTGATGCTATGTGTCCTGAGTTTAAAAAAATCACATGGATAAGTGTGGCTATTCTAGGCTAAAATCATCCCAGGTGTAACTTCTCTTGACCTCAAGAAAAAATGGTTGTAGCTAATTAGCCTTTGTTTTAGTACAGACTTGTATGAAATCTATTTTTACTGACATACTTTGCAAAAAAAACTTTCAAGCTGTGCAAGTTTGCATAAACTTCCTTTCCTCTGCTTTGTGAAGGACACTGAAATCTGATTTCTTCACTTACAGGGGACAATTAGCAGCTTTTACTACTCTCACCATACAAGCAAGCTAAGTCATAACAGTAAGGTAGTGTAAGCTAAAGACTACCATGATTTTTTTTTTCTACCTTCTGTTACTGCATCTTTAGTCATGCCATATACAGTCTTTGGCTTGACTGTGGTCGTTACTTCATTGCTGACTACTATGTTCATTACTATAGTACCAAAGGACCCATCCAGAATACTTCCTTTGTCCTAGGTACAGCTGTATAGGATTAGACAATCCTGCCCTAAAGGCAGGGTGAGTGAAAGGTTGGAGAAGGGATATTATACATAAGCTGAATGGGGAATAACACTGGTAGTTCAGTGAGGGGATTTGGGGGGTTGGGTATGGTAGGGAGGGGATAAACCAAATGGAAAGAGAAATTGAAGAGGATAGATCACTGAAGGGGCATAGGTAAGACAAAAAGGTCTCACTATAAGTGAGGCTGATATAAAGAGACTGAATATGGGAAGGTGAGGTGGAAGCAGAGGATTGGGAACAGATTAGCAATAAGCACAAGGCAAGGAACATCAATCTAATCCATCAAAAAGACTTTGAATTTGTAAAGGCCTTTGATTTAGCTGTTGCTATAGCCAGTCCTACCAGTGGAGGTGTATGGCTTCCCTCACAATTCTTATCTAAACTATAGAAAATGTGTGGAAGAGACTGTGTCCTGCTTTTCTCAGTTGCACGTTTCTGGGTCTGGGTGATTGTTATAAGGAAGACTTGACCTAGTGGGGCCTTACTTTAACCCTGTCACAGACCATTAACTCCTGCACTTGCTTTTAATGATATTTCTAGCTCCTGGTCTCACTCCTGTTTTCCAAAAAATTGGTAAGGAAAAAATCCATTTTACATCAGTCTCTAGTGCTGCTTTGCAAATGGTTTGAAATGTAAATATATCTTCAACAGAATTGAAGGTCTGAAACTGTCTCTACATTAGGTTTCAAGAGCTAGGAAGCCCAGGTTTTAGAGGCCGAAAACAGTAAATGCTTTCTGGAGAGTAAATGAAAGTTCCCGAGGTTTTAATTCGGCTCTTAAAATCTCTTTAACTGGAAATTCAATCACTCATTTATGCCAAGAATTTCAGCAATGGCTAACAATTGTGAGTGCTTTGTTTTTTTGATGCCTCCCTAGTGAAGTACCAGGAAAGGGGCAGAATTATTGCAGTGCTAAAAAAGCACCTGTGTAAAATGTCTAACGTTCAGGACCTGAAAATTGTTTCTTGTTTCTGAAAACATTGCCCTTAGTTGTAGTACTCGAATGATCCAGAATTGTCTGCATGTCCTCACTTGATGGCAGCATGCTAAATGGCTTTGCGTTGTAAGATACTTTCCATTCTTAGAATGTTGACACTGAGAGCCATAAAGAGTGACTGAAAAATAAAGTTATTATTTAAAGTCAGAGTAATATGGCAGTGTTCCACAGCAAATTGATGAAGTTTCCATTCAGTGCTGTGTTTCTGGGAATGGCAGGCTTGCTGTTAAATAGCATCTTTAGATTTGCTAGTGGAGAAAGATATATTGCAGTAGAATTTTTCCTTAGGTTGCCCTTAACGTCCGGCTGAGTGTTCTTATGTCCATGGATTTACTGATAAATGCACTTGCAGGATTAAAATATTGATTAATCCAGTCCTGCTTGGCTGAAGAGGACGGCTGTTACAGGTGTGCTTTATGGTAAGAAAGCATGTTTGTGGGTATTCTTCAGTCCTTGCAACTGTTGTGTCAGGTTAGCCACTGTGCCTTTCTCAAAAGAATTGTAATTTCTTCCTGAAAATAAAGCTGTCCCAGAACGCTGCAAATCAGACCAAACAGGTTGAACTACTTTAAATATTAGCCATTCATACTACAAAATGTCCCTGGCTGATGTACAAGAATCAACTACCAACGTCCTTTTGGAATGGGCTGACTGAATCCTGACTTATGGGATGCATATTTAGTGTTGGATAAGCAGATGGGAAGGAGACATGACTGTATCAATCCCTTCTGTTTTAAAGTCTCTGAGACTGGCCTGTGAAAATGTCTGTTCTCAAGGAGTACTTCCCTTAAATATTCTTTTCCATGGAGCATTCCTTTTAGTTAAGCAATTTGGTGTCTAGCTATGTCTCCTTATTATGCTACCCTACCAGCCACTTCTCTGTAGGCATGATCAATAGATACTTTATGACACTTTGTAGATAACAAACATGAAGGAACTCCAGAAAGAGGAAAACTTGCGGCTAACCCTAGAGATTTCAGCTCTAGATTTTTGGGGGGTCTATATATTAAGAGAGCAGAAAGCAGACTTTTACAACATGGGTGTAGAGTACCCAAATCTGAACTTGTGTTAGACTGTCTTCATTTAAATGATATTTTTTTAGACTACATCTGTTATGATTGCTTATCCATAAATTGAGTTTTGTCAAATTTCCATCCCTATTCATACCACTTTTTCAACCATCAAAATGGCTGTTGGATTTTAAGAAGCATTTTGAATGGGAGGCAACTTACCTGTCAAAGTCAGCCTCCTGTTCGGTGATAATGCTGCTAATTAAATGGATTGTTAGCACCTGGAGGTGACTGTGTATTACCAAATACTTCCTTTTCTTGAGTCATCAAGTAAGGAAAGGTGCTAATGTGTATCACAAATTTCAGTCACCTGTCTTTGAATGCCACATGTTCCTTCCATGCATGTTATGTTCTAGATGTTTTTGTCTGCAGTGTAATTGGTGACTGGTTTTTTGAATGTCTTCTGTGGGGATCCAAGAGCTGTGTATAAAGGCAAATAAGATATAAGTACAGGTGGCTAGAACAGTTTGAATGTCTCAGGGCAGAGAACAGGGTATTTCAGTTTAACAGCAGGAGGGAAATATCCTTGCTTCCCTGGTGCCATTTTTTTTTCTCTGTGACTGATACCTTTTTCTCCATTGCCTGAGTGTCTTTACTGGTTGAACTCACCTAAGCTTTGGGAATTATTGGTATATACATCCATTCAGTTGCCCTCTTATTTGTCTGCAGTGAACTTGCCTTGTTGGCATATGCTGCACTTCTTTTCTCACCTTTTATTTTCAACATTTCTAGTTGAACTTACTTGTAATATATCTCAAATTTGCACTAGACCCAGAATTGGCAGCTGGCATAAAACTTGAGTGAATTTAGAGCAGCTACTATTAATAAATAGGAACATGTTCATAAAAATGGTGATTGGGATGTCACATGGACGTGTATGCTTTATTGCAGTTTCCAGCAGGCATCCAGACTAGCAGTAACTCTTTGTACTGGCCTCAGCTAAACCATTCTGTTCTCCCCAGAGTAATATTAGGCACCTGATAAGTCAATAATGAAGTTCATTTTTCCAAATTTAAATCAAAACAGGAATGTAATTTCTCGTTTGCATTTAGTAACTTGAATTTGCTGTTCTGTACCACTTGCTGTAGATTTAAACAACATTTTCTTACTGTAGAATGCCTGATGTTGGACTGCATGCAGGGAGTTAATTTTCTTTAACTACAGGAGTCTGAGGAGTTATTTCAAGTGTTCTTGAGGGTAGGGGATCTAGTATATACTTTAGAAACAAGAAAATCTGGCCCTGATTACGGTTGGCTAACACTATGTATTAAACCTGGAAACAAAATAGTAATATCTGGGTCTGGGCATGCAGCAGTTTCCATCTGCTCAGATTTTGGGTGGAGTGTTTCTGGACCAACCTTTGCCCATGACTCAGTGAATAACCTTAACCTCTACCTTTTTTTCAGTTTTTCTGTAAACTAGAGGTTTACAGTTCTCTTCACAAAACTAAGCTTAAAACTCTGGAGATATGGTAAACATCTCCCACTTGTGGCATGTATATTGTTAGTACCTTTCTAGTTCGGAAGTGGGTATCTTGAGAGCTAGCCAAAGTAAGTGAACAGAAAGGTAGGTCTCACTGACTTTTGAAAGTTTTTAGTTAGTCATTGGTAAAGCTGAGCTTGGTCTTCCCGGCCTTTTTGAGTCCCTTTACCATAGTAGGAGCTGCAATAGAATGAGATATTTAGATAAAATTGGATATATGAGACTCTACATTTTTGGTGCTTTAATTTTCTGCAAATCCAACAACAGGAAATTCTGAGATCTAAAAGGAAATTTTCTTTAATGTATTTGAGATTTTTTTTAAATGAAAAAAAAAGGGTAATTAAGATCCCGTTTGAGATTCTTTGAAAAGGTAAATCCCACTGAGCTGAAGTTCAAAGTAACAGAACAATAGAGAATTACTTTGAAGTACTTGTGAAAAGCATAACAGATAATTACAGCAGAAGAAAAAAATGGGAGGTTTTTACAGTACTTTCTTTCTATGGACCTGGGATGCAAATCCCATTAGGGGACTTCTATTGTCAAAAGTTTTGCTATATAGAAGCCTTTGATAGCATCATGCTGTATATCCTGTTGCTATGATGTTTCCTGGAGGACAGTTGAAAGAAGGAGCTTTGGAAAATACTGTCGTGAGGATGCTTTAGAGCACCCAAGTAAAATGAAGGCACAGGGCAATAGAAAAAGGGTCATTAATAGCTCATTTTGTTAGTGATTCAACAACAGAAATAGTTCTGGGAATGCACCCAGGGACTAGGGGTGAGCACATGAAGTTTGCATTAGTAAGTCTTGTGACAGAAAAGAGAGGATTCTTAACCTCATAAAATAAACAGTTGGAGTTTCACTGTCTAAAGCTACACAATGAAAAGTGTTTAAAAAGATGTTCTTTGGGAGTCGCTACAGGGCAAAAGGATTATTTTCACAGCTAGAGCTTAGTGCAGATTCACTACTAGGCTGAAAATGCAAGGTCTTGTAGAAGTTTGAAGTTATCTTGGGTTGTTGAAGACAGTGTCTTCTCACTGACTGCAGTGGCCTTTGGATCAAACAATTGTTTTTGTCTTCTTTCTTTTTCTCGTATTCTATGCTTGCCTTAGGGCAGACAACCAACCAAACAAAAAGCCCATACTGATACAAACACCTTTCCATTAGTCTTGGCCTAATGATTTTATTTCAAACAATGATTGTTTTTTAAAAGTGGATCACCTCTTTTTAATTTACCTAAATCTAGTTATGTTTCCAGCCTTTGAATTTTAAGATTTTTGATTACTTTATTACCATGTTGGTAATAATGAGCAACTCAGCCAGTTGAATGGACAGTTTAACTCTTGTGTAATAGTTGAGACTGTCAAAATATTTATTGTCTACTTGGTTGATGGAATGTGCATCCTTCGCTGTCTTCAGTGCCTGAAGGGTCATCAATTGGTTGCAAACATGGGTGTTGGAAGGCTGCTTTTCTCATCTGAATAGTTTACATATTTGTTTGAAGTCTCTTGAACAGAACTTTGCCTTGTGTAAGCTCCGTAAGTAAAGTAAATATGCTGCCTGTGAATGTTCAGGAAATTATTTGTGGCCTGCCTTCTGCTCACCCACATTTGTCAAGTATTAAGACGGAACTTCAAATTTACATGAGTCAGAAAATAGTTAACTTTCCGATGCCACTCATTATCTTCATTCTGCTGTGCAGGTAGGCTGTTTTGTTAGATTATAGCAATACGTATATGTGATATTAAAAGCAGTATGTGCACCTACATTTTGAAAATAGCATAGTGATTTTTTTGTGTTATTGGTTGGATAGTTAACCACACAACCTACCCTATGAAGAGGTAATTCTAAAATGACTGATTGACTTGTGTCAGAGCTGTCAAAGGCAGCTTTCTCCATGATCCTTTCTGTTCTTTAACTGCCTTCTGTGTCATCAATACTTCTAAACTGGTTTAATGGATTTTTGTGTTATGTTATTCTAGATGCTGTCTGTGTGAGACTCATGGGCATGTGTTTTGTTTGAGTTTGGGATTACAAAAAACTTTTTGGCGTTGTTGCTTATTCCTAGGCCAAGACCAGCGTTTTTCAAAAGTTAAAAAGTTAGGGTGCGTATGGCACCCTAACTTTTTTTGCTTTGTCAAAAACATATGTTCATATATGAGACAGAACATGGATGTCCAGCTGTTGACCTTTTGCATGCTAGAACACTCTGGCATATTGGTTGTTTCTTTTTGTCTCGTTTTGTCTTGACTGTATCCAAGATTTGCTTATGTAAATGGATGAAGCCCTATTAACTTTGATACTGTTTCACATATTTACACCAGCCCAAAATCTAGGGCATAACAATGGAACCAGCAGCGTTGCTATTAACCCCTTTCCTCCCACGAGTCAACAGTTCTGTACCTAATACACTGAAGACAGGGGTGATACACAGCAACCTAACTTCAGTTTCATTTGTAGTGAGTCACACTGAAGCAGAAAGAACAATTTGTCTTTGGTTTCTCATTCTGGAAAATTCCACTGACCTCAGAAATAGCAGGGACAACATATAATTATTAGAGGTGTTTTATTATCATCTTTCATTATTGGAAGTTTTATGAGTAGGAGCCTGATGTAAAGGCTCCTGATGTCGATATTTCTTCAATTACTTTGAATTAATTTGGCTCAGACCTTCATAAAAGTCTTGCTTTAGAGAGGGCCTGTGCCTGTTTTCACAGAAATGAAGTTTACCATTAAAGCAGATGTTGTAGGTAATGTGTCATTAGTATTACAAGACTGCATGTTAATTCAGTGCAAGCCAAATTAGCGCTAAAGTAATTTGATGCTGTAGAGTGTGGAATTTAGGTACAATATCCTACTGGAATTTCTTTTTTAAAATTCCAGCTCTTTTGAGCTTCAGACCCTCACTACTTGCACTCAGAGCCCAAGGTCTGGCTTCCTTGCTTTTCCATTTCTAGCAGTATGAGTTGTTCAACAAGTAACAAAAGTTTTTGCTCATCTTTGAACATGCACTTGTCCTTTTAGCCATAGTAGTATTACATCCATCAAGCACTTTGCATTAACCCCTAGCTTCCTGCACTCCCTACTGTTAATTTTGCTTTATGTTTGTGTGGTAAAATAAGGTATGAATCATCGATGTCCAGGTTACACTAGATGGCAGAGCCCAGAACATCCCTCTTGAAATGTCTATTTTGTTCTAAGAGGAACCGAGAAACTGATTTGACTGTGCAAATCTTGGAAGAGGCCCCAAATATTCTGAAATTAATGAAACAGTCTCAGAATGCACTTAAACGACACGATTTGGCAACATCAGTGGCCTTAGAGAGAATTCACATCGTAAGATTCAGTCAGAATGACTTAAAATTAATTTGGGGATATGCCAATTCTGCACTTAAATAATCAATGTGGACTTCTATAGAGAATTTTGAACAAGTTATTTAGCCTGTATAAAGGTTAAGTTTCAACAAAACAACACAAGTCATGTTTACTACAGGGCTGAGGTGGACAAAACTGCTTTGAAGTCAATTGATTTAGGCAGCAAGTACTGGGTACAGTATAAAAGAGTACAACATCTAGCCTAGATTCCTTCAAAAGAAGAGACTTTGATTACCTTTTGGATGCCCGGATTAACATCTTAAATGGACTCTGGCTTTCAGGTGGCAGTGACCCTGTCTCTAAAATTCATCCCAGTCTCCCCTTTTGTCACCCAGGACTGGGAGAGAAGCTGAGCACTGAGCAACTGAGGCACTGAGTCATGCAGCACTTCCTTAAAACTTGGCCTATGTTTCATCTTAATTTAAAACCGCTGAAAACACTGAATGGTTGAACAGTCCACTTACTGCCTTGACAGCTAATGCAAGATAAAGGGAATGAGAATTATACCTTCTTTTCCTAGGAGGATAAATATTAAGTTCCTTATTCATCTGGCAGAGCATGTCTGCAAATAAACCCTTACCAAGTACCAATAGAGAACACTCTCTCAATCTGTAAAATCAATAAATTTAAGAATTTTAGAAACCAGGAAAAGAATTTACTAGGTAGGTATACATCATAGAAAAAGTATTGAAGTGATCTCTCTCTAATTTACATAGTCTTTCTTATCCCAATTTAAGAAAAGATTGCGGCTGTTTTTTTCCAAGGGATAATGAGGCCAAATGATGGAATTGTTGTTGATTTCATAAGGTGTGGAAAACAGTATTCCCTGTGATAGATGCAAAATTCTGAGGAGCCTCTGTGGTCACTCAGACTTGGGCCTTTTCCCTGCTAAAAAGGTGTGAAGTAATTACTGACCTGGAGAGTAATTTTTTGCTGAGGTTTCTAGAGAAAGTGATTAACATCAGCAAATAGTCCTCAAGAAGTCACAGCATTTGGTCATTGCCAGATGAGTTGACCTGAGGCTGCCATCTTCATTTAGCTGAGCTATGTAATCATTTTGATAAATGCATGCAAGGCTGTTATGTGACATGAAAAGGCATATTTAAATTTCCAGAAAGGTTTCAGACCTTCAGCAGAAGCTTCTGCCCCTTTTGATAGGACAATTGGATCACCAAGAGCTGTGGGCCCACTGGAAGCTCTAAATAGCTTGCGGAAGAGTCTGTTTTTCAGTTCTGCTTGGCACTGTGAGACACTGCTCTTGCTGCTGGTTTCAAGTGCAGCTTCAGCTTAAAAAGGTAGTTTTGTTAGCAGCAGAGTCAGTGATACTTGCTTTCCACAGTGGTGAGGTTTCACTGAAGTCTGATATGAAGTGATTTGCTTTGCTTTTGGGTTCACTCTTCTCTGTCTACCTGCCTGTTTTTCATAGTCAGAGGAAGTTTGTATCTGGAAGATTGTGTCCCTCAGTCCAATTTGATTGAAATTGGATAACTGATTCAAAAGGTAAAGTGGGAACGGAGAGTGAACAAATACATGAGCAGTAAGAGAGAGAGGAATGCACTCAAGTATACACAGCATTGCTGTAGAATTTGTATTTTCTTGGGAAACCAGAATAGGTCAGACAAAGGGATTACAACTGATTTTAGTTCCTGGGAATATCAACATTTATGGAGGTAGACTAGTTCTTCCAGTTTGTCTGTACATTGTCCTTGATGTTGCTTTAATATAAATAATTGTAATACTAATCTTTTTGCAGAAGCCATATTCTCCCTTTTTTGTGGATCTGCATTTCCCTCTGCTTCCTGAAAGAGAAGAGAAGGCATTAGTGGGTGAGGCACAGTAAATGTCCAATAAAAGTCATACTGACAAGGTTTTAAGTCACACTTGCCCCATTCACTACGGTGTGCCTTAATTATATCTCATTTAGCTGTGGACATTTAGCTGGAGTTTCTTAGTTTCTTAGATTAGGGTTGGTGTTTCCCTCTGCAGTAAATGGAGAGAGAGAAGAAACATCTCCAAAAGATAACTTAATGCACCTAAGATCTGCATTGTCTCCTGGCTCTCCACAGCTTCTAAAGGTAGTAGGTACCTTAAGTTGGATGTGGAGGGGTGAACAGCAGCCCAAATGTGAGGGTGTCGACTCTTCTAAATCTGTTTCCTTGGCTAGTTTACTGCAAAAAAACAAAAGCCAAGTGAATTATGTGACACCTGGTGTCTATAGCTAATCTTCTTTATGTGGTCTCAGCATTATCTGTCTTCTACCTCAAGCCATCTCTTTCCCTCTAGCCCCTTAAAAACCTTCCTTTTCTGTTTAGCTACAGTGGAAGGACAATGAGGTTAAGACCCCAGAGGCTACAAACCTATCATCTAATTTTGATCCTGTCTTGGCTGTCTTTTTCCTTGACCACCTCTTTTTTCTAGGCCTATGCTTCTTTGTCATAGAGCAGTGCTCTCATTAGAACTTTCTAAAACCCAGATACATATTAACAAGGCATCTGAAGACGACCTTTTGTCTGGGAGGAGGGTTGCTAATGCTCTTGGCAGCGATATATGAAGTTTGCTTCCTCAGTGAATTTAGGATCAGGTTAGTATTTAAGCTTACTTCCAAATCATGCATTTAATTTTATTGTTTTTTCTTTAGATCTATAGATTTGAGTGAGCATTAGTGCATCAGTCATATTTCATTCAGTGATTATAGTGCTTGATATCCTTTGTATTCACCTTCTAGAAATGCTTTGGCAGCAGAACAGACTATGCAAAAATGTGAAAGAAAGGGTAGAAATAATAAATGCACTATCAATTTGGCTGACGCAGTTCAACATTTTAAGTTTTGTTTGCAACCCACTGTTCATCTCTGGCAATTTAAATATACATATACAGTGTCCTTTTTCAATAGTGCAGGACAATAGGTAAGGTGTAGTGTTATTAGAGTAATAAATCTTTGCTAAAAGAGGTTCCTCTCTTATATTGCTAGCACATGCTGCTGCTGTTCTCATTTACAGATTAAATTTAGAGATGTGCAGAATCTGCTGAAGTTTCCTGCAAGTCTTAGCAATTTTTTTTACAAGTGTGCTGTCTTAGTGAACCCTTCTGGGACTGCTTAAAATAACATGAGTAACTGCACATTGAATCTCGGTCCCTACTGACACAGTAGCATCACATTGTCTAGGGCACTTCTTTATCAGGGCAGTGCAGTATCATGTAGTTGATAACCTATCTCACTAACCATAAAAGTAGAGGAAAATGATCCTGAAAACACTTTGGGGCAACAAATTTGATTTAGATTTTCTGTGTCTGGTTTGATTATAGTAAATAAGTATCCAGTTCATACCCAGCTTTAGAATAATGGCACAATCATTGCTTGCAAACTGAATGCAGTGCTGAAGCAAAACTATATAAGATTTTGTTTGGGATGGTTTGGAGTTATTTTTAAGCCTGCTGATCTTATTATTATTCCTAGTTTATTTGTGTAACTTTACCTGACATTGTATTATAAAAGAAGAATACCTCTATTTCCTGTGAGTTAGCGTGGCTGTTTGAAGTAACATCAGCTCAGGCTTAATAGTGTGTGCTTCTTCCTTCATAGATACAGTTATTGAGCCTCTAAAAGAGAAACCTGTGTGGAACTTTTTTTTTTTTTTAATTGAGATTGGAAGACCACTGTAGACATTTGGGTAGGAGAGAGAAGTATAGTTTATGCACTGATAGATACTGGTTATCAGTGGATTCAATGACTTCATGCTGAAGTCTTCAGAACTGTAGAGACTGGTAAGAAATAACACTGTGATTGGAAACAAAATTATTCTGATATAGCCTGGAGAGTTTCTAGCTTTGATTTGGGAAACCGAGTGCATTTTCCCTTTGCATTTTTCCTCCATACAGAGAGGTCAGAAGTTCTTTCAGTCTCTGCTCCCTTGGTAATTGCAGTGATTTCTTTTTCCTAGGACCATTTAATAGCTATTGACCTTGCCCCAGGGAGTCTGGAAAAAGTAGGATACAAAAGTGGGACACAGACAAAATTGCATAAAGGCACTGACTCCTTCCCTGATGTCTCTGAGAAAGAACATTTCCTCTCTGTCCAAACATGGATGACCACTCTCTGGCCACATGTTTCTACAGAAGGTGCGTTTAAGAGGTTTTTCTTGATGTAGAGGTGTCGCTAGTTCTCATATGATACCTCATTTTCTGTATGGGAAACAATTCCAGAATCAGAAGTGCATTTAAAATCATACTGCAAGTATATCCCCTGTTTGTGATGTTTCTGAAGTGCTGAGAGTTTCCAGACCCTGAGGGAAACAGCAGAAAGGAGCATTACCGCAGCTAAGTTTCTAACGTATGTGTTCTTAGCAACCAAAATGGCAATGCAATGAATGTTAAACCGTTCACTCAATATTTGAAATATAGCACTAAAATACATTAATTGTTCCTGTCTTTATCTAGCTGATATCATCAGCTAGAACTGAGAGGTAATTACTCATTTACTTGTATTATAATAACTGTTATTTCAGAATATTATTTCAGTCTATTGGTAGTCCAGTAGCATAGACTTTTGTAGCTTAGAAAATGCATTCTGCATCCACACTAAAAGTAAGAGAGAAGCTGAGTGAGAAGGTTGGCACACTGTATTTTTATGGGGAGTATATGCCGTATTTGAGCATTCTGAGAGAAACATGAAAGTAGTAATAAACCCAAACATAAATAAGGATAAGCAATGCTTTTTCAAAAGAGCCTGGAGAAGTTTTGTCTCCAAATGCCATTTAAAATTGGCAAGTCTCATTGCCTTCAGTGCTTTGGAAAATCTTACCTGAATTGTGTAAAAAATACATGTTCATCTAACTGAGACTTCCTGACTTTATTTTTCCTCTTTAACAAATGGAAGTTGGGGAGAGATTCCTATGGAGAAACTTGTACATTCGTGTATGGTGGCTGTTGAGAACTATTCAGGAGTAATGCTCATCATAGTTTATGCCTCCAAGACTTACATGGATACTTTGGGTATGATAAGGCAAGAGGCCAAAAGCCTTCAGCAGTTGCAGAGGTTGTATATGATTATGCGATGATGCACACTGATAGTGTCATCTTATTTTTTGTGTGTAATTTATTAATGTTTAGAAAGTAATGGTAGATAAATCTTCACTGAATTCTCAATGGCAAAACACTGTAAAGAGCTGAAAATGCATAATCCAAACCTTCCTATATTCCTGCAATGAAGTGTTGAAACCATTCCCATCTTTCCATCTTTCCTGTGGCTTCATTAAATCTTGGCTCAACGCCTGTCTCCTTAAAGCATGATGGAATTTGTGTGATGAGCTGGCATAGCGTTCTGGCTGGTAGTTTGCATAAGAGAATAAGAGACAAACCTACAAGCTAGGCAATTCTTAGGTTGTAACAAAAAAGCCCAGGCAAACCCAAAACAACACTTGCACAAGTAACACTTTACTGAAGTAATTATTCTTTGAAATAATGTAATGCAATGAATTCCAAATGTTGGGAGCCACTTTTCAATCTCAACTTTCTATCTGCAAACTTTCTGTTGGAGTTTAATCTATTAAAGTTCCAACTGAGTGTGAATTCCAGTTCATTGCTCACTGATATTATTTAGGCTGTAAGATTTGTGAAATGGATTTTATTGACACACTTGATTAATCCTCCGCTTATGCACAGAACGTACAGAGGATACTGGATGTCCTGGAAGTGCAGGCTGTCACACTTGCCTTGTCAAAATCTCTAATGTTAGACCTTTAGAAATGTGGACAAATGTTGATATTTTGGGCTGCAAATAAGTTAAAATCGTCTCATTCAGAATCTTAATGCTTGTTAGTAGATTCATGGGGAAGTAAACAATAAACTCATGGATAATACCAAGACACTTATTCAAATGCTTTATATCATTATTTTTATGGGCAGTTATAGACACTTAAGGCAGAAATCCTGATCATACTAAACTCAAAAGGAGTTGTTTCACTGACTTTAGTCAGAATTTCAGAAAAGAAATAACTGTTACCCTATTCTACATTCATTGTCCTTGCTGATAGACTTCACTGCATTGCAGTGATCACTTTTGGCTTCATGGCTGTGAGGAGATGATTTTAAATCTAAGCAAGTGTTGACCTTCCCTCATGAAAAGAAGTGAGGAGTTTCCAGTAGAACAAGCTGTCTGTACTGAGTTAATAAGACACTTTCTTCCCTCCCTCCCTCCCCCCACCTTCAAAAATGCTATAAGGGAAAGCAGATATGGACAGCTGCCTCAGCTGTTTCACATTCTTTATCTGAAAGTTACATTTTTTAAGTAGCTCATAAAAGAGTGATAAATTCTAATTTGCTAAGAACCATCTGGTTAATGGATTGCTTCAGAACTATTTATAATAGCAGCTATATATGTAATTAACAGTTATAAAACACACTGGTTATGCCTATAAGATGCATATTACCATTGTTTAGTAACCCTTTGTAAAGGATGTTTGGCTGTATTCTGAAGTCCAGTACAGATTTAGTTTTAAGAAAGCATAATATTGAATTATGAATTTTAAATACCATTTTTTAACTGCACTGTGACCTCAAGAATTTACTCCCTTCACCACCATGCACTGTCTTGCAAGGCTTCTACCTTGGCTCTAAGCCTGATAGTTGATATTGTCTCTTAAATTCAGAACTTGGTGAAAACAGGTGCAGTGATATCTGCCCGAGTTTGGTCAGCCTGAACGATGTGTTCCTGTTCAGATCATATGAGTGCAAACCCCATTTTCCATCCAATTAAGAGGCCGGGCATATTATGAAGAGAGAAATACAGAGAGATATGTACACATGCCATTTTGTTCTGATGTGACTTTTGACTTCAGATGGATGAGATTGAGTTTCAGGTAGAATTGGGCTGACTTTCACCAGTTCCAGTGCCACCCCTGCTGCTTATTCTGGCCCACACTCACAAATCCTCGGTGACTAAAATGACAAAACTGAACATGAATTTAGTACTATGAGGAGCTATCACAGAGTTGCCAGTGAATGACAACATGAGTGTGAGGAACAGTCATTATTCATGCTCATTCAGTAGCACCTTTTCTGAGATATTGAACTGGATTGATTTGGCAGGTGTCAGGTTTCTTTTGACTTCCACATGTTCTGGAGCTCAACTACTTTCATACCTTTATAAAGAAAACAAAAAGGACATAAAGGTACGGAGATTTTTTTATGTCTTTCTCAGTGGGACTCAAGCCAATGTCTAAGAGGGGAAATATTACACAATCTGTGCCTTGGGCTGGCTCCTTCTTCATGACTCTCAAAAGTCTATGGAGACAACATTCTGAAGTGTTTCTTTAAAAGTCCCCAAACAAACCAGCAAAATAAAAATGCTTAGTTGATCTTGTGTGAAAGGAAAAGGACTGCAAGCACACAGCAATTTCAGAGAAGCTGGCAGGAATTTTTAATGTGACTGAAAGTGTCTGAGTGACAAATTAGTAATAAAAATGTCGCTAATTAGACTATAGTAGAATCTTGATAATCAAAATTACTTGGGTGAGACTAAATATATTCAGATGACTGGGAGCTCAGATAACGGGAGTTAGCAAAAAGAAGGCAAGCTGGTAGCTTGTTACAGAAGGAGGCTTAGAGATGGTAGGTATTTTGAATAAACAGCACCTAACATAATTTACAGAACACTGTGCAAAACTAGTAGTGGAGGGACATCCAGATCAGACAGAGGAGGAAGAAAAAGTTGTCACTTACTTCAGCTCTCTCCAATACTTTATCAGTTTAAGAATTTTAAGTAATAGGGAAATATGAGCTCCCTTGAATGAAGGAGGGCAGAGACAGTGCTAACACTTCTTTCTTCATTTTTATTTAGATAAATAATCATGGAAAGTCCTGCTTAAACTCTCGAAATTCAGATCCTTCCTGCTAAATGGATTCTGTGTACTAAAGAGGCCTCAGTTCTCCTCTTCTGCCAGCAGCATTATGATACCTTTTGGAGCTAAGAGGATGCTATGGAATTCTTGACATAGGATGTCAATAGGAATTGAGTCTGCTGCAGGATAAATTACCTCTTTAAGAGTGTTAGGGCTAGCTTATTTCCTCAGGTGACCGATTAGCTCTGTGATGACACACATTCTGGGGAAAGGGAGGAGAAACCGGAAAGTTTTCTTTATCCTTGGGGCAGCTGGTTTAATAAATGCAGTTTAGTAGAAAATAGACTGAAGAATGCTAGGATTGCTCTTTGCAAGAGGATGAAAGTTTGAGAAAGAGGGAACCGGATGTCCTTAGAAAGAAGAAATAACCCAATGTCAACATCAGCCTTCATTCTTGAAGCCAGGGGAATGTCTTTAAGCATGAGCTTTTTGATTCACTGGTTGGTGAGTTGAACTGACTTACAGGAATGCTGTGAACCTTTAAATAATTTTTCTGCTGGTTCTAATGCTGCATTTATGTCATTCTTCCCATCCTTTCTCAGGTGGGATTATGGGAGAAGTAGTACATTAAGTACCTAGTTCAGTGTTTTCATGTGTAGCAGACTTATGGTAGGAGGTGACACAGGCCTTTTTGTATGGTAAAAGAACACTGGGAAATAGGATTATAGACCATGGGGGATAAAATGGCTCAACTGTGCATAAAAAGATATTGCCTCCAAAATAACCTTATTCTATTTTGAAAACAACAGTTTACTTTCTATTTATTCCTTGCTGATCTTGCCTTGTCACAGTGTAGCTAGAATAAACACAAATTTGATTACTTTTGTCTTTTTCAATTTAATATTGTAATTAATGTAATGTGGGGTTACTGAGCTATCCCTTGTATGGTGCAATAGGGTCATTTGTCACAATGGCAAACATGGAGCATGTTACTGCCACAGAAGCACTGGTCTAGTTGTTCTTGAAAACACCGTTTTCCAGTACCACTTTACTAAGAAAAGGACGTATACCCCTATTTGTTTTGACACCTGCATTAGCTATCCAGGGGTCCTTTATAGTTAAGCCAAGGGCAGACATGTCCAGGTGATCTGGAACACCTACGCTAAAGTCCTAGTCTGAATCACACTCTTGAGTAGCCTCCTACCTTGTTCCTCTGATTATTATACAGAGGTTTTAGGATCAGTTAGGAGGGATGAATCAGGGCATGTAGTCTTGTTTGTACCTTTAGTCTCTTTGACACTTCCAAACACAGTCTCTTTCTGCTTGCCTTCGATATGGCACATAGAGGCTTGCCAGAGCATCCATTTTCTGACATCCCCCACTTGCCCTCACCAGAGAGCTTGGCCAAGTTTCTGAAGGTATGGCTCTTCCTTGGAAAGGACCTGTGGGCAACTGACCAGACTGTGGGGAATGAACACAACCCATTTCTTCACATTCTGCTTCAGGAATAGTTAATGTCTGGATATTTCAGACTTCTCCCTGGAGCACCTTGCAATCACTCACCAGGAGTTTACTCACAAATTGGTATAATGCTTGAGCAACCAAGGGCTGCTTACAACAGAGATGTCTGTGACTTCTGTTTAAGGTCATAATCTCATAGCTTAATTGATAATTGGGGAACAAGATGTTATTCATATTTAAGTGGGCTTATCAGGGATGTAGTCAGCTTTTCAATTAGGTAGTAGCTTCAAAATCACTATGTCAGTGCAGGGGACTGGTATTTATTGCTATAGGTGCCTGTTTTATTCCAGCTTTAAGATATTGCTAATAGCTTCTGGAAAGAAGGCATAGACTTGCTTCCAAAAATAAAAAGTTTCCATAGGGAAATCACAAGCAGACTAATTGGGCTTCTAGTTATCTTGCTGCAATATACGCTGCTTCTTTATGCAACCATAATTATTCACAAATTTGTGTCTGTCTTACTTCCATGATGAAGGAAGTGTGTATAGGGGATTATTTCTGTGCCTAGGATAACTCAGTAAAATATTAAATGAGTTTGTCTGATGCTGATAGACGGAAGTCATTTTGCATGGGAAGACAGTGCTGTAGATTGTGAAGGACAGGCTGGATGAGATAAGGGTTGATCGTGCCCAAAGACTGCTGTGAGCTAACAGATGAACTGTGTATTTCAGTTTCCCTGTTGCACCAGCGTTGCAGTTAAAGGATCAGTTGTGGTTTTCTTGGCAGCTGCTTGGACCACTTCACCAGCTTGTGAGTGGGCATGCTTTTATCCTAGCAAATTGATTCTTGTGCAGGTATTTAAAATAAATGCCTCAGTGAAAGGTATGCACTGGAAAGCCCAAACACTTTTCCATATATGATCATAAAGAATACAGTAATTCCCTGGAAATTTCTAGCTTAAAAAATAATTTATTAGCTTACAAAGTTGATGGTGCTCTGAGCCCAGTGATATATTTTCAATGGATAGAGTGTATATTTTCCATCTACATTTTTCCTTCATCTTTAAGAGATGTGTCCACAAATAATCAAAACATTTGTTTCTCATTTATTGTAAGTCAACAAAAACTCCTTCATGGTGTCTAAATAAAACAGCCCATCCTAGTGGTACTTTACTTAAAAGGAAGCACGCAAAAACCCTGGATGAGGTTCTGCTTATTTCTGTCAGGCAGCCTAGGCCAACAGTGTGTCAGACTGGCATGAGCTAACATCTCTGTTAGGATCCTTATGACCTAACAACTCTAAACGATCCTTATCATATCCACACTTATAGGATATTTGTCTTTTGTTTAGCAGCTTTCTAAAGTGATTCTTCTGTGACTCTAAGTCATTTCCTTTACTGAGGAGCTTATAGCCATGGGAGGCTTCTATACTCTAACTACTTAAGCCATGAACAAAAAAGAAAAGAGATAAAATCCCATGTAAGCCAAGAATTTCATGGTGCTCCCCTTTTAACGATGCTAAGTTCCCCTGACCTGGAAATACTAATAGTGTATATATTTGATGGGGGGGGGTTGCTTAATGGGTGTTTAGTGCCAAAAATAAATGTAAGTAGAGAAAAGTCACTAGACAACACATTAAAAAGGTACTTAATAGCATCAAATAAAAGCTGCAATCTAGGACAGGCTAAAGATAACTGAAATCAAGCAAATGAGCAAGTTGTTAAGCAACCTGACTAATCTATTTACAGGTATAGGGTTTTTTGTTTTCCTAAGCTAGAAGGGATAAAGCATATCATTAGCTGATGGCACTGTGAAATTAGAAGGAAACCTGTCAGTAAGGGCGTTTGCTGAATAGTAGGTAACACTCCATAATATGTCTTTGCTGGAAAATAAAAGAAGCTCTCCTCGCAAAGCTGGCTGTGCAGAAGCACTGCTGTTAGGGTGAATGAGAGAGCACAGCAGCATTGTATTGTTCTGGTTGCAGCGTAATGCAAAGCCTCAGCTGCAACAGCTCATCTTTTCACACAGAGTATACCCTTAGGTTCCTGAGTTTAGTCTAGGTATTTTATCCTTACACTAGAAATGGTGCAGTATATTTATACATAGGGGGGATGTTGGAATTCTTCATGCCAGTTTACATTAACTGCTGAGGATTCATATAATAGCCTGTGTATTGCTTGTGAATGTGTGTGAAGTTGTGTCACGTAAAGGCTATGTGATCATGCTGTATGTCTGTATTCCAAAACACGTTCTAAATTTGCTGACCAATTTAAACCAATTTGAGAGGGGGACCAAAGTCTCAAAAATAATAAGGTTCTGTGAACTTTGTGAAAATAGGTAGCTAGTTGAGAGAGAGATACTAATGTTCCCACTAGTTCCTCACCAAGCTTCTCACCAAAACTATAACATAAGCCTACTAAGACTATTAAACATCAGAGAATCTACCTTGTGCAAAACATTATGATTGCCAGCCACAGAAACCAGATTTAAAAAGCTCTGTTACTCAAGAGAATTATCAGTGTTATATGGTTGTCATTTTCCCTCTCCACTGTCCTCTGTAACAGTTAACAGCCAGACCTCTTTTTCAGATGTGATACATGTTCAAACTGGTATTGATGAAAGTAAACAAAACAGAGCTGTCATGGCTGGCACTCCTTTAAAAAGATGGGATAAAAATCAATGTGTGCTAAGTGCAAGTGAATAGAGTGGCAGAGGAAAGGAATTGGGTTTTTGTTTTTTTGTTTTTTGTAAGTTACCAAGAAGCATTGCTCACAGTGCAAAGGTAGAACATAACATCTTTCTTTTTATGATGGAAGTTTTACATGGCCTGACTAATAGCAAGAGAAAACCCTAACAATTATGTGCATGTTCTTTTTAGAAGAGAAAGAAGAGACTTACTTTCCAGAGATAGAGTGGAAAGCTCCCTTCTAAAACCTCTTTAATCTGAAAGAGCACTGACCTATCTTTTAGTAATCATAGTTCATTGGTCTTTGTGATTTTTTTATGCACTGGTTTTTGTTATGTTTTCTGACCTCACTAGTGCTTACTGGAAATAATTAAAACTCATAGCAGAAGATCATAATGGAAAGTAGGACAAAATAATATAATTGAGTACAATAATGTAGGCTTTTAGATATTGCCATATATTACTATACATTATCTGTTTTATTCTTCCTCACTGTATAAATGGCTGCCTTAACATAAGAGAGCCATATACAAAAAAAGTACAAAAAAATGCCCTGACCATACCCCTGAAAGTTTATGAGTTTTTGTAACAATTCTACAAACAAAAATCAGAATTAAATTTAGAGCACAAAGAATGGAGGACTGAATCCAGGCCTAGCACAGGAAATACCTTGATATGGTATGCAGTGTTGAGCTTCTGTAGTTTAACTAAAACTGGATATGCATTCCTATGGTGGGAGTTCGGATGGCACCATTGTAAGTTTTTTTCTGGGGTGGAATGGGAGTGGTGGGTTTTTTTTCTTGAAAAAACTCCTATTCTTTTTTATCCATATGAAATTTTGAAAGAATTGGCTTGTTAGAATTTCTTTTAATAGAAAACTATATAGAAAGCAGCACAACAGTGAGCAATTGGAAGAGCTTACTCTTTGTTTTAGTCTTTCTAACTAGAATTCATTTTGAGGGCAGATTTTTTTCTAGGGATCTGTGCAGAATTTCTGGGATCCTTAGGGTTTTGGCTAGGATTTCCAGAAGAGGAGAATGCTTGTGTGGTGTCTGAGGAACTCTCTTTAAAGATATATTACTTCCTTGTATATATGAAAATCAAGGCAGCATAATGAGACAACCTGATTCTACATAACCGATGCTCTTTTGATGGGCACCTGATGTGCAGATTCTCCAAATCAGCTATTGGTTGCTGGACTGTGGCAGACAAGAAATTTTATAACACCTCTTGTCTTACATTCACTATAGTCTATTATTTTAAGCGTGTTCTAGTACTTCAAATCAGTCTATTTATTTGGCAAAATCTGTATGCTGGGGGCCCAGCATATCTGACAGTATGTCACACTTGCAAAAGCAAGTGGTTGGGTTAAGTTTGAACACCTTAGAACTATAGAACAGTAGGGAAAAGGAGTCTACGTGGATTTGCTGTTCTTGCTTTCAGCAAAAGCAGCTTTGTATATCCTAGTATAAAACCTTAGATAACAAAACCCAAAGGTGACAGAAAATCATTCTCAACTAACTCCCTCCAGCTTGCATATAAAAAGCCATCTCCTCAAGCTGTAAATCTCAGGCAAGAAAGTGAATGAATAGATGCTCACTGGGATGATTTCTGAAAATTATCTAGTGCAGACCTGTGACAGAAGTGAGTTCTAGGGTTGAGGGATTTGTATTGGTGATATCCTTTACCTTTCTTTACTCTGAGTTCGCTGCCAGCAGCCAAGCTGAAAAAGGACTCATATCTTTCCTTCTCCTTCAGCCTTCATTGTGAGTCTTCCCCACTTAAGATAATAATAGATCATACTCCCTTATTGAGGACTGGGTTTTGAAATTATCAAAGGAAGCTACAGCAGGAAACTTAATCCCTAAGGAAGTCTTCGCTAGCCCATCGGGCTGGCAAAGCTGTGGCTGACTAATAGGTATCATAGATCAATATGTGTGCAACAGTAAAACTGTAGCTCCTGAGAGAGTTTTGCTTCTTTAAGACAACTGGGAAGAATAATTCTTTTAATGTTTCCACCCCTTCCTGAAGAGAGAGTGGTGTAAACCAGGCAGTAATGAGGCCTTAATTAAACAGTGAGTACAGAACGGGTTTTAGCTGGTGCCATGAGTGAAAGAGCATCATATTAGCCCTCTACTTCTCAACACAGTGATATGTGCCACCTAATACTAGGAACATTACAGAACCCTTAAAGGAAATCCTCTGCTTATAGTGACTATGTATATGGTGATACAGAAACTGTCTAGGCAGATGGTAGTGGATTTATGCTTCATGGAAGGTTGTTTTTAGACTCAGTGACTTAATGTGTGCAAAGTTACCCTTTTGCAATGTGGTAGTGTTACCAAAGCTATCAAGACACTATCATTTCTTCCAGACTCAAGAACATAGGAGGCCTCATGAAGAAGTAACCTGCCTGGATCTTGACCTTTCTTCACAGAGAGTAAAGGAAGTTGCTGCAGCATTGTAAATTCTTAGTCTGGAACGTTTACTTGCACTAAGACTCATCTATGGCATTTTCCCTAGGGTGAAATGCAGACGTGAAAGTGGAGTATAAATATACAAATGCCCATTTCTCTTTCCTGGCAGTGCAGAAGAGACCGCAGCCAGAGTGGGGTGAAGGGTGTTTGTGTAAATGAGACTGCTTTTCAAATACCCTGTTTTAACATATATATAAAATGCAATTATTAGACAATAGATTGAGACTGTCACAAGAATGGCAGAACATAAATCTTTAATGAATAGTCTTTTGAAATAAATTACTAGGCTGGAGGAAAGAAATGAAGAGGGAAAAAAAGTTGTTCCATATATACTAAAAAGGGCCAAAATTGTACTGGTGTGAGAATCACTTATGCTAATTCTTGTTGCTTATTCTAGCAACTGAAATGTCTAACAGAACATCACTTCTCTCTTGCTGGTCTTATTTCACTTGGTTTGTATTTAGCTATATCCTTGCAGTTACCCATTTTCTGTAGCAGTACAAAACATCTTAGTAATGCTTTGCTAAGGTTTCTGAATGATGGGGGCTCTTGGTCATCTTCACAAAATTAGAGAAATTAGATCTCAGAAATGAATGCTTAATATGTAGAATATAAAAATGTGCATTCACATATAAATTTATCATATTCTTTGTGGCCAGAAGTTGGACTTGGAGCTACAGTCCACATACTGGAAAGCTATAAAGTTCACCACTTCCAGCTGTTTTATCCATTATCACTTTTTGAGGACCAGCTGCATAAAATTGACTAGGAAACACAAATTCTACCAATTGCAGTAATGCTGAGTTCTCTGTGCGTTCTCCAGCTTAGGGAGGTGGTTTAAGATTCTGTGGTTTAAGGAGGCTAAATATCTCAGCAGTGCAGTGGGTATTTGTGTACAGAGTGTCTATTAAAGTTGGTGGGAGTTTCCCAAACTACTCTCCTGCACATCGGTTGATGGAGTGAGTTGTAGAGTGTGCTAATGGCTTACTGCTTCCGCTTATGTTAAACTCTTCATGGGAACATCTTAATGGCTGTACAAAAAGGCTGATTCACAACTAGCTATATAAAAAGCCAGTGACAAACAAGTGAGTCAGTAGATTTAATAGAAATCTAGCTAGTGACTCAGCCAATTTTATTTGTGTAGGAAGCAAGGTTAATGGATCTGGGATAAAATATATCTGGCTCCCAGATGTGGTATTAACTGAACCAGTCAATTCTGCAGATGTGCAGCAGATATAACGTAGAGTGGGGGAGTGGGAATATGTTTGAATGTTTCTCGCGTGACAAAAGGCAATTGTGCAGATTCTTCTAATAGAAGCAAAAGAACAGCGACCTCGTCATCCCACTCCCAACTCGTGTGTGACCAGGCTGAATTGGGGACCTGGTTTGTTGCTGATACCATCTGTATAACCCCATCTTATGAATGGGATAAAAATTAAGGATAAAAAAAATACTAACATTAGGAAATGTCAGCATCCATGGGAAAACTATACACAGCAGCCTACAGCAGCAATCAAAAAAGAGAGCCTTTTGTTTCTAGAACTAGCACCTAAGTTTCTCAGCTAGGCACTAAATGGGTAAGTAAATCCCACCCAGTCATGTGACAAAAGGGTAATACATTCATTGATATAAGGAATAATTAAATCAGTTTAAGCATCCTAATTTGTGCCAAATACTAAATTTTAATTATAACAACATATGAATATTCATAGTGTAAATAGAAAGCATGGCAAAATTAAAGCAACTATTTATATGCAGACTAGTTCAGGGCTCTTTTTTAATATCTATTTGTAGGATTAGATCTGGATTCTATAATCCAAATTGACTGAATGGATTGATTGTAAACTATATTTCATTTGCATATATTTTTCCAGAATTTTGTCACTGGACTCTTCTGGTGTCTTTAGTCACTGCATGATGATGTTTTAAAAAAGTTTTGGTCATAAATATTCAGCTGTACTGTATTTGAAATACTGGCAGAGTGAGCAGGAAAGAGCTCCTTGTCCCTAAGCAGGTAGTGTTGAAGTAATTCCTGGTACTAGAACAGTTTAAATTTCACAGTGCTGGGGATATTTTTTTCAGAGCATCCAGAGAAAAGCATGGGTGTGTGGGTTTGGGGGATTGTGCTTTGGCTGAGTTGTATTCCTAAAGAGAATTTCATCTAGGAATACTATGTTTTCTATATACATAGTAATGTTTCCAGTGTTATCAGTGAAGAGTTCATTCCAAAGGAACCTGAGGTTAACCGCCATAGTGAACAAGACTAGCAAATTCTTACCTGAAACTATGCACAGGATTGAAGTGTGGGAGCATATTGGAACAATTGCTCTTCTGGCTAATTTCAGCAACAGATAAAGTAGGTAGAGGTACCCAGATCTTGGAGTTGACTTTGTAGTTCATTTTGCAAGTTCAGGTTTTGCCAGCACGTGGAGATTGTTTGGCATTAGATGTGTAGCATCTCTGAGTATTTCTAAGATCCACCAGGTTTTATCATACTGAAGGAGACCAAAGCTTGGTTTCTTCTTAAATGTCTTTTGAGGGACTGTCATAATGGGTGTATAAAATTGTCAGAGAAGGAGGTGGAAGCGGAGGTGGAAGAAGGAAGGTAAAGCGTAGAAAACATCAGCAGTGAAATGAGGAAAAGTTATTGAAACTGTTACTCAAGCTGGCATCTGTCTCTAAGGAAACTCCAATGCACAAAAATGCCTGTCCTTGAGGATTTGGATGTTTTTCTGACAGTACTGACGACAAAAGCAGATCTTGCTTTCCAGAGCCTTATTCCTGCTACATGCAGCACCTCACCCCCTCCCCAAGTCCTACACATTAAGATTTTCTATTCTGAGGGACAAAAACAGGGCCACAGATGGAAGAAACACACTTCTGGAAAAGCTTGCATCTTAAAAACTGCATGTCCTTGGTTATAGAAAAATGTATTTAATGGTAGGAACAGAAGGCTGTTTGCAGAAGAGAAACTGGTCCTGAAATGAAAACAGAGCCCTGGGGGAATTTATTGCAGTTCAAGAGCAGCAGAAGCAAAAAGGCTGCAAATTTGCATCTGTCTTATTAAGCACCTATAGACCTTCCACCTCGAGGTGCCATGCAAAGCTTAACATGTACTAGTGTTATCATTAGGCTGTATCTGTATATAATTAGCATGTATTGGTATCGTTAGTTAACAGTAACAGCTGAATCCTTAGCTGATGTCTTGTTTTATCTGCTCACATATATGTTGTATCAGTCTCAGCATTAGTTGTCTTACTGGCTGTCAGGTATAGTCCTGTTGAAAAGAAAAAGGTATTCAAGGTGTAAACATGCTGACTTCTCATGGTGGATTAGGAGACACTTCAGGCATGACTACAGCTTTTGGGAGTAAAAGTGTATAGCCTGTTGGAAGCTTTTTTTCAAATGTTTTGTTTTGTTTTGTTTTGGTCTGGTAAGAATTCTTGAATTGTTGTACCTGCTAGGAAGTCTTGAGTGGTAACTATTTTCCCCAGTTATTCCCCTATGTATCTGTGCTTGGAATTCCTGCAGTTGAAAGAACTGAAGAAAGTCAAGAACACGCTGAAAGGAGGATCGTGTGCAGGTCCCATGGAGAGTATTTTTTTCAGACTTTTTTGTGTCGGTAGCCTTTGCTGTGTAAAATATTTTTTCCAGCTGGACATGGTATAAAAAATTGATTGCGCAGCTCATGTTCTTCAATTTTGAGCAATAGGAAGGCTGGCTACCCTACTTCTCTACAGCAGCTTCTTCAGTTTAGGATGCCAGCTCTCTCTTTGTCCTCTCCTCTCCCCTCAGCTTGGCTCAAAATCCATCATTCAGGAAGCCTGGGTTAATCCATCATGCAAAAGAAGTGGCTGCCCTCTTTGTTATAAAGAGTAAGAAAACAAGATCTGCAACTGGGCTATGTATTAACTTCAGACATAAAGAGGAGCAGGACTAAACAGAATGCCTGTGTCTCATTCAGTAATTTAGGTGAGTAATATCTTGAGGCACACCAGTAGATGCAAAGTAGTTTGACAATTGGGCCAAAAAAAACCCCCAAAACACCAACAACAGACTGAAGCACCAAGTGTTAGCTTTGATTTAGGAAAATTTAGGCCTTTCCCTATACTGTGGTGTCTGCTAGTGTTGACTAGGGAAGATTAGTACCTATCAAGAAATTATTAACAGTGAGCTTTGAGTTGAATGTCATTTAAAAAAAATATGGGGGCAAGCAGAAAATTTCATTAGCAATAAGGGATTATGATAACTGATCAGTTTTAAGAAAAAGATACATTTAACAGTGGTGTCTCAGCCTCTTCTGGAGACTTTTTATTTTCTAGATCCCAGCTTACTTCTGCCTCCCTATCAAAGTCCATCCTGAAACTTTATACACTCACTCTAGTCGTTGTTATTATATATCAGGAAAAGAATATGTGCTTTTAAAAACTCCTGCCCTATTTTAAACTACTTTTCAAGGACCCATGGAAATCCTTGATAATAAATTGGGAAGTAATTGTGGTGGCTGTCTGTACTCTAATACTGCTTTTGAAATCAACTGACAGAGCTGAACACTGATTGACTGAACCTTCTGGTGCGGCAGGAAGATTGCAGTTGCGTATGGTGCTCTCGGGCAGAGCCCGTGTGGCATCGGCTATTAACAGAACTGGTTTGGGCCTGTAGTTCCACGCTTGTCTCTGCAGGCTTTCCTTTTCTTCTTGTTGAATGTCGCTTCGGCAGCAGTGCTCAGAGTTTCTGTGGTGGACCTGGTGAAGGCACAGGGATCACTGCTGCTTCTGTGTTGCCAGGCCCTCAGGAGCTGAGTGTGACTTATTTGTAATAACCGGTATCTGCCAATTTTATGCAAATAAGGCAAGGGATGTGATAGGGGTGATGCGCTTTCCTTTTCCTCATTGTGTGAAGTATAGGTATTGCTAAAGCAGTCTAAAGAAGCTGTTTTCCTTCCTCCAGCAGTTCTTCCCAGTGCTCTGGAGCTAACTGGGCATGTCTGAAGTTTTGCTTTCACTTACAGTTAATGTCAAAGGATGTTTTTTTTAAGTGTTTCAGGTTTAAATTTTTTAAGGTGAAAGTAAATATGCGTGGAGGCTAGGCTGGTGTGAGGAGAAGAGCTGTATCAGTTACTACTGAAACTTGTTTGTCTGTTTTTCCTCAGTTGCCTAAACTTCAAAAGGAAGTGCACATTTCTCCCACAGCCTTGTTGCCACACTTCTGAGCACTTTGCAAGCAAGGAGCCTGCTTTGACTAGTAGTGAAAGTAGTCTGCTTCTTACTGAGAAAGATAAATCGAACAGCTCCTAGGATATCTCCTCAGGATGTGTGGGTTTTTTATTTTGGGTTTTTATGTTTTTAAAGTGAGGCTAGAAAGCCACTTGACTGTTGGCCTGGAGCTGAGGAGAAGCACAACCTTTGCTCCTTTGAAAACAGTAGATCTAAAAATATAGTGGAATATATTTTTGTGGAATATTGCTGTGGAATAACCAAAAGGGACAGAGAAGCAAAAGCAGAGGGAGCAGAAAGTGAAAAATGGCTTTTGGGTTTCAAAATAAGCTTGTAGTAAATAGGAAGATAGAAGTTTTAAACTGAAGCATTTTCAAAATGGCAAAAGATCTTCCAGATTCTGTGCAATTTGCCCATTTTTGTTGGCCTTGAGTGGCTGAAGTTGCCCGATAGCACCTCAGAGCTGTGCGTGGCTGGATCAGTAAGGCACATCCAATAGTGTCTGAAACCTTTAAGTGAAGCACTTTCCCCTCTTCTATATTATGCTCTAATTTCAAACCAGTTACTGTCCATTACTGCAGCGTATCATGGGAGCTGGGAGCACACAAGGGTGTGTGTCCAGAGGCCATGTAACAACGATATGAAAGAGTGGTGTGAAAACCTCTGGGATTTCTCTTCAGGAGAAAATTCACTGGGTATGGCTCGTGTGCTTTTGCATAGGAGGGACTGGGAGTTAAAAAACAGGCTTTTCTTTTTTCATCTTCCCTCCCATGGTCTTCCAGTTCCAGAAGGGGTAAGAGGAGAATGGGTTTGCAGTTCTCTGGCTTTGCAGTTCTCTTTCACCCTCATGTGTCTCATGAGAATGAAGATGTTAAACTCCTTGAACTAACAGAGCATCCAATAAACCTGGTTTATTTCCCTGGAGGGGAAATAAAATTTGTAGCCATTTGGCATTTACATGGCGAGAAGATACTGCATGAGGTCTATTCCTAATTGTCTTGGTTAGGCAAAATCCTCTTGAACTTTTATGTATTCACCTGACAAGCCAAAGAAAAATATCTGCATGCAGAAGGTCATGAGATACACAGCCGTTGTGTATCCAAGAGAGCTAGGGAATGAGGAGACAAAACATGACAGTGGTCCCTCAGGGGCTCTACCCCTCACTTTGAAGATAGGACTAAGCAGGTATGCAACTTATTTTCAGGGGGGCAGTTTGGCTTAAGCAGCCCCCACTGCTTTCTTTTGCAGCTGGGGGATAGTATGACCGTGACAGCACCACTGGTGTATTGGTAATATGATGTCACCTTAACGCAGGAGCACTACTTAGCTGCTGTGGCTGACAGGTAGAAACCTAAAGGGTGAAAGAATCAGCTGTATCTCTTCTTCCGGAGACATAGTCTTAAAGAAGAGATGCTGATAGTTGCCTTGGGGTAGGACAGAAAGGAATAAGAAATGCCAATCTGTTAGCCCCTTTTCTGTGCTGCATTTGTTGCAATGCTAATCCTTTGTGAACTTCTGGCAAAGAAGGACTGGTGTATGGCATGGTATAAAGTCTCTCTGTGTACCTGTCATTTCAGAGATAATATTACAGTACTACATAACAATGCACAGTAAGTAATAATGGCAACTTTTGTTTGTTGTTCTGCTGTTCATCTCAACTTTGACCTCTGTGGGCAGAAGGTGCACATACTAATTCTAAAGGTGATTAAAAAAAAATACCTCTTTCTTTGTGAAAAGAATCACAGACATTAATCTCTGCTTTTGTCCAAAATCCTAAATGCCACTCAAAGCCATCTTTCATGTTTTCATCCAGATCATGCCACTTGGCCTCTCTACCTCCTTAAGAAGAAGGGGCTTCCTTGACTCATGCTGTGATTTGTATTTGTGCTTCTGAATGGCCTGACTCTTCTGTGCTAGAGTGCTTTAGACTGAAAGATTAACCACCCAGGACTTAAAGGGGTTGAGAATCATGTATTTATTTATCTTTTCACACAGTTTTCATCGTTGACTTTAATTTCTTTTTGAGAAGTTAGCTTGAAGTAAATTTACTGGATTATAGTGTATGTGCTATAGCTTATGCTATACACATCACAAGTGCAGCCTTCATTCAAATCTGCATCGATGTTGCATGTCCCTGACTATCAAGGTTACCTTCAGCTATGAAAAAGTAATGCATCAGGGCATGCCACAAAATGCATTTGGAGAGGATTTTAGAAACAGAAGCCTGATGGTAAGTTTCTAAACCAATATTTAGGTACTTAAGAATTAACATTTTGTTAAAAGCAGAGACTAATCCATGGCTTTGTTATACTTGACTGGTTCTCAAAGCAATTCTCCTCTGATATATTGTTTCAGGTGTGACACTATTGTTTATAATCTGATAATGTTCCTTTAAAGCAGTTTTATTACACCTGTACACATTCTTAATGCACAACTCTGAATGTTCCATGACCAACCTTTTTGCTTTCCAAGTGTCTTTTATAAATCATGGCACATTGATATACTGTCACATCAATAAATTAAGTTAAAGGACTAACCTAAACAAATGCCAAAATCATTAGCAGTTAATTAACCTTCTGTACTTCTCTCCAAATTGACTTCAGTTTAATTGACGATGTGGGATCAGTTCGCTTGCTGTGCGCTAATACAAACAAACAAAATGAACATGACACAAAATTAAATGGGGGGTGGGAGGGAGAGGGAAAGCAAGGAAAAGAATGAAAAGGAGACGTAAACATAATATCTCCATTACAGAGTCCCCGAAGCAAAATAACTGTGTGGTTCAACAGCAGAACTGGGAAAGGATGAATGTTACTTAAGACTTTCTGTGCTTCCCTTGCCCCTGACTCCCAGTAAGAATATCCTGTCGGGTGACAAAGCCCTCAGCTGCTAGGCTTTGTTGGGTTTTTTTTGTTTGTTTTGTTTGGTTTTGTTTTTAATAAGCAACTTCCTAAACTGACATGGTCACTCATAAAATAATACCTACTTTTAATGCTGGAAGAGACTCTTGGAGCTGTGTTCATTCATGTGTTTGTAGTGCACTTATTAGTAGAGGTTCCCTTCTTACCATTCTTCTTGTGTCCAGATTACAGGTGGGAAGGATGTAGTTTATCTAGCTTGCTGGAGAGCATGAAGATGACCTACGTTGGTTCTCTGAAAATTGCATGATCTTGATTTAAGATTGTACTTGTTGCTGTATATGGTGAACTGTCAGATTAGTTGTGCTTACTATGTACTGGGATATGTAGTGCCCTCATCCTATAACGTTTAGGATATTAGGTGTCTGTGCTTGAATAACTATTTACAACCATCTTAGATTACAGAATACAGAGGAGTCGTGTGCCTCCCTAGGAGGTTTCCACAAGGCCATGCATGTGTGCAAGGGTTATTGGTGTGAAGTGATTTTCAAGGTCTGACCTGAATTTGACTTAATGGTGGTGGCACTGTAGTTAATGCATTATTGCATTTTACTCCCCTTTGGAGTTGGGCACCTTTAACCGAGTTCTGCTACCTTTTATCATGGAGAAATGTGTTATTTATTTCAGAAAAGCCACAGTGCCCTGATTGTGGCTGCTCTGTGTGGGATGCTGTTCAGACTGCTATGTTAAAGCACTTATTATGATCATTAAAAGAAGCTCTTGAGTTTAATCACCCTACTGAATATGTATACTTCAAAAGTATTTGTCTGAAATGTTGTTGGAAGAGCAGAACTTTCACTTGAGAGCTTTTTTTTGTTTGTTTTACTGCCTTGGAAATAAATATAACTATACTAATATTTTTCAAGTATTTTAGCATAACCTATTACTTTGAATATTACCACAGTTAATATCAAGTTTCATATGCCTAAAATATAAATCAAAATATTTCTGAAACTGCCTTCGTGGTTGAAAAGACACTCTGTTGACAATAGATACTGTTTTTCTCCTCCCAAAGGAAATTTGCATAAAACACAGAACAGTTTTTTCTTTACTTAGACAAAATGCTAATCTGAGCAGTTTAAATATTCCTTATCTTTTGCTTTAACTGTCTACATGTACACAATGTTAATATGCATACAACAGATTTTTATGTATATATGTAAATAAAAAGTGCAGGGTTCTGTTTATTCCCCCCCTCCTTTTTTTGAGGCAGTCCCTAGAGGTTCTAGTATATTTTAAGGCTTATCATGACAAAGAATGGGATATTGGAATCAAATTAGAGTCTTAGCATAGACAGTAATGAAATACGATATGTTGGTAGACCTACATAATGAAAGTATCATTTTAATTTTCTTTCACTTTGAAAGTAATTTGTGAGTGCTAAACTTGCTTGGATTAATTCCATTGCTTTTTGAAAAGGGTCTTACTTAACTGGAGTTCTGCTTAGTCTAGCTTCATTCAAAAATTATTTTATATATATTTTTTATTTTCTTCCCTCAGATGCTTGCCTTAAATATAATGACTTGGAAGCCATGTTGCAAACTGTATATTTAAAAGCCACAAGAAATAACATGTTAAAGCTGTATATTTAAATCAATAGGAAATAGGATTGCCCAATACCTATGCTAATAAGAAAAAAATATGTGTATAAATGGGCATCCAGGGCTTCTTCCACTTTGCTTGTTTCTCCTGGCTTCTTTCCTCATTCTCTTTTCTAAGTTCAGCAGTCCTTGAGGGAATTTATTTGGAAGGTACTGGAGAACTACTGTGCAGCGGATTTGTGTGTTAATTTCAAATGGTTTTTAAGTTTGCTGGTAACTTTTTCCTTCTGTGATGAGATTTTCTTTTATTAGTTAATGCTGACTTTGCTGCATTTGGACTGCATTCTCTATTGCTGTTTATGGGTAGCAAAGTTACAACCACCATAAATACAAAGAGCATGGAGGAGGAGGAGGTGGAGTAAACAGTTTATTTTCATGTGTTCAGGATTGCCACATAACTCACAAATGGCAGAGAAAAGTGGAGTTTAATGGTCACCCTTAAGTTAGGCGAAAAAAGATAAAACTGTGTACTCAGACTTCCTCTGTCTCTGTATTATTGTTATTCTTGGTTCAGACTAAGGATTAAATGATGTCTTTTATTTATTCAGATGCGATTAGTAGGAGAGGGATTTAAGTATGTGTTTTCCTTCTGCATTGAGAGTAGCTTGGCAAGAGAGATTCAAGGTGAGCTGAATATTTTAGAGGGTGGAAAGGGAGATACAGAGACATCCCTGTGAAAAGTAAGAGTACAATAGGGATTACCCTTGAGTACTTTGAGGCTCCCAGCATGTTTGCCTTTAAGTAGGGAGGGGGTGCAAATCATGAGTTTAGTTCCTGGTGTATCCAGTCACATGTCCTGCAAGTTTGTCCAAATAACAAAGTTTATAGCTTAGTTTATCAGAGGAAATGGCAAATTTTGTTTAGTGGTAGACTCTGGTGGTGTTTCCCAGACATTTTTGGTTAGCTTTACAGTGAAAATACACAAAGTATTACCATGTGGTAACTGTTCATTCCTCTCTTAGAAGCTGGTTTATCTTAACACCAGAATGAAATGAAAAAATATTAAAATAATACTCCCGTACTTTGTTCTGAAGGAAATAGGGGACTATAGTGTGACATATCTGAATCGTTGTCAAAAGGGGCTGTTTTAGATTGATTTGACACCTGTGTATGTATAGTAGGAGGACATGAGGTCTCTCAGGCCAACATTCTGTATTTAAAGAAACTGAGATCCCGTTGAGCAGTGTTTTATTTAAAAGATGCGGTTGTACTAGTGTAAAGAGGTATGGTAGTAGGAAGCTTTGAAACCTTCAAGATTTTTCATTTGGATGTAAGGTACTGCATGCTTTCCTCTCCCAGACTGCTAGGTGCTCATAGAAGTCCACAGGTCACTGAAGTTTATGCTTAAATTCAGGCATATGTGCAAATCACTCCTGTTCAGTAAACCTTACATACACGGAGGTTTACACCAGTTCAGATTTCATTAGCACTTCAGCATGTGTTTAGTTTCCATAGGGCACTAGATTCTAACTGGTGCTACCCCCCTTTGAAAGCTTAAGGTGCTTGGCACAGGGGACAAGCTGTTAAGCAAGCACAACAGAGCAAAGCAAAGCAAAGCGGTCCCCTACACCCTCCAGCCACCTGCCAGGAGTCCCCAGTGCAACTTCTCAGGTGCTTACAGTGGCACAACTGGAGAGACAGAGTTGGAGTAGTTTGTTTTCTATGTTATATTAACTTACCTTGTTTTAACATTATTTTACTTACGTACCCAGATCTCCTGAACCTGAGGTGTGGTGTCATTAGAAAGTGGTTTAAAGAATAAAGAGAAGTTTGTTTCAGTATGTAATATCTCAAAAATGCTTGCTCTAAAGCATTGATTTCTGTTGTTTCTCAACTTCTGGCTCAAGAAGCTATTTATGAAGTCCAGTTATGACACCAAATTTAACAGTTCTGTGAGAGAAGCATTTGCTTTCTGTTAATATTGGGTAAAAGGAGTATATGCTTTCTGGGGAGACTACTGAATGTGTACAGAAGGGTCAGTTGAAGTAACTGATAACTTTTAAATAAAAATAAGGTAAAAACTTCATTAAAAAAGATACCATGGATGATACTAAAGACAAAACTTTGATCTTGATATAGTCAAGGACATAGCAGCTTTTTGATACAGATGATATCCTCCCACAAATACAGGTGATATGAAAATTTTTTTTTATATATATTTTAAGATGATTCTGTGAAAACAGAGAAGCTAAGGTTGAGTAGCCTCTTGTATCTTGTTTTCCCTTCTGAATTTTATTAATGTGGTTTTCAGGTTTGGCAGGTATCTTGGAGAGACATTTTTATACTATATGGACAATTTGTCCTGAGTGTCATTCTGAGGACAGCAGTGGCCCCCCGGTGTTTGTGCATATCTGCAAAATCTTTTACTTATGGGGGAAATGTCATCTTCATGGTTGTGAAGACCAAAGTAGAATACAGATAGATGCTTTCAGCTGAATTCTTTTCTCATTTATTCTAATGAAACACAGCTTAGTATTTTTCCCTGCAGAGCTACAGAAAAATAGACTTTACAGCTCTCTCCTCACTATTGGTTTAAATCTTCCCCCTCTAATAAAACTTCTTTGGATTTCAGTGAGATAACAGGTGCCTCAAAACTGAGGGCTACATGGGTACATTGTGATCAAACGGTGCATAGGTGGCTCTCCATGGCAGAATTTTAAAAAGCTCAGTAGCATATGTATATTCACATCAGCTGAAGCTGAAACTTTTCTGTTCTAACAATAGGAAACTTGACACAACTTATTCACTTGAAAACAAAATTTAACACAGCACTGCTCACTTTATTATGGAGTTCCAGTCAGGATGGGACATGGGCCAAACTACTGTGAGTCATGGTAGAGGAACTTAAACGTCTATCTTCTGCTTAGAAGATGTACTTTTGCTATTCTGGCAATTTTGTTAGAAAAATTTAGCTTTGCCTTTAGGGCTGTTTTGCTGTTTTTTAGCTTAAAACTTAACTTTTAAAAATAGTCGTTGCAACTAGACAAAAAGGAAAAATAAAAATGTTTTAAAATTGCAAAACTAACTAAAAAAATATTGCCACACAGTAGTAAATAAATTAAAAAAAAAAAAACAGAGGGAACTTTAACATGCTTTAATACTTGTAGCATAAATATTTCAAGTGTACTGAATATGTTGAATATTTTGAGCAGTGGTCCTTTCTTTTTCATTGCACGCATTATAGTCTTCTTTCTTCTGCATTGTGATTGCATTTCTCTACATTTTCCTACTAATGCCAACTTTTTTTTAAAAAATCATGCCTTTTAAAATAAAACTGTTCAATTTGAAAATGGTTTCTGATTTTACTACTAGACTTGTTTTCAAAACAGATTTTATGAAACTTGTCTATCAAAGGGATATTGCAAGCAATATGCTCCTGTTATATATACAGAAGCCCACTACTTAACTCTAAGGAAAATCAAATTTTAACATGCCGTGCAATTCTGTCATCTTTTGCAAAAATGTGAAGACAGTCAGAAGCCAGTTTTTAAATAAAATTGGTGCCTGTTTAGAATATAATCAGTAAGCCAATGTTATGCTTTATGGGAGGTGAAACCTTTCGCAACCTTTTGCTTGAATGTGGGCTGCAAGATTTTCTTTCCTCTTTTAAAGCTGCTTCGCAATACAGGTAGATAAGCTGGTGTCGTGTCTCCCCAGAGCCTGGTTCTCAGGCTCTCTTCACTGAGTTTCAGCTTTATTTCTTCCTCATAAGAGGAGTATAGCAATGAGTTGTCCCTTTCCCCAAGCCTAAGCTGCCTGCAGGGTTGCAGCTGTGCATGGTTTGCCTGAGCCGCGTAGCCCTCTCTGCCCAGAGCCCGCTCCTTGTGTCGCTGCGTGCCTCCCTCCCATCAGCCACCCAGGGCTCCCAGGGAATGCAAACCCAGAAACAGGCCCCCGGGCCTCTCGCCTGGTTAATCGGTCACAGGAGGCTGGCATCAGTCTACAGCAACATACATGAAAAACAAACAAAAAAGTAAAACTGGCATTTTTCCTCTGGCTTTTGAGCACTTGCCTCTCAAGATGACTAGACTATTACTCTCCAAAGAGGAATCCTCCTCATTCTCCTCACTTCAGTTCCTGACAGGTCTATAATTAACAATACAATCACAGCTGCTTTAGCTGCACCATGTTCTATATGTTTCTAAGTAGTAATCTATTTAAAAGACTTGGAGGTTACAGAGACTCCAGTTCAAGATCTGGCTCTTGTGTTGCAGGCAAAGCAGTCTGGACTTGGGGAATTTCCTTTCATTTAATTTATTACCAACTAACATAAACTTTTAATTACTGATTCAGGTATTGAGAAACAAAGGAGACGTAGACAAACAAACACTGAGGGAAATATCTTTCCTCCCTCTTCCCTGGGCTCAGCTTCAGTCTAACACCTCTTCTCCATGCTCCCTAATCTCCATTTCCCTTGTTGTTGCTGCCATGTGTTATGCTTAGTCCCTTGCAATCACTTTGGTGAGGTGACAGGTGGTGCAGGAGGTTGGGGTTGGTGCCTACTGGTCTCCTTCTGCTACTCCTTGCTTCTTACTCTTTTCCTCCACTGCTCCTTGCTTCTTACTCATGCTCCAGTGTGGGTTCCTCCATGGGCTGCAGTCTCTTCGGGGTGTCCTGCTCCAGCATTGGCCCTCCATGGGTAACAGTCCTTTCGGAGGTGTCCCCGTTCCAGTGTGGTTTATCCACAGGCCTCAGCCCCTTCTGGGGTTGCCCTCCCTGGCGAGGTCCTAGAGAGGCTACGGTCCCCTTGGGAGGTGTCACTGCTCTGGCATGACTTATCTACAGCTGCAGTCCCCTCAGAAGCATGCATCCTCTGGCACGGAGCTCCTCCTTCCAAGAGTCCATCTGCAGCTGTGTCCCCAACAATCACCCTTTCCATGTCTCTTCCTCAAAAAATATTCCTCTACACAGTTCTCCTTGGGTGTCTCCTTTTGTGTGTCCTCCTGTGTCTCTTCTCACACATCTCCTCTCACATGTCTCCTCACGTCTTTCCTTTTGTGTCTCCTTTTGTGTGTCCTCACATGCATCCTCATGTGTGTCCTCCTGTGTCTCCTGATGCCAGCAGCTACCACCCTTTTTTAAATATGTTTGAGTGGAGGCACCATTTGCTTCTCTAACTGTTAAAGTTTTGGTGCACAGTGGGTTGTTTTCATCTGTCTCAGAGCTGTCAGTGACTGGCACAGGGCAGTTCATGGCCTCTTCCTACACAGGGCACCCCCTGATACCCAAATCTTGCCATTTATGCCCAGTACACCCTTGCATCTGCAAAGAGCCAAGATTTTAGCATAGAGTTGCACAGAGAACTGGTTAATTTCAAATCACAGCTGGGTATCTTTGCCCAGCTAGTAAACAAAATGAGATGTACATCTGTCACATGGCATAGAGGAACTGAAGGAGATTATGATGTTCTTCCCCAGAGGTTATATTTTATTAGATACTGTACAGACATAAGTAAGAGAGAGTCCCTGCATTAGGGACCTGTATTAGCAATCTACAAGTGGGTGTTCTGTGTTTCACAGATATTATGTTATCCATTTTCTGTGTTTTGTCTGTCTCGTTTTTATTGCAGTAGTGCCAGTCACTGTAAGCACAAAAACTCTTAGGCCTAGTCCTGTTCATATTAAATGAAAAAAAGGACTTGACAAATGACAAGATGAAGAGAAGATGTAGGAGGGCAAAAACTGTGCTTACATTCGTACAGGGAGCCAGGGGCAGAGCTCCAGTCTCCTGATGCCCCTCATGCCAGTGACTAAGCAATCCTGTTTGTTTAGACCTGTATGTACTGTGGCTCCCTGGAAGTCTCTGTGCAAAGGAAAATGGAGTAAATTACAAGTGTATTGGAGGAGACTTGTTGTTCTGAGTTTGGAAGAAGAATGCAGGTCTAGCTCAATTAGCTTTTTCAAAAAGGGGAAAAGAAGTAGGGAAAAACAGACTTCTCATAGCTGACTGCTCACTATGTGATACTACTGTTTCATTGAAGCATAAAGGCTGAATTTGGGGCATGGTGGTATCAAATCCTGGTGCAATAAGTGTGTGAAGAAGTATCTCTGTGTCTCACAGAAGGTAGACCTCCATGTGTTAATGTTCTAAGTTCTTATACTTCTCTCCAAAGGAAAACTTAGGGTGTGATTGTGCTTCATAGAGGCCAGCATAAAACCTTTGCTGTTGAAATGGTTTCTGTTGATTGAAAGAAAAAAAAGATATGTTCTATGTGCATCTTTAAGAGGAATTCTAGATGATAAGCTATTTCACCTTGCTCCTTCCAGAAAATGATTGGATACCATCCAGAAGAAACCCTGTTTGCTCAGAGGTTCTGATTATCTTCCAGCTGCAGGTGGTGCAAGTATTCAGTACTCTCATCATTTAGCCCAGTGTCCATTTCCAGTCTCTGCACAGTCTTTTCTTATTCTAAAACAACTTTGCTTTGTAATTGTTCTTTTTATTTCATTGACTGAATGAACATGTCTTATAACAGTTTTTGGCAGTGGCGGTAAGAGCACTGACTTTTCTATCCCAAGCCCATAGCTGTTAAGGCAATCCCAGACCTAACATACTAAGTAGGAGCAGCCCTCTTTTCCATTTGTATAAGTAAATGATGGCAGCAGTTTTCTAGCAGTCTCCAGACTGTGAGTTAGCATTTTTCTAGTCTTGTAATTATCTAAACACCCCCCCCTTGCCTTTTCAGCCTTTGCAGTGGAAGACTAGTTTGTAATTGCTTTGGCAGTTTCTTTGTAACATGGCTCTATGTTGTAGCAGAAAATGCCTTTTCTGTGTCAGTGGTAACTGAAGGCTAATGTTTCAGACACAAAGGAGCGGAGGGATGAGAGTCCTTGACAGCATGCCAAAAACCCTCCTGAATGAGATCAGGCAGAGATCAGCCTCTGCAATTTCCAGGCAGTGGGGAATGAAACATCTCACAGAATCCTAAAGGACCTGAAGCAGGCCAAAAATGGTGCTCTTTAATATGCACATCTGGTTGAAATAGCACAGAAATGAAGACTAGAACAGGCTTTCTGGGCTTCATTTTGAGAGAGGAGTAATTCAATTGACAGAGCTCTCTAGAAGATGCAATATCTGTAAACTGTGATGACTGGACACTAGGGTGACAATTTAGGCCTAAAAGGACCCCTGCGAGAATGCTAAGACCCTGTTTTTGGGGTTCCTAACTGTTCCCTAATAAATCGATGAGCAGTCTTTCTCCAAAGGTGCTTAATTGGGTATGACGTGGAATTCTGTTTTCTCTAAATAGCAGTAAGCTGTTTAATGTGTGGAAAAGGACTGAGCTCTCAGTAAGTAAATGGTAAACCACACATAATGAATGCTGTTATGCAAGCTGTTACCGTCATAATGAGAGTTTCCATACTTTTTTTTTAAGCAGGCATATACTAGCAATCTGCTGTTTGATCATGTTTGCAACCAAAATACTTAACACAAAAAAGTATGCCTAGCTACCAGCTGTCAGGAATTTCCATATTCTTACCACTTACCACAAAACATCTTTGCTTGCTTTTGTTCTTTTGTCAGCATCTCAGTAATTTACTAATTACATCTGCTTTACAGCGACACCTGCTGCTGTGGGCAGATTTCATGTAAAACTATTTCTTATCTTGAAGGTGTCGTCTTCTGCACCCAGATTGATTGCTGGTAGCTTTTCTGGAATATATTGAAGTTCCCTACTTCTTACAGAGGCTGGCTTAATCACTGAAGAAAAAGATGGCCTCCAGGCCAGCGGTTGGGACCTACATAGTGTAAATGAGCCAGCCCCATGCTGCTTTTTGAACCAACTACACAATGATGGAATCTCTTTTTTCCAAGCTCCTTTACTTTGCAAGTGTGGTGCAACGTGGCTTCAATGTGAATAAATAAATTGGTCAGCTTCAGAAGTGATTTGTAATATACTGTAAATTGCACATTGTTCAGTGATGGAGGAAAATGGTGTATGTTTGAAAATAAACAGGTAAATAATCATGACTTGAACTTGACCCAGCTCCTTGCTTAAGCAAAAGAAGAGACTGGTCTAGATTAAACACCAGGATTTCTGTTGATTTGAATTGAAGTAATTATGTGTCTAAAAACTGGACTTTGCCTAAATATCAATATTGCTAACCATGGTCTTGATCCGTGACCTGAGGCGCGTCCTCTGCCTGCCCAAGGGGCATGATAGTGGGAAGCCCTAGCACCCAGGAGGAGCTTGCTCATGTCCTGCTTCTTCCTGGGCGCAGCCTAGAGGGAAGCGTGATGGGCACCACTGGCTCTTCAGACTGCCGGCTTGTCATTCCAGTGGCACTTTGGGCATTCATAGGACTTAATTCCAGGCGTGTCTCTGGTACCTCCCTAATTCACATCCGGATCCTTTCGCAGCTTGTACCAGAGGCAGTTTTGTCAGATATGGCTACTCCCCTCTTCTCCCCCTCCTCCGCTTTTAAATGATAGTACTTATTTCTTCCATGGCCCCAACAAGAAACTGGTGGATTAGAGCCAGCTGGAAAGGGCTTAAGCTTACTCACCATTGTGAAAGATCAATGGAAACAAGGGATCCTACTGGTTAAATGAAAAACAATATTAGGATGAGGCTGAGCACTTGGAAAATGCTGTCATAAAGTATCGATGTTTGGGTATAAACCAACTCTGATCCCCCATATCTCCTTCCTCCCAAGCATCTTTGAGACTCATTCTCTTAGGGTGCAGAGAGTTGAAGGCATAGACTGGAACAAGGGAGATACGGGAATGGGCACACTTGAATATTTTCTGAATGACATAGATTTGTCAACTACAATTTTTTGTTCTTTCCTCAGGCAAGTTTTCCTATAGTTTGGTCAAGGACTGAGCAAGAATAATAGAACTGGACATGCTAACTTTAGTGTATGGTCTCATAGGTATGCCACAAATCAGATGAATTCATGCAAAAAATTAGTAGAATTGCCGCTGGCTAGGAATTGAGAGCGCACAGTAAGAGAAACTTTACTGATATCTTCTTAGGTAACACATTTTGTTAGTTTATAGTTCAGTGAAATATATTTTCTAGTGTCAAAATAGATAACTTATTCCGGTAATAGAAAAATAACATTGTTTTTTCCAATGTGAAAGTAATCCCAGCAGGGATACACATACTGTACCATGCTAATACAATTCTACTTTAATACAAAATAGAAACTTAATATCATTCTTGAGATGTTACTATTGCATTATCAAAAATGAGTTTCAGCAAGACCAAAATGACTGATGTTCCAAACATTATTATTAAGGTTTGCAGCACATCTCTCACCACACTGTAATAATCATTTTAAAGGGTAGCTTTAATTATTTGTAAAGTTTGGGTTGGTTTTTTTCCTGTACAATTACTTTTAATTATCTCTTGTTATACAAACATTTTTTTCATAGTATTCTTATTTGTAACACAGCAGTGGGTTTGGGGTTTTGTTTGTTGTTTTTTTCCAAATGCACACTGCATGATTTTATTATTAAAAGGGTGGTGTCATTCCTCTTTAGAAGAGGAAATACTGGGAATGCCCCAGTGAATTAAGCTGTCTCAGGAAGTAAATGTTGCTTTAAACACCGTGTGTTGTTTTCATTATACATGAGGAAATCAGCCACTCTTGCTTGGGAGGAAAAAGGGTGTAATTCAATTTCCTGTCTGTCCCCATTATTTGTTCACAGATCCAGATAGATACCTCCTTGGGGGCAGATGGCTGTCTTTTCTTCCTGCAAAGTCTTTCTCTTCACTTTGTAGCACACATCTGGCACTCCGCTGATGTGGGTGAGACTGGCTTGTATAAAGGTGGTGGTGGTGGTGGAGTGGTAGGGTCAGCAGTGACTTGTTCACCTGTTCCTTTTCTGCTATTAAAAGGAGGCAGAGTCTTGTGCAATACGCGAAGGTAGCACCAAATTCCCCCACTCTTTCCAGTGTCTTGAAGCCCATGAGCTTTAAGGCGGAGAAAGCAATGGCGCTGTTATCGGTCACCACAGCTCTCTAGGAACAGACCATCTTTCCCAAAGGCCAGTGAGGTCTCCATCCTAGCCCTGCTTGGAACGTGGCAGGAAACAGTGCCTGGTAGAGACTTCAGGCAACTGTTGGCACATAAATGGCTGAATGTGGCAGTCTCATCGTTGGTAGAGTGACTGGACAGCACATGAGGTGTTTGCATATTGATAGAAATAGCATGATAGCTTCCCACTTATTCTTGCTTATTTTATGAGAACCTGTCCTCTTTTCCTTGTTTTTTCAATGTGTGTTTACAAAACCCCAGAAAGTCTGTGCTTTTCTGGTTACACTTTCTATTTTGTCCATTTTTCCAATTGCTCATGTTAAGGATAGTAAAATAATTGTGTGCTTCTTGAGGCAGACCCTCAAACAGGAGGCAACAGAGGAGCATAGGAAATGGAGGAGAATGGAGATGATAGGCAAAGAAGAGGAGATGTGTTCTTTGGTGCACGTGGGAGGAAGACTGCATTTAGACCTTATGGGAAATGTGCAAGGCAGAGTGAGGCTGACAGTGGGTATTGGTGCTGTCATGAGTTGATGAGCTTATGGGTGGATTTGGAAGCAGATATAGATGAAATGGCAAAAGGGAGAGTTAGTAGGGATCAAGATAGACAGTGAAGAGAGAAAGGGCAAAGATGCATATACCATTACAGCTCAAATGGTTGTGGGTACCTTATATTTGAACAGAGTGGTAAGTACGCAATATGGTTCGAATTCTGATGCTTGAGGAATAAAGCCAGGCTCAGCACAGGCAGCTTCTCTGAAATGGAGACCTTCTCAAACAGTGAAGAACGGTTGTGAACAGGAGCCTCTCAAATTACAGCTCAAAGCAAATACAATTCTATGTCCCTCCAGATAAGCCTTTTAAAACTGTAGAAGGTAGGAGTAGGGTTGACTAAGGGAAGAATTAATCACGTAAAGGAGAGTTTAACCTACTTCTGTTGTTCACAGCTATTGATTTTGGTTTGCTAAACGAGCAACAACATCAAATGTTTCTTAGACAGGAAAGTTAGCTGTTAAACCAAATTTCTGAAACTATCTTTCTCTGCCAGGGGACTATTGATAGGCTGAACTGTGACTTGATAATACTCAGTTTTACCTGTGCACAAAATAAATGAAAACACCAGGGTGTCTCTCTCTCTTTTTTTTTTCTCTCTCTCTCTCTCTCTTTTTTAAGTTTAGCTTATAAAGATGGTAGCTTGATTAGTTATTCATCTTTCATAGAGTAATCATTGCATCTTTAAGCCATAAAAAAAGAATTACAAACTCCATCTGAAGCTCCAGTGGCTGTTTCAAGCAGGTAGCAAGACCTTGTGCAGTTTAAGGACAGCGACAGAAGGTCTTTTTCCTTCATTGAAGAAACTATCCTTTTTCTCTTTATGATACAGATACGTTCACAATGAGGAAAGTAAGTTAGGAGATTCATTTTTAAATGATAACTAGATCATCTTGTGAATCAAGGATTCAGAGACGTCTTTCCAGGTCTGCACGACAGTATCACGTGTGTAGTTAGAACACTGCTTTTCCTGTTCCTTGCCAGGGTTAACCGTCCCGTGGTGTTGGGTATTTTACATGCACATACTGTAGAAAGACAGCTCGCTGCCCCAGGTGGCTAATCATGTTAATATCAAACAAAAGTAAGAGAAATTGTTTTCATTTCACTAAAAGTTTTAAAATGGAGCATCCTACTCTAAAAACCTATATATACTAAGGGTAGCTAGCAGAGGACCTGAACAAGAATGGATGAATATAAAGAGAGAGAACTGAGCATCTACAGAAGAAAGGAACTCTGTTCCTTTGAAACAAGGAAGGAAGAACCAGGTGAAAAGACTGACTTTTCTGTAATTTTGGTGCTTCAAAGTTCAGTAACTAATAATACTATAGATTTCAAGGGCTTGTGAAAGATGAAATCTAGATTAAACAAATTGAAGTTCTTTTAACATTTTACTGTATTCACTAGCACTGTGTACCTAAAACCAGGGCAAATGCAGGAACATGCTATTTTAAATAAAAATATCATGTTTAGTAAGCCAGTATCTACAGCACATCTGGTAGATACAGAAACATGGGATTGGTGCAGTGATTCAAATCACATTTGAGCATCCTGTCTTCTAATATTTCCTCTTGCTGATAATGAAGTGTTTATTACAGACAGAGCTTGTGAATTAAATAAAATACTGATAGGCTTTTTGGACAACATTTTGTTGATTTAAATAAAGATATATTAGATATACTTAGGATAATTTTTTCTCCCACACTCCAAGCTGTGTTTCTATGGAAAATTTAAAAGGGTGATAATTTTCAATTAAGTAGCAACATTTTAAAGGAACACTTGCTATAGTAAAATTCATAACTCGTTGTTTGGGTTTTTTTATTGAATCATTTTGAGAACAAAGAGCAACATATTACAACATGTAATGTATTATGATTTGAACAAGACTGTTTTTTTGGTTTTTTTTTTCCATTGGGAATGTATTTCTTAAAGCAGTCTTTCAGCATAAGGTCAGGTGAGTTAAATCTAAGATTTTTTTTATTGAAAGTGCAAGGTTTCCACCATAAACAGAAAATGGCCCCAAAGAAAAGGCAATCTTTTGCTCAATAAAGATGAAATGGTTTGACTTACAATCGAGGAATGGGAAACACTTCCATGTTAACAGTACTTTAATAGGGGAAATAATACAACTAGATAGCAGGCAGTTTAAACAAAACAAAAAAAAATCCTACCCGATTTCCATAAATGCATTTCTGAACCTTAGACTTTAATATATGCTTCAATTCAGTCTCTTATCTTCAAAATGAAGAATTGAAGGCAGAATGTAATGGAACTTGAAGGGGAAAGAGAATAATGATTCTTGCCCCACCTTTGGTGACTGGTTTGGTTGGTTGTCTGAGGGGAAAGTCTGAATAAACAATCACAAAGATAATTTCTTTGGGGCATTTCTGAGACCAAAATGAGAGGAGAAAGTTCTTTTTTAGAGCTATTTATCCCTGTAACACATTGAAACTTAGAGGCTTAAAGAAGTGATTGTAGCATTTTGGTAAAATTCACCCACATTGTACTAATCATCCTTAAAACTGCAAATGAGATGTATGTAGCTTGCAAGTTTTCCTAAAATATGTGAGCAGCCCAAAATTTGGGGACTGAAGTCACCACTGAAACTTTACTTTTCCTTTTTTTAGGCTTTTCTCCCTTCAGTAGGCCTTAGGGATCTGGCCCATGAGGCTATTGCAGTGATAGAGACCAGGACTGCTTAGTGAAAGATCTATAAATGGATTACCTCACTTAGATAAATTACTGAGGCTACCAACTGAACAACTTCCTCTCAATTTCCTTTCCCATCATATGTTGTAAAAGAAAGTCAAAACTGAAGTTAAATTTCAGCATTTGCCCTGGGAGAGCAAACTGGCACATGAGAGAAATCTGCTGCTTTAGTGGTAATAAATGGGTTGCTAATTGGATGGATCTCTAAATAATATCCAAACATCAAATTCCCCCCAAACTGGTATTAAATTACGGACAGTCTAAAGGCTGAATTTACCTCTACTAAAATTACAGTTTTAGAGTTTGAGCTTTTGTTTTACTGCTGCCGAATATGATGCAAGGTTATTGGGTTTTCAGATCCTCATTATTTTTTGCACTAAAACTGACAAATCATACAGGCTTTGAATTGGGTCCTCATATATCATATGCATAAATTTTTTCATCTATTTTTCCTATTTTAGAGATAGCCTGGGCTTGGATCACTCAAGACTTTGGTCAGCTGATGGGATTACATTCTTCATAGCTGCATTGTCTTCTGGAAATCTGTGTCATAAATACATATCCTCAGACGAATGTAAATGTAAAATTTTCAGTGAAGATTCTTGGAAAAAGGCAGGTGGTAGTAGATGTTTTCTTTTCTTGGAGGGAGGAATAGAGGACACCTTGAAAACTGATACATCTAGTGTTTTTCCCACAGGCACATTATGGATGATGCACAGTTCGTGTACTATAAGAACAGCCTTCTGATTTTATTGCAGCCTTCCTATAAGCAGAATTGTGGAACAAAAGTTTATTCCCCTTGAGAACATACATACAGTTTTTCTCAGTAAACTCTAGATTGCTTCCTACAAATATTTTTATTTGGAAATTTAATCTTAAGGGTTTCTTATGACCTCATTAAAAGGAGGTTTTAAAATCTGTGTACTCATTTCTTCATCACTTTTATGAACTAGGAAACTATTGCTATGCCACCTTCATTCATAATCTTACTGTTTGTATCTAGATGTTGATTTTTTTCAAAAAGTATTGTTTTTTGCATTTACTCTATGCCATGGGCCCTGATGGGATGCACCCACGAGTGCTGAGGGAGCTGGCAGATGTCATTGCCAAGCCACTCTCCATCATCTTTGAAAGGTCATGGAGAACAGGAGAGGTGCCTGAGGACTGGAAGCAAGCCAGTGTCACCCCAGCCTTCAAAAAGGGCAAGAAGGAGGACCCAGGGAACTACAGGCCAGTCAGCCTCACCTCCATCCCTGGAAAGGTGATGGAGCAGCTCATCCTGGAGGCCATCTCCAAGCATGTGGAGGACAAGAAGGTGATCAGGAGTAGTCAGCATGGCTTCACCAAGGGGAAATCATGCCTAACCAATCTGATAGCCTTCTCTGATGGAATGACTGTCTGGGTAGATGAGGGGAGAGCAATGGATGTTGTCTACCTAGACTTCAGCAAGGCTTTCGACACTGTCTCCCATAGCATCCTCATAGACAAGCTCAGGAAGTGTGGGTTAGATGAGTGGACAGTGAGGTGGATTGAGAACTGGCTGAATGGCAGAGCTCAGAGAGTTGTGATCAGTGGCACAGAGTCTAGTTGGAGGCCTGTAGCTAGTGGTGTCCCCCAGGGGTCAGTCCTGGGTCCAGTCTTGTTCAACTTCTTCATCAATGACCTGGATGAAGGGACAGAGTGCACCCTCAGCAAGTTTGCTGATGATACCAAACTGGGAGGAGTGGCTGATACGCCAGAGGGCTGTGCTGCCATTCAGAGAGACTTGGACAGGCTGGAGAGGTGGGCAGAGAGGAACCTCATGAAGTTCAACAAAGGCAAGTGCAGGGTCCTGCACCTGGGGAGGAGTAACACCAGTAGAGGCTGGGAGCTGACCTGCTGGAAAGCAGCTCTGTGGGAGAAGGACCTGGGAGTGCTGGTGGACACCAAGTTAAGCATGAGGCAGCAATGTGCCCTTGTGGCCAAGAAGGCCAGTGGTATCCTGGGGTGCATCAGGAAGAGTGTTGCCAGCAGGTCGAGGGAGGTGATCCTCCCCCTCTACTCAGCCCTGGTGAGGCCACATCTGGAGTACTGCATCCAGTTCTGGGCTCCCCAGTACAAGAGGGATGTGGCACTACTGGAGCAAGTCCAACGAAGGGCTACAAAGATGATTAGGGGACTGGAGCATCTCTCTTATGAGGAAAGGCTGAGAGAGCTTGGCCTGTTTAGCCTGGAGAAGAGAAGGCTGAGAGGAGGTCTTATCAACGTGTACAAGTATCTGAAGGGAGGGTGTCGAGAGGATGGAGCCAGACTCTTTTCAGTGGTGCCGAGCGACAGGACGCGAGGCAACGGGCACAAACTGAAACACAGACACTTCCATCTGAACATGAGGAAAAACTTTTTCACTGTGAGGGTGACAGAGCACTGGCACAGGTTGCCCAGAGAGGTTGTGGAGTCTCCTTCTCTGGAGATATTCAAAACGCACCTGGATGCAATCCTGTGCAATGTGCTCTAGGTGACCCTGCTTGAGCAGGGGGGTTGGACTAGATGATCTCCAGAGGTCCCTTCCAACCTCAACCATTCTGTGATTCTGTGATTCTGTAAGAGAATTCAAATGGGAAGTATCATTTTGCATTCAGAATTACAGTTGCATTCTTTCAGCTTTCTGGTCTGGTTTGTAACTGAGTCTGTCTGTCCAAATAAACTTCCTTCTTGTCCTGTGATGATTTAATGTATCCTTTTATAAAGATAACTAAGAACTTTACAGAAATGTTGGTGATAATTTTTTTTTACAACATTAACTCACATCCTTTGTAGTATTTTAAGAATGTAACTATCACGTCATATTTTGTCTTTCATTATAGCTTTTTTCTACCCTTTTTCTTATATGAATAACAAAAGAAACATATACTTGGCAAAATTATACTGTAGATATGGTCAGTTGTGTCAGTGTACTAACTTGGCTAACTGACCCTCTTTCTTGACAACTGGAAAATCTAGTGAAGAGAAGGTGTCTAGCAAGAATATGATTTCAATTTTAGGTTTATTTTGTGTAGCAATATTTCAGGGACCAGAATTAGTCCTGGTGCAAGTAGATATAACTCTTCTCCTCCAGAAAGGAGCACTGCTTTCTCATATCAGAATTGTGTTCAGGCTAGTGCTTACACTGTATTGAAGTACCAGTACCTGAGTTACAGCAATGCAAATTCACTAGTTCCCGTGAAGTCGTTCTGGTTTACATTGGTGCAAATGCCAATGTATACATGCTCGTAGCTATTCCAAATACAAAATAAACCATGCAAGAATAAGCCTACTTCATAGTTAGTTCTGTATTTCCAGTTTCTTGGAAAAACTTCAACTGTGGCTTTCCACTACGAAAATTTAAGAGTTAAGAGAATGGAAAGGGCGTGTGAGTTAGTCAAATACAAGGGGTGAAATTGTCACAAATGAAGTAATGATATTAGCTGCTACTAATGTTTTAGGCAAGTAATTCCAATATAGCAGCATAATTTCATTTTTTTAAATTATTCAGTTAATTTCTGCTAGTTTCAAAATGTGTGTCCATTTCTCAAATTAAATTGTTTTTTCTACCTTTAAAGAATAACTTCCCAATACTTTTTTTTGGTTCAAATTGAATACTTCCTCTTTTTTTTCTTTTTTGTTCCAATTCTCTTGCTGTTGTTTTTATTAACGTATTATTGTTTGGTTGAAAATCTAATGAACAACTTATCTGTTAAGAGCAAGGGAAAATACCTATACGCAAGGCTATTGAGTATGAGCACAAAGCAACAGTCTATTATCAAAACGTTAGAAAATACATTATAAGGAGTAGTTCCACATGGGTTAGGAAATTGGATGTGCTGTCTTAATTTTTCCATCTCTAGTTCCTTTCTTGTTCTTCTTTTTTGATATCTATTTCCAAACAGCTTTTCGACCAAGATTATTCCTTTGAATGGTTTAAATTATTTTTCAAGAAGATGTCAGTGCAAGTTTGATTTGTTCAGAGATTTATGCATTGTAATATTCTAGTTGTCTTTTAATAAAATTGGAGTTTCTAACTTTGAGTTCTGAAATTTCCTTGACAGACAAAAGTTTTTGTAAGACTATGACATAAAATGTTTGTCTGGAAATATATTCTATGCAGCTAAAGAATACTGTGTATTTTAGTAGCATGTGAATTAACGTATTTTGTGCTATTTAAAATAAGTGTGTGATTAATTTTTTTTTGACGAGTTGCAGACTACTGCAAATCCAATTTAGGCAAACAGAATTTGAAATATTAATGTGTTAGGTGAAAATATTTAATCATAGTCATGCATATAAACTTATCACTCTCATTGCTTTACACTTGAAGGTTGACCTAAATTATTAATGGATATTGTTCAGTGGAGGCAGAACAGACAAAGAACAGCAGTCCTAGTTTGAGGAGGAACCTACTTTTGCTGGTGGCCTCTATTAAGAGGGGGTTATTTTTCCCTCTTCGCTGTCTCGGCTTTGCTGACCATCCTTTCCCACATACTGCCTCCCTGCCTGCCCTATTTTCTCCTCACTGTGGGGTGGGGAGTTGTGATTTCATGGAGGTTGCTGCATGCAGCATTGAATCAGTAATGCAAGATCAAAAAGAGGTTGCTCTTTCCTCCTTACTGTCTGGTCTTTTGTGCACATTTATGTATTTTAGTACCATCAAAGGTGAATTGGGTTTTTTTTTGACAGTTTTTCTTCCATATAAGAATCAAGTCAGATTGCTTCTACAGTTTGCCTGATAAAAATTCTGACTGGCAATTAAAATCGCAAACAGTTGGGGCATTCCATCATATTTGTAGCTGTTTATCTTCATTGTGTCAGAAATCAATGTTGCAGCAATGGAAAATATGAAATGAAGGAATAAAAAGTTGCAGTCAAAGCTTGAAGTCAGTGCACATTACACTGAATTATTAAACAATATAGTTTAAAAACTTTGGAAATAAAATTGATGTTGAAACCTCTCCATTTCACTTGCTAAATCAGGTAATGGATGCAGGAAAAAAAACAGCTGCACACATGTGCAGTTATTTTACCTTCGGTTATATTTTGATGTATGTGTTTGTTTTAGGTTTAGGACATGAATAGACAAGTTACAGTAAAGTTTTGTTAGTGAGACATGTTGTACTTAAGAAGCAATGAAAGAAAATGATATTTGAAAGGCAACCTGATGGCATGCACTATGAATGAAGACCACATTTAATCCTGGAGGGTAGTAGGGGTGATTACTGTAGTAGCTGGGCTTTGGAGACTAACCGGATTCTTCATCAGTGATCAGTGAGTTACATATGCAACTTCTGGATCTCCAGAGAGCTGTAGCAGAGCTGTTGATCCAAAAACTTCTGAGGAGGTAGTGGCATTGGTTCTTCTCCATGCTTCTTTTCTCCAGTAAGCATGGCCAAGAGAGCGTGCACCCCTCTGCATCCAAAATAGGGTTAGCTCTTCTTTTCTCAGAGCTGAGAGCCTTGTCAGAGCATTGCTTTTGGCTTCAACCTCAAAGTGGTTCCCAGGATCTTTAACAACAGTCATGACTTTGATGGCATCTGCCCTTTGGGGAGGACAGCATGTTGTATCAAGCCCCCGTGATGGCTCATTACTGCTGTAAAGCCTCTCGCAATCTGAGACAAAATTCTGGAGTTTTGACTTGTGTGTGGCCCAAGGGCAGACCTTGTGAATTTGGATGGCATTGGAGGGCAAGTTTAAGCGCTCATGGGGAATGTGCACTAACAGAGTCGGTGAGGGTTGGCGTACGCATCTGCTGGTGAGAGATTTCAGTTATTGATTTCGCAGGTTCCAGGGAAAAGCCACAATCCGTGACCAAGTTCCTCCGCGGCCGGCAACGCGTGTGCATAGTTCAGCAAAGCAGGACCTACACCAGCTCTTGGGGCTTGCGTGTGTTACGGTGGGAAGGCTGTGTGCCTCTCCTCCGGGAATTCCTGGCATCAGAGACCAGCCGTCAGTAAGATGAGAACACATGGTTGTGGAGAGCTTGGATTCCTTCTCAGCCTGAAAAAGGCAGTTTCTAAGGTACAGTTAGAATCCCCCTCTTATCTCCCAGAGGTTTGATGACCTGTGAGGATCTTTGATTTGACAAATAATTCTTTAAAGATATTGAAAACCAGTAGCTTATCAAGAAGAAAGTCAGGATGGACATTGTGCACTCTGATGCATTTTTCCAATTTTTTAGGTGTCTTAATCAGTGTTTTTTAGTGTTACTTGATAATAATAAATGTACACTCATGACAAAAAAAACCCAGATGATTGAGTGTTACATTATTGGGTTAGCTGTCATTCTCAAACACAGAATGTAAAAAGGAGGAAATGAATAAACTCCTTTATGCTTCTTCCCCCAGTGGCAGGCAAGACACATGGCCTTGTCATAAAACGGTCACCTTGACTTTAGTCTAAGGGATGGCAGCAAACACTTGATTTGATGTCTGTGTTCTCTCCTCGTGGTTTTAACTCTGATGCAACAGGCGGCTGCTCCCACTGTTGTAGCTTGCTGAGCCCATTGCGGCAGCGGGTGTAGGGAAGCCTGGTAAGCTGTGAAGCTTGCTGTTTTGACAGAATGTGAGAAGAATGGCAGGAAAGAGAAGAGAAAATCGTATGCTAAGTGAGGATTGTAGGAATATTAAATCTAACGCCTGACAAGAGATTGCTTCAAACCCAGCAGCTTTGAATATGAATCATGGTAATGAACATTGCGTGGAACTGTACCTGAAGACAGTTCAGAAATTCGGTCTAGTGGAAACATAGTTGCTCACTTGCCTCTGTCTCTGAGAGCATATTGCTCCTAGTATTTTTACTGATACTCAGTTTTTTGCTTGCAGTTGAGTATTTGGGTACTTAGGAACTTGTTTTAAAAAGGTCAGTCTATTTTTTTTTCCAAAGTGAGCACTGAGATTTTGATTTTTTCTTAGGAAATGTGATTTTTTTAAAAAGCAAAGTTTTGATTAGATAATTGTGTAACTTAGTTTTTGGCTAAAATGCAGGGAGCTGTTTGTGGGAGAAATAGTTTGTTTACATTTTCCCTTTGTTTCATTTCTAGGTGAACTTTTTAGGAAGACATGTTACCTGGGTTTGTGTCATTTGCTTGATTTTGCTTGATACTGAATCAAAGCACTGAGAAAAGAATAGTGTTTCCTAAATCATCATTGGTTCCTTCCTTGTATTCTCATATTTTAATTGCTTAATCCTACCTCTGCTTAGCTGAGATCTCTATGATGTTTACAGCTCAAGGTGGAGTGATTAAAGAAACACAGCAATTATGTAGGAAACACAGAATTACCTTTACTAGATGTACAGTAGTTTTCCCTGAGGGCCATAATGTATTCCACCTGGAAGCAGGCTGCCAGCTCTGGTGTTGGTGGACTATTTATGTGAGGACTACTGGGCTTTTATGTTCTTTGAATGATACAGATCTAGAATGGTGTAGAAGTCAGGTATGAGACGTGTAGATGATGGGCCTTTCTTGGGTACGCAGACAATGTAAGAATAGCAGCCACTGTTTTGTTTACAATATTTGTAAAACTTAAATTTGTTCCTGGGCTGGAAGCATGTATGCAAAACTGCAGATCACCACAGGCAGAAAAAAGCAGGTTGCTGATGTTTATGTGGTCTTTTTTTTTTGGGGGGGGGGGTGAAATTCCTAAAAATGGGCTCAACCCTAGAAAGTACTGAGTACTACTATAGAGGGCCAACTGCTCTTCGCTACCATTGACTTACAGCAGCATGATAGCACCTATAATACCAGTTTAGAAAGCAACTGTATCTCTCCTTAGTTTCATTGGAACTACAGAATATCCTGAGAGCAACTAACATTCTTAATCATGGTTATTTAAAGCCCTGTGCACTCCTGCAAATATAAAATACCAGTGACAAGACATAAACATTTTTAGTTTTAGACAAATTAACTTAAGAATAGATCTATTTTAAATGGTCAAAAAGGCTTTTAGCAACACCACTGTCCAACTGCAAAGCAGAAACCTGCTAAGGACTGACAGGTGATTTGCCAAAGTTGCAGAGGTACCAAAGTAGAGATGTCTGCATTGCACTGTATTTGGTATATAAGAGGAGTTGCATACAGTCCTGATTACACAGGTAGAATCACACAAGTGGGAGGGAATAGTCTGAGATGTAAACGTATCCCCTAGCTAGCAATCTGCAGCCCTGCAAAGCTCTGGATTTTTTAAAAGTGTATTTTTGCAGCTTCTGCAGGTCAAAGGGAAAAGAGAACATAAGTACAGATTTTACATTTTGTTGTTAGTAACTGATATTTTTTATTAATGCTGAGACAAAAAGGTGTTAGCCACATGTATCAAGCAAAGCAAGCAATTCTTTGCATATCTACCATATATTATCACTTACGTATTACTGCTAGCATGCCAAGTCATTAATTAAGCAGGGTTCTCCTGTGTGTAGATTATGCTGGCAGGTTAATTATGGTTGCCAGGTTACTGAATCAATAAATGGATGAGGGAAACAGATTGCATACCTAGAAGAAGTTACATAAGATCAGAAAAAGAACAGTGGGAATATAAGGCAGTTCTAGGGGAGACATCATAAATTAGAATATGGGCAAAAATGTGGGGTAATTTCAAGACCTGTTTGAAAAAATAACTTATTTTAAATGCTAACTGCAAGTAATAATAGAAGTTATTTCCCCAGGTGTTAATGCTTTGGATAAATATATTTTCTTTTATTCCCTGGCTTTTATCCTTTTTATACCCTTGCCTAACTCTGTCCACAAGAGTTGCATCTGTTCTGTACAGTCTTTTCCCTCGCCTACCATGTGCAGTGCTGTTAAACCTGAGGCAAAATACTTGCCTCTTTCTGCAAAAAGCTTCAGGACTAGTTAATTCAGAGCCAAGACCTTCCTTTTATTATTTCATATGGTGTTCGTATCCTGTTTCAAAATTACAGGAAGTTATTTGTATTTACTGAAGGAGATTGTTTCATTAGTTTTATTGCGTTAGGGTAGTTTTTGTAAAAGCATATTCACTGATGGCCCGAAAATTGGCCTTTACACATCCGACATTAAAGGTAAATAGTTCATTGGTTCCTATTAAAAGAGACACCATTTAAAATGAAAGTCCTAACTCAGAAAGATCTCGATTTGTTCATTCATGTTACTTATTGGAAAGTATCTCTTTCAGAGATAACATGGGCACATAATGTGTTCTTGACATAACTCTTCCTCAGCGTAGGTGAAGCTGAAGGGTATTTACTCGTAGGGTAATTTCAGACAATACCAGGATGAACATTTGCTGCTCCTGATAACTTGGATAGCAGTTGTTGGCACTGGTATTGAGTTCCCCCTTCTGTACCCTTCCACTAAGCAGCACAAAACAGTTGGGTTTTGGGTAAGATCTCTCACTGGACTTAATAATGAATTTGATGGATAAGGTGGTAATTTGACAAACAGAGCTATTTCTAAGGAGTGGAACTTATTGCAGGATAGTCAGGCTGGAAAGGTTGTAATTTGTGGTAATTCCAAGGAGTGCAGGTTCACACATGGAGGTGATGCTGCAATGCTCTTGCATGCTGATGCTTGTGCTCTTAGTGTCCTCTCTTCTGATGACACAAGCATGAACCTGTAGCTAGGGGCTATCCAGCTGAACAGGGTGGCTAAGGACGTCTCTCCTCTGCTTTCAGTTGTGCTGCTTGGAAACGTTACTGCCCCAACTGCATGCCGCAATATCTTTGCCAGAGGTTACGGTCCTTCTGACCCATTAGATCTGCTGGCTAAGCTGCTTGGATGACCGTCCCCTAATCTGTTTCAGTTCACAGAGGCAGGCTAAGCTGAAAGCCTTTAAATAACGTCCTTACCAGCTTAGTTCTTTAGACTGAAATAAGCAGGAGCGTCCTCTCACGCGCAGCTTGCCTGGCAAATTTGAGAGGAACAAGCCTCCAGTAATGGGACAGTCACTTTTGGAGTTGGAAGAGGTGCGTGTGGCACCTTCCATGTTTTGGCAGACCGCTTAAGTTATTCTTCTCTCCCCAGGCCCTTTCCGCCATTTCAGTGACCCTGGAAGATAACTTTGCCATTGACTTGCGTCTCGCTTCATCCCTCTGTGCCTCTTTTCACCAGCTCCTTTGTTGCCTCATCGGTGTCAGTTGTAAACTTCTTGAGAAAAGGTCTCGCTGTTTTTACGGTGCCGAGCACAACAAGGCCCTGATCTTGTTCAGGTCCTTCAGTTTCTGCTGTAATAATTAATGAGGTTTTGTGTGAGCTGTTGTGAAATGCCTAGAGACTTGCCTATAGAGTTGCTGTGCTATGCCCTGGCCAAATTGTTGTTTGTAAAGTAATTTTGTCTCTAATATAAAAGGCACTGTATAAAATCAGTTCCTATTATCTTTTGATAGAGAATTTTCCATCTGAATTGTAAGCTTTGAATTGCTGACCATCTCCATAAACGCTTCCAGATAATAATGTCACATGTTCTTCCAGCTAATATATATCATTACTTTATATCAAGCATGACTTAGTTCATAGCCATGGAAATAATATGATTTACTGGCCTTCAGCCAATCAGTTAATTACCTGCTGGTTACTTAAAGCACCTGGGGCTTTGGTTCATACAAGTGTAAGTTATTAACTTGCTGGGAAAGGATCAGTACCTCATAAATAGTTTTTCTAAATAAATTTACAGCACGGCTGAAGTGATAAGAATAAATGTAGGGGACAACTTTAAATTCCAGTTACATAAGGCAACTGTTTTGATTCGAGATATCAAATAGTTGCCCCAAATGAATGGCATACAGGAGTCAGAGGCTTGTTACTCAGGCACCTTCAGGAAAGCTATTTTAGCTCTTTGTAAAAATCTCAGTAGTTTATGTGTACTAGCCTGAATGAAGACTGATTTTTTTCACAGTACATCCTCATTTTGGTTTGTTTTTTGGTAATGTGCTTTTAAAATAACATGATTAGCTAGAGTATTAGGCCAGGCATACATTGTGGTAGATCCATTGAGATAATTTACAATAGTTAAGGCTCTGCCTGTCTTAAAGTGTTTGAGGTGAATTGTAGATTCTTTCATCTCTTTTTTCTGTATCTCCTATCTTCTTTCTTCCCATAAGTTCTGAGCCACTTATTCTTTAAAACTTGAAAGAATAGATGTAGAAATCACTATTCTCACAAAGAAAAAAATAGGGTTCTGTTAGGCTGAGAAAGCCTCTGTTAGGCAGGTTCAGTACCTGAAGTTAGCGAATAATTTTTCTGCAGCTTTCTTATGGTTTTGGTTATAAAAAATGCATCAACTGATGAATTGCTTTTGTAGCTGAAGCAGGGAAGAAGAGATTCAATAATTGGGTAGATGCTAGGCCTTACTTGGATGCTTTATATCTGTTAAAGAAACCGATGGTCAGGATAGCTAATTTAAGGACAAGCATTACACACTGTCCTTGCAAAGGGCTATTACCAAATTCTGTGTGAGCTGAACTTCCCAGAAGAGCTTAGCAAATATCACCAGGTGAAAGGAATTGCATTAATCTAATTTCAATTGTAACTTCAGGTGAGAGGAGAAGTTAAAAGCTTCCAGTCAACCACAGGGAAAAAGATGTTCTTGTCATGTGATGTTTGTATTCATTAGGATGGGTAGGGAACCTGACAACCCCCTGAAGCAGTAAGTTAGTGTTGTAAGTGGCTGGCCATCTACCCTAATTAAGAAAAGATCTCAGCTAATAAGATCTGTCAAGATCAGATCTGCTTGACCTTGACAGGTTAGTATGAATTTGAATAGAGACTGGAAGGAGTGAGGGAAGTGGGATAAGGAGATAGAGCAGAGCATAGTCTGAGCAAAGAGGCTGAAAAAGGTAGTAACAGGCTCTGCCTGAATATGGACAAGGGAGAATAGGGATATTGTAACAGGAGCATTGCTGGGAAAGGTGCTGAGGAGTCTAACACTAGTTGTCTTCCCCTGCAAATTCTTGTAACCTGCAGGAAAGAAAATGCTGTACCCAGAACTACTGATGTGATGAACTGGTAGCTTCTGTGGTGCTCTGCTTTTTTTCTTCCAAGGCCCCTAGCAGCCTCAGCTGAGGCTGGATTGTACCAGGCAGTGACTTTATGGTAAATAACTTTCCCTGTGCTGAGACTTCAGTTGCTGAATAAGAAGGAATGGCTAAAAAGGTGAGAGTAGATGTAGAGGGGCAGAAAGATGAATTTCTGTGTCTGGATTTGTATAGGCTGGCTAGGTTGATGTCTAAGCTAGGGAAGGAGGCCAGATTTCCCAACTCGATGAGTGCCACCAGGAAAGCTGTAGGCTTGTATCCCTGTTGAGAGATGATCCTGACTTAGAAGTAAACACTGAAGAAAAGCAGCTTTAGCTGAAAGTTGGATTCTTAGCAGCAGGAAGCATCTGATCTGATTATTTATACCTTTTGTTTTCCCCCAAACTTTGGCAGGCTGTTCCTTTTCTTTCTCTCTCCTCACTTTCCCTTTCCCCTCCTCCTCCCAGACCCTGTGATTTTTCAGCCCTCTCAAACCTACCAGTCAGTCTCTCTGCTCACAGAACCAGGAAGAACGCTCTGCTCTAGCGTAATTGCCATTGCTTCTTTCATCCTACATGTTGCTGTTATGGGGCGAACATCTCAAAGCAGAGTTGATGAAAGACTGCTAAGACAAGATGGTCATCTTCAATTTTTAATAGCTTGTCATATTTTAAAATCTTATGAAAGACTTGTGTGCTAGCTAAATGATCATTAATATGGATGCATATAAATATTGTATAGCTATTTATGTATTATTTTGTAATAATAAAATTAGGTTACTTTTCTTTCTTCTGCAATCTAACTTAAATCTAGTAAAAGGATCAAAACAAAACAGCACATCTGTGCTTGTTAGTACAATCTAAATCGGTTGGAATTACTAGCACGTGCCCTTTGTGGTCCCTGAGTTGTGTGGAAGCACTGAAATTGATTGTGGCTTTGTTTCTTTTGGATCAGGATAGTTCAAAATTTAATACTCAAACCTAATCCACTTGCTTTATATCAGATGATTCAAACAGTTTGTGGAACAGAATAGGAGCGGTAGTAGAGTCATCAGTTTCATATCATAAGTGGGGAAAAAAAGAAAAAGAAAAAATGGGATTGTCAGGCCTAACATCTTCTTTCAATTTTTGTGCGTCATTACAAAACCACTATTACAAACATTTTGCCTGTGGGAGAGAATTGTTAGGTTTAAGGTGCAAGTTCTAACTTGCTTAGACAAGTGCATTCCCATACATGGAGGATGATCCCTGTTCTGGTTTTGAATATTTTCCCCCCCATTTAGTTTAAGCTGACTTGAGAACTAGGTTAGAATAAATAGAAATAAGCTATTTGGAAAGCAAAGTGCACAAGTTTGATCAAACCAATTCAAATGTGTATTTAGAGAAAGAAGAAACGAAGTCAAGCATAGAAAGCTAAAAGCCATGTGAGCTCTCAAGTTTATTCCCTGCTCTACCATGGACACTAAGTTTACACAGAAATGTCAGTAATTACATAAACATAGAACTGTTTCTTGTTTATAATGCCAATACACTGATGTTCTGTTTCTTAACTTGCAGCCACTCTGAGAGCTTGTGCTGATGGAGGTGCTAATCGTCTCTATCACATCACAGAAGGAAGCCAGGACAGGTATGTTGATAACAAACTGAAGTCATTACAGTCATCTCTTCCTAAGGAAAGTAAAGCATGGAGGAACATGGTCTGTTTGGTTACTGAAGTAGCTGCCTGCTCTGTACATGGTATTTTAACAAACTGTTGCCACATGGTAGAAATGAACAAAATTTAAACACCTGAAAGCAAAATATGTATGGTTTGGGGCGCAACATATGCACAGGTCACAAGAAAAGGCCAATTTAATCTGCTTGTAATTACCTTTCTGTCGCGGTCCGCGGGAGTGACGGGAATGAATCATACGCGTTCACAGAATGCAGGTTCAATTCCATCTTTATTCAGCAATTTGCCCATTTTATAAGTACAGGTATTCGGCGCTCTGGCCCTTGATTTGTGGTTCATACAGATTATGTCACAGGTAGCCAATCATTGCACCGATCACGCACGCAGCGGTCATGCCTTGTACCTTGCTGCTTGTTTAGCAAAGCTGTCTAGCCCTTAACCTTGGTTCCCACTGGCTTCTGCTGGTTTATCTGTACTTTCTCAGGATGTATCATTCCCAGCTGCACCAGTGTCCTTGGTAAAACTACTTCAAAGCACGTAGCAACGGCTACAGCCTGAGGCCTAAGGCTTCAGCAAATTTAGCTACTAATGCTAAGCAAGTTGTGCTAAGCAATTAATCCTAAACAGTGTTAGTTCCATGCTCTATATCTCATATAGATTATTGTTCTGAAGCACTGCAAGGGCCCCAACACCTTTCAGTTTTTAATGTTTTCCTATCTCAAAGGATGGCTGATGCTTCCTTTAATAATTTATTTTTAATCTCTCTCCTGCTCAAGTCTTCAGAAGACAAGAGTTATTGTCATGTTTGGTGTAAAGGGTTGATTTGGTGGAAACAAAAAGATTGGCTAGAACTGGATCCAAACAGGTGCTTGTTCATTGAAAACTGTTGCAACTATTATTCTTTATAAGGGGAGAAAAACAATAGAGAACTCGCTACCGTCATCTCATTTTGCCTAATAGGTAGCAGGGAAGCAGTTATGTGAGTGGTATAGTAGCACACAGTATAATTCTTTCTCCACATTGTTTTTAATTGTTATTCCCAATTACAACTTTCAGAAACACACAGGTAGCCTAAATTTTTGTTTTTTCACTGGTCTTTTTTCTCTTGTTTATAATGCTGCTGTGAATCTGCCTTATTTTATGCATCCATCAGAACAGGACTTTTGATGCAGCCTCTGAAAAATATTTGCTATGCTGCTCGCAAGGACTGACTAGAGGAACATCTGATGTATCTCACCAGGGGCTGAAACAAAGTATGTTCTCTTCGTTCATCTCATGAGGCCTTAGGGAAAATCTGCTTGGTTTATGAAGTGAGATGGGTAATAAAATAGAAAGTCCACTTTTTTTTCTAAATTATTTCTGAATTAGTGTCAGGGTTTCATATATGTCCAAAGGCAAGTACAGAGGTTGTGTATAAATATATATTCTAGGTAAGGAAATAGGACTGAAAGGAGAATGTGTTCTTGTTTTCTCCCATGGCATTTGAAATTGAAAAATTCCAGTTTTCTGCCCCCAGAGGGTTTATGCAGAGTTATGACACAATCTATTGCATTCAAATTGTTTTACATTTTGTAGTGGAATCAGGGAAAGCTGTTTAATTCAAGGGTTACCAAGGGTCTCTCTATTGTGCCTGTCTTTAAGATTTTCAGTTGCTTTGAGCAAAAATTCCTAAATAGTTTAATAAAAGCAAATGAATGAATAAAGCTGACTCTCAGGCCAAATGGCAGAGGCAGATATTTGGTAGAAATTACCAACTTATGAACTTTTTTTGTTCATACAGAAAAGTCTGTTGTATATTTTGTTTCATCTCATGGCGAATATATGGGGGAGGTCAGAGGAAGCTCAGTTTCTTCCTGTCCTCCAAAGCAAAGAGGGAGAAGGTGGCTCTGATGTTGAAGTAAAAGTTCGTGTAAACTCTCTTCTTTACCACCTGTAAGAAGTTCAATGCCTGAGATTTATGAGTACTAAAAACCTGACTGTAATCTGTCAAGCACTGCTAAGGGTGAACCACTAAGTGCTATTTTATCTACTTCTGTTTCTCTTTTCCTACTCTCCTAGTTTCCTAGTTTCCTAGCAGCTTAGTCTCAAATATGAACTGAAATCTGTTTGACTTGCAGCAAGCAGTTCTCTTTGATAATGGTGATGCTTTCTGAAGAGACACAAAGGGAGCAATGAAACAGCAACAGTGTTTTAGAGCTCTGATTTTTTTTTCCTTCCAGTAACCTATTTATCTCTTCTGCACACCTTTATATTCATATTAAATAAATATAATTCAGGGGAAATCTGATGATTATACCTTGACTGAATAGTTTTTTCCAGTCTTGCATACTTGGCCCTTGGAGTATGCTTTTTCTTTGTCTTCCTGCTTCCCATCTTAATTTCTTTGGGTAGGTATTTTACCTTCAAAGTGATTCTTTCTGGGGGGGGAGGCAGAGACGCCTGAATAATTTAATTTTTGTCTTCAAAGAAATCATTCTGCTGGAAGGAATATTCATTTACTTCTCTGAAGCATTTTTTCCCTTAAACTCCCTGTCCAGCATTATTAAAGAACTGTCTGCTCAGATTCTACTGACATGTTAATCATTTTTTTAATGCTGTCATAACCTTCTGTTTTAAAACTCTATTTTATTCAAAGCCTTGATAGCTAATTGTGTTGTAGCAAAACCTAAAAGCTATAGTCCTTTAATTATAGAATAATTATTATATCCAAGAGATATGAATAAAGAACTTGACTGATATTTTGGGCTTGATTCTTAGTGTCGGTGAAGTGTCTTTATGCTGCTCTGGCAGTGTGAAGAATATTTTAGAATGGGAATAAATTATAATAATGGACTGGGAAAAGGACAGGTTGCAATATGGGACTGTTATGGAGGTGTCTTCCTCTGAGGATAAGCAAAGTAGTTGTTACTATTTTGAAGGATCCATTTCCAAATCGTAGCAAAATACAGGGCTGGAATTGATCTCAAGAGGCCCTTTGTCTTTCCCTCAAGTTGGAGTCAAACCTACCTGTACCTTTTCTGACACATGCTATCTGAACATAGCCAGTTCTTAAAAATCTTCAATATGGGCGCCCTCTCCCCCCTATCCAAATTCCTCCTCTATAGGCTGAATAGACCCAGCTTGTTTGGTAGATCATTTTTCCTTATGGCTCTTCTTGGCCTCTCTTCAGTTAGCTTGTATCTGTCTTGAAGTTCTGTGCCCAAAGCTGCACAGGGCTCTCCGCACGAGACTTCACCGGTGCTGAACAGTTCTTTAATTTGCTTCTTATGTCAAGACAGCCTATGCTGTTGAATGAAATGTGGGAAGAGCAGATTCAGAAGTCCGCCAGTTTCTTGCGTCTGGGCTGCCATCTGCTTGCAAGGAAAGTGATACACTGGTTTCTGCACCTCCTATCAGTGTTTTGACTTGGTTCTTTGCTTGAATGGTTCGCTTATGCCCATGAAGTGAAAGAAGCTCTCACCTTCCTACTGGAAAGCATTGCACAGGTTGGGCTAGCAACGTGGCTTCAGATCATGAGATTAAAGTATGTAAGATGTTTTGTGTCTTCATCTGATAGGCTTTTACATTGTTGTTTTTAAGATGTGTTTGTTTTTGTTGTTTCCATAAGTTTATGTAAAAACTAGCTGAAAAATCTGAATTGCAATTATTTAAAAAAAAAAAAAACAAGAAAGCCTGAATTTTTTGTAACTACTGATGAGGAGAAATCATGCTGTTTTTTCAATGATGTGTTAAAACAAATGGCCTTCTAGAGCTGAAGGATTAGGGAGAGTAACTAAAAGGGCAGGATGACTTTTCCTTAGAGAAGCTACTTCCTGGGAGCCCTCTGTGTCATGGGCAGATGGAAAAGCAGGAGGAAAGGGCCTCCTGTTCTCTGTTGCACTCTCGAAAAATCTTTTCTCTCACTGACTCTAGAAGCCCAGAGAGGTTATTTTCCTTTCACTACATTTGGTCTTTGTTAACAACAGTTCCCACTAAAAAACAGGGGTTATTGCTAAACTGTTGTTGATTAGCTGCTAATGTTCAGCAGTCAGAGTTAAGGGTGAGTTACTGATCTTTTTCAGTTGTTTGCGCTTTTTTTTTTTTCCTTGTCTGCATAACCCACCTTGTTGCATATTTCTTCAAATCATTGTGAACCACTGTTACCCACTTCAGAGTTAGGTTGTTGCTCATCTATATCATACTGCAGCAGCTTCTTTCTCAACACTTTTTGATTAAAGTTTAAGGCATTGATTAACTTGTGTGTGACTAGCTTTGGGGTATACAGAGGTGAAGATGCATTGAAAAATATTATTGTATTGGCACCTGTAAAAACAATCATTAATACCTGTGTCTCAGATGCTATTTTCCAGAGGGGTGTCAAATCCGTTGTGCACTCGGGTTTTGCAATATTAAGAAGCGGAGGCCGTAGAGGGTAACAATGGGCACTGGAAGAGGAAGGATGATCCTATCATAAAAATAGTGCCTTTCTGGGATTCTGTTCAGAATTTCAGTATATCAGAGTTTCTGTATGACATTAAATGGGTTGCATGCAGTTGCTGACACTTAAACTACACATATAGTTTCCTTCTGGTCTTTCTAGTGGACTACATAAAATATAAGAGTAGCACTGAAGCTGAGAAATGCTTGTGTATTTTGATGCAGCATTTTCTACATACAAAACATGAGATGAATGTAGGTGCTACATCAAAATGCAGTTGCTAGTATATAATACTTCTTTAAGCCAGGCTTGCAGAGAGGCAGCTTCAAGAATCTTTACATGTGCGTCTTGAATGTTAAGAACAAATTTTATAAATATCCAATTGGCATACATGTGGGCTAAATGTCAAACACTGACCTCAAAACATCTTTTTAGAAGCAACTTTCATTCAGGAATACACATTTACTACATACTTTATGTCCTTCAGTAACCTTTCTCCCCCTGCCCCCACAAGGTTTTAGATGAGCCATTTAGTGAGAGTGAGTGAAGGATATTAGTTGTACAAAGTGTTATTACTCCTTTCACTTGGACTTGAACTCTTCTACATACTATGCTTTGTGTTGAAAAGCTAAAGTGGAAAATAGAAGTCTTTATTTTCGTGCTTTTACAGCTTAAACACACTGGTTTTGTACTTATTTCTGGTATGTCTAATTTTTTTCCTTGATGCTTACTTTTCTTCAAGCTGTGGCTTCACATAGATGTTATGTGGGGGCAAAAAAAAAGTGATGGTTGACATTATGTTTAAATAAATTACATAAACTGTATGTGCCTGGAAAAATGAAGGTAAAATCAAGCAGCACTGATATCCATGATAAATTCTCCCTGGCTTTATTTTACCTTAGGAGTTTGAAAGGCAAGCGATAGGCTTACCTTTGAATATGAAAACAAAGCCAGTGTAATGTACATAAGGAAAAGTTTTTACATGTTTGCTTGTATGAAAGATGGAGAGAGAACTCATGGTGGAACTTGTCCATATATCTTGGTGCCTTATGTGTATACTTTGGCAAGTAGTATGGTTTAGTAGTGCCAGTTCACCAGCTGTATTTTTCTTCCTTTTGTTTAGTAGTTCAGCTGCCTATTTATAACCTAGGCTGAATTTGCCTGATCATGGAAACTGCAGTCCCCGTTGTCAAGATCATCAAAATAGAAACAGCAGGGCAACAGCTAGCAATACCCATGTGTAAAATAAGATCTTTTATCTTGTTTCCTGAATAACACTCTACTTATGAAAAAGTGGGTTCTTAATGGGATCACAGAGTGAGAAATTCATATATAGTTCACTGTGTTCTATATTGGAGATTAGAAATAGGGTGCTTATGAAGGTAATTAGCCATTGATGTAGCTTAATGTAGGGTTGAGAGGAATTCTTTGCTTGAACTCTTCAGACTGAACTGGATTTTTTTTTTTTTTTAAGCTATCGTATATATGCAGGCATAATTTAGGGCATTGATGCAGAAATTGTAGGATGAGATTTTCTTAGTATAGAGTTATGCCAAAAGAGTACAATGGCATTTTCTCAACTTTAACATCTATTCATTGTATATTTTGGGGAGTATGTGAAATATTTACACATGTGAAGTTTTTTTCTATATTAATGTTGATATAAGGATATGTTTCTGTAATGATAAAAAAAAATTGAGAGATAATAATGGCCTCTCTGAAACTGTGAGGTCAAAACTATTTGAAATGGCTTTCCCTTAGATGCTGGTGATAAAGAGTTCCTTGAATGCAGGATTACAGTCTGAAAGCCAAGAAAGCTGAAAGCTGAGGCAGTGTTTTATTTGTCAAATGGCTTTAGGAAAGCTTTTATATCAGATGTTTTTGCCTGACTCAAAAATTAACAGTTTTTAAAGATCAAAATCAGGATCTTGAGTTTATCCTAATAAATGCAGTATGAGTGTTCGGAAAGCCTACCTTTATCCACAGTCTGCTCCTTTAGGAGATACCTGACTTGGGATCCATTTTTCAATCCTGACTTACTTTAGAAAACTGCCAAGTATCAAAAAAAAGTTTTCAAAGCAAAACTGCCTCCGTCCCCCAATTGGAAAGATGAGTCTATTTGGAGTTACATAATGAGCTTATTTTAGGTAGTGCAGATGAGAAATTCCCAGTATCAAGAGCCACTAAGATCACATAGGCTTTTTTTAATCTTCATCAGTTTAATTAGACTTTTTTCACCTGATTGTGTTTCAAATATATTTTTATTCCAATAGCATTACATTGTAAATGTAATTCAAAGTTTGTTTCAGAAATACTAAAGCCCTTCAAGAGATACTAGTAGCTTTAGCTCTCAATTTCAGCCAAGATTAGTTTCCTGTAAAGACAGTTATTTCTTAAAAGTGCTATAGGGCAATAACATTGCTAAGCTATGTAAGCGTATTGGGCTTATTGGATCCCTGAATCAAATGTTCACAGAAATGATGAGAGGTGAAAATGGTACATTTGAAAAGGATTTACTGCTGGGTTCCTCTTGATATTAAACAGCAATATAAAGCCAAATCAGAAGTATGTATTCTTCTGGAATTACTGACTAAGTCACTATAGCAATTTATTTCTTTTCACTTAGTCATCAGATGCTATAAATCAAAAATCTGGGAGTTACATAGGCATAGTTCTGATACACTTGAGAATTGCAAAAGGGACAGAAGTTATGTGTTTTGCAGATCACACAAAGTGGAGATAAATTTTGAAGGAGAGATCACTGCAAGTATCTGTAAAAGCTGTTTTACAGCTAGATTTACTGGGAGGTACTTCTAATTGCATTTACTACTGTATTCCGTAAACCAGAACATAAACCAGAAGAAAACTTTTTTCCACCATCCCCACAACCTGAAAATAAAACAGCAGGTGATCACCTGGTTAAAAATAAATCAAACAAATAAAAACAACCCAACGCATGGGCTATAAATAGTATCAGAATTCAGTTGAGATGAAGTTGCTCTTTATTTTCATGTCCGCTGCTGTTGCTATTCAAGATGGAAATTGTGTGATAATAATATGTATAGCTAATAATAATAAGGGGAGGTCACAATATTGTCCATTATTGTGACTCCCAAAAGTTAGACCTTGATTAGAAAGAAGGCTTAGTCTAGTCATATTCTGATGGAAGTTATGAAATGGCTAGCTTTTCATCCTCAGTCTACACATGTGTACACAGGCACACACATGCCTTCTTTCTTTTATTTCAGGAAATGTTTTGTTTTGGCAGACACTGGAAGTAAGTTACAGCTTTGGTATAGGACCATACATTCTTAGGGGAAGAAAAAAAAAAAAGCACTGTTAGGTAGATCTTTTGAATACATGATTTTCAAGATGAATTCACTGAATTCACAGGTGGGAGAGGTAGATACACCAGGTTTTATTCAGCATAAGAGTGAGAACATTGTCTACTGGTTAGAATGGAGAAGTGGGGATCGAGGCCTTTATGTTGTGTTCCAGGCTTGCTCAGAGTCATCCAGTGAGATAGCAAATCATCTCAGATCTTCAGTCAGTTGCCCTTAAAATGTAGGCAGTAGTCCTTGAACACAGCTAAAACGCTGCCCTTGTTCACATGGTCTCATCAAAGTTTCTGATATTTCTTTGTTAAAAGCTCAGCCTATAAAAGGGCCAGGTCTGTTTCCCACTGTATAGTTTTGCCAGTATTTAATAAGGAATAGTAGGTCCTAGGTGAAGACAGACTTTACCCTCATTAGCACTGTAGGTACCTGCAGATTTTGGCATAAATCCACAGATTTTTATATAGTTGATACCTCAAGATGTTCAAAGAAGGCATGTAGGGCCCTGTCATTCTACCCACATCCACAGACCTAAGTATGAGACTTTTTCTGGGGTCACTGTAATCTTGTTAAGGTATGGATAGGAAGGACTGGAACAGAAGATGAGAGGTGAAATGACTTGCAAGCAAACACAAAACGGATGAGTAGTTGGGCTTAGAAAGTAGGTCTCCTGGCTGCCAGTGAGTTTCTCTGCCCATAAAACCGTGCTGTCCCAGTAAGAGCACCATAAGCCAAGTTGTTATTGCCAACCAGGAAAATAAAGGGTCACGTTTTGTCCAGAACAGTTATTCTGGAAAACTAGGAAAAAAGTGGCTGAGGGAATGAGAATATAGGGACACTGTCAGCTAATCCCAGTTCTCTCAATCAGAAGGTTTGTATTGCCTCAGCTGCTTCTTCAAATAGCTGCATTTGTGCCTCTAGTGTACTGTAAGTAGAGGAATGTCATTGCCATCAGGGTGATTTCTGGCTTTATGACGTGGTAAAAATCATTTATGGCCACCCTGATGCTAGAAGTTAGAACTTCTTAGAGATGAAATATCTATGCATTGAGTCACCACTGGAAAAAGCAGCTCAGAAAGGAGTCTGAGTTGGCCTTAGAAGAGCACTCTGCACTTTATAGTGTTTCAGTTCATTGTGCCTAAGGAGTAATTCCAGGGATGCAGGGAAAGTTGCTCTCTGTGTAGTATTAGGGTGAAATGTATGCTTATATGTTTCTTTCAAATCTCTGAATACCAATAGAAATGAAGGATTAGACAGGCAATGCTTGCTTTTATGAAGCAATACTTTCTACAAGTGTGTGTTGAGAGGTAAGGGAGGAGTTTTTCCATGTTTAAAACAGACCAAACCAGAAAGGTCTTCCAAACCTCAAGCCAGGCTAGATCTTTGCTGCAGTAGTACTTGTCATTTAATATTTTAAATATGAACTTTATACTGAATAGATTAGGGTGATCTCAGATTTGAAAGATGCAGTGTTAAGACTGACAAGAATGCGAAGAGAGGTCAGTGTTCAGTCTGCAAGCACAGGAATACATACAATAGCAATGCTTTAAAATGAATGCTAATAAATGACCTTGAAGCTGACTGATCTGCGCTATTGCCCCTCAGAGAATTAGGGAAGGGTTAGAAGTGCTATAGTACCTGTTCACTTTTTCAGCTTTTTTTTTTTTCTCCACAGTCCAGAAAAATCCTGGAGAGAAAGGATATAGTCCCTTCCAGATGATTTTGGATTAAAGAATATTACATAATGGGACTGAACACAAATAACACTTTTAGACAAATTATTCAGATTTGTTTCAGATGTCTCTAAAATTTTCTTTCAGTAAACTTAAGAGTGGTCTTTGGCACATAAACGGATACTAGATGTTTATTTCTTGGGTTTCTTTCCTATTTTCTTTCTCCTGTAGTCTCTTCTCTTTTTGTATAAATATGTGAAAGTCTGAAGTTTTAACTTGAACAATTTGCATTCAGATATGCACTTTTATTTTGAAAACAAATCATTGTGCACTTGAAATCTGTTTAAATTTAGTGTTGTTAGTGAAGCAAGTAGCTTGAGAAAGGGGGACTTTGTGCATTCTAGAAGGCAATGAGAAATAAAACTTTTAAAATATACATCCATTTTTCTTTAAACTATTTTTTCCTGGTTCCTCTAGTAAGAGTTGTTTTTAATCTAATTGAATTCAAAGAGAGTTTTTCCATTTTACAAATTGCTTCTTTCAGGTTATTTATTTTAAAGTGCTTTGTATCACAGTTGTTTTCACAGAAAATGCTATCAAGAACCAGGAACTGTGTCCTCAAACTATGACCAAGACTACTTAGTACAACTGATAAATGAGAATAAAAGAAGGCTTATACTTAAAAACTCAAGTTAACTATTGAGAGGGGTGTGATATAATAGCTTCTAATTTATAGCATGAAGTCACAGGAAGTTAGTCTGCTGGTCAGAAAGTGAGCTTTAGGGCTGCCTGATGGGAAATGTTGACTTTTAAAATCACATGTGTTTAGTCTCTGGAAAAAGCTCCTGAGCCAGTATGAGAAAATTTAAAAGTCAGCTACATGATAAACGTACTCTGTGCCTTTTTTGGTGAGGACAAGCCATGGAGCAAAAACTACAAAAACAGTTGCAAAGCTGTCCCTGTGAAGGGCTGAGTATTGCTTAATCAGTTAGACTAGGTCAGGTTGCCATGATTCTGTATAAAATGCTGTAATTGAAGATGTTGTAGATTAATCCTTGGTAAAAAGTTGGAGCCCCAAGAGATCATAGAGCCAGCTTTGTTATACTACCAAAAATAATCTGCTCAAGCATGTAGATAACATGGTACCTCCAAAGCTTGCTCTTGGATATGTTTATATTCAGAGAAACTCAAATCTGCTCTTTCAACTCATAGTTCATTTAAAAAACCAGGCTCTTAGGTGAGCAGATATCTATGCAAACTCCACTGCAAGCAATGTACTACCTGCTGGGTTTAAATACCAATCTAGGTTTTATTTTTGCAAAACAGGAAAACAAAATTGCCTAACTCCTCAATTTAGTTTGTTTTCAAAATGAGATCATTTGCTATTGCTGTCTCATGTGCAGACTTTATTTTAAAATATTTTTAAGTAATGTATCTGAAGACCACAGTGAATGTCAATGATAGAGAAATATAGAAAATTCTGGATTTGGAGCTAGGGAGAAAAGATAGTTTCGGATGGCAAGTGAAGACACAGGGGCAGCGATGTTCAAAAACCTGTTGGAAATGGCATGACATATATAGAAGAAGTATCCTTCCTACCGGTACCAAATGATTGAGCAGAAGGATGTCTTACTATGTGTCAGTGACTAAGAGGGACAAGTAGGGATGTTGCAGGACATGAAACTGGTAAGATAGACTGGATCCAAGGTTTTAGGGTGCCTTAAAATAAATGGAGATGAATGAGGGTACAGCGGGATTGTATTACAGCGTTTCTGTGTGGGGAGATATTCAGTGCAAGCTGAAGTCTAGAGTACGTCTGCATATTTGTTTTGATGTCTCTGCAGAACTCCAGACGTGCTTAAGGACATCATTCAGTTCTAGCTTATTAGCCCAGCTAAGAAAGTGTGTTTGGGCAGAAATCTACAGTAAGGTAGTCAGATGGTTTCCAATACCAGCTTGTTCAGAGCATACTGTGTGCCACAGGCAGTGATTAAATTGCAAATATTTTCTATCACACTTGTCTTCTTGCAAGCACGTCTACATATAAGCACCTGGAGAACAGATTAGCACTGCAAAGACACACCTTGAAGAACCAGCTTTAGCGAGACCGGAGAGGAGAACAGTAGATGAAGGCCTAGATGACAAGTTCAGAGTACCACCAGAATACCTGTCTAGTGTGAGATGTAGTCTGATCATATACATACTCAGAATATACATACATTCACCCTGCAGCAATTCTTTTTAATTCAGATAGGTATGTATGTGCATACTATATGAAGAAAATACTGAAGTGGAATAAGGAAGACATGCATTCCAGAAAAGTACACAGCTTTTATTGGTTTTGGAGTGTTTTCCTGGTTTATTCCCCTGAGTAGCAGTGAATGTTGAACTAAATTGATTGCAAAATAAAGAAAAGGTCATATAAATAAGGCTTAGGAGCAAACCTAACATGAGAATTAATAAAACTCACCATGGTTGCAATTTCAGTTTATTTTAGGGAAGAAAACCCCCTGACCAGTGATTATCTCTGTGGGCACACTACAGATTGATTCTGCTACAAATCATGTTTTGTTTTGGTTTAGGATTTTGAAATGCACTTGGTGAGTGAGGAAAAACTATGACTCCAAACAACTTCAGCAGAGCTCTTAACACAATTAATTGATTTTTTTTTTCTTTTTAGTATTACTTAATTTTCCTTCATTAATGTCACAACATAGGAACAGGTCTGCACTTCCCATGTAGGGATCCAGATCATCTTTCATGTCGATTCAGGATCTTCTGGTGGCTTAACTGGGAATTGGATTAAGCTGTAGATATCTGAGCAATTACACATGCTCCATACATTGCCCAGAATCCTCACAACACGATCAGTGCTTTATATGAGGCATCACTTCTCCATGCTGATTGCAAGCGGGGAAACCACCACAGCTGGATCTAATGTTTTCAGCACTGTGGTGCTGTCCCTACAGCCCAGGAAATGGATGGGGCAAGAGCGAGACTCTCCTTACTGCTTTGTCTGTCACCAGGTCCTCTAGAGAATGGAACAGGCTCCATTTTTATTTTTTATGTTTGCAAAATGTAGTATGAATGTGTTTATGTTTAACCATATAAATGGCGTGTGGTCATCTATTGCTCTGATTTCAGATTTGAAGCCACTATTGGCAATAGTTGAAAATTGTTCTTGTTTATTGCATTCAGAATTATTCTGATCACTGTGTGGGCACCACAAAGTATTTAGCATAGTCTTTGGAAGCAATAACACCAGGAATTAAATTCATCCTTTAGCAATAAATCATTTCTTTGACTAATAGCTCTTGAGCCATATACCACCTACACAGGCTGCTTGACTCCCATAGAACTGTGAATCAACTGCCTGGTCTGCCCTAATTGTTAAGAAATTCCAGCTGGAATAAGGTTCCTCTTTGTTTGGAAATTAAGCTGCATGGCCAGTTCACAGTATACACATTGGGGAGGTAATGGGAATGTGCAGATAGGGTAATTTGGGTCAGACCGAGTGCCCATGTGCATATGGCCTGCTCCCTAACTCCTTCAGTGTATCTGAAAGTATTTTAATCTCTGTGTAAAAGGTGAGTGGCACGTAAAAAAAAAAAAAAAAATAGAAGCAATAGATAATCATATACCTGTCCCCTTTCATTTATTCATTATTAGCACTATGAATAAGGAAAGGTGACTGTCTGACTGAAGACAATATTAGGAATTTGCGGTTTGAGACTGGATTGTCCCATTACTGTGGAGAGGGCTAATAAGATAAGATGTCAGTAAAGAAGATTGATAAGGATTGGAGAGGGTTAGAAAAAAGTATATTTTTAGACTGATGTATGAAACAATGACACAGTGGATAAAAGATGACTTATTTAGAATTCTCCCATCTTCTCCAGTGTAAAATAGAGATTGGTGTTCAGGGGTAGTTCAAACTATTTAGTATAAGGTCAATAGGATTTTGGAGGGGAGTGTTGATTTTTATTTTTGTATTTTAGTTTGTAGTGGGAAGTACAGTGACTTGATCTGCAGGTAGCGTGAAATGTTTTAGGAATTTTAAAGTCCATTTTCATCATTCAGACTGCTGGACATGCATCCATGGGCCAGAAAGTGAGGAACTGTGCCAGTGATTGTAATCTCTTCCATGCAGAAGTGAAGTTACTTGACCAGGCCTTTAAATCATATGGTCCTTAAGCACTAGTGAAACCAAACTGAGTATCTCTGTTTCTTCGTCAGCATGGCTTTTGTCCTGAGGTTTAGGAGAGATGAAAAGGTTAGGTGACAGCACAAGCCCAACCTGGGAAAGGCAAAGATCGGAAGGGTGGGGAAAAAACAGGATACAAAGAAAATGGATGGTGTGGAAGGAGTGAAAATGTTCTCAACAACAGAGTTAAACAGGAGAAAAGTCTCTGAAATGACTGAGACTAATGACTCCATGGAGCAAACATTATTCTCTCGGAAGAAAGCAAGAAGGGCTCTAAAGTAGAAAAGACAAAGGTGTGATCTGCCTCTGCAAGTTCGAGCAGTATCTGTGGGAGGACTGATATTTTCTAATTTTATAAGCTGCAGCAGGTGTGTTAAATGCCAGTGACAGCTCAGATTGGAGTTGTATGCATTAAGGTATTTTGAGAGGTAAGAGAATGACAGACTGTCCCAAAAATACAGCTGAGAAAGAATGAATCGGTAAACAACTTGGTGCCATTCTTTTGCTGAAAGATCATCTATGAGGTTTGACAACAAATACTTTTAATTAAGAAACTGAGAGGTGGGGATGTCAGTATCTCTTCTTTGATACTTTTCATTTAGAAAAAATGAAAACTGCATAAGGTGACTTCCGTGTGTTTTTGTACAAGAAAGAATTGCGTGAAGATGTATTGCTGCGGATGCATTGCAGATTGATGGAGGTATTAACTCTCAGAGGGAATTCACAGGATGATAAAGAATCCGTTTTGAAGAGTTAACATTGCTGGCAAGTGAATTACTGAGCCTACGCACACTCTGCAAGCAACCGCTCTGATTGGCACCGAGGGGCCAACATTGATCCATAATTCTAAGCTTTGCAGTAAAGCAGTGAATGTGCCTGCATGCTCTGTGGTTACGTCTCTCATCTTGTAAAAAGGTTATTGCTCTCTGATTTCCTTTTAGAATCAAAGAGTTTCAAATTGGACAGCAATTTCTGACAAAGACGGGAACTGGAACTGTGCTGGTATTTTGCTTTCCATTCCCTGCTATGCTGTGATTGGACTTGGTGGGACACTTAAGCTTCTGCTGTTTTGAACAGGAATTACATGGGCAAATCCCTCTTCATTTCCTTACTCCCTCTTCTTTACCCCAAAGTGAAAGTAGGGAAGAGTGTCATGGTTGTGTTTACTGTAATGAGATTGTCCTCTCTGGGAAAACTCTCGCAGCATCTTTTAACATGAATCTAGTATTGATTTATGATTCTAATTGATGTGCTCTAGCTCTTGTTTGTTAAGTGACCACATGCAGGGATCACATCTCTCATGCACTCCCCATAAAAAATCTCTGCATTTCATTAAATCTCAGCATAAAAGGAAATGTTTCCTGGCAGAGTAATATTCTAACAGCACACTGCCAGTGTGCAGAAGGTTCCCAAGGTCACAAACTCCTTTCGAAGGTTAATTAAGTCTGAAAGAAAGGTATTATGTTGTAATTAAATAGTAATGAGTGAGAGGCCAGGAAGTATTTTGTGTATGATGCAGTACCACAAGGCAAAGCCCAAATCATCTGCAAATTTATTATTTTATTACATATTCTATTATAAAATACCCTTGGGTGTCAGTGTAATTTTTATTCTTCAACTTGCATATGACAGAAGGGGGATTAAGTGGTCAGCACTGTCATGCATATATGTAATCATAATACACCTCAAGAGTGGTTCTGGGAACTTTAATAACATTCCTGACATACGTAAGAGGACTTTCATCAGAGGGGCGATGCCTCCCCAGTTATGTACAATCTCATTTTTTTAATCAGAGTGGAATGTGCTTTCTTAGCTGTGTTCACATTGGAAAAGCTCTTGCAAGTTTTCACTTCTTTCAGTAGCACCAGCAGAAGAAATGTAATCATGTTCATGACCCTGTTTAAGAGCTCATCAAAATTTCTCTTTTAGTTCTTGTGCTTGTGGGGTTTAATATTTCAGCATGTTAAAGTGTATTAGGCAGGATCTTGGCACAGGGACACAGACAAGTTGTCAATCCGAATGTAGTTTTTTCCCAACCATCACTGTAAATGAGCTGATTCAGACTTTCATACATTGGCTTGCTTCACTCTGTATCTGTTACCTGTGAAGTGAGTGATTTTAGTGACAGAATGTGTTATAATAATTTAGGAGACAAAGACATGGGTTACTGGTAGGTTGTAGTATTAATTCCTAACTTCTGTGCTTTAACAATTATTTTAATTATTTTAGCCTTTTTTTTTTCATTATAGGTGAGCACTTCAAAATTGCATTTATAAACAGTTTTGCCCAACTTCATTGGGCAAAGAAAGGGACGGGGAGATTTGTTTGTACATAATCATACCTGGGCTAGCTAAAGCATAGACACAGATCAAGGAACCTGTATTCTGTAAAATTTTGTAAAGGTTGAGAGTCTTTCTGCCTTACTTTAGCCCTTCCGTTTACCAAAATAAGTCAGAAGTATCACTAAAAAGAAACAGTTCTTTGATTCCACAGCCTGAACTCTGAAAAATTAGCTTATTGTAAAAGAGCCTGGACACCTGCAGGTCTGCCTCACCTTCTAGGGCTTGTAGAACTGAAGCTGAAGGTGGGAATAGTCCAAAATCTTTGTGCCTTTTTGTTAGCATGTAGGCACAAATCCTGATTTGTGTCTAGCAGCACAAACTGGCTGGTGCACACTTGTTTTGCATGTGAGCTTGAATATGTATCCAACAACTTAGGACTTACCTGGTAGTTTTGCTTGCAATGAAATACAATTCTCCATTAGTCTTAAGGAGGACTTGCAGTTTCTCTCTGAGGACGATTAAAGAAATAAGTTCAGTGAGAGTTTTTCTGTCATCCTAGTAAAATATGGCCCGTTATCTCATTATGAGGCAGACTGGACTGTTCCTCCTAGCTTTACACAATTTTTGAAAACATATATACCTGTGAATAAATGACCTGCCGGTATTAAAATGTGTGGAAGAATTTACCAAGTAGTGAATTGTCCACCAAAGGAGTGGGCCACACTGTTGTCAGGGTGTTCATTCCCCTGGTTGCTAAGTGACATCTCTAATGGTGGTTACATTACCCTGTGTCATCTCCAGTGGTCTTTGGGCTGCTCTTCAGGGCATCTCAGTACAGACTAACTCAGAGTGTCTGATGCTCAACTCGTCTCCGTCCTGTGTAGTCATTTACAAAGCAGGCATATAATGCTGCCAAATGAGAATTTTCTACTCCTTTCTCATAAGTGTAAGTGGTCTCACACAGAGGCGGAGGAAAGGCTGCACTTAATCAGACCTCTGAATGTCTTTCCTGAGGAATAAATGCTATTACTATATACATAGATAATCTCTTTTTCTGGGAACTCATCATTGCATTTATATTATCTATGGGTAGATCTGTGTCCTTAAGATCTATTTCTGATTCTGTAAGAAAAGTTATTTAGTGTTTTGAAATTTAATAAGAGATTAAATGAAAGTGGTAATGATCATCATAATATAACTTAGTAGGACAGCAGTTAATGGTTTTATAAGTATTTTTAAATCATAATAAATAGTGAAGTTGATGCAGGGGGATATTGTCTAAATATTTGATACAATAAGCAGGGCATCAAGAGCCTCAGAGTTTTAATTAAAAGTGTTTTTTTTCAGACCCTCTAATTATTCTTACAGAAAATTTATGATTTTCATTATGGTAACTTGTACAGGCTCCAAGATGGGGGCTCTTTAGACCATGTACTATTTATCCAGAAAGAGATACTCTTTCTCTGAAATATTCCTTCCCACATAGACAAATGGGGGAAAGGAGGATTGGGGAGGGGGGAAGTGGGAACAGAGAGCTCTATAATATCATGTATGTTTCTAATGCCTCAATTGTGTATGCAGACTTTTCTGTGATTACCATTTATGAATGAGCACTAAATCTATACATTTACCTGAATGAATTTGATATCTGTCAGGTAGGTAGTTATCTAAATACTATCATTTGCACTCTAGATTCTATATTGGGAAGTGACAGCAAGCCAAATGCTGCAAAAACAAATTGGAGGGCTGATTCAGGTTCACTTAAAACCTTCTGTCCAGAATGAGATTTCCTTGCTTTTGATGAAGTGCTGATGATTACAACCAGCTCTACACTTTGTGAGCTACGTACTGTCAAAGAGGAATTTGGTAGATAGGTCCTAACCACAGTCTGGGTGTTAAACTAAAGATGTCATAGCAACAGAAGGACGTATCTACTCTCTTCACAAACACAGGATAGCACCCAGTCTTTCTGACTAATTGATGTGGAAGCGTTTGGCGGGTGTGTGTGTGTGTGTGTGTTTCTTATATGTAGTTAGGAATATTATATCTTAAGTTGGTTTTGGGCAGGAAATAACCACAGCAGTGCAGAGTTCAGTGTGGCTGAATATTTTCTTTCCCTCTCAGGCTGCTGTCTTACCTCAGACTGAGCTCTCTGCTGTTGTACCTACCCTACTTCAGCTGCTGAGCTATACTAAAGCTAGCTCAGATTTATATACACTGCAGTCAACCACAGTGTCAGTGTAGCCTTGGAGACCCTTCACTGTGCCCTTTTATTTTCTGTCATTCACACTTGCACTTTTTTTGGCATCAAAGATTATTAGAAAATTATGCACAGTTTTAAAAGTAGTGAAATACAATAAATTAATTTTGCATCCTCTTCTGGTCTGTGAAGTCTGGATTGTGCACTTAAAAGCATGAATTTGCTTCTGATCATGAGTTTGTGTTGAAATCCTTGCAGATTCTGACTCACCAGCTGTGTTGGATTTAGCTATGATGATTTAAGATGTAATGAATTCAAAGCTACACTCTCCCCAGAGAGGCAAGATGCTAGTTATGAGTGTTAAGCTGGGTTGTTTGTGTGGGGGGTTGTATGACTGGGAGCTGGTGAGAATTGTAGCATGTGGGTTTAGATTCTTGGAGCCTGTTAGTGATTTCTGTGGTTAAATCTTTGCAATGACAGTTGATTTCTAATATGACTTGGAAAAAGTGTTATTTGCAAACCTTGACCTCTTGCAAGAATTCACTATGTTGCTGTATTTGCTATTAGTTCTTTCTCAACACGGCATCACTAAATCTGTATAAGAGATTTAAAAAAAAAAAAAAAAAAAAAAAACAAGCAAACTCCACTGGCTGTTATGGTACCCATTGTATGTTGAACTTAGGATCAGTATTTCTTTAGTAGAATAGTTTGATAAGCTGCAGGTGAAATCTCAGTAGGCTAAATGAGTACTCCAGGAAAATGTGGCCTGGTTGCCTCTTCTCAGGTATGATAGGTGGTCTCTCCTCAGCCATACTTCCTGGTTTAATATTTAACAGCTGTGAACTAAATTATAAAATAATTAATATCAACTAGATCCTCAGCTGCTGTAAGTTATCTTAGCTCTATTAACTCTTGGCATTAGACATTAGCTGAGGACAAGACAAAATTTTACCACCTGAGCATCTGTGTGACAGTTAGTGCTTTTGGCAGGGGAGGAGAGTAACACTTTGAAATGAGGGGGACTTCAGGATTTGGCACTACGTTTTTGCAGTGCTAGATTCAGTTCCTTTCTTCTAAGGAACATCTTCTTCCCTTACACTAGACTCCATAGATGTATAATAGCTCTCTCACCTTTTCAGATACACTGTACAGGGAGCTGCAGTTAGCTTACTTCTAGTGCTGATGGCCAACTTCCAATCATCCCCTGAAGAAAAGTACTTTTTAGAAGCTCTACTGACTGCTGAGCTGGACGAATCTGACTGCAACAAAGCAAATGCAACAGATTAACAGCAAGACTAACAGTTCTTACACTTGGTGACAGTCTTTGGTAAACTAGACAACTTATTTGCTAGTCAGGGTGGCACTGCCACTGGTTGTGTTTGGTAGGTTTTGTTACATGTAGGTTTGTTCACTAAGGAACAGCAGAAAGAAATAAAAATTTAGGTCCAGCAAGTCACTGTCAATCAGACATCCTTTTGCATTTATTATGCAGCAGAGCATAGGCATGAACTTGCATGTTTTAGTGGTTTAAACATCTTACAGAAGAAAACAGCAAGAGATAGCAGATTCATTCCATTAGATGAAGACATTTTGTCCATCCCTCTGTTTTATTCCTTAAAAAAAGTGGAACAAATATAACTTTGATAGAACATTTCAGTTGAGTACACTAGATTTTGCTCAGAAGGTAGATTTATTTATGCAAGAGGGGTGCATCTTTATTTTGTTTCTTAACTTCATCCATATGCCAACTAACTATAAAAGACTTTTTTATCCTTTAAGTTTAATTAGAGTTTTATCAGAGACATTTAAATTGCAGCTACACTAACTAAAATGATTGTTTGAAATACTACTATCTTTCTTAGAGAGACACCTGCTTATGTATATAACTGTAAACCTGCTGGCTTTGCTAACTAAAATATCCTTTCTGGCACTTGAACTGTGTAGAGTCAGTGACACTGTGGGGAGGATGGATGTGGGAAGAAAAGGATTAAAATCAGATTCTCTCCTTAGCAGCTGCAGAAGCCTTACCCAGCTGTGATGGTACAGATCACTGGCATATCAATCAAACACTTTTCTACCAATTCCTTCAGACCTTTTGAGGCCTGCCTTTCACCCATGCAATTAGTACTAACCTTAAAAGAATTTCTATTAAACTTTTTGTTATGTTATACAAAACACAAGATCTAGAAAACCAGGTAGGATCATACACTGTATAGCTAAGTTGTGTAGAAATGGGAGAATATTCTCTTGAATTCATTTAATGAAAATGAGGATGCTTTGGTAAAGGTTACTAAGCATCAGACAGGGCCCAGCTCTCATTTTGAATGTGCATTTATCTCTCTAATTAATGCTGCTGTGCTGTGCTGTGTAAGAGGTGTAGTTACCTTTTGAAATGCTAATGCTCCAGTGGAGTATCCTGGTTCTCTATCGGCTCCACAGAAGCTGCAGCAGAGGTCAGTGGGGAAAAGTTTCGTAAAATTCTGCCTCCCAGTGACTTACCAAATTTCAGCCATACAAACACAAAGGATAGACTGCTGACAGCTGTGTGTTATTATGTGTCTTTTCTCTGTTCTCTACTGTGTGGGTTCATTTTCTAAAAAGATGAAGTCATACATTTTGTTCCTCAGTGTGTAGCCCTAACATTTTAAGGATCCTCAATACATTGTTTCTCTTTAAAATATAACATAGCTTATCATTGTCAGGGTCCAAAGCCTGAAGGAATTGTATTAACGTACTTAAGATACCCAGACGCATCTTTACAAAAAAATTAAAGGGTCAGGAGTTTTCTTAGTGGCTGATACATTGGCAAATTAGAACCCCGAACAGAAGATATTTTAGTTAACCATATGGGAGTCAGCTTTGACTGTCAGCAGTTATGTTGTCATCAGATGTTCTGGTTTCCTCCTTAAGACTTCAAGTCTTCCAGATAGGCATTTTTAAATACGTTCTTGTGTGGCAACTCACCTTTTACGGCTGTTTTTCCTCTCTGTACGGATTATACAGTGTCAAGAGGTCTCTTTTCTGGTCATGAAACAGAAAATTAATCTATAAAATAATTTGTATATGGAAATCAGAAAGGAAAATGCAGGTCCAAACAGGAGGAGCTTTAGAAGGACAAATAAGACTTTTTAAAAACCTCCAGGTGTCTCCTTAGGGATCAAAATTTGCGCCTGTTTGGAACAGGTTGCTAAGTAAGGGGATAAATGTCTTCTCATGCACTAGTCACCGTGTAGAGAGAAAGGTCTCTGAAGGATTTCTGCTGCAGAGAAGGTACTAAAGTTTCAAGGCCTGAGGAAGCAAAGTAACTCAACCTCTCCTGAATAGGTCTGTTTTCCTGTTTATTGAAGTACATAAACAGATGCTAAACATAGGGCAAGTACCTAAGTGTTTTTCTCAAGTGAGAGTAAGCAAATTATGGAAACAAAGAAATCTCAGTGAACATCTTTCACATATAACTATTTACTGCTTGATTGTGCTTGACTTTTAAGAGTTCTTACTAGTGTGAAAGTTCACAGAAAGAATACTTAGAGTTAAAATATTAGTCATCAAAATTGACTTATAAAAATGTATAATGATTTTTCAGTCACACTGTTGTTAATAAATATCTAATGAGGGGAAACAAAATATACTATGCATATTTCTAGCTGTTCTGGAAAAGAATTTTTTTATCCTGTCTTGGAAAAGTTTGTTCTCACCTTGGAGCAGCAAATTCCAGCTTCGGTGGCACTCCACGAAGAAGATCTGAGCTGACTCTGGCTTCCAGTGCTGCGTTTTAGAGGCTAATGACTAAATCTCACTGTTTGTGTAACTTTGACTTTTTCTATCTAAATTCACCCTGTTTTAAATATCATGCCATCCCTTTGATTCCTTGCATGCCATTTAAAATGTTAATAATGGACAGTTTAATTTTCTCTAGTATAGTGGCTGGCTTTCTTCAATTTTTACGGCAAATTCTGCCATCTGTTGCTTTGACATGAAACGAGGGAAAACTTTGCGTATCTCTAACTTCAGCCTCGGTCTTAGTCGGATACCCTCATTTATAAGTGATTGTCCTTGTTACATTGCCCATCTTCTCTCTACTTCTCTGTGGCCTCGTGTGCGAGAAGATTACAGTCTGTCACTTCTGGATGAGTAGTTATTCTTCCCCAGCTCACAAAGCTGTGCCTGCAAGGGACTCGGGCTGAAACACTGCCACTGTATTCGTCTCCTGACCCTGAGGCATGGTGACATGTAAGGGTGAAAACTCTCAGCTTCCCCCCTGCCCCCTTGCACCAAGGATCCAACAGATAACACCAGGACATAGTGCTTGAGCCTGTGTGTTGCTTTCTTCTGAGGGGTGCTGGATATTCTCAGCTTCAATTCACTCTAAGGTGGTGGTGGTGCACTCGTGTATGCTTTATTTAAGCAAGGTATCGGTCTGTAAATAATAAAAAGAAAGCCACAGGGGTGGAAGTTCCTTGTCCTGTTTTTTTCAGAGGCCACAGGAGAGTGTCCAGCACCATGAAAAGCAAGTGACCAGTTCTTAAATCTTGGAATATCTTTTTACTTCATCTTGTATTGATTGTAACTAACTGGAGAGGAGTTACAAACATTGGCAATTAAAAAGAAAAAAGCAACAGTTGTAGCTATCATTAAGGCTTTTCCTTGCCACTAAGGGATAAGGTTTCAAAGCAGGGAGTTAGCTGCATGATTTTTGTTAATGATAATGGGAGTTAGTTGGCTGTCACCCACAGAAAATGTCCCCCTGATGTGTGCTTTGCATAGCAGTTTGAGCTGCGGATAATCTGTTCTACAATTTATTTCAGATATTTTTTATTATTTGCAAGGTGACATTGCATACCAGGCAAGCATAAATGAATGCATTATTGCCCTCATATCTTCACACAGTTTTATCTTTTTCTTTAAATCATAGCGTTGCCAAATAAAATAATACTTTTATGTTCTTAAGCGCCAAGCTTTTTAAAAATGAAGGGGAAAAGAAGCTCTTTTCCAAGGTTGCCAAATATTACCAAGTAGTTTTAACCATAGAACTTCCTGATTGTAGTCAACAGACTCAGCAGCTCAGGCTGTGCAAAGGATTCTGGCAGGGTCGCGCAGAGCTGCCGTCTGTATGTGGCCTGATGTATGTATGTACGTGCATTCTTTGTTAAACTTGAGTCTGCAGTACAGTCTTTCCTTTTTTTTTCTTGTCAAATTTGTTATCCAGATTTACTGTAATCATACAAAATGTTCAAGAATTACTGTTCTGTGTAGTCGATTGCATAATAAACATTAGGGCTTGACAGTGTCTTGGAAGAAGGGATGGGCTTTGGGGGTTTGTTTTTTCTGGATTTGTACAACATCTAATACAATGGCATCCTCAGTGCCACTGTAATACAAATATTGTATAGTAATAAAGGAAGATTTGTGGATTCAAATAACAGTGATGTGAACCGTGGGGTAAGGAAAAGAAAGCTGCTTGACTTCAAAAGAGCCTTGATTGGGAAGTAGAGGGTTGAGCAGCTTCTAAAAGCTGTTCTTCACAGCACATTATTGTCAGGGCTTTAGTGTGATCAGTTCAAGATGAATGAAAATGAAATGCTTTTTGTGATGTTTGAAGTTAGTTAATTGTGTCAATAGTTTGACTCTGGCTTCTAAGCTTCAGGTGTGCTTCAGGCATGAACCTTACTCATGGTAACCTTGCAGATAATATCAGAAAGGTGTTTACAGATTTAATATATATTAACTCTGAATATACTTTGCAAGCTGACATTTCTCTTTCCCCCAAGAGCATACCTCTGTACAACTGGATGGGGCATCTGAGTGTGATGCTTTGAGACAAAATACAAATAACATCTACTGGTGCTATACCAGTCTATGGAGTTGAAAAGACACTTTGATCTTCACAACAATTAGCATTCTTTTAACAGACTTAAACTAACTTAACACCCTTTTGACAAGAACAATCCTCACTCTTCTAGTCAAGAGTGACAGTCAGGAAGGCAGACTGAAAGTGTGTCTTAAGAATTAGAAAATGTAGATTTGGAGGCTTTTTTTTTTTTTTTTTTTGGTAAGCTGAATATAGTATTTATCCTGAAGGAATGCTGAAGTGCTTTGTCTTCCAGGCACCCAACTATGAGATGCTAATGAAAGTCAAGGGTGACTTAAGTGACTTTGCTTCATGATAAATCTGAAGCATCTCATCTTCACTGTGTTTTCCCGCTTGTAATGAGCTCACGTGTATTTGTTACTCTGAGGTAAAAGGCCCCATTTTTAAAATTTGTTTTTAGTAGTTGAAAAGAAGCCTAGGGAACCCACTCTGTGCCCTCGAGTGATACAGCTGGGACATGTATGACTTGTCTGTGTGGGATTGTTTCTTGTGTTATAATTGAAGGAAGCAAAGGTTACCATAGATACCGTCTTTAAATGTTCATGTCTCTGATGTTAGCATTTGTTTAAAAAAGGTTAATTGCACACAATTATGTGTTAAAGGAGCTATATCACAAGAAAAGTCAATAGTGCTAGGAAACACTAACTTTGAATTAATGATACCACTGCACACTTATACCAGGGCAATTTATTTAAGGAGACAGCGCAGTATTTTATTATAAAGTAATTGCTAGAGTGTGGTGTGGGGTTTTTTTTTGTAAATGAATAAAAAGGCATATTTAGCACTCCATGCTGAATTCTTCAATGAGTGAATAAAGAGCCAAGTCTACAAATGTTTTAGATTTAACATGATGTTCATTAGTGTTGAATGCTTTAACATAAAATTGCTCCTAGTATTAAGCTCTGTGTCCAGTAGATGTGTTTTTTTTTTCTTCCAAGATAAAAGGCACAGTTGTGCTTACTTAGCAAGAAAACCTCAAAGTTAGAAATAGCTTCTACTTATTCTGTAATCTGTATCTCTGGTGAGAGTCAATTACTGCTTTATGGTACTGGTGACTAAAACTTCATTAGTGTATCTTGAAACTGTGGCAAACTCTCTGGAATCTGTTTTGTTTTGTTTTGTTTTTCCTGCTCTCCAGCCCAGCATTCTGGGAGTTCGTAAAGCTGCTCAATCAACGTTCAGCCTTTAGCCTATTTGGATAAGATCCACTATTTCAGAACTTTAGAGACAGTGTTGTATTTTCTTCGTAAGCTGACTAAGCCTTTATAGGTTTTCATACTGAAATTTTGCTTTTTTAAAGTTATATGAATTAACCAGTCAGCCATGGAAGCACCTTCAGATTGTAAGCTGGAAGCAGTCCTGGCCCTTGTAACTCAACTTAGATGGGTGTCATATCATTCTAAAATGGCCGGGAACAAAAAAAGGAGAAAGAGTAGTAGTTAAAGAGAAAGAAAAAACTCTAACTGGCCCAAAGCCTCTGAGGATCTTTTTTGTTGCTCAGCACCTGGTGTTATGCTTCCTGAGAGCTCTAGAAAAGGCTTGGTAGACTTCACTGGTCTCACATCAGTTTTATGCTTTGGTCCCATTAGGGTTATGGAGTTGATTCACTCCTGCTAAATATCAGTGTAAAGTGGAGGAGAATTAAGCTAGCTGAGCTGGTCATGACCTCATATGCTTAGTGATAATTAACAGGTATAAAGATTGATTAAAACATGGTTCTAAAATGCAGTAGCCTGCATCCTCCTAATGGCTTAGAAATGAAAATTTACCTTACACTGTGAACCAGAATTAGACACTTTTTGCTATTATGAGCAGAAAGATAACTTCCCCCCGCCCCAAGGGTATGTCCCAGCTACACCACTGAAGAAAAAAAAAAAAAAGTCATCTTAAATACAATTGTGATATAGAGTAGGAATCACGCATGAATTTGAGGTCAGAGGATAGTAAAGCATGATTAGACTAGCATAGCAAAGTGAGATTGTTACCCTACTTTTACATGATACTTTAAATAGAGGTTGCTGTTTTAACTTTATAGAGGGACTGCTGTTGTATTTTTCTGAAAAATTTCTTCCACTCACAGCGTAGTGAGCTTGACAGTGCATTCACTTGAGCAGTGGGGTTCACTTGAACAGTGGTGTTTACAGTGTAAAATGTGAGATCTATATTTGATTCTCTGGGGCGTGCTCTCCTGGACTGTTCTGTACTCTGGAGTGAATACAAAGCAATACTAAAAAAGCAAACAAGTGGAAACAACTTATTACAATATTTTCTTGAATTACTTCAGTATGGGCTCTTTCCATGTATACATGGAAAGTATGTATACTGAAGTATTTCCCCTTTTTAATTTTTCAGCTAGTGCACCTTCTCAGAGGCAAGTCAGCCTTAGAACAGCCCTGCACATGTCAATGGCTCCTCTTCAGCCTTGTTAATAGGAGAAGAAAAGAACTTTGACCAGATGCTGTTCACTTGAATCAGGCAATTTGTTCCATAAAACTCAAAAGTCCTAAATTGGATATGCAACTCTTGACTCTGGGCCAAAAGTTGGCTTGCTTTTAGTGGTTTGCTCAGTCAGTCAGCTACAAAAAGCAGCCAGCTTGTGAAGATAAAGCTGAATTGTTTTCTGTTGTTTGGGAGGTGGACAGTATGAGTTGCAATTTGCTCACGATAGCTGTTTTTTGAATTCATCAAGAGTGCCTTTTCAAATTTTCCTTGTTTCTGGTGTTAGAAGAAGGGAAGGGGAGGAAAAGAGGAAAAGTAAAAGAAAGGACTGACAGTGCTCTAGCTGCTCTTCTAGAAAAAGGCAATGTTATGTGAGGTGAGGCTTGGACCTTTTGAAAGTTAAAATTTCCCAGCCAGGAATGATTACTTACTCTCTGGAAATCATTTCTGGCTTTGAGGTGGTTGCAGCTGAGCTATTTAAAGAGACTATTTTGATGTATTGCTTCCTGGCAGAGAAGACCTGTAGAGGCAGTGTAACCAGGAATCCTTGCAGAGCACTCCAGGGACCCGGCAGTGGTGCTTGCCGGTTTCTCGAATCTGTTGCTTGTAAAAACTCAGAAGTTCAGCTAGCTATTATCATTGAATTGGTTTTAATTGGGAGGAGAGCAAAAGCTGTGCGGAAGCATTTGATTTAGAGAAGATATATTTTTGGCTAATTCTGCCCCCAGACAGTTACGCCTCTTGAAGCACTTAGGAGGTATGTTTGATTATTGTTGAAAAACACTGCAGCTTGTACTTACTACAGAGGAAAATGACAAAGATAGTTTTGGATTTATGTGCAGCATTTCAGTAAGCTAAACTACCTTAAGACATTGTTTTTTTCATCAAGGTTAATGTGTCTTAACAAGCTGGCTTTCCATGACAATTGTCTGGGTTTTTTGCTGCTCAGCCTGCTGGGCTACCGCCCAGAACAGTGGGGTAAGCATATACATCTGAGGGCACTGTTATAAGGCCTACAGTGAGTTTGCTTTTAATGGCTTTGTCTAAATCAGGAAAAAAAGAAAGGAAAATAACAATGGGAAAGAGATTATCCTTAGCTGTTTTAGGCTTATTGTAATCGGTAAATAGTTCATTAAGAAACTTGTAAAAAGGTTAACAGGCAGCAATTTAATTTTTTTTTTAATTTTTAAAACATGAGTTTTTTGTCTGTACATTGAGGAGGTCAGTGTCTTGAGAAGGAGCACATCTAACTCTCCTTTTGCTGGTTTTGAATGACACTGATTTGGGCATCTAAAAAAAAAAAGCACTGAAATATTTGCCTGCCTTTTAGTTGCCTTCTGTGTCCTTTATAAAACCTGATGCCAGAAAGGACTGCCTTTTTCCCTGTGAGGTAGCATCACTCTTGGTGAGATTATGTGGTTGGTGAGATTCAGAGCATACCCTTTTATAACAGCCAGAATAATAGCAGAGGGCAGTGAGTTTGAAATAAGGTAGTTGCTTGTGAACTAACTCGCAACTGTACTTACCAGCTTCTGCTGAAAGATTTCAATTTTTAAAGATAAGTGTGGCCAGTTACCATGCATCCCTTTGAAAATCTTTAAACGTAGCCAGAACACAAGATTTTTTGAACATTTTACTGATTTGTGGAGTTTGTAGACTCTACATCACTCTGTTAAGATCACCTGGAAGAAAATATGTGCCAATATGCTTTGCTCAATTCCTTGTAACTTAGCTTCCATTTGTTCTGACTCCAGGAGCTGTAAGCTAATTTGCTGATGAACTCTCATGCCTATCATAAAGTTTGGTAACTTCAGGGAAGAGGAACTATATAGTTCATTTGTTAGAAAATGGTGAAATCACTGCTTTATTTTCAGAATACAGCTCAGCCTTATCTATTGAACAGTGACAACACTTTCACCTGTCTTAACTACTTCTTAAAATTACAGGGGCTGAGCGAGATGGAAAGCTGTTTGATTTTTTTTTATTATTATTTTTGAACTGTACTTTCTATGGCACAGTTGAAGTTTCATTACAAGTTGATAAGAATGTATGGATTAAATACTTAATTCTGCAATTAAAAAACACAACAAGCAAAGTGAGATAAAATAAACAGTATTTCATTACAATTTCTATGTGGTTTTCAGCAATATTAATTTGTGAATGATAGGATTTGAAATCTAGATCATACACATTTTATACATTCAAGATATGGCTTAACCTCCTCCCCCTGCCCAGCCCCAAGCCTTTGTCTTCCTTCTTGTGGAAGGAGTACTTTTAATAAGCAAATAAAACAGATAAGCAGATAAAACAGATAACGTCAGTAGCAACCACAATATGAATTTTAAACAAGTATTGGCATCTCATTGAATCAGTCACCAAATGTATTAATACTGTACTGTATTCTCTTTTGCACAGAGAAGAAGAAAGAAAAAAAAATCAAGCATTACATTTAAGCATATCACAGACCCAAGCATTAGATTTGAGCATATCACAGTAGGAAAACAGACTAATCTCACTTTCCTTTTCCTTGGAATTTTACTGCCCTAAATTATTAGGAGAATAAGAACTACACTGAATAGCTTTTCATATGACACTTGAAGGACAGCAACACATTCCACAGTGCTGAATTGAGCAGGTTAACTCTAGTGCTTTGACAGCCCACAAAAGCTCTTAAAGCTTATCAAGTTCTGAAATGGGAGGTGGCCAGTTCAGGTTCTTTGAGGAAGATCTGTTTTTTGCTATAGAAACCCACATTGTGTACCTTTTCTCATGGCCCTTATTTCTCATCTAAGCCATTAGTATTATTTGCCTATGACTTAAGAGTTGGTATCTGGAATTGCTACTGCAACCCGAGATGTCACAGTGAATCTGACTTGCTCATTGATTTAAATAAATAAATAAATAAGTAAGTAATTGTGGCATACCAGCTGTCCAAAAATTGTTGCTATCATCACCTTCTGAGAAATGATACCCTCCAAGGCTTGATGTACAGTACACAGACAAGCTTTTTCATATACTTTGCTGACCAAATGATACATTTGAAAGACATTTTGGAGGACAAGTTCTCTTCCTTCAAACATGCAGATACAAGTCTTGCTTTACTGACTTGCGGAGATACGTGAACATCTAAAGAGTGTGTAGCTCACTCATAAAAGAAGAGGCACTAGATTTAATGATTTTACATCTTTATGTAAAGATGTTACATACATTACACATTTTACATCTGACTGTTACCTTACCTTGTATCAACTTTCTTTTAACATATTTTTAGGTATATCCCATTCCTTTGAGAGATGACTAGTTATACCCTTTAGCTCTCTTAAAAATAAATACTAAATGTAATAAGATGGTTGAATTTTTCATTTCACTGCTCATTCCTTTTCTTTCAGCTTCTTGCCTGATTACATCAGTGGTGATTTTGATTCCATTAGGCCTGAAGTTGAGGAGTACTACAAGGTCAAGGTAAATTAAATCTCTTTGATGTGTTCTTGTTGTTAGAGCATTGTAAGATCCAACCCATTAGTGCCCCTGTTGGTTATTAAGTGTTTTTAGCTCCAGTTGGTCTCTTTGAGGCTTCAGGTGTGAAGCACCTTGCAAGCTCGGACACCATGCTCTAAGTGGCACTGTATTAATGCATAAGGTGAGCATGGGAGTTGCATTGCTCCCAAACTCCTGTGTATGGTGTAGTTTCATAGCACCTCCTCTAGAAATAGAACATTTGTTACTAGAGATTATACCATCTAGAAACTGTGATTAAAACTTTCTGAAAAATCTGTCATTGAAAAATGCTGGTGTTGTTCAGTGAGTTACAAAGCTGTGAAGATTAACCTCACCTGCCTGATTCATGCATGGTTGGCACCCACAAAAATTCTATAGAGAGCCTCTTTAAGTGTGAAAGTGTGATTTTTGCATGATATAACTTTGTCTTTTAGCAAGAAGCTATACATGGAGACATCTATCTCTTTGATTACACACTGAAGCATTGAATTATGCCCTGACTACTTCTGTGCTTGATGAATGGAGTGCCCTCCTTAATGGATTTTTGGACAAATCCCTGCATACAATAATTTATCCCTAATATAGCTCAAACATTTCCAGTGAGCACAGTAAATGTAAACTCATGTTTCTTAGGTTGTAGGTCTAATTGTTAACTAGACTCCTAACGTGTTTCGAAGTTCTGTCTTTAACTTACTGTTCTGCATTTAACACTTCAGCAGCCTACCTGTACAGGCTTTTATGCTGAGGTCAGTCCCTCAAGTCTTAGAAAACAGCTTTCTGTAAATTCAGAGTTCACTGCAGTGTCCCAACTTAAACTTGCAGCAGGCTGCACTTACAAGAACAGTAAGTGTTTGATCCTCATGAGCTAGTGGACTTAGAGATCTGTGATGTGTCTACTGCTGATTCAGTACAAGAGGCTGAAATTTGCCAGTTCTCACAGATTTTGAATGTAATCCCAGTCCAACTTTAAAATCTGTCCTGATAGCCTTGGGATCAGATGACTAGAGCAAAGGGATTCAAGCTGTGGGGAGAGGGCTGCAGGAGTACACGTGTGCTGTTGCTGCACCATTCCACACAGAGAAAATAAATCTATCACAGAGACAAGGGTACCTGTTTGGTGGTGGATTTCTTCTTGGCAGTTGTGAAACAAAAGGTGCTGAGCTCAGCACCTTTAATGGAGGAAGAGAGTGAGAGTACAATTCTGAATTTAGGAGGAACAGTGCCCAAATTCCAGTCCCTCTCTGAGCACCATGTATTTTTCTATATTCTGCCTTGTTCAGTAGAAGGGAGATGTATGTGGGGGCTGTCCGTCTTGGGAGAGGAGCTCAAGAAAAATGCATGTGCATCTTCAGGTTGCAGTTTGGGAAATGAAAATAAAATAAAAGCTTTGGATTAAGGCTGTTCATTAAAGACCGAAAACTCATCATCTATGAGTAAATGGTGAACTGTAAAGTGCACTGCTATATTTGGCAGGGCCATTGATACTAATGCTTGTATAAACTGCATGTTAGTACATAGGTGAAACCTGCATACCAAAGACTGAAGGTTAAGGATTGTTGAACAGAGCGGGAGAGAAGATGAAAGTGGTGAGAGAAAGGGAGAAGAAGACAGTAAGACACCAAAAGGGATAAACTAAACTAGTATTACACTTTTTCACGGGGATTACTTTTCTTCCTATAGCATCTTTTTTGTCAGCTCCATTGTAGCCGACTGTTGATGTGTGGTTTACATCCTCTTTGCGAAGGCCTACTGAACTGTTCTACTCCATAAAGAGTTTATGCACCCATGCAAGTGCTGTGCTGATGGGGTGGTAAAGGAAGCAGTATTTCATTGGGATTGTGAAGAAACAAGAGAGCATAATCTAGCTTGCAGAACCATTACTTGAGATTGTCATTCATGATAGAGGAAAAAGCAGTTTGACTGTGGAATTTTGAGTGTATATGGTAGGAAAATACTTTTTTTTTTTTTGATTTTTAAATTGAGCTTCTGTAATCAGGAAATTAGAATGGTAAATACAGGTGTATATTTAAGGAGATCTTAAGCAAAAATGCAGTAAAACACAGAATTTGAAGACATCTGTGTTTGTTTTCTTTTAAAGTATCTTGTCCAGTAAAAGCACCAGCTGTAGTCCAGGCAACTTTCAAAGTCACTGTGATCTGGAAATGTATGTGTTGATGACCCAAAACAGATGAGGCCTGCTTAAATAGGCAGAGAGAGAACTTGAGGTGGAGTAAATCAGCATAACTCAACTGACTTGAGGGAAGTACAGTGTTACCTTCTGAATTAGGCTTGCTTCCTGTTCTGTCCGTCCTTCCTTGCTGAAGCACTCCCTAACTTGCAGGCAAGTTTTACCCACTTAAAGCATGCATTTTAGAGGCTTGTTTGTATAAAACTGTCCACACCAGTAGCAGTCTCCAATCTGTATTAAACAGTGCTTTGAATTCAGGTGTTCTTTATTTTTTAAGGCAAAAAGATGACACCAATGTGTAACATTCACCTTTCTTTAGGTTCTTGGGCCTAGAATCAGAGATGGGATAAGCTGATATTATTAGGAAATATTAATATATTGTTTCAAGCCTTCTCTTTTGCCAATTGTTAATGATGATGAATGGGAAAATGAAAGAACCGTTGTTGCAAAGTTTAGACGGATGCAATGTGGCAGTTTTCAGTGAGCAACTGGATGAGAATCCACAGAAATTCCATGTGTTAACTAGCTGATCATTCTTTCCCTGTGCAAAACAGCACTTTCCCATGCTAAATTTTGATATTCATGGTCAATTACTTCAACATTGATGTGCTCCTTGCTCCTGCAGCCTCCCCCTTCCCCAGTCTTGCTTCTGATGAATACTCAGCCTTGCCAGAATGGAAAGTCAGAATTGTTCTTAGCACACAGAATTACCTGTAAGCACATACACATTCATCATGCAATGTCGCTTAAGTTTCATTTGTCTGGGCTAATATCAACAGTTTTATTAGTTAGGCAGACCTCTCTGAAGTTGAGCATGTTAGCTCACGACGACAAAATATTTATTTTTCCCTTGAAATGCGTATCTACGTGAGCTTCTTCAAGGAGTTAGGTTTTGATGACTAAATAACAAGATTATTCTGTTGACGTTCCTAATACTTCCGCTTACATTTACTGGCAAGCCACCATTCCCTTTTACCATCTCCATTCCTCCAGACTGTCCTGCCTGTTTTTAATACACCTATCTTGAATTTTTCCCAATCACATGTACCTGTTTTGAATTGCTGCCAGGGTTAGTAATGACTAACACAGTAGCTACAGTTTTAGCTTCATCAAAATTCACACAACATAGATGTTCATCTTTTTAGTGCTCCTATTTTTTTCATAGTCACCCAATGTAAATTATTCCTGAGTGTTACACAAAGGAAGGGTTAAGCTTTTTGAAGGCATTTATGTGGGGTAAGTCAAAAATTCTTCTGTCTGGTTACAACCTTGCTATGAAAATTGGGAATATTCCTTAGCTGATGTATAACTAATTCATTATGGTCAGCAAAATCGAGTTTAGAGAGATGGAGGAACTATCAAACTTGAAGCAGTTTGTGTAGGGTATGTGTGGAGTGAATATAGAAGAAAGTGAAGCAAGCAGCAAGATACTCACCCTCTGCACTCCTGTCTGCCTCTAAGAATGATGATAGGCAAAAAGTCATGCAGACTCCTCTGTCACTTAAGTCTAGTTTGATTGTTGCAAGTTCATCTGTCAGATGAAGGACAAGTGGTGCTGAAGGAGCTGAAGGTTCCTTCAGTATTTTAATTGCAATGATTTAATTTATATCAGGAATTAAAGCAATTTTTTTTTGTGTGTTTGTGAAACAGAGTTTATTTCCCTTTGATTTTTATAAACAAGCTTTATAGTTAAGTTTTACATATGAACAGAGTGTCAAAGTGCTCTTTTTTTTCTTCTTTTTTTTTAAGCTGCCCTTATTGACAGAGATTAATGCATCATAGCTTCTTTTAAGTATGTGAAGATAGCACCCCGCTGGTTAAGAGGAGTTACTTTTTCATAGTAGAGCTTATGGATGTTAATTATTCAGTTATAAAACATGTTTGTTTACAAGTGGTTGTGTCAAAGACAGCATAGTGGAATAATGAGTAAGAAGGGGGAGTATTGAAGTAAGTGCATGAAACTAATTACGGTTTTGTAAAGAATTGTCTCTAACCAGTTGTATCGTCATCATGAAACAGTTATGGGCCTGACTCCTCCATCACAACAGCTTCATGCCAGAGTGTTGCTGCTAGACTCGAAGGTTTTGTACCTCATTTTACCTGATGAAAGCATGAGTACATATATGACATAGCAGGAAATACAGCATACAGATTCCCAAAGCTAAAGGGTTTTAGTAGAAGAGATACCTTTAAGCCAATTCCTCTGATGTTTTCATTTGAGCAAGGATGATATGACAACTGTTTCCATTTTCCCTTAAGGAAGATTATCACCATTGTGTCAGGGAACCTCATTTAAATAAAGTTCATAAAATGGATTTCTTTGCTTCACATTTATCTTTGTTAGGTGTGGCAAGCCATACTAAATGAAGAGATCTAGGGGCAAAACTGTTTTTTCAGTTTTCATGGAAAGTAATTGTGCAACAGACTTATGAATGTGATGTGTAAGTGATGAGTTTGGCATATTACGCTTTGGGGAAAGAATAAGTAACCATGCATCATAGGTTGTTCAGCTTTATTTTTCCGTTTCTGTCGTCTTGGTTTTGCATCTTGACTTGGTTGGCCAAGTAGGTACTTACATTCTTTTATTCCTTATATTAAAAAACAACAACAACAAAAAACCTCCAAATGGTGCTTTCTCCCGTTGTTTAAAGAGTTAAATATCATTAAAACTGGATTAAACTGCTCCACAACAGGAAATGGAATCTCATGTTTAAATTTCTCTTTTTAAATCTCAGCATGCTGTAAATAAAGGACAAAGAACAACAATTTAATATTCTTTATTCTGTGTATCTTTTGTCATCACCAAAAGACATATTGAGAAGAGTCTTTGTACTTTGGCTGTAGCTAAATATGTGTGTTCATATGATCCCATAGTAGCTGCATTGACAATCTTTCTGTGTATAGTCTGAAGTGCATTGGAAATGACACTGCACAAAGCAAGAGGACTTGTGGTGATATCCCTGTCACTGCAGTCTCATCTGCCTCTTGCTGTAGCTGAATGTTTCTATTATCTTATCTTTTAAGCATTACTTTGAAGATAAAACAGCCGCTTGTGTTGTTATGCCTCAAACAGAACTCTGTTTCTGAAGTTTTTTAGTCCAAAGACATCATCTAAAATCGTACCAGAGCTGTACTTATGCCTAGAAGCAGAAGGTTGAATCCAGTGCCCTTGGAAATCCAGATGATGACATTTAGTAAGAATCCAGTTTGGCTTTTTCACTAGGCAAACTGCATGCGCTTTCAAAGGCTTCCACTGACTGCATTGCTTCAGACCTGTAATTGCTGTAAATTTATTTACAAACTCTATTGTTTTTCCTATTCTCTTCTTTTTAAACCCTATAAAACGGCTTGTTTTTACAGACAGTTCTGTATTTGTAGCACTTTTCCCTTTTTTTTTTTTTTTTTTTTTTTATTCAGTTTCATATCTGGCATTCCTATTACATTTCCAGGGTTTAATGGTTATCAGGGTTGTAGATATGCTTAATAGATATGGTGGTTTGTGTTGACTGTGTAGAAAATTTGTCTTTTGAACTTTAATTTTGTTTTGAACTTGACTTTTGATAGTCTTGTTTGATTGTCCCAAATTTCTCTATTATAATAAACTGTGGATAGACTTACTTTAACCACCTCTTCTACCCTAATGGCATTAGTATGATTGTGCTTAGTATTTCCATTGGTATGTAAGTGCACATGTGCAAAGCTAAAGCAAAGGGATGTTGCATATTCCATTAAACTTCTGGCCCAAAATTTTGTTCAGCCTGTACAGTAGTGTTTTGTGTTCTGCTGAGTTAATATATGTGTAATGACCAGGAAGTCGTGTGGAACAGAATCTTACATAAAGCAAAGGCTTTCAGGACTCTGGACTTGCACAATACTGTTCTTATGTGCTGGTAAAAAAAAAATCTCTGTCCAGTTCTCGAATTTCACCCTTTACACTTTCACCGAAGGTAGCAGTTTACAAAAAATAACGCATCTGTTTAAATGCAGTTGAGAGTTAGAAAAGAAACACAAATTCAGTAATATAGCCTTATTTCTTTTTAAATAATGTTTAGTGTTTGTGTTATCTCCTGGTGCTGTACATTACCCCTTTTGAACCTGAATAAATGGAGCTAAATCCTACTAGTGTTGTAAGATCAATGTAATTTCCTTGAGATTTTTAGATCCATAGGATATTTAAGTTTTCATTTTGAGGTCATTGAGAGTCCCTGTGTACTCTGGTAGGACCTGACTCTGGCCCTGATTTACTGAATATGATTGAGAATTTAAATTTAACCAAATTCTTATTCTCTGGAAAAAAAAATGCTACCCTGTTTTCCTTTGCAGTATTTTGGTGCTTGTGATGTAGCTTTGGGACACAGGATATAGAAATTAATAGATTAAACTTCTACCAGAAGTGGTTTGTCTTTCTTTTGCTTAGTAGCTAAATGACTGTTTGCAGGTTATGAATTGTTTCCTTTGTTCTCACAAGTGCCCTAGCTGAAGCTCAACTCCCTGACAACAGGATATGCAAGAAAACAGTGCACCATGTATCAAAAATTATGCTGGTGGTATTTTAGTCTTGCATCCAATTTCAGTTTAATATTATGTTGTGGTGTAAGATTTATTTCTCCCTTTCATTGGTTAGGGCCTGGGGAGAGGAAATGGTAGACTCTATTGTATTAGACACCTGAGTTACTTTCTACAGTTTAAAAAAAAAAAAAATCTAGTTATAATCTCTGAAAGAAGTCATTATTCTAGCCAGTCTGTGATGGAGAAAATAACAGAAAAGTTTGAAAAATAGAAATGTGTTGAATTAAATTCATTTCTAGTGCAAGCAGCAAAAAAAGTGTTTTGAACAATGGTAGCTTAATTTGAAGAAAGAAGTTGAACAGAGTTATGTGATTGGAAAGAATGTGTGTGATTAAGCCTCTTCAGCCAAAAGAGACAACTTTAATATACTAATCATTTGAGTTTGAAGACTGAAATGATAGATATTTTTTTAGACGTAAATAGGATTTACACATCCATTTCCTCTTTTTAGAAAATTTCAGAGAAATCTACTCCTGGAGTGCAAAGCTCGGTGCCAATATCTACTTAACCAGTGGCTACGGGCTGCTAATTAGAGCCTGTTTTCAACAAAGCCGCCGAACCCAGAACCTCGCTGCTCATCAAATGTTGCTGCAAGCTCCAATTTCAACCTGTATGCTCTGTGGGATTTGTAAACGTGATTCTGTGATGGGGGAGCATGTCAACTAGCCCAAACAACAGCTAACAACAGCAACACAAAGCACATACCCCATGGTCATTAACCAAGAAAAAGATACCCCAAATCCTGGTACTGGAATTTTTAAACTGTTTTAAGAAGCAGCTTTGCAGCCTCTGCAAATGTTCTGTGTATTGTGCATCTTTTCAAAGAACAAACAACTCTTGTTTCAGAAGCGGAGAAGGAGGAATAAAAACATGAAGTCTGTTGCTCATTTCTAAGTAGGAAGCTTTGGTGGTGGGCTGGAGAGGAGGAGAAAAAAGTGCTTCTGACATGCTTTCAGGGATCTGTAGTGAGCATTTTGGCAAGTGCATTATCCTGTTTTGAAAGGGACACATGTGGACTACTCAGAAACATGATTTCTCCAGCCTCTGTAGAAGCATTTTCCTAACCTCAGAAGTCCATAGGCAGATTCATCAGGGTCACTATGAACTTTGCTTCCTCATCTTTGACACAGCTGTGAGCTTAAAAAGGCACAACAGATTGGGATACATAATCCAGAGCTACAACTGCATTACTTACCATAATGTTGCCCTCAAAGTGCTTCCACTTCACTTGAAGCAATGCAATTTCAAAACACCTCAAGGATGATAATCCAGATGCAGTGAGGTTAAATTTGGTCTGTGTTCATGCAGATAAACATGAGCTGTACAAGCCACCAAATGGAATAGAAAAAGAAAAAGATGTTTTTATTGTTCAGGTAGAAAAATTAAATGCCTTTGTAGCTTGTTAGTGAAATGAAGGATTAGATGAAGCTACCAAATTTGAATTTGCCTGTATTAATTAACTGTGAAAGTTTAAGGCTATTTGAAGTTTTGATGTGCACAGACATGGAGTCTTTGAATGGAGATTTGATTGATTGATGGAGATTTGAAGTGCAGTTTCTGGAGCACATCTAGTGCTTCATAATGATTTTTGATTTGATCAAAAACATGAAAAAAATATATATATATTTACAGCTGGACTCAGGAGTAGTGCAAGATGATAACAGTTGCATTTGTATATACCAAGTGGAAATTTTACTTGAGTTGTAATTTTTGAAAGCAAACAATTAGTAGCAGAAAAATATCCCTGGGGGGAGAAGAGGTGAATAACCGAAAGAACTGAAGTTCTGACAGCCTAAATAGGCCCATGTAGGGAAAGTTCTGCAAATTGGAGTATTTCTCTTACTTATCTTTTTGGCCCCTTCTCCCTTCTTTTATTTGTCTGTCTTATATTTCCTGACTCTCTAACGTTCTTTTGGGCTCTTGCTGTTTTCACTGTCTGCACTAAGCAGTTGAAGCTCTGGTTTTCCATCTGAATTGCTCTGTGGTCCTTGAATGTGATCAGCAGAAACCAGCAAAGAGGGACTGGTTCAAGGCTTGATAAGTTGACTATGCAGGAAGCTCAGCTGAAACTAGATGAGTCTCAGGACAAGGGTGAGTTAGTTTGTGTTGTGGTGTGTTGTCAGATTCCTTCATTTGAAGAAGCTGTCATGGTCTTTGATTATTTAAAAAAAAAAAAATCTTAAATCAAATATATTTGGAGGTATAATTAGAAATGGAAACAGTCCTCTATATGATGAAATGTATTAAGAGAGGAAAAATGAAATAGGTAGGAACAGCAGCAATGAATGCAAATTGAGAAAAAGGCAGAGACTCTAAAAAGTTAGGAAAAGATACACATTTTAAGAGAAAAATAAAAGTAATATCAGCAGAGGATAGGGAAGAGAATTGGATAGAAATAGAAAAATTTCCCTGTCATATCAGAAATAAATTAGTTCTGCTGTCATTTTTTGCAGCCGTGAAGAAGCGAATGTGATAAGATAAAAACACATGCATGGAAACCATGGTTTTCTAATCTAAAACTAAGATTTTTGGTTTATTGGGAGTGAGTGCAGGATTTGTTTTTTACTGTTTTCACTTGTTTTTGTTTGAATAAAAGTTAAAGTAGAAGGACGTATGCTTATTCCTTCCTTTACCAAGCTTTGATGGGAGTTCCATCAGGTGAAGAATAGAAAATGTCTTAAGCCAAATATTGCAAGAAGGTTAAAGCATAAATAACAGCAACTGGAGTTGGCATGTACTTGCAATAAATTCACAGGTTTTAAGGTTATTTTGTCCAAATGCTGCAGGAACTGCTCTTGTAATGTATAATGTGCCTAAGCAACTGTTAATCCAATTGAAACAACTTATTTAGCAGGTATTTACTTTGCATTTAATTGATAATAGTCCTTCCGTAAAAAAAAATCAGCAATTTAGTATAAATTGCTGGTTAATAGTCCCAGATTTTGTTTAATTGATAAAAATGTAGCCTGCAGAAATTGTCCTCTTCTGAGAACTGAAAAGACCTTCCTCTGCTTAAGCTCAGCAGCAGGAGTACACCTTTAGAGAACAGAACAGGGATTAAACATGGGATATGATTGCTTATTGTGTAGCTGGGGCTCCATTGATTTCTGGCATTTAAAAGCCGGAATCTTTTGGCTTACCAGTATGCAGGTACTGCTCTGTAAAGTCATCTACTCCTTTTGTTCAGCATCTGGCCCTACAAAATATATTGAAAAAAGAAAGAAGCCACTATACGATAGTAATTTTAATTACCACTAAAATGATATTTGTAGGAGGGAGTCAAAATTGGAGACCTGCCTATAGTGGCATTTCAGGGTTTGCAACAGACTAATAATCACACTGGATTCCTAAATCTTAACAGCCTCAGTCATGACTCCTGTACTTCCAGTATTGGATTTGTACTAAGTTGTTTGCTTTTGGCAGAGGGGGGCAATAAGGCCTTCTAATGGTCTTTGTGATAGTACTCCTTTCATTGCATCCACTGGTACTTATTTGATTCTGCCTCAAAAATACTTCTGAGAGGTTAAAGGTCAGCCTTTGCCTAGACCATTCTAAGGGATAATGCCAACAGATGGGACCATATCCAATCTCTGTCGTAAATCAACTGTAGATGTATCTCTTGAGAATTTATTATATATTTCCAGATAGAAAGGAGATGGGACTCAATTGTAACAGAGACAATAGTGGAGGCTTCTCCTCAGGCATCAGAATGTGCTCTGTTTCCTATTTTTATCACAGATTTTCAGAGCAAATAAATGTACTCCTCAAGACTCAATGTACCTGCAAAGATACATTTCTGATCTGGCATTGGCAGTTGCTTACACAGCTAGATATGTGGGAAGGTCTAGAGAGATTCAGAAAAATCTTTTCCATGATAAGACAATGTGCCTCAATTGTTATGAATCTAATTGGCTCAAAAAGAAGTATTGATATTTTTTAAAAGAGTTGTGGTTTTAAAGAGTAGTATCTTGAGTTGATCCCAGGCTGGAAGTGGTGCATGTGCTGGAAGGAAACTGGGAATCTCCAAGTTCAACTCCCACTTTTTTGTCCCTTTTTTTTTTTAAATGGGAGGGAGGGTAGGGGGATTTGAAACTCCTTGAAGTATTTATCTATGTTAAAAGTTCCCCTGCTGTTCCAAAACTGAACTCTACTCCCACTGGGCCTGCAGCGAGTGTAATTTGGTCTTAGGGGCAGAGCTTTGGGAGGGACTCTTTTGTCAGCAACAGAACCAGCTTGCGTGTGCTCCACCAGCATAAACTGCTTGCATATGCTCCACAGATAAAATATGTCCAGCTTGATCTTGGAGAGGAGAGCAGCGAAGTGGAGTTTTTGTAATTTATTGCTTCTTTAGAAGGTATTCTACAAATATCCTTCCTTTAGTAACCTAGTTTGGCTCTACATGCTGTAGTCATTGTGCATTGTCTTCAGTGTAGCGCCCCGCTTGCAGTCTGCCGCCCTGGCTTCATAGATGGTGAGCAGCTGCCACAGGTCCTTTCCTACACTCTGAGAAGAGGCGGAAGTCAAAAACAGTCCAGCCATGGGAGACAGCCCTCCCCTCAAATTTTACTGTTTCTGCAGAGTTTCTTGTGGTCTGAATGGATGTGCCCTCAGTAATGGAAATAGCTGATTGTGGCCAGACTCAATTCCTTTTTCTTTTGCTGCCTTTCTGTAGAAGAGTATGCTACCAGCTCTGAGAGGTGTTCCTGCAAATGGCTTTGGAAACCTTCAGAGGTTCCAAGCAGTGCCTTAAAGAGGTAATCAAAGCTGTACCCTAAATGTAAAAGAAGCTTCTTGCTTCACTGGAAAGTCTTTTTGAACACTTTTCAGTCAGAAATAACTGGTTTGTGCCAGTTGACTGATGCCTGTGAATAAAGCTTTGATTGTAGTCCTTGGCGCCACACTTTCAAAGAAAACCCAAGGAATGCCTAATAGCATGCAGCAGGTTGTCGCAGATGAGTTAGGAGTGATGCACTTTACTTGTAAGAGAGAAGCAGCAATATGTTTTATTGAGGTAAGATAGTGATTTAACAGAGTTCAATCGTAAATAAGACGGTGATTTAACAAGGGTCAATGGCAAGGTTCACTCAGTTATTTACTGTGTGGAGGACAGGGTCAAATGAATGTGCAAAGGAGACCCTCCCCTTGAGTCACGAGGTTCAGAATGGATCCCCTTGCTTTCCAAACTCCTTCTGCGAGGAGTCTGGGTGCAGCTGGATCCAGTCTTAGTCCCAGACTTGGTCAGCGGTTTATGTCTAAAGGATTACGTGCACAATCAATCAGAGATGCAGCTTAGCAAAGTTTCGCAAAGTTTTGCAAAGTTTTAGCATGCTATTAGTCACTTACCGAGGATCTGTTGTGGATAAGGAATCTCTCAACCTGGAGGAGTAACCTTGAGAGGCGTCCCTGCTCAAGAGGAGGTTCTGCAGTGCAGCCCGCTGCCGTGCGGGAGAGCTCAATGGGCTCTGGGCTGCCCCCTGTTTATGAGGGGAGAGATGATTGACTCATAGTCATATTTGCATGCTAGATGGATTTTAGTTGGCGCATGCTCAATTAGCCCCTTCCTATGTGCTGTTTATGGAGAGATCAGGTTGGAGTGGCGGGGGGAGAGCACATTGGGAGGGGAGGGGAAGGAGCACACTGTCACCCAGGTCTGCAGAAGGCACCTGCCAGCCTGCTTCCTGGTGCGAAACACTGTCTCTTTTCAAGTCAAAGGGAGTTTTGTTACTGATTTCAACAGGGTGCTTGTGCTGGGTCCTGGCTGAGGCAGCCATCTGCAAAGAGGCCCAAAAGCCGTAATAGCAGTACAATTCATCTCTTGGAGTTATTAAACCGAAGTAACCTATGAATTTGCAAACTTTTCAGCTCTTTTAAGAAAATGACAACAGTGAGGCTTTCAGCATTTTAAATTGGAACCTCTTACCAGAGGGTACAGAGATTACCAAATGCTTGGAATTAAAGCAGATGATTCTCCTGTGTTTATGTCTTCCTATACAGGATAGCTCGGTGTAATACTTTTTTTGTAAATGCTACCCCTAAGTGCTTTGCAGCCCTTAAGTGCAAGAGAATGCATAGGTAGAAAAATGAAGTGATAAAGGACTAACTGCATTTGATGTTTTTGACAAGTCCTTCATAATTTGATTGTATAAAGTGTGAAAAAAATATAGGTAGGGAGGTTGACAACGTATACATGCTGTTGAAAAGCTTAGAATTCTCTATGACAGAAGTAAAATGGTGGAACAGGAAAGAGCAATATAAAATGAATGGTTATATTAGGAAAAGAGATAATATATGAAGTTTAAAGATCCTTGGGAAACTTTATTTATTGCTTATGTGGCATATTTTTTGTGAAGAACTCAAGATGCTTTAAAGAGAGTAAATCTGATTTGGTTTCATAAATACCAAAAGATTTCTTAAAGATGAACAGTCTATTCTCAAAGCATCTTCCAACACTGTCACTCGTTTAGTTAAATTTATTTTCAGAGGAGTTGCATAGAAGGAAATGTAAGGGACAGTGGCTTCCTATCCTGTTTTCTGTCAATAGATCATTTATTTCTTCCCCCAGCAAACCATCCCACTCTTCTTTTTCTCTCTACTTCCAAATGATTTACCAATCTCATATGACCACACTTAAGCTTTTCTCACTGGGAGTTTTGTCTCAGTTATGAACAAAGTAAGAGCATCACAGTTGGACCCAGCTGAAATAAAACATGACAGGAGACCCAGGCCTTTAATCACACCTTCAAAAATGCATTAACTAAATCTATGCATGCAATAATCAGTTGTGCAGTCATGGAACAACAATACTCATAGATACCTTTTAAATGGCTACCTGTCTTGCAAGTGATATTGGTGACTAAGCTATGTAATCACAGTAATTGCAATCCCAAATTGTATGCCTGGGGGTGGGGAACAGATCTTTTGTTGTTGATGATTCAGTTGAAAAGGTGTGTAGGATGTATTCACCTAGGATTTCAGGCAACAAGTGTGATGACACGGGAGGTCCCTTCCAGTCTCTCTGTTGCCAGATAACGTGGTTCTTGAAGTCTGCTCATCAGCCACTTCTGTGAGTATCCAGCTGAGAAATTTCTAGTGTATTCTGCCTACCTTTCAGCAGTTAGTAAATGCTGAGCACCTACCTTTTGTATTATTAGCACAAATTAAAAAAAAATTATTTGAAAGATACAAACACCAGATTTGTATTTCATTCAATTTATACTTACCTTTTCAAAAGTAAATGTAATTAAAATGATAATTTTGACACTTTGTTAATTCCTCAGTTAAAATCATTTAAAATAAATAAAGGAGGTTTTTCAAATACGAACTACCAAAAGTTTAAAGGAAGCCAACAGAGTTGGCCACATTACTAGCTGAGCACTTGGAGGTAGAGTTTTCTGAAGCTAAAGAAGCTTTTGATAGGGGTCTCTACTGTAGAGTCAGAGATTTTTTTATTATTATTTTATTGTAGTCATTTGACTTCAGTTCAGTGCTTAGGTTTGAAAAAAGTAGAAAGGTTTATTTTCTCTTTCAATGTACGAATAAAAATGAGGTATGAGATGATGAGAACTACTATTCATAAAGCTCGGAAGGACTTGGTGATGAGAAACAATCACTATTATCTCTAGCTACTGAATTCAACCACGTGTGTCTAGTAAATCAATTCATTTTTAAATGCAAAATATGGTTAGATAAGCTTGTTTATGTCTCCATAGCATATAGGATTGCTTTATTTAGGAAAGCATAAAGACGCAACTGGGAGTTAGAACATGAAACAGAAGAAAGAAGTACAATTTAATAAGGGTGGGAACTGTAGCTGGACATTATATGTAAACCAGCTAGAAAATTGGATAAGGTCAGAAAGAAGTATCTGAAATGATTTGTTCACTAAGATACAAGAACCTTGGTAGCACAGCAGAAGAACTGAAATGATTGTCTTTGGCATGCAAATAGATTTTATAGGTTTAACAGAAACATGGTGAAGTAGCAGGCAAGGATGGAGTAGAAATATTACAATGCATGCATTGATCAAGAAAGGCAGGAAAAAAAGTAAAGATTATTGTGAAATAACATTGTATGTTTATGATGAGACTATGAAAATGCAAAACCAACTGATTTGGGTCCAAATATTGTGAAGTCTGTGTTCTTTTGTCTTTATTTTTATCTTATATAATTTTAGTTCAAAAGAAAAAAAGCCATGAGAAACTGAGAACAGATGGCCATCTGTATGGGAGCTTATGCACTAAACAAAGAGGAGACAGATTTCTACACCTTTTATCTTAAAGAACTTCTGTCTGGAACTTGTTCCTAAATGAAGGGCAAAAGATAGTCAAGAAAGACTTCAAGTACAACCATGTGAGCTTAGAAGGGAAATGAAGGATAAGTGTGAAGCATGCAAGAGAAGGAGGAGGGGAGGGCAAGAGAAGAGGAATCAATCAACAAAAATGCTGTTTCAAAGATCAAAAAGTCAAAGCGAGTTAGTCTCTAAATACAGTTACTTTTTATATTTACTAATACTTTAGTTACCTAGAGAATTCAAAAAGATGAAGTGGGGAAAACGAGCCATGAGGACAGCGTGCTTATTGAAGATCATCACCTAACTATACTCCATGCCAAAACAGTACTTGTCCTAAGTTTTTGGTAAGAAGGACAGAGTAGAAGTTGAGGAAAAGCAGGCTGGCTAATGGGAAGGAACACGTGGAAGTGAATACTGCTTAGCCCAACTGTGTCAGCAGAAGGTGACAACTATACACTGAATGACAAGACCCGCACTTGTCATCTTCTACCTGAAACACTGCCCTGTCAGCATCCTAATTTGGACATAAAAGGAAGATCAAGAGACTCTCTTTCCAAATCCCACAGCTCAGGCTTGAGGTTGCATGTGCAGGAGAAGACATAACTGTTATGACACTCGAGATGTGTGTGCTCCCTTCATGGTATGGCAGCAGAAAGAGCAAAGATGATCCCATGATCAAGCAAGGATTCACAGCTAGCAGTAGGAAAGCATTAGTGCCATTATAGAAGGTTTTAATGCTGCCTCTGGAATACGGCGCATAACTTGGGTAACCCATTTCCAAGAAGGGTGAATCTGAAGCTGGAAGAAGCTTGAAAAATGCTTACTAGAATGAACAAAGGGCTCAAAGCCTATTTTAGGAGAAAATGCTAAAAGAGCTTAGCTTGTTTAGCCTAGCAGAATTAAAGTCAGACAAATATATAAAGAAGCTAAACACTAGGGTTGGAAAAGATAAGAATAATATTGAGTTAAATAAATTTACTTAAATTCAGGCTGCAAATTAGAAGTATGCTGTTATCCATTGGAGGAATGAGCCTTTCGGTAAGTTGTAGTTGAGGAACAAGAAACCTGAGTGGTTTTAAAATGGAGGGTAGAAAGTTTATGAGCAGGATTATATGACATGTTCCCTGCGGCAGCACAGGATTGAATTTGATGAGGCAGAAGGATCCTTCCAGTCCTACATTCTAATGACAGTCTCTCAGTGCATTTAAGAATGTGAAATTGTGGTTGTGTGCATTTTTGTTTGATTCCAATTTCCATCCAAAAGCAGCTTGATTAAAAAAATTTACCACGATTAGTTTTTTATTTGTTTATGAGAAGCATCATTCCCCATTTCCTAGCAGAATAAAAAGATATATAAAATTAATAATCTGAATAAATGCATGCTTAAACAGATGTGCTTGTGTGTGTGTGTGCATATGTATGTATGTGTTTCATGATGTTTAAGGGCTAAGCTGATCATTACCACCCACTGAGAAAGAACCCTTCTTTTAGAAGATAATTCTTGGTTTTCTGTTTTGGATCGTCAATTTAGATGCTTCTGCAACGTTGCTAAAGCCAGCCTGAGCCTAAAGAACAGAAAAGGGGCATCCTCTTTACCAGTTGCAATTCTAATCGTTAAGTAACACAGGGTATTTTTTTTTTCTATCTTTAGTCTACACTAATAAATATTCTCTCTCTAGAAGCAAAACTATTTTACAGTCATCGGGTTGATTTACTTCCGCATGTTTTTAATAATCAGCTTAATATCACAGAATGGTTGAGGTTGGAAGGGACCTCTGGAGATCATCTAGTCCAACCCCCCTGCTCAAGCAGGGTCACCTAGAGCACGTTGCATAGGATCGCATCCAGGCGGGTTTTGAATATCTCCAGAGAAGGAGACTCCACAACCTCTCTGGGCAACCTCTTCCAGTGCTCTGTCACCCTCACAGTAAAGGAGTTTTTCCTCACGTTCAGATGGAACTTCCTGTGTTTCAATTTGTGCCTGTTGCTTCGCGTCCTGTCGCTGGGCACCACTGAAAAGAGTCTGGTCCCATCCTCTTGACACCCTCCCTTAAGATACTTGTACACGTTGGTACGATCTCCTCTCAGCCTTCTCTCCTCCAGGCTAAACAGGCCCAGCTCTCTCAGCCTTTCCTCATAAGAGAGATACTCCAGTCCCCTAATCCTCTTTGTAGCCCTTTGCTGGACTTGCTCCAGTAGTGCCACATCCCTCTTGTACTGGGGAGCCCAGAACTGGACGCAGTACTCCAGATGTGGCCTCCCCAGGGCTGAGTAGAGGGGGAGGATCACCTCCCTCGACCTGCTGGCAACACTCTTCCTGATGCACCCCAGGATACCACTGGCCTTCTTGGCCACAAGGGCACATTGCTGCCTCATGCTTAACTTGGTGTCCACCAGCACTCCCAGGTCCTTCTCCCACAGAGCTGCTTTCCAGCAGGTCAACCCCCAACCTGTACTGGTGCATGGGGTTGTTCCTCCCTAGGTGCAGGACCCTGCACTTGCCTTTGTTGAACTTCAGGAGGTTCCTCTCTGCCCACCTCTCCAGCCTGTCCAAGTCTCTCTGAATGGCAGCACAGCCCTCTGGTGTATCGGCCACTCCTCCCAGTTTGGTATCATCAGCAAACTTGCTGAGGGTGCACTCTGTGCCTTCATTCAGGTCACTGATGAAGAAGTTGAACAAGACTGGACCCAGGACTGACCCCTGGGGGACACCGCTAGCTACAGGCCTCCAACTAGACTCTGCACCGCTGATCACAACTCTCTGAGCTCTGCCATTCAGCCAGTTCTCAATCCACCTCACTGTCCACTCATCTAACCCACACTTCCTGAGCTTGTCTATGAGGATGTTATGGGAGACAGTGTCAAAAGCCTTGCTGAAGTCAAGGGAGACAACATCCACTGCTCTCCCCTCATCTACCCAGCCAGTCATTCCATCAGAGAAGGCTATCAGATTGGTTAGGCATGATTTCCCCTTGGTGAAGCCATGCTGACTACTCCTGATCACCTTCTTGTCCTCCACATGCTTGGAGATGGCCTCCAGGATGAGCTGCTCCATCACCTTTCCAGGGATGGAGGTGAGGCTGACTGGCCTGTAGTTCCCTGGGTCCTCCTTCTTGCCCTTTTTGAAGACTGGGGTGACATTGGCTTTCTTCCAGTCCTCAGGCGCCTCTCCTGTTCTCCATGTCCTTTCAAAGATGATGGAGAGTGGCTTGGCAATGACATCTGCCAGCTCCCTCAGCACTCGTGGGTGCATCCCATCGGGGTCCGTGGATTTGTGGGTGTCAAGTTTGCTTAAATGATCTCTAACCCACTCCTCCTCGACCAAGGGAAAGTCTTCCTTTCTCCAGACTTTCTCTCTTGCCTCCAGGGTCCGGGGTTCCTGAGGGCTGGCCTGAGCAGTAAAGACTGAAGCAAAGAAGGCATTCAGTAACTCTGCCTTCTCTGCATCCTTTGTCACCAGGGCATCCACCCCATTCAGCAAAGGGCCCACATCTTCCCTAGTCTTCCTCTTGCTACTGATGTGATTATGTGAATATGACCTGATGTGATTTGCATCTGTTTTACAGAGTGCATATACTTCATTTTTATGACTTTATTGGTTAATTTGACAATTGATAAATTAAACCCTGTTAAATAATGTAGGATGAAAATGGGCTGAATTTGAGTGTTGATACTAACACTCCTTTTTTGTTGTCAGAAAATTAAGTTGTTTATTGCCCCAAATAGTGTTCCAGGATTTTTTGACAAAATCTGATGGTACTCTTGGTTATTTCTAAATAATATACTGAGATGACACTTGAAAGCTAAAATCTGTAGAGTAAAAGCATATGTCCTAAATTTCTACATCTATATATATGATTCATAGGTAAAATCTCAGGCATTATTTTTTTTTTAATATAAATATAACAATATTAAAGTGTATATATGTATTTTTAATTAATTGACCTAAATTTTTGGAAGTGCTGGTACGTGCATTGTAAGGAGTAACTCTATGTGGGTTTTTCACAGAAGATAGAATCTTTGTACCTGCAGAGTTTAAGTCCACTTTTTCCTTACCTGAATTGACTAATCCAGATAAGTCACTGCCACAGTGAAACAAAGACACATGGATTTAGAATACTGAAAGTCCAAGCCCTACTGCTCTCTTTGCTTTTCGTTTCTACGTTAAGAAAATCTTTAAAAAAAAAACTTGGCTCTGTTTACTGAGTCCACTAGACCTAATTGGTCTGAGCTGGATGTTGGTCAGATCTTAACTTTGAAAGGTCTTTCTTGATTTTCATAGGTTGGACACAATTGTCTTTCATTTGCTTAGTTTGCAGGGCAAACAGTCTCACCTGAATATTTCCGTGCAGTTGTTGTATGTGCAAATTGGCTGGGTGTTTAGGCTAGCCACGTTTTCGTACAATGTATACTGAATATTTCTCCCCTCAGTCAGGCATACCCAAGTATGTATGTGTGCCTGTCTTTGGAACTTCAGCCTTTTGTACTTTTGAACTACAAAAAGTTTCAAACAAAGTTTTTAAATCGAATTTCCTTGCAAATCTCCCGTTTGATCTCCATACAAACCAGTCACCATGTTTCATGCAAATTTTAAGTAAGACAGTACTTCTCCAGACAATCCATCATACAAGACAGTCTACAGATGCATTAATCTGAATAGTTTGTATACATCTCCTGAAAGGATTGTATTGAAATTAAGTGAAATAGTGAGTTCTAGAGATGTCCTTATGTGTAGAGAGATGTATCTTTGCTGTGGAGAGATACAGGTTGTTATCTGTTGCCTCTTGTGTCTTTCTATACCAAGCAGCTTTCACATCAAATATCCAATTTGTGGTTATGGAGTGGGTAGAAAGCCTGTGGCTGTGACTGACATCTAATTGCTATTTGTTATTTATGTTACCAGAAAGCTGAGATTGTGAACACCCTTTTGCCAGGTACTGTAGAAATACGATGCAAAAAGAGGAGCATTTTCCTCAACTAAGACAAGAGACAACATGTTGGGTATAGACCTGTAGGGAGAATAAGACAGACAGTGAAGTAAATCTTGACCTTCTGAATTTCCTGCACTTTGTAACTTCTGCCCAGTCAAATATAAGGTTTCCTTGCTGTGCTGGTTCCAGAACCAACTGCATATCTGATGCCTCTGGTTTCTGACTGTACTCAGGAGTCTCAGGCCTAGCTCTCCTCAGTGAATTCACAAAACTTGTGAGGGCTGTGGTGCCTGCAGCTGGGATGAGGAATTCATCTGCCTGTGTAAGGAAATGTGTGTATTTCAGCTGAATATCACTTGCATTGTCCTTTTACATATTAGTAGGTAAATGTTACAGATTCCAATCTCTGTACTCTTCCCTGCCTGCCTGAAGGTATAGCCCCTTTTTGAATTTAACCTGATTCATCTGGTAAAATAATTTCAAATCTTTTTGAAAGTGGAGTTCCCTGGAAGTCACTAATAGCCTTGCTTGCCTTTTCTCCCATTTCCTCTTCTTCTCAGCCTTCCTTGTCAGCAAAGACTTTGTTTCTGTCTTTGAGGCCAAGCTAATTAAGTGTCCCTGGGATGCCTTTATCCTGATTGATCTGAGTGTGTCTGCAGCACAACCCGCAGTGCTCCTGAGGCTGAGAGCATCATGTAAAAGTGCCTGAGACAGTTCTGTGCAGAGCTAGCACAGATACAGCACTGCTTGTGCACTTGGGTTTCGTTTGTGATGGGCGTATAGGTTGTAAATCAGGAATTGACGGCACATTAAAGCCCCTACAACTTGCTGAGAAACTTTTAGAATGGTTAGAATCCAAAGTACTTCCAAAGCATTGCTGTGCCCTTGACAACGGGTTACTACGTGTAATTATAGCATAACGTAATTATTCCACTGGTAGTCCTTATCAGTCTGTAGTATAGGAAATAATAAATGTCTGTTGTGATTAATTTTTCAGCTGAAAAAGACACCTCTATAAACGTACCACTGAGCAAGAAAAGCTACTGTTGTGGTACAATTAAACAGACAGTATTTATTCTTCCCCCTTTTCTTCCCTAGAGTTTTACTAATAGTTCACTTAAAAGTAGATACACTTGATTTAAGCCTGCTAATGCTGTTTTGCCTCACTATACAGAAGAAGGGTGGCCCAAGATAAATCAATAACAGAATAAGAGATGATGTCAGTTTAGGGATGAGGCAGAGTTACAGGCAATGGAATAATAATACACATTGTCACTGGCAACTTTAGTTTAAATGGGGATGTGTTGCAAGGCACTGGAGCCTGTGTCTAACCTTGTTAGGCCAATTTATTAACTTGTTGATACTTGCCAGCTTGTTTCTTGAATACTTTGTTTCCATTGCCCCTTTTGGTTTATAGATTTCATTGTACTTCCCTGCAATGCCACCGTTATTCATCGTTTGTGTTGTCATGGTGCTTGTGAGCCCCATATGCTTAGGTGCTTTTCCTCCCTGCCCCCGCCCCTCCTTGCAACCTGCTTTGAAAAGAGCAGTTCCAGTGGGCCTGTGCCTGCCCTCCTTAGGCAAATGAATGCTCTGTTATCTCTCCTACTGCAGGTGCCTTGTCAGAGCTTTTCTAAGTGTGACCAAGGATTGCTGCTTTTCCTATATTATTTCTGCAGGATGTGGGCTCAGATCGTTCAGTGCTTCCTGAGAGCTGGTGCATTCATCTCCCTTCACAGTCACTAAGAAAAATTGAGTAAAGGGGAGCCTCAGTTTATGTTTCTGTATATCAGAGTTCTTTCTTTCCTCTTCTGTGATGCACAAATTCAATACAGTGCTAATCAGTCTGGCTCAGTCTACTCCACCCAGTTATTTCTCCTGATAATGCCAGGCCTGAGACTTCTTCCAAATGTGAAAAAAGGTGGGCTCACTTCAGAGCTGACTGGGAGGATGAGCGGATCTCCTGCTGTTGATGACAGACCAAGCTGGTGATGTGACCCTGAGCTACCCCAGCTGCTTGTCAGGCAAAGAAGGGCCAAAGCAGGAACTGGGAACGGTGGGTCGAAGGGCTGGGTTAAGCTGTGAGTCGGGGCAGAGCCTTTCATTGTGGTGGTACTTTATTTTGTTTTAGAGTGTTGTTGCCCTACAAAGGGATAGACTTTTGTCATGGCATGGCTGGAGGGCTAAGTTACTGAAATGGTGGATGTGGATCCTGTCAGAAACAGCTTTTTGACCAAAACATTTCTGCAAAGAAACTAAGTTAGGGAGAACAGGGATAGGTCAGTAGTGACTATGGAAGAATCACAAAAGGGAGCATGGGGAAGATTTACATGGGTTGCTACTTTCCTTGCAATTTACGTTTCACATTGCCTTTATTTCTGCTTCTGAGCTAGAAATCTAGAGAAGTGGTTAGTAAGTTGAAACATGGGAAATCAAATAATTCAATTTTGGAATGAAAGAAAAAAAAAGAGTGAGATGGGGGGTGCAGAAGGAATATTCTCTCAGATCATTAACTTGTGTTTGAGTCACTGGAGATTTTCAGGGTGATAGGGGAGTTCAGTGCTAAGTAGCTGTTAGGTACATTTCTTTTAAAGAGAAGAAAATTGGGTAAGGGAAGCTGGCAGAAGTATAGCATATCCTTGTTCTGAGAGATGGGCTGTTTGCAGCAGAGTGATTGACAGTGCTTGCAGGAATCCCACTGATATGAATATGATATTAAAAAAAAAAGTCTATGAGAGCAATAATTCATGATTTACTCCAGTCATATGAGGTACAATGAAAAGTGGAATGGAAGACGAACATGCAGTGACACAAGTCTCAATAGCAAATCCAGCTTTAGTATTTGGGACTCTCCTACTGCCTTTACACTTTTCCAGGTGTGTCCTCTGCTTTGCCAGACCTAGGACTTCAGCACACTTGTGTTTTCTAAGGTATATTTCTATTGTTGTCTGCTTGTTACCTCCCAAAATCTTTATATATATACATTGCTTCTCCTCTTGCAGGTCTTCAGCAAGAAATAGTTGGATCCTGTAAGGTATAGTTGTTAGGACCTCAAATCTAAAAAGGGTCTTTCAAGGAGTGTAGAACTATCCTGTACCCCAGACTAGAAAGCCATGCTTTTATATTGGTGTAATATCAATGACCGAATGTGACCAAATTACTAGGGGCCCTTTGTATTGATTTTTAGATAAAGAAACTGTGCTTTGTCACTTCAAAAGACTTGGAGAAAATGGCATGTTTTACTGAAGTAAAAGGAGCTCTTGCTCTTCGTTTATTTCACCTCAACAGGAAGAGAAAGCTCGGTTCTGTGTTGCATCATGCAAAGTATAGACGCTTGTTGAGTTCTCATTGCAGGAATTGATTCTGATGGAAGATGCTGAAGATATGGCACAAGCTAATCTGTTTAGATTCCAAGATGAGTTGCGGATTGCTAGAAGCTAAGAAAAAATGTGGCTTGAAACTGAATATTACATGATGTAAGTGAAAGAAAACAACCCTCCTCTCTGCATCTTCCCTCAATTTAATTTTTGCAGAGATGCTTTTTTGAGAGTACAAAACAATGAGTTTGGGGAAATGCAGCCCTATGCAACTTCATCAAGCATCCTAACATTGACTAATAACAGCAATCTGTCATACAAACATATCAAAATAATTGGCTGTGCTTCATTGGTAATGCTGATCAGACTGCATGGTAGTACCTTCTGTCACCAAAATGATGTACAGTAAATGTGCAGATGTTATCTACAGTGACCTACTAATTCTTCTTGAATGAGGGACTATATTTCTTCTTGCATATGATAATGTTAGCTGTTTTTAAAATGAGCTCCGTTCACTCTCAGCCAAATTATTTGGAAAAATAAGTAGTTAATTAAAATATCTGGTGCTATAACCCTGTCTGAAGCTTAGTATTCACAAAATTTTGGCTGAGCTTTCTAGGAATGAAGGAAAACGTTCCTACTGTCAGAAGGAGAAATGTTATGTGGCCTGTTGAAAAACATACAGAACACAGAGTTTTCCCTTTATGGGGTATTCTTAGGTAAGTATGTGGTAAGTTCTCTTCCCCTTACGTTATAATAATCTTGCCAAGTTGTTTACTTGTTTTATATTCATTTGAACGATCACACTGTTTTTCTTCAATGAATCCATTAAAAACAATGTATTTTACATTCCACTAGGCTGCATTCGGATACCAGTTTTAGGAGTTGACTGTCACATTTAAAATACTATCTGATTGAAAGCTGTAGTTTTGAATTTCATTTGCATTGCATGCCCAAAAAAGTTGGAAAGAATGAAAGTATCTAGGGAATAAAAGTACTGACTTCTTGGAAAATATTTAGCAGTGTAACAGAATAATTCTTAAAGTTTATGTGAAGAAAAGATATTTAATAACAGTATCATCTTTCACTTAGTGATAATATAATTTGATAGGAAGAACAACTTTTGCTTTAAATCTGCTGCAAAAAACATTTCCACTGTGAATCTCCAATGTGTTTCATTCAAATGAAAAAATAGGCGAATTACATACTTCCTCTGTTTTGGTATTTTTATCTTTACTTGATGCAGTCTGTAATTCTAGAGAGCTTATTTTTTGAATTTCCAAAGGAAGCAAAAACTTTGATGATAGCTAAAATGAGGATGCAGAAAAGATGACGACTGATACGTTTTTATGCTAACTTCTGTTCTGGAAAAGGCAAGGTGGAGAAATTACATGTTTTAGTAATATTAATATAGAAAAAGAACAAATGTTTTTGCATTGCTGTCTTTAAAAATTGTGGAGGAGGGGTAGGAGTTTGCCTTAAGTAGTTGTTTGTCTGACTGTGGCTACCTTACATGTTGGTATCATTTTGATTCTGAGTGTTGTATAGACTACCTCAAGAAAGCTTATTCACCTATTTCCGCAATGCACACTAGAAGTATTAATTCGTTAGATGCTTGTAGAACAGGATGGAGAGAGGCCACAACCAAGGTCTGCGTAGGTAGGTGCCTAACGCCCGCAGAAGGTGGGAATCATTTAGTGCCTGAATCTGCCTGGGGAGCTGTGCGCTGGTGGTTTGCCCAGGTCATGGGAGATTCTCATGTCCTTGTCAGTGATCGGACCCTGGTTCGATGAGTACTGCCTCAGGGCCCTCATCGCAAGACACTTTGTTTTGAATGTCTTGGCTGTGGATTACAAGATTGAAGACTGGAGAAGTGATGACTAATTTGCTATTAATAGTAAAACTGGGGTATTGTCTCCAGATGCCATGGGGTGGACAACTCAAAGTTATACGGGAATGGAGTGAAAGGTGTGGGGGAGTTGTTGTTTGTTTAAGGGAAAACTATTAAGAGTCAGAATGTTCTGGAATCTGTTGACATTTAGAACATGAGCTACAGCTTTAAAAGCAAAACCTCTCATCACAAATGAATTTTGTGGCAGGATTCAGGTGTAGAACTGCAGTCCCATTATGTAACTAAAAGCACAAAAAGCTCCTGCACAAAAATGAAAAGCTCTTGTGCCTTCTCTCCGCAGAGAAAGGCTGCTTTGTATATCGCATGTATCACACATATGCCACATGTATTGCTTGTGTATTGCTTTTACTTTTCTGTTTTCTGTCTCTGGATGCTAGGGATTTTGAAACGTGCCTTTAAAGAAAGATTAGGAAAGAGATGTGGTGCTGGGCATTGCATGAAGTAGGGGTATACAAGTATATAATGTCTACGTGCAAGGGGGATATGGATGAATAAAGGAATGTTTAATGAATATCAGGAGAAACTCCCAGTGGGATCTGTTGTGCTGTGACAGTTTTCCACTGGAAAGAAGCAAAACCACTGTGGCTTGAAAAATCTTTTAATTAAACTGGACACAAACTTGAGAGTGTAATGTAGAAAATCCTTCCCCTTACAAAGATGGACAGGATGACTGAAAAGGTCGGATTAATCTCCCCATTTTATGATCTAATTAGTGTATTAATCACCTTCTCACAGAAAATTCAGCCCTGGAAAACACTAAGAAAGTGTTTTCTTTGCTAGTCTTCTCAGACCTGCAGAAATGCCTGACAAACATTTAATAGAATGGTTTAAAGGGCAGTCACTGATGTTCATTATTGCTTGAGACTGCTTTGCAGGGGGAAGCGTTTGAGTGGTAAAGTAAGGTCTGGCATTGATTAGTGGGTAGGGCTGTACTATGCCTGCTCAGTGTGCACGTAGCCTCCGTAGCTATGAACTAGCCTGTTGGTCTCCCAGGAGCAGTGGCAGTGTTTAGGTCTGCTTAGACCGCAGAACCCATCAGCGAAGACACAGAGGTTCTCAGGTGGAGATCCTAGGCTGAGCTTTGTTGCAGCAGATATGCAACCAGTTTATACACTAAAGGTTGATGATATCCACTCTATTTTGCAATCACAGCAAGATGTGTGATCCGCACACGTGTTGATCTGCTTCAGACTCAAGCAAGATTCAGTCAAATAACTAATGTAGGTGGGAGAATTGTATGATTTCCCCCTCTCCCCCCCTCCCCCACCAAAAAAAAATTGCCCCTTGAAAATATGCAAATACAGCCCTGCTAGCCCTGCTGAGCTTCTGACATCTCCTCTTAGATTTTTGAAATTGTAAGCTTTTTTTTAGATCTCTGATAAAAATGCAGAAGCAAGCCTTGATATCTTTTTCTCTTTTTTCTTTTTAACAGTTTAAACAGCACTAGTTTAAAATAGAGTATGGATAGAGTGAAGGGAAGTGAAAAAGGAGAAACGGCCAGATGTGACTGTTAGAATAGGGTATTATGCAAAAATTATACTGTGCCTTACTGTCTCCAGTATTGGTATCAATGAATGGTAAGTCAGGTTCATACAGCAATTGTGTTAACTTATACAACTGATGGGAGGTTCAAAGCACAGTAGGATGCTCCCAAGCCTGATGCTTTGTCTTGACAGCAGTCAAGGGAAGGACTTGTCTTGCTTCCTCAAGACACGGCCTTGCATGTTCCTGGCAGTCACTGACATGCACAGGGCCAAAGTTTGTTCTCAGTCATGTTGGTGGAGAGTAGGGTTGCTGCCTTGTTCAGGATAATTCATTTCAGAGATACACCAGAGCATTAAGGGAGATCAGACTGTGGCCCATGCTGTCTGGAGACAGGCATATCCTATAAAATATAACCTATTAAGTCAACTATGACTAGTCAGCAGAGTGGTTAGTGGAATGGGATCTGAATAGATCCTGTTAGATCAAGAAGATGGCTGCATTGTGTCTTTTTTATAGTGCCTGTGTGTATTGTAGGATGATAACTTGCCAAGGACCACAGCTATCTGTAAGGAGAACTAGACATGGCATTGGTAGGCTTCAGAAAACACTTTTGCTATCTAAAGGAAAAGAATATTCTACTGGGAGAGACCTAGGGAATGCTAAAGCAAAATATCTTATTGCAAAGATCTGTGTTGCTTGAAAAGCCATTGCAGTTAGTTGGCTACACATTATTTAATTTGTTTAATTTAATGTTTGTCACTTCACATATGAAATGCAAGTATTTTCAATACAGTAAACTGATTATTCAGGTATCTAGTTGAACTGTTCCCTGAGAAGTTATTTACATGGCAGGTACAGGGGAAAGGTAGAGAGAAGGACCCAGGCCAATTGCAAGACGTGTTCCCTGCAACTAAATCTGCAAACTCTACCTATTGAAAAAGCAGGCCTTAAAGTATATCCAGAAGATAAACCCAGATGATTTCCAGCATACCAACTAATCAAGCACTTTCAGAACTAAAGACTTAATGCTTATTCAACAACTTCACATTTAAATTAAATTAAATTAAATTAAGAGTAGTTGAACCCCTCCACTGATCGAAAATACAGCAACTATGTGAATATGATGTGTGGACTTTGATTATTCAAGAATCTACCTCACTTATGTGGAAATACAGCGAATATCCAGAATTTCACTTGGAAACGTATTCATATTCAGTGGAACACTCACTAGTAGTGAAGTCAGAACTGCTCTGCTGGGCAGTGGTTTAATTTTCCTGAGCTTTCCCTTGTGTCTATCCAAATGTCAGCATGTCAGTTGCTTGTGTTCAGAGCTCCCAAATGGTTTGGTGATCTTTGGTGGAAGAGGATTGTAAAGCTAGGCTTGTTTTTTGTGTTTTTTTAATTTTTATTTTTTGTTGCTATCTTTGCAGTGTCACTTGTTGAAATATAGAGCAATTTAACTTAATTTTTGTTTGAATTTGGAAAACCTGTTCACACTGGTTTAACAAAGATTAGGCATCTGAAAAAATCTGTTCAGTCTTTATAATTCTTGGACTCATCAAAGTTCAGGTCAGTACAAAACACTCTGGCTAAATAAATAGCAATGTGCCCCTTGACACTGACATCCTTTACATCATTGGTACCTCAGATGTTAGCATCTGTTTAAGCACAGGCTGGGTACTTTCGTCATATTATTTCCAAAAAGTAACATCTTTTATCTGTGTTTGCTTTTTGCCTATAGTCAGCGTGGAATATACATGGAATGTTTAACATCAGAGTATTAACTTCACTCTGAATTACTGTTCCTGGTGTCCTAGAAGCAGATAAACAGGATGTAGACTTTCTGATGCAACAGTGCTGGAAGATGCCAAGTTTTCAGCAATGTAAACCCAGCACCTTTCTCAGTCACCAGCACGTACTGGAAATGTCCCACGTGATCTGCCTAGATAAGGCAAAGGAGACAACCATAGATTTAAAGTAGCTGCTCCTTCATGAAGGAAGAAGAAATACAACTGGAAAGAAGGCTGCAAAACTAAAGGAGGAGGCAAAGGGGCTGGGTACTTTGTTTAAGTTGAACATAAAAACTGACTTACTGAATAGGACCAATGATATGTATAGTCATTCTCCTTTAGACCTATATGAAATGATCCTGAAATGATGGCATATTCTAAACAATCACTAATCTCCCGCTCTGAACACTAGAATAATCTCCCACTACAGAAAGTTTCTGCTGTTCCTTCTAACGTGCAGCTTTTATGCTGAGGCTGAGAGGTCTTAGAAAGTTGTCAGAGCAATAACAAGGGAGAAAATGAGTATTATCTAGGCATACACCTATACAAGTTAGAAGTTAATGCAGAGATTTAAGGCAAGAGGCTGTTCAGAAAGGAAGACTAACAAGCAGTGGGAAATAATCAATGCCTTTCCTGAAAGACCAGTCTTGGGACTAATCTCTTGCTATTTTCATTAATACCACGGTACAAAAAGGAAGAATGAGCTAATGAATTGTATCGATAGCACAAATTTTGGAGGTTTTATCCGTATATAGGAGGATATTTCTCCATTCAATTTGGTGTCTTTAGGTAATTAAATTCTTTGAATCCCTTTATACTCTTTTAGTACATGTAGACAGATTTTCCCCCCCAAAATACCATTTTTGTGAACATGGTACACATTTCAGGCTTAGTCTCAATTAATTCAGTCCAGTGATCAATTTCTGAGTTGCAGCTCTACTCTCAAAAACCACATTCTTTTCAGAGCAATTACTTACATCTGAAACTGTCAGATACTAGCTAAGGAACAAGAATTCTCCCATGTAAATGCTGTCTGAGTATGAAAGAGAGCTAAGCTGTACTGACCATGTATATTTTAATATGCCTAATGATTAGAATTGTCTTGCAAAGAGTTTTATGCCTTCCAGTTCAACATCCCCTTTGCTATTTTCTTTGCATTTTCATAGTGAGAGTGCTATTGGATTCTTGGGCTGTTGACAAGAGATCATATAGAGACAGCATTTAGGATAACTAAAATTTGGCAGCCCAAACCCTTGAAAACACCCTGGTATAAGCCTTGCTGTTGTGTTCCTTGCTTTTTGTACCTTGAGATGAATCTTGAGAATTGGTAATCAGTCTGGAAAGTGAAGTCAGTTCAAATACAGTGTCTGCCTATTAACTTTAGTTCTTTAGAGCATTTGTCTTCCCACGTGATAAAAGCAAAAGCTGTTAACCTGGAGCCCTTTTAATTAAAAAAAAAAGTTCTGGGGAGATTACTGTGCATAGGCTGTTGTGGGGTTTGAAATTCAGACAGGCGCTCTCTCTCTCTCCCTCCTCATAAAAGATAACCCAAATTGTTGAATTTTGAGGAATAATTCATGTCCCATTTCTTCAGCTGTGCGGAACATGGGATTTGTGGCTGGGTTAGCTTTTTTTTTTTTTTCTGGCTTTATTTTGGTAAAGTGCTTGGCTCCTATTTGTGTTATGACATTGGTGCTGACTGCCAAAGATAACTATTAGTTCTAACTGATTGTTAGTTTACACATGCACACTTCTATTTGTCTAAATGTAATTACAGTGTTTTAGAGACATTACTATTCTTTCCGTCTCGGGGCAAAGTGCCGTCAAGTCAACAAAAAAGACTCTCATTGACATCCCTGGGTAGTGGCTTATGTTGTCCCTGATTAGTAGCATGTGCTTCCCTTCTGTCAGAGACTGCTTCTATTCCAATGCTCTCATTTCCCTTACGTGAGTTATGTCATCTCTTCATACATAAATGCAAACATATATATAACAGTAATTTCTGTTTACACATAACTTTCCAAGAAAAGCAAGGTAGCATAATCAGTCCTATTATTAGGTTAGGATCCAAAAGGGCCTAATGAGCTTGACAGACAAAAGATTTTCACAGTAGTGATTATAGAGTGAGTCTGACCGTCAATTAAAACTACTCTCTCTGAACCTTTGTTTTTCAGACAAGGAAGGACACATAAGGGAAATTTCAGAGAAGATCCAAAAACAGCAGGTGGCTGTCACTGCTGTGCTGTGCTCAGTTTTAATCATCAGATTGGAGAAATAACATGTCTGGGTTGCTCAGGGATGTACAAATCTAGATTTACTCTTTAATGCCAGAAATTAGAGATTTGGGTTGTGTGTATGAGACATGTAATTCCTGACAGGCCCTTCTACCTTAGTTTTCCCACACAACATTCTTACCTTTCCTCTTGGTTATTTAAAAGTTTTAACAGATTTTGGCGGTTGTCTTATAAAGGTGTTGTAATGAGGTGTATTTTATTATGCTTTCTGACCTGTGGGTGAATATCTAATGTGTTCATTTTCATTCACCAAGGAATATTTATTAATAAATCCAAAGAATTTTCTCCAATACAGACAGTCACTGAGAATTTAGCCAGCAAATGTAATGTCAGTTGTGCTATTTGGTCTTTTTCTTTTGAAAGGGTTTTTTTGAGTTTTTGGGGAACTTTTTGTTTGGTTTGGTGGTTGTTGGGTTTTTTTGATTGATGTTGGTTATTGTCTTTGGTCATCTGCTTTTCAGTTTGTTATAGGTGGCAAAGAAGGTATCTTGGCTTTCTTTGATATTGGTCTGTGTGGACACAGAGACTCATATTTTGTTCATTTATAGTAATTCTCACTGTTTCATGAACAACAGACTTTTTTTTTGGAAAGGTGGCAACCTAATTAATGCAGAAAAGCTTTCATTGCTGCTCTCTCAATGTCAAATATGTGGTATAAAAAAAGCTATCCATCAGAAACCACATGCTGCCTCATTAAAAACAAAGAGAGGAAACATTTTATTTACTTCAAAAAACACCATATCAAAATAGAAATGGGGGAAGGGAGGAGAGAGGCTGCAGCTGTTGCAGTCAAAGTTTCAACTTCAGAGCTCTTTTTTTAATGCTTGTCAAATTTGACAAGTTTGTGTAACTTCTGGTTTGTGGAGGTGTGCATATATTTACATATATTTACTGATTTTGTTTCATGTCACCAGACAATACTTGTTTAATAAATCAAGTGATGTTATATATTGTTAGAAAGAAGTGATGGTCAAAAGCTGACATCCTGTGTTCATTTTTTAATAATGGGTCTTTCACTTGAGTATGGTCTTCAGTTATTTGGCTTCCAGTGCATATGCTTCATCCTGATTAATAAATTGCTTTAGTTAATTTGAGTGGCAGCGTCACTTAATGTGCAATTGGACAAGTCAAATCATCAGCCGCCCCAGAGCTAAGGGCCAAGCAATCTGTACAGTATTAACTTTGCATTGATGCCAAACATTTAGCCAAAGTTTGAATCAAAAAAATGGAAGGAAAATGTATTTCACTTAATTATATATTTTTGGCCATTTAAGTATCCAAAATAATTTTTTCATTTTCACCAATTACACTCATTTGTTTTGTTCTCTAATATAAAATTCAAAAGGCAATTCTTATAATTAAACTGATTCAAAAGGAAGCTATTCGGTAGTTGTTGTTCAACACTATTTGAAACTCCCAAAATGCAAAAGGGTTTGGTTGATGAATTTCCTGCTAGTTTGTAATTCATACAGATTCACCAGCTCCATGGTTCAGTCTGCACCATAGTTTTGGTCCCACCTTACTAAATCAGTCTCCACTAACTTAGGGTCTGTTGGAATGTATGCATTTTTTAGGCCTATCAACTGCTCAGATAAATGTTCTCATTCTCTCTCTCTTTCTCTCTCTCTTCTTCCCTTTCTCCAATCCTATCCTTTAGAATATTTTCAAAAATTTCATGAGTCATTTTAGTCTGCTCGCATGCTCCCCATGCTAGACTTCCATTCTAGAAGAGTTATTTTGGATCATTCATGTAACACTTGGACAAAAATAGATACCATTTTCAGTGGGTAACTGTTGTCCCCAGAGGGAAGGTTTCCAAGACTAGTTTTTTTCTTTCTGATACTGATTGAATGTCTTGGTGCCACAGTGCCATCTCCCTAATACTGATGAAGTGACAGAGCATAATGACTAATATCTGTTAAACCTGTCTGATTTTGCATCCACATATCTACCTTCTTGGCTAGGCCTGGCCTAAGACCCAAAGTCAGACCCATTCCCTATTCTTACTTTCTGTTCATCTATGCCTCATCTAGAGCAGCACTTTGTTTGGATCTGTGTGTTTTTCCTGCAGTGGTTTTTCAGTATCAGCTGCATTGAGTGCAGTTCAGAATGTGCATATTTGGGTATGAAAATGTTCAACTGACTGGAGCTAATATCTGAATAATATGGAGGCTTTGGGTTATTATCCAAATGGGCAAAGGTGGAGGAAGACTCCAGAGAGGCAAAATGACTGAAATTCCCTGGGGCCAGAAATTGGCATTGAAAAGAAGAGAGAAGCTCTTTGCTGTTAATTGACCTCTTCAGGCTTTCTGAGCTGAAAATATTGCATATTGCCTACCTATGCAGTGCAAATAAGGGAAATATGTTAGGAGAGTACATGATGTATGAGAAAAGGCTGATAGAAATTGTTTTGCTCAGCTTCCAGACGAGAAGGTGAACAGGAGATGGAATGCACCCACAAGTGCTGAGGGAGCTGGCAGATGTTATTGCCAAGCCACTCTCCATCATCTTTGAAAGGACATGGAGAACAGGAGAGGTGCCTGAGGACTGGAAGAAAGCCAATGTCACCCCAGTCTTCAAAAAGGGCAAGAAAGAGGACCCAGGGAACTACAGGCCAGTCAGCCTCACCTCCATCCCTGGAAAGGTGATGGAGCAGCTCATCCTGGAGGCCATCTCCAAGCATGTGGAGGACAAGAAGGTGATCAGGAGTAGTCAGCATGGCTTCACCAAGGGGAAATCATGCTTAACCAATCTGATAGCCTTCTCTGATGGAATGACTGGCTGGGTAGATGAGGGGAGAGCAGTGGATGTTGTCTCCCTTGACTTCAGCAAGGCTTTTGACACTGTCTCCCATAACATCCTCATAGACAAGCTCAGGAAGTGTGGGTTAGATGAGTGGACAGTGAGGTGCATTGAGAACTGGCTGAATGGCAGAGCTCAGAGAGTTGTGATCAGCGGCACAGAGTCTAGTTGGAGGCCTGTAGCTAGTGGTGTCCCCCAGGGGTCAGTACTGGGTCCAGTCTTGTTCAACTTCTTCATCAATGACCTGGATGAAGGGACAGAGTGCACCCTCAGCAAGTTTGCTGACGATACAAAACTGGGAGGAGTGGCTGATACACCAGAGAGACCTGGACAGGCTGGAGAGGTGGGCGGAGAGGAACCTCGTGAAGGTCAGCAAGGGGAAGTGCAGGGTCCTGCCCCTGGGGAGGAATAACCCCATGCACCAGTACAGGTTGGGGGTTGACCTACTGGAAAGCAGCTCTGTGGGAGAAGGACCTGGGAGTGCTGGTGGACACCAGGTTGACTGTGAGCCAGCAATGTGGCCTTGTGGCCAAGAAGGCCAATGGTATCCTGGGGTGCATCAGGAAGAGTGTTGCCAGCAGGTCGAGGGAGGTGATCCTCCCCCTCTACTCAGCCCTGGGGAGGCCACATCTAGAGTACTGCGTCCAGTTCTGGGCTCCCCAGTACAAGAGGGATGTGGCACTACTGGAGCAAGTCCAGGGTAGGACTACAAAGATGATTAGGGGACTGGAGCATCTCTCTTATGAGGAAAGACTGAGAGAGCTGGGCCTGTTTAGCCTGGAGAAGAGAAGGCTGAGAGGGGATCTTATCAACGTGTACAAGTACCTGAAGGGAGGGTGTCAAGAGGATGGGACCAGACTCTTTTCAGTGGTGCCCAGCAACAGGACGTGAAGCAACGGGCACAAATTGAAACACAGATAATTCCATCTGAATAGGAGGAAAAACTTCATTACTGTGAGGGTGACAGAGCACTGGAAGAGGTTGCCCAGAGAGGCTGTGGAGTCTCCTTCTCTGGAGATATTCAAAACCCGCCTGGATGCAATCCTGTGCAATATTCTCTAGGTGACCCTGCTTGAGCAGGGGGGTTGGACTAGATGATCTCCAGAGGTCCCTTCCAACCTCAACCATTCTGTGATTCTGTGAGATTGCTGTCTTCAACTAGCTAGTGGGAGGGTATAGAGAAAACAGCACCAGACTCTTCCTAAAGGTACCCAGGGATGGGAAAAGAGGCAATGATCACAATTTGCATCACAGGAAATCCTAATTTGATACTGGGAGACAAACATGAGGGTGGTCAAGCACTGTAGCAGGTAGCCCAGAGAAGTTGAGAAATCTCCAGCCTGAGAGATACTCAAACTGGGCTGGGCAGAGCCCTGAGGAGCCTGACCTAATCTGGACCTACTTTGAGCAGGAGGTCGGACCAGATGATTTTAAAAGGTCCCTTCCAGTGGAGATTATTCTGTGACTCTATAGCTGTTACTTAGTAGGTCTGTAAAGTATTAGGATTGACTGGGTGCATTACTGTTCTGGCTGGTTAGAGGGCAGGTGGGGTTGAGGGTAAGGAGAGTGTTTAGAAATACAACTTACCTTATACAGCTTCTTTAAACTTTGCTGTTTATCTGTGCTGTGATTTTGAGAGGCTCTATAAACTGTCTCTCTTCGCTTTTAACTTCTGGCTAGGTGTTTTTCCTGTGTCTGCCATTAACACTATACACAAGTGCATCTGTGTTGAGATTGCTCCCTCAGAGTTGAGTCTCAGTCCAGCAGGAATTGTTAAACACAGGCTGAACTGGATGTCACTGGTGTATTCAGTGAGCACAGTGGGACACATGCTTCAAAAGAGAGACTCAAATGACTTGCCATAGTAGGGTCTTGGAGATAGAGTGCAAATTAGGATATATTCTACTGTAATTATATCCTCATGTTCATAATGATTAGAGAAAGAACAAACATGACTTTCTTTTGATAAGAGATTAATAAGGACATGGAGGAGTGGACATCTACACACTGCTTTCTTCAAACACACAACATGCTGTGATGCATAATACTTCTAAAAATGGGAGAAGCATTGAGATGTTCAGACTGACATTTCAGTGCCTGTCTGATTTCAGTGTCTGCCTGAAATATAGGGTTCAATAATCCTATTATGTGTGTCTGGCACACTCCTTCTTTAGCAATGAGGCTACTATAACTGCTATAATGAGACAGAATAGCCAAAGCCTGATTCTGTGGTGCCTCATCCTATCATTCAGCAAAGCTATATCGTCATCAGATGCAATCTGTTGTTTTCTTTCCTGCTGTGTGGTATTGATTTTTCTAACCTTTCTTAATGTTAAATTTGCTTGGCTTTTTAACTTTCTTACCAAAGGTTAATGCTATTAAGTTGAGCAGATATCTATAAAACTGCAAACATTATTGCCTGTCTTGCAATTATTATAGTGTCCTTTGATTAAATCCTGGTTGCATTGGTAAGCTCTGTGTCTTGAAGATTTTTCTGTCATTTGTGAATAATATGGCAAAGGTTGAGAAGAACTGCAGTTGAATTGCTGCCCAATACTGTGAGAAACAGTGGTTTAAAATACTAGATTTGATATGTCAGGAGCAACAAATTTATCTAAAAACTTCTTACCATCACTGAACATGAACTGCACAGGCATTCCAGCAAAGTCATGAAGCAGATGCAGGAAGGTCCGAGTACTGCTGCCTGTCCTCTTCCCCCATACGTTCTGTCCAGGCCAGTTTCTTTAGCATCGTGGCAACAGGAACAGAGCCAATAATGGCTATCAATTCCAGAACTGATGAACTGTTTATTGCGGAAAGGGAATGAGGTATCACAGTTTAATTTGAAGGATTTGGTGGCTTTAACAGTGATAATCTGTCAACATTTTTCAGTGTGATCTACAGTGGGACTTGCATAAAGTGTCAAAGCTGCAGACAGCAAGTGAATGGTTTCAGGCTACCACTGTTAAGTTAGGTGTCATTTTTTGCTGCTGCTCTCACAGAATCATTGTGGTATCAATATCACAGGTACAATAACCTGCCTTTGTAATAGTGCATCTGTCATCCCATTTATAAGTTTAGAATATCAGATTTCTGTGGTCTGTCTTTGAGGCCTTTCATTGTAAATATGCACGAAAGACTCTGCCTGTTAAAGGCAGGCTTGAACATAGTGTGTCTGTAGGATGAGGATTTTAGGGTGAGGTGCATCACAGCTGTCTTCAGGAGCTGTGGTAGATCACTTACCATGCCCTCCAGCCGCCATGTTGAAGCTATCTCTCCTCAGTAGTGCCTCACAGTTGCTCTGAGATACTTCTTTCTCATCCAAGAACATCCTGAGAAACTAGGCAAGGGCTAACCTCAAGCAAAATGTTGTTAACAGTAGAAAGCATGAAATAAAAGCTGTTGTAGATCCTCACTTAAAAAAAAACCAGATAGTTGAATAAATTCAGTCTTCCCTGGGTGGAATGCAGAATTGCCGTCTACCTGCGGTTGCCAAAAGCTGACTATCCAAGGAGAAGATCAGACTTGTTAGTGATTGCAGTAAGGAATATTTCAGAAGTACCGAGGGGAGTTTAAATCTATTACTTATAAATTGGTAGCTATAAACCACTTACTTTGCCAGCACCGTGGAGCCAAGGAATGGTCCTGGCACAAGATAAAAGACCACCCTTCTTTACTGTTAATTTAAGAGCTAGTAACTCAGGGTTCTGTCTCTTCTCCCATGCTCAGCAGTAGCTGTCCTTGTCATTGATTTAGTTTTCGTCTGTCGTGTTCCCTTGCTGTTCAAAGGCTGATTGTGAAAGTCCAGGGAGGTTCTGCTTATCTGTAGTTTCTCGAAGCTTGGTCTCTTTTGCCACTATTAATGTCAATTATGAGGCTGCCTGAGAGCACCCCATTCTTAGTGAATGAGATGTCTTTCCATTGAGAGTGGGCCTTGATTAACAAATTTCCTTCGGTAGTTTTCAGGCCTCTCCATCCCTACACCTTTCTTGGGCTCCCTTGCTGTCTCAGGCTGGGCTTACAGAACGTGTGTTCCTTACAGAATCTGAATGGCTTGTGCCCCTTCTCCCCTTCCAAATTCTGTGTTTCAGCCATGGCTGGTGAAAAGAAGAGTGGAGACCAGGCAACTCTTCAAATCGCCTGACACTTAGCACTGACTTCAGATCTCCAGCTGCCTTTTCCCTAGCCTCTTCATGGTGGCAGTAGCAGTGTTTCTGTAAGGGAAGTCTTTGATGACATGTGTTGATGCAGGTATATCATGCCTCCCCCAAGCAGGCCTGCTACTACTATTTGAAAAGGCATTTAGAGCAGTATCAGGTACCAGAAAGGCTACAACTTTACTTGTGAACAGTTTTCCTTTCAGAAGATTTTGAGGAGGAAGAATTACAATAAGAAGGATGCTATTATCTCCTCTCTTACCTCTTTCTCTTCATCCGTATCCTCTGCATGACAATTTTGTTTGTTTCTATATGCATTCTGGCTGTGCAGGGGAGCATTTCAGTGATAATGTATGTCTTCCAACTGGAGACCCATTATCTTGTTGCTTGCAATCCACTAAACGCTATCTACATTGCTGATCTGGGAAATTCTACCTTCTATATCTTTGTTCTAATCGCTGAGGTAGAGACAGCTTGAAAGTTTGAGGATTTTTTGATTTAACAAAGTAATGTATTTTATACACATATGTACACATGCTAAGAGTCTGTACTCAATGTTTTTTTCGTATCAGTTGTTACTGTATATTGCAGGAATGTAAAATATGTCCGATAAAGACAAAGCTAGGAAGCTTTTAAGGGTACCTTGAAGTGGAAGGAAAGGGAACCTCTAAATCCAGCTTGTGTGGTTCTTATTATAATTTACAATGCTGCATGAATATTTTTTAGCCTTGAAACCTCTTTGAATGGTGACTTTATGTGGTAGATGTACTTCACTTTTGCTTACTCAGCTCTTTATCAGAGGCTGAGGAATTGCTTTAGCTCTGAATTAAGAAGTCTGAACTGTTTTCTCCACTTTAACATGCTCTCATTCGTATTACTGCACTTCAAGAAGGTTGTTGTTATATCACTTGAAAATTAACTAACACAACTTTACTAGTTCCAGGAGGCTTGACATCTTTATATCATGTTTCAATGCATATAGCAAAAATGTAATAACTGCAGAACCAGAGAGGACAGACAGTCATTTTCCTAGAACCTGATCCCAGAAGTTACTCATCACCCAGAACTCATCATGTAAGAATTTGTCAGTCCAGCGGAGCATCGTAGAACATACTTATCCAAACTGACAAATGTACTTTTGGGGTTTAGGAGATCTAGTCCTGTGCCTATCTAACATCTGTTTCTTAATAATTTGTTCAGCTAGGACTTAGGGTCTTTAGGTTCCCTAGGGATAATAGTCTTTTACTTAGTTCTGCATCTCCATGCAAAGACTTTAAGAATTGTTAACTGCAGTTAATGTCACCAAAGTTCTTGAAATTGAAAGATGACATGTTTTACTTCTCTCTCTGTTTTATTGCTTCTTCACTAGGGATGTGAGTTCATAGAAACCATGGATCAGGACTTCACAGACTTCACCAAGTGCCTTCAGATACTTCAAAAAAAGATAGAAAGGAGTGGTCTCCAGGTAAAAAGCACCACATCTTTGTCTCTGCTTGTTAGTGATTGTACTTAGGTAATGTACTTAGGTTTATGTTTTAAGTTTGCACTGAAATAAAACATCATTTTCTGTGGCCTTGCTCTTCTGAGGTTTTGCCACATTTATAGCACACCCTGTAAATACTGATGCTTCTGCTGAAAGGAATTGCCCGGTGTGCCAATGAACAAACATTGGCTTTCTTAAAAGGCAGCTTGTATTGATTTCTGTTAATGAATTAGCCAAAGTGCTGCAGAGCTGTTGTCGCTGATGTTCAAAGCAAGAGTGCCACTTCGGCATGTAAATATGTTTTCAAGTCTTGGCATAATTGAGCCTTGATGTTCGTCTCTCCTTCTCCTCTCCCAAAGGTGAGATGGGAGGGGAGGGATCTTATCCTGCCAACATTACATTTGGTGAGCCTTCTGGTGAGCCAACTCCTTCTGCAAAATGTTCACCTGGAATCAAAGGGAACCTTTTCAGAGCAAGCAGTGGACTAAACTTAAAAGGAGCCATATGGAGTTTTCAGCTGTTCATTTCACTGGAAAGGCAGAGGAGGCAGCGTTCCCCCTCCCCTTTCATACTTTGGTTTTGGGGGCCTACCTGCTTAGTCTCTCAGAGATGTAAAGTTAAAATGTATTGGACAGGGAAATTTTTGACATAAATCGGTGGCAGGTATGCTCTTGGCATTGTAGCCCTTTCCTCCTCTTAGAGATCCCCTTCCTAAGGGACGAACTCTCTCTGAAGGGCTGAGTCTCTCCTCTTTACCTCTGGGTGAAAGGGATTGAGAAGAAGCATTTGCTGCATCCTCTTAACAATGAGGGCAAGAGCCTTCTAAGAAAACAAAGACAGCAACACAAGGTGTAAGGAGGTGCGTAAACCTCCTCCTTTCCCATTTTCACTGTAGCAGGATAGGAAAATTGACTGAAGTCCTGAGATGACTTGCAGCAAGAGTTGGGAATGCTTTTGTCCTCTCCTCTGTCCAGGGAGACACATAATTAACCAGTTTTTGCTTAAGCTATTTTGAAATGTCTTAATCTTCTAAAGGTGATGTATGTCCATAGGAAACTTCAAAATGTTGTCCTATAGTACCCATCTTCATTTGCTTCCCCTCTCTCCACCCTCAATATATACTGTTTTTTGTCAGTTTTCCTCCCCATCAGTATAGACAGAGATGGGAGGGTTTCTCCATGTCACAGCTCTTTTATCTGTCTGACTGTGAGCCACAAACTCTTTATATGGTAGTTTGCGGGGGAGGTGGGGTTGGCTTTTCCCTTTCTGCAGTTTATCATCACAAGAGCACACATGGCTTTCTTGCTATCTAGGACAGGAATGATAATGACTGCTACTGGAACAGGTAAGATTTGTTTTGACTATGGCAAGTAAGGTGTTTCCTCTCTTAAAAGAATTACACTTAGAATAACAAAGGACTTGAATGTTTCCTTGCTTCATTTCATTATCAAATCCCACCTATTGCTATAGAGGGATTTTTTTAAGATATCACAAGAGATTTTTACAATGAATAATTAAAATGAGAGCACTGGGAACTTGACATATACAGATGTGTTTCAAGAATGAGTAGCCTGTTCGTGAGTTTTTGAATTCTTTGATATCTCTTCTAGGTAAGGCCACGTGTTAAGTTGTGTAAAGGATATTGCACTCTAATCCCTGATGAGTACAAGCCTAAACGTAATTGCAGTAATTGTGTAGAATTCATGCCAGTGCATTAAACCTAAAATTTCAGTTCAGTTGTATTTTCATGCTGTTACATGTAGTAAGTAGTTGGGGTACCTGCTTTAAATGCAGTCTAATTTTTTTCAGAAGTGCAAAAACCAAAACAGATATGTTTTCTATAAACATAAGTACCGTGTTCATTACATGCTAGTTGTTTCTTGTTCGTGATGTCTGTTCCATAAAACATAGTAAGATGCCATCAGTTGATTCATGCAGGCTGGCTAAAGGATACATTTCTATTTTTGCTCTTCTGCATTTTCCAGCATAAGGGGTTTCAAGAAGTTACTGATTCAGCTTAAGCAAATGATATCAGAAGAATAAGCAAATAGAACCCAAAACTGTATCACAACTGTATAAGTATTGGGTTTGGTTCAAATTTGCCCTTTGTTCAGAAGCACTAAATATAATTCATTAGTAGGAGGTATGTCCCAGTGATGCTTAGCTTGTTGCCTGGTCCCCTGATAACACAGAGATTTTGAGCACTTGCAACATTTACTGGCCTTAATTTATGGATGAAACCACTTGGCTCTTCTGAAACTCTAGCCCCTTTAAATACCTGAATCTGCATTTAAGTGTCTAATTTTAGGCATATCTATTGAAAACACTTTGGCATAAAACAGATCGAGTGGTGGGAAAACAGACTGTTGAAGCCACAGAATTAAAACTTTAGAGGAGAGAAGAGAGCTGCCATTTAATTCTGTGGTCACCTAGGAAGTACATGCAGTACAGAAGAAAGGAAAGTATAGGGTCTGAACACCTGAAGTGAAGAGAGAAGGATTTCTTCATTTGCATTTCCATTCTTGGCCTGAAGTACAAATTTGCATGTTGCTGTGTGGATTTTTTTTTTTCTTCAGAACAAATATCATCAAAACTTTTTTTTTTAACTCAGAGTATTAACTAGATGGAAGATGTCTTCCTGGTTCCAGGAAAAAAAATGTTTCTAGGTTTGATTTTACCCTCTCTGTCTGGCTTATCCAGAGCACTAGTCAAAGAGGAATATGTCAAAGAGACACTACAAATCTGTTTCTCCATGATTTACAGCTGAAGTTACTAACAAGGAAAGTATTTCTTTAGTATCTTTAAAATATTTTGATTTTTTATGACCATGCTGTGTTTGTTGCTCTTTCTGAGTAGCAATACGTTAAGCTAGGAAATTAATTAGACTCAGTGTATACTCTCGTTCTATAATCTTGTGACATAGTTTGTCTGGATGAAGTTCAACTTGGAGGAGCCAAGGTATTTGAAAGACGAGTTCCTCAGCTGGCTAGAGAATAAATTATTCTTTATCTGCTGCACCAGCAGATAAACTTCTGCTCTTATCTGTCAGTCACCTCAGTGGAAGTTCTATGTGAGGGAGGCTTTGAGCTCACTTGAAAGCATGGGGCGATATTTTGTTCCAAAGGAATTAAGTTTATGCAATCCTCTTCTCCATCTCTCTGCACCTCCATCCTCCTCCTTTTCCTTCTTGCTCACCCAAATAGCTTTTGAACAAATAACTTTTGAACGGAGGAATAGAGTTCTGAAAGATAATTACGTCCTACAGATTCCTTGGATGCAGTCACCTGGGTGGGAGGAAAGGTGAGACAGACGTTCAGTGCCCCCCACTGAAGAGAAGGCTGCAAAGTTAGTTTGTATTTTACTGGTTGTTGGAGAATCCAGTTTGGGCAGAGGCCTTAGAAATGTCTCTAGGACACGGAAGGGTGCAGTTAGAGTTGACAGGCAACAATGAGAGACAAATCTGGGAGAAATGATGTCTTCTTGGTTCTTGAATTACTTGTTTGATAACAACAGTAATTCTCTCTTCTAGAAAAAATTGCTAAGTTCATGGTTGTTTTTCCCTTAAGTCTTAAAGAAAAATTCTTAGAATAGATTCTGAATCCTCAGTGCCATTGTTTTCCGATTTACATTGCTTACCGGGGTATCACATTTTGCTTGAGCAACCAAGTCATGCGGAAAGCAGTATTGGGTTCATTTTGTGATTTCTAAGCCACCTAATTACATATATTTATAATTGCATACTGCAGTGAATATTAGAATAAGCAGTACCCTTTAGTTTTGCAGTCTAGAATCAGTCCTAATTTTCCCTCCTCACAGCCCTAATTCATTTGTGAATTAAACAGTATTGAGTAGGTGAGGGAGTGGAGTGCCACCAGCAAAATCAGACTCCTGAAGTTTGTTTCCAATTTAAAGGCTGATAGGTATTCCTCTTTCTCCTTCTGCATGACTGTGAGTATGTATGTTTGAACATGCATGCGCACATACATATGTATGTATAAACACATAAATTTTCTGGCAGTATACCTTCTTGGTCCTGTGTGATGCTTTTTTATGTTTTGTAGCTCTGTCTTCATTACTGACATGTGTTTCCTTTACATTGTTTATGATCTATTGAACACTTAGATGTGCATATTTTGCTTTACTACATTAATCACTATTTTATCTGTTGTGCAGTTTTCTGAGTACTTTCCTTTCTTCAATACAAGACCTTCAAGTAAACTTATTTACAGTATTTTCTCTCCAAAACTACTTTCTGGTCTTAATTTTCTCTCATCTAACACAAGCTATTTCAAGAAACTGTTTGAACTTGAAGAATGATAGATTTGCTTATAGTATTGCTCATTCAGAGATCAATGTATCTTGCATTAAGAGGGAAGATTATCTCCATTTTGCAGATGAGAAAACAGAAGTACAGAAGTGCCTTGTCCAGTCTCCCAGCATGCAAGTGGTACCATTGGGAATGATCCTTCAACTTCCAAATCCTAATCAAATGTTCTTTCTGTAATACTGTCCCTAGTCTGACTCATAGGCAGCTCAGAGCAGCTCACTTCAGTTAGAAGTGTAAGTCTGTTTATAAATTGCACAACTTCAAGGAGAATCCTCATACCATAATAGTAGATTTAAGCCATTATCTTTATCTCAGAGGTACAAACTGTGCTTTCTTTAACTGTTTCATCTAAAATACCATTTAGTCTTAAAACTAAGCTCTGGGACTTTTCATTTAACTTTATTATCTTTTCTGCTTAAAAAAAGTTACAGCAGCTCATTTGCTTATATGGGCTGCAAATACAAAAAATGGATTTTATTGCAACTTACATGCCTTTCAGTGGTTTAATATTAGCGTGTTTAAATTGATAAAAACATCAGCATCAATATGAAAAGGTGAAAAGATCCAAACCAACTCTTCCTAAAAATCCTCTGCAGTAAAGTGATATATTAACGTTTCCATTTTAAAATCACATTTTAAAAGGTTCAGTCTATCAGCAGTCTCAGATACTACCTCTTTTAAGTGAATGCAAACATTTTTTCCTGTTGCCTTTTTAAAGAAAGTGTAAAATTAGCCCACTTTATTTTCTGTTGAGGGAGACTAAACATAATGTTAGTGAAGTCATGTGTTTGAGGTGCTGAGAAGAAGACAGAGAAGTGATGCTGATGTACCACCTTCAGCTATACAGAGTTTGAACAGCATGTTAAGCACTCTCAGGTTTGTCTTGATGCAGAGAAAAGGATCCTGAAGGAAAACAGAAAAGACCATAATAAGCAGCTCTAACTATTTAGAAGATTAGAATTTTTCACAGAATCACAGAATAGATGAGATTGGAAAGGACCTCTGGAGATGGTCTGGTTCAACCCCCCTGCTCAAGCAGGGCCAGCTAGAGTAGGTTGCCCAGGACCGTGTTCAGTCAGGTTTTGATAATCTCCAAGGATGGAGACTCCACAACCTCTCTGGGCAACCTGTTCCAGTGTTCAACTACCCTCAGAGTTGAAAAGGTGTTTCCTATGTTCAGATGGACTTTCCTGTGTTTCAGCTTGTGCCCACCGCCTCTTGTCCTGTCCCTGGGCACTACTGAGAAGAGTCTGGCTCCATCATCTTTACACCCTCCCATAAAAGACATTTATAAACATTGATAAGGTCCCCCCTGAGCCTTCTACTCCTCCAGACTAAACAGTCCCAGCTCTCTCAGCCTCCCTTCATACATCAGATGCTTCAATCCTTAATCATTTTCGTGGCCCAGTGCTGGATGTGCTGCAGCAGGTCCATGTCTTTCTTGTACTGGGCAGCCTAGAATTGGACACCCTGCTTCAGATGTGGCCTCACCAGGGCTGAGTAGAGGGGAAGGATCACCTCCCTCGACTTGCTGGCAATACTCTTCCTAACACAGCCCAGGATGCTGTTGGCTGCCTTTGCCACAAGCGAGCATTGCTGATCCATGTTCAACTTGTACACTGGAACCCCCCAGGTCCTCTCTGCAAAGCTTCTCTCCATCTGGTCTACCCCTAGCCTGCACTGGTGCATGGGGTTACTACTCCCTGGGTGCAGGACTTTGCACTTGCCTTTGTTGAACTTCCTGAGGTTTCTCTCTGGACACTTCTCCAGCCTGTTGAGGTCTCTTTGAAGAGCAGCACAACCATGTGTTGTATCAGGTATTCATCCCAGTGTTGTGTCATCCACCAACTTGCTGAGGGCGCATTCAGTCCCATCATCCAGATCATTAATGAAGATGTTAAACAGTATTGGTCCCAATATTGACCTCCAGGGGACACCACTAGTGACTGGCTTCCAGCTGGACTTTGCGTCACTGATCGCAACCCTCTCAGCCTGGCAGTTCAGCCAGTTTTCAGTCCACCTCACAGTCCGCTTATGTAGCCCATACTTCATCAGCTTGTCTGTGAGGATGTTACGGGAGACAAGTGTCAAAAGCTTTACAAAAGCCAGGGTAAACAACATCCACCACTCTCCCCTCATCCATCAAGGCAGTCATCTCCTCTTAGAAGGCTATCAGATTGGTTAAGCACAATTTCCCCTTTGTAAATCCATGCTGACTACTCCTGATAACCTTCTTGACCTTCACATGTCTGGAAACGGTATTCAGGATTAGATGCTCCATCACCTTCCCAGGGATCGAGGTGAGGCTGACCAGCCTGTAGCTCCCTAGATCCTCCTTCTTGCCCTTCTTGAAAATAAGGGTGACGTTTGCTCTCTTCCAGTCCTAAGGAACCTCTTCTGATTGCCATGTCCTTTCAAAGATAGCCGAGAGTGTCTTCACAATGATGTTGGCCAGCTCCCTCTACACTCGTGGGTGCATTCCATCAGGGTCCATGGACTTGTGTATGTCCTGTTTGCTGAAGTGTTCCCTAACCTGATCCTCCTCCACCAAAGGTAAGTCTTCCTTGCTCCAGACTTCCCCTCTGGTCTCAGGGGCCTGGGATTCCTGAAGGCCAGTCTTATCAGTAAAGGCTGGGGTGAAGAAGGCATTCAGTACTTCTGCCTTTTCTGCATCCTTAGTCACCAGAGTCCCTGTCCCATTTAGCAGCAGGCCCACATTTTTCCTAGCCTTCCTGCTTATGTACTTGTAGAATTTTTTCTTGTTGACATTCAACTGTTGCTTGCCAGTTTCAACTCCAGGTGGACTTTAGCTCTCCTAACCTTGTCCCTGCATGCTTGGATAGCATCTCTATTCTTCCTGGGTTACCTGTCCCTGCTTCCACCTCCTGTACACTTCCTTTTTATTTTTGAGTTGAGTCAGGAGCTCCTTGTTCATCCATGCAGGCCTCCTGCTGCCTGTGCTTGATTTTCTGCTTGTTCAGATGGACCATTCTTGAGCTTGGAGGAGGTGATCCTTGAATATCAACCAGCTCTCTTGGATCCCTCTTCCCTCCAGGGCTATATCCCATGAGATTCTTCTAAGCAGATCCCTGACATTTGCTCTCCTGAAGTCCGGGATCTTTGGCCTGCTTCTTCCTGGCAGGATCCTAAACTCCACCATCTTGTGGTTGCTACAGCTGAGGCAGCCCCTGACGTTTACATCTCCAGCCAGTTCTTCCTTGTTCATAAGGACGAGGTCCAGCAAAATGCCACCCCTCCTCAGCTCCTTGATCACCTGTGTTAGGAAGTTGTCATCAATGCACTCCAGAAACCTCCTGGATTGCTTGTGCCCTGCTGTGTTGACCCTCCAGCAGATATCAGGGTGGTTCGCCATGAGAACCAGGGCCTGTGAATGTGAGGCTTTTTCCAGTTGTCCATAGAAGGCCTTATCTACTTCCTTTTACTGATCAGCTGGTCTGCAGCAGACACCCACTACAATTTCAGCCACATTGATCAAAGCCTTGTAGTCACACTTGAAACTTTCCAGGTCTCCCCTGGCAGTATCATTGGTGCCCACTTGGAAGAGCAGCAGGGATAACAGTCCGAGGGCCGGAGAAGCCCTGGCAGCCTCTCCACGACATCCTAAATGTGAGCCCCCAGAAAGCAACAAACCTCCCTAGAGGACAGGGCACATCTGCCGATGGGGGCCTCCATTCCATGCAGCAGGGAGTGTCCCACTACTAACACTCACTGCTTCTTCCTGGTGCTCCTGGGTGGCTGAGGCTCTGCTGGCACAGATGCTCCAGCTGAGCATTCCCAGCTCCTCATCAGCTGCAAGGGGAGTGAACCTATTCCATAGTTGTTCCACAACTTTGGAATTCCTTAACTGTTATACAAAGAGCAATCCCCTGTAGAAAGGGCACAATTATTAAAAGTACCTGGCTCTGTTTGGCTTAGCTTTGGTTTTATCTGTCAGTTGAGGTTATTTCTGATGATGTGACATTTTTGTAACAGTAAATATGTCAGCTTCAGATCCTGACTGAATTGAAATTTTGCTGATTGTATTTGTGGTTGAAAATTTCATGCAGGAAAGTTATTGGTTTTCATTCCTGAAAACTTTAGGGTACCTAAAACAGAAGTGGGAATGGTTGTTAAAGGAAAGCCTAGGAATAGGGACAAGTTTGCTATTAGCAGGATTTGGGAGCAGGAAGGGAATCAACTACCAAAAATGAGAGGAGAGAAAGTGTGGAAGATACCAAAGCTGTCACGGAGCTGGATTGTGAAGCTTTTCCTTGGATGCTGAAGTTTTTGATTGTATCTCAAAGTTCCATTTAGGAGAAGGGGTAAGAATAAACTGCTTCAGATCTTGTGGCACCGTGTCTAAGATACTGTACTGCTGCTGATGGTTGGATTTTTCTTCTTAATGCCTCCCTGAAGGAGAAGAGAAAGTGCAAATGAGATGTATTGTAGGAGAAGTTAAATTTATGTAATGAAAAGGTTACTGTACTGTCAAGTGCTATATCAAAAGATTTTCTTAAGTTAATATTAGTAATCCTCTTAATAAGCTTTTCATGCCTGAAACAACTGGATCTAAAGTATCTTTCTGTTTAATTCCCACTTCTAAAATGTACATTTCTTAATAACTGCCAGCAGGAGTAAATCCTTCTTGTAGGGTGTACAGACATATCCTTCAGTGCTGATTATTTTGACTTTAAGATTCAAGCCCACCTTCAGAAAATGCAGTATATAAATCATCCTTCCTACTGTGGAATTACTATAAGACTTCTCATTTTAACAGTATGATAAGGTATGTTTCTTGTAATAAAGAGGATCCAAACTTCCCAATTCCCAGGGAGATACACCCTAATCTCCCTTGAAGGGAGCATACTGTCTACTTGGACCACTCTAGCTGTGGACATCAAGACACACTGAGTATCTTAGGAATCTCTGTTAGAAAAATTTCCTTTTCAAATAGGTGTCTGCAAGAACACTGCTTCGTGCATTGCAAAATTTTATTATGTAATCCTTCTGTAGGTTGTTGGTGTTTGTATTTGGTCTATGAAGATAAAAAGAAAGGCAGAGGAAGTTAGGGTGAGATTTTTCTAGAGACTATGTTGACTTCTTTTTCTTACCTGAAAAAAATAAAAACAGCATATCAAGCTTAGGGAAAAAACAAGGTTTATCTGGCCAGTTAGCAGATCAAGAAATCAAGGGATACCCTCATTAACAAGACTATTGAATCTAATAGGGAAGCCAGGTTTTCAAACAACTACCATTTTGCTATCTTAGTCAAGAAGTAAATATATTTGAAACAGAAAACATGAGATTACTACAGGTGGCTGATTATTGTTCCATTTCAAACCACTAGTTTTGTCCTATTTATAACTATTTTTGATTGGAGAAGTGATTTTTTTTTCTTACCGAATATTTAAATCAATTCAGCCCCTTCTGCCTTACAGCAGCACAGCTAATTTAGCTTCCCTGAAAATAGCTGTTGCTGATGCAACTCTCTCCATGCTGGGAAAATAGTTGAGCTACATTAATACGCCTTTATTCTCAAAACAGTGTTGCACTTGTGTTGACAGAGTCTTAGAGACAGATCCTGTAGCAGGAAATCTTGGAACAGCCATGGGTTTTGACACCAGAAATTTCTCTGCAGGTCGAAGACCAAGACTCAGTTTGTGTTCATAAATTATTTGAGATGATGTTTTTCTGCTTGTGACATGAATGCTGTGGTGTTAGGAATGTCCTCTTCTATAATCAAGAGTATTTTTATAAAATTCCATTCAGTTAATGGGATGTAATTTTATCTTTCTAGTTAAGCATATTAAGAAAAATTGTACTAGCACAGCAAATTTTAACTGCAGATTGTAATAGCCAATACATCTTTTGCCCCTAAAATGTGATTTCTTATTCTTAAATTGAGATGCTTGTCAAGAGTGAATGATGATTTTGTGGCTATCAGTGAGATGGTTTTAAAAATACCTTTAGCAGTTTTCCACATCCTTAAGTACAGAAAAACTGACCTTAGAGAAAACAGCTGCATGAGCTCATAAACAGCAGTGATCTGGTCCCTCAGTCAGTAAGTGAATGAACAAATTAACCCTTTTCCATGGCTTTTTTTTTGTTATCATGTTTAAGGAAACTTTTTTAACCTAAATAGTGCATATAAGAACTCCTGTTTACAGGATTTGCTTTCTGTTTTTATCATGAAACTTTTCCCCGTTTTGTAACATTGTGCAGGCCTTTGAATAGTCAAGAGAAACAGTGAAATTGTAAGGTTGGTCAAATCTTTTGAAGCTTTTTGAGGTATTTATCTTTTTTTTCTTTTCCTTACTTTAAAAAAAAAAAGAGTATTGAAGAGGGGGATAATAGGGGGTTGTTGCAAAGAGAAAGCATATTGATGATGTTACATAAAAATGGTTTAGCCTGTAGTCCTGAAGCGTCACTGTCTTCTGCAATCCTTTGCCTTAGCCATGTTCAAGAGTGGGGAGGTCTTAAGGAAATTTAGTTCTTCACCAATGTTATGAAAATGAGGTAGCCTGGTAAGTCTAGTGAGGCCCTTATAGTATTCCCACTGTGAGAAAGGCAATAACATGAGCTCTATCTCAATGAGATAGAGATTGAAGAATGTTCATGGCAGAGATGCATTGGAAACTGAGGTTTACTGTAGTTCTGCTGCTCATGCTATTCTTTTTTTAATCAGTTATCTCTTAATTTAACTTTGCCACTGCTAAGGAGGAGACTCAGGGGATGGTCTCTCCAACTTACTTAAAGAACCTGTTGAGCTTCCGTTTAAACAACTGAACAACTAAGCACTAAACAATTAAAGACAAGACCAGTATTTTTGCAAATTAAATGTAAGCATAAAATGCTTACAGCCTCACAAGTGCCTCCAGTTTAAAGAAATCATGATATATTTCTCTTTAAGTGCATGGCTGTATTTATATGGTCTAGAGGACAGTGTGGAAAAATAAAATAGATTCTGTAATGGATATATGCTGACATTATTCAGGTTACATTTAGCTTACCTGCTAGAAATACTGAATATACTCTGAAAAGGAAACATTGGCATCCACGATCCTAACCTACCTCCTTCAGTATTAGAATATCTCCAGCCTCTTAGAAACAAGAGTATAAATTAAGGACTTCTTCCTGCAAATCTTTATACCTGTCAAAAAAAGCTGTACTGCCCCAGTATTCAGTGAAATCATTCAAAAGAGGAACCATTTGCAGTATAGGGCCTGAGAGACATGGGAAGAATTTTGTCTTTAGTTTCAGATCTTGTATCTGCCCCTTGAGTCTAATAGGACAGGCTATTATCCCCTTGTTCATTATGAAGATTAATGTTCAGACCAGTTGCAAATATTACTGTTCAGTTGGGACTTATCAGGAGATCTTTAAACCTGTGTGAACCCAAGTTTAAACTTTTTAAATAGTAGAGCTAATGTCTCTTCCTAGTTGGACACAAATGCCTCTTTCACCATTATCTCCACTGCAATGTTGCTATAAGAGAGCAAGAATGCAGTATAGCACAGCATTATTTATGGTGCCTCTTGTACAAACTTCATTGCTAAAGGTTAAAATGTGCAGGGAGAGAGCCTGAGCCTAGCCAGCCTAAGCCATTAACTCTTACTCAGATGAAATATGAAAAGTGTCACTCTTCAGTGGAAATTGTGATTTTACTTCTTTTCCTGTATTTTATACGGATTTTTTTTACCCTTAAAAAATGTTTGTTTCTTCCCTTAAAATTTTGGCCTACGTATAGTATTACATAATGGAAGTAAAAATAGGCAGAAACTGAATTTAAAAAAAAAAAAGATTCATTTGGTTTAAAAAGCTACATGAAAAAATCTCCTCTGTCTATAGTGTTCAAGTTGGCTTTCTTTATTCATATAGGTATAGACACCTGGGGGCTGCTGGCAGAGCATTTCACGTAACAACCTCGTTCTACAGAATACCTACCTGACTGATTAAAAATATCACACATTGGTTTAGCTCTCCTTTGTTAACTTTCCAAAGATTTTGGACTCATGGCTGATCAGGAGCTGAAAGAAAAAAAGAAGACAGTGTGACTCAAAATAAAAGGGAGCTTTGTGGCGGAGAAAGAAAAGAAGGCTGTAACAAAAGGATCTTACATTGGTCTCAGCCTTCTAGATAAGTGGAAATAATAATTACTGGCTGAATGGCAGAGCTCAGAGGGTTGTGATCAGTGGTGCAGAGTCTAGTTGGAGGCCTATAGCTAGTGGTGTCCCCCAGGGGTCAGTACTGGGTCCAGTCTTGCTCAGCTTCTTCATCAGTGACCTGGATGAAGGCACAGAGTGCACCCTCAGCAAGTTTGCTGATGATACAAAACTGGGAGGAGTGGCTGATACACCAGAGAGACCTGGACAGGCTGGAGAGGTGGGCAGAGAGGAACCTCATGAAGTTCAACAAAGGCAAGTGCAGGGTCCTGCCCCTGGGGAGGAATAACACCAGTAGAGGCTGGGAGCTGACCTACTGGAAAGCAGCTCTGTGGGAGAAGGACCTGGGAGTGCTGGTGAACACCAAGTTGACTGTGAGCCAGCAATGTACCCTTGTGGCCAAGAAGGCCAATGGTATCCTGGGGTGCATCAGGAAGAGTGTTGCCAGCAGGTCAAGGGAGGTGATCCTCCCCCTCTGCTCAGCCCTGGTGAGGCCACATCTGGAGTGCTGTGTCCAGTTCTGGGCTCCCCAGTACAAGAGGGATGTGGCACTACTGGTGCAAGTCCAGCAAAGGGCTACAAAGACGATTAGGGGCCTGGAGCATCTCTCTTATGAGGAAAGGCTGAGAGAGCTGGGCCTGTTTAGCCTGGAGAAGAGAAGGCTGAGAGGAGATCTTATCAACGTGTACAAGTACCTGAAGGGAGGGTGTCAAGAGGATGGGACCAGACTCTTTTCAGTGGTGCCCAGCGACAGGACGCGAAGCAACAGGCACAAATTGAAACACAGGAAGTTCCATCTGAATAGGAGGAAAAACTTCATTACTGTGAGGGTGACAGAGCACTGGCACAGGTTGCCCAGAGAGGTTGTGGAGTCTCCTTCTCTGGAGATATTCAAAACCTGCTTGTGCAACGTGCTGTAGGTGACCCTGCTTGAGCCCAGGGGGTTTGGACTCCATGATGATCTCCAGAGGTCCCTTCCAACCTCAACCGTTCTGTGATTCTGTGACAATAGATGAGTTAAGAGATGAGGGTTATTGTTTGGACTAAAGTAGAGACTGTAAAGGAGGGTCTTTTTTTAAACAAATTCTAAAATGGAAGAGAAGTTGTCAGGGTTTATGAAGGTGCATAAAGGCACATGTTCTTGTTGAGCTGTGCTGGGATAGGTTCTGTTTGTGGACCAGTAGGCAGAAGTTAAAGCATGTCTGTGACCCATAAGGTCCTGAATAGCTGGGAACCTTCCTGTGCAAGAGTGTGTTTCCAGCAGCATGCAGAGGCAGGAGCCATGGTCCATGTGAGGGTTGGGGATCTGGATCCCGTGGGGGGCTTTTAGGGAAAGCCTGTGCAGCAAAGAGCTCCTTCCCTGTGCAGTGCTCTTCTGGAATGCAGGACTGGCTTATCCTTCGGCAGGTGAGAGCGGTGGCAGTTCGTGGTTCTGCACAGGGGAAGGCTGCTGTTTTTAGCTGCATTGGCCTGCTGGCTTCGTGGCAAGATGGAAACGCATCAGAGTGATGGGAAGGCTATGTTGGATGACGTTAATTTTGTAGCTGCTGGTGGCTGTGTTCTTAAATGTAGATCAAGTGTACTCAGGTGTGGAGGTGCTTTCAGATCATAATCTGAATCAAAATAGGCAACAGTGTTAAATAAAAGTATAAATTCAGTGGCATGAGTTGCCAACCCTGTTTCCATAGCTTTTTTCTTTTTTTTTTTCCTGACAGCCTGTAACAACTCAGTTTCTCTTCTCTCCTCCATCAAAAAACATTATCATTATTTCTTTTTCATTAATACAGGCTTCCACTTAGCTACGATTCATTGGGCATGGATTGAATTTTAAAATGGCTAGTACTGGGAACACCAGCAGGGAGAGTTTTCAACAAGGTGTCAAGAAGTACTTGTATCCTTTGTTCGCCATTGCTGGTTTTGCTGAAAAAAAACAATATGAAACTGCAGGCCTATGGTATAGTCTCAGGTTGTTCATTGTACCTTCACTGGTAGCTGGGTAGCTATGAAAAACTTACTCTACTATTATTGTCTTATGTCAGATCACTGTTTTTACTTGTGTTTTTTTCCTTCTAGTCTTTGTAGGATCTTCTTTCTTTAGATTAGAGCATCAAGCCATCAGACCACGGGATTTCATTATTTAGTTCAGGCCTCAGTGCAGAATGAGGACAGGTCTGTGAAAGTTAAATGGAAGCTTTTTATTCATCTCAATTAAATTCCTGATAACAGTGTTTTGCTTTGTTGGATTTGCTGTGGTTGATTTCCCTGCAACTCTTTCTTTTTTCATTCTTCTTTTTTCAATATTTAGACCTTTAACATGCATAAATCTTGGTTAAGCTGAAGTGTATTTTATGCAGGAAAGTTTATTTAGCTTTACATTTCTGGGACAAAAGATCATTTTTGGCTTGATACATACTCAGCTGAAGACTTTGTAAAAGCTACCTTTGAATTATGCTCTGGGTTTCCCTTAAGTAAAAAATGACAGCCAGAATTAAGTGAAATGTGAAATTTAAAGCTTTCAAAGAACAGATTCTCTTGAAAAATACAGGATCACTTTTCTTCCCCCTTGAATTCATTGATGGGAGTTTTTTGTTAGTTTTTTTTCTCTTTTTTTACTCCTGGAGGGACTGTATGAAGAGGTTACAACCACAGCATGCCAAATACAACTTTTGTGTGGGATGTGAATGGATATGGGATCGTTAAAGAGATTTTCTGAAGTATTTTAGCATGATCTTTTGCAGGCCACTTGCATTGCTACTAACACAAATTCAGGGCTTGCTTTCTTAGGGACTGTAGTTTTTAATGATGAGTTTTACTTTCCCATGACGGTGATACCACACTATACACACTGTAAGTTACAGTGGCTCAGCTGTGGAGCAGTAACTTGCTAAGTCAGAATAGCTTGATATTTGTGACCAAAACTCCACAGTGTTTTAAAAAAAGAGAAGTGAAAGTAATGTTTGCAGAAGGTGTGTAATTGATAGTCCTGGCATCTTTGTTCATGTACACAATAAATGCATCAGGGTCAAAAATGGAACATGTTTCCCTCTAAAGCCTCGGTGAACAGATTGTGCTAGGAGTTTTCGTACATTTTTGCCTACTCACAAAGGTATGGTAACAGTTTGAAGTGGGGACAGGTCCTTCACCCAGAAAATTTAAGGTCAGAAAAGAATCCCAATGACCCTGATCTCTTTAGTAACACAAATGAGGGAGCCACGTTCCAGCTGACCAGCAGTAGTAGAAATGGAAATACTGGTATCCATGTTTTACCTGAGGCACAGGGAATACTGCTTGATTTAAGGGCATACAGGAATGTTCAGCAAAAAAGCAAGCAATTGAATTCAGATTGCTTGGGGTCCAATATGCATGAGTTTTGTCAATTAGGCTTCTGTAAGTAAAAAATAATAAAGTCAGTTGTTACGAAATTTGTACTCCCCAAAACTTATGCCAGACGTTGTTCTATACTCCCACAAACTTTCCAAGTATCTGTACAAGACAGAGAAGCCAAACACTGAAAATAAGTCATTTGACCTGAGATTTAAACACAAGCCAAGAGCAGAACCAAAATTAAAACGTTTTGTAATACCCAAATTTGTGACTGTTTTTTAAGATTACCTCTCCTTTTTCCATCTTCTTATCATATATGCTCCTTGTTTTAAGCAGGTAAGTGCAATGTCTGCTATCATTAGCAGAAAGAATTAACCTCTCGTTTGAAATGAAAAGCATTACCAATAGAGAAATCGCTCTGGTAAAAAATGTAAGAAAACAAATATAAGAAGCAAGAAATGCTTTGTGAAGGAGCTGACAACTGACCTGGAACAGTGTAATACAAGGATTAGTGGAATTGGTGAGGTGACAATGTAATTGATTGAAAGCTCTCAGGTACAGAGACAGACAGGATTGCAGCCTTCAGCTGAGAGCTCTTACTTGCACAAAGAGTCAGACAGTGAGAGCAACAAGCAAATTCCTACCAGAGTAAAGAGGATTCCACCTGAGCAAAGTTCAGGTGTTAGTATGCAACCATGCATATCGTTCCAGTAGGAAATGAATGGCATAGCTTTTACAGAAAACACTGAGCTAGAAAGACAATATAATCAACTAAAACTGACAGTATCTTACTATATATTCAGCATTGCTTGGGGGATTTTAATAGTTCATTAAATTTACATTGTGATTTTATTTTGTGGATGATATAAAAAAAAATTACTGTGCTCTGACCAGCACAAGAGCACTAACACAGCTATGGGAGAGTGAGCCGAAATCTACTCTAGCTCATTCGTTGTCTAAGATGTTGCTAGCTGTGTTTTAGAGTCTTCAGTACTGAAGCAAAGAGAAACACAGAAAGAATATACCTGCATTTTCAAATCACACCCCAAGTTTGCAAAATTGGCATAGGAAGAGAAAATGCTTTTCATGTAAACTGATCAAAATCGATAAAGTGTTGTGAAGCAATAATAAATGTAGCATTCACAATACCACTTAGTTGTTCAGTTCTCAGCATATAATATACTTCAAGTATATGGGTGTTGCTAGAATAATTATATTCTCTACATCACCTTTCTCCAATATGTTAAATTAAAGTGATAGGCTTTGTGGCATGAGAAATGAAGAAAGATGGTGAAGGGTGGAGAGATGGCAGTGAAGTGAGAAGACGAAAAAAAGAAGCTGCGTTTGAATCGTTCAAATACGGTATCCGACCTGTAATTGGGATGGAAATGTCTTGGGTGTTAGTGGTTGGGGTCCGCGGTCACAGAGGAAGGCTTGTGCAGGGTTCCAGAGCTGTTCAACATCCTGATTCCTGTTGCCTTCCCTTTTTGCTCTAGGGGAGGTCAGATTTTGCAATTCATGCCAGTGCCACCAGTTGCTGCCAGTAAACATGTTTTCTTTCATGAACCCACTTCTCTGTGACTTGGCATGTTTGTTTGAAAGTTATCTTACTGAAGCAGAGCTCATGTGGAAGAAAGTCCTTTGAGTTGTCTGTCCAGAGCCCTAACTGTAGCCTGGGGAGAGGATTTTTTATCAGGGATAAAGAGCGTAGTTTTGAGAAGAATGAGCATCCTTTTCTGTCAGTTTGAGCATTGGACTGTGCTTTTAGATGTCATGGTGATGCTCACATTACAAAGCTAGGTGTTACACTCTTTTTACCTAACTCACGCAGTTCCCCAGCTTCCTCTATCCTGTTACCTTTCTCCTTAAATACATGTTCCTCAGTTACATAACTGAAATCTTTTCTGTATTTAACTCATCCGTACCAGAAAGAGGAATGTTAGCTGGACCAGTTTGCACAGAAAAAAAGTGTTTAACAAGCCTGTAAACAGTTTAAAGCAAATTGTGCATTTCAATAGTTTCCATGAGAGAGGAAGCAAAACACTAAGCAACTTCATTCTGGTGTGGTGGCAGCCCATGTTCCCCTTGGTTACAGCATGTTCCGAGTTAGAGGAAGAAATGCGTCTCTGAACTGCCAGTACAGAGTCTTTCTTTATCCTTCCCTTGTCCTTTTAACTCCCTTGCTATTGGTTAGCAACTCCTAAAACCCTTTCTAGAAATACTAACGCATAAGTGTATCATTTAAAGATGACTGAACCCCACCCTTAGATCCTCAACTTTTTCTAAATTAAACCCTGATAGCCTTTAAAAATGCTGTGCAATGTATTTAAGTCAGCTCATAGATAGTCCAGGAGAATACAATCCCCTCTACACTATGCTTGCAATGATCTAAGCTATTCTTTGTAGTTATTTAGGATTTTATACCCTTTTTTCAGGAAATGAATAGCACTGTATGAAAACAATTTGTGTAAGGGGACTGGTGACAGGACATTTAAGTGAAGCAATGGATGTTTCAATGGAAGTACAGTGTGTTAGTCAAATGCTACCTGCTGGGCTGATTAGCAGTAACTGGGTATAATTCCGTAGCCTGTGTTAAAAAGGAAATCGTACTGGAAAAATGAGTGTTCTTTCCTGTCTGAAATGTGTGAAACCATAAATATCCTGTGTGTTATTATTTGCTTTCCCTTTGTCTTATGGTCTAGAATGGCCAAGAGTCATGTTTGTGCTTTCATGACACATCTGTTTTCTTAAGGATTTGGTAGAGTGAAAGGAGCAATGATTGCAGGGAAGGAACCGATTATTTTGTTAGTTTGCAAATTTTTGTTTTTGTTTTTTGTTTTTTTAGAACAGAGGTGGTAGTTTGAGGATGAAATGGCTGTCGAGATTTTTGTTGGACTAAGCCTCTTCATGTGTGTTTGTTAAACAAATAAAAATGGTGTGTATAGCTAGACCTTCAAGTACAGGCTTTGTAAGTGCTACAGTATCTGCATGCCTGTCACTGCTGCCAAGACTCTCCAGTGAAAGGCAGGGTTGCCTACAATCACAGAAGTACATAGTCTGAGCTTTTCTCTCTGCCTGCTCCTCTGATACTCCAGCTGGCTTTGTTTGCATACCTGTCACATACTTGCACTTTTCATTTTCACAAATACACCTAGACCCTGAATAATAGTTACATTCCCTTATCAGATATCTTTATTAGCCTTCTCCTAACACCCCACAGCCCTGCTAATTTATGAATGCCTTTTCCACAGGCATACTTCATGCAGGATTGGTTCTATTTTCTTTCTTTTTTGAGTACCAATCTGCAAGAACACTGCAATAGTATTGAACAAGAAATAGCATTTCTGTATTATTTCTGCCACACATTACAGTATTTTTTGGTTATGTTTTTCTTCAACTTGCCATACTCTGCAATATCACAAAAAGATGCTGTCAGTGAACTCCATTGTTTCAGGTAGGTCCTGTGGTAAGAAGTACATGTATATTAATAATAGAGTAGATTTTGTCTGACATATTGACAGTTTTACAAGGGAGCGAAGATGGGTTCAGAATACTATTGCATCATTTAAATAAAAGTCAGAGTGAACTCTGTAATTCCTTCATTCTTAATTTTTAAACAATAGAAAGCATTAAAGCCAAAACAAGTAAGTTCATGTAAGGTGAAAAATATATACTGTAGTTGCTCAGCTTTTTGAAGAGTGGATCGGCTAGGCTAATATATAAGCTCCAGTCCTGTTACTCACAGGAAAAGCATCATACATATGGATTATTGATCCCTCCTTGCAAAGCCAGCTTAATTTCACTGTGGCTACAAGTGAATGTAGCAGACTGTTCCCACAGCCTCCATTAGGGTGAAGGGCATTTTTACTGGTAGTCGACTGGTAATGAAGAAGAGTGGTGTTGCTGGGGGGTTTTTTAATAATATTATTTCAATGAACTGATTCAACTTTGTTAAATCACAGTTGCCACCAGTCGAACAAAAGCAATTTGTTTCTACGTTTGAATTGATATAATGAAAAATGTATCATGGCTTAGCTGGGGACACATGCTTTTTACCTTTTGCTGTTTTGGTGATTTGTCTCCTGTTTAAGGATGGATTTTCCTAACATTTCATATTATATTGGTCATGTGTTAGATCTGTGTGATCTGTAATCTGCACAGAAAGTCCGTGCTTTCTGCAGTAGAAGAGCTTGTAGGGTTTTTGTTTCAATGTTTGCTGTTAATATAACATATTATATTGATCCAGTCTGGCTTCTCTACTGCTTTCCTCATGGTGATGAGAAAGATGGTGTAATTCTTGACCAAATGGAAAAGAGCTTAATTTTCATGCAAACAGATATTCAGCAGAATCATAAAGTTCTAGCCCTGGTAATAAAAATAGAAGCTGGTGTTATTAATACATCATTTCAGATACACAGAGCGCCATTATGTGACTCATGGGTTGAGTAAAACTGCATGTAATCACAGTGGCCATAGACTTTAAGCTCTATAAAGCTGAAAACTTCACCAGATGGCCATTGTCAACGCAGCTTCTAAAAACTTTAGAGCTGCAATGTGTTAAGGCTCTAGACGTGACTTACACAGTGGTAGCTTTTTAAGATACAATTACTGAGCACAACTGATCCACGTTACGGAAGTAATGATAATAATAATACTTTACACTCAGTGACCTTTCATCTGAGGACCTAAAAGCTCTTGAAAAAGGCTTTTAAATATCCCCTTCCTGCTTTATAGGAAATACAGAGTGTTCAGAGACTTGAGAATAGGAGCAGCATCAGTCTGAGTGTGTGGCCTGTCGCCTGCAGGCAGGCGATGCTCTCTGCAGGTCTGGGATGCGAACCAGCAGGCTGCTTCTCTTCCTGTCCCTGGCACGGACTTGGGCTGCAATCTCCTACTTCAGAAGCAACTAGTACCTTTAGGCCTGAGTAGAGCCAGCCTGTGAGTGGGATTGCTCATACGCAAAATGCTGTGCAGTGGGAGCAAGAATGTTGTAGAATGGTCCTAATTTGAAATTTGCCTTATTTCCTCCATTTGTAAACTGGGGATAATACTAGAAGGGTGTTGAAATCTGGGGATGAAAGACTCTAAAGCCCAGATATACCACACCTAATTTCAGGCCCTTACCTGAGGAGCTTAAATTTGGAGTGTTACATCTTATGTTCTATCTAGTCAAGGCAGATAGATAGGTACCTGCAAAGACTGGCCAGGATTTTAGGCAAAACGGACATGTCTTTTGTTAAATTACCATGCAGTGACCATGAATTTACTGAGCTTTAGTACTCAGCTTAAAAATCACATAATGGTATTTATCAGTAATGGAAGTTAATGACTGTATTTGAGATTTGCTTTTGTACAGTCAGTAGTTATTTTTTTCTCTTTTCACAAAGAGATTTTATTGTTGATTTTTCAGGATCTAAACATCAGGCCTGAAAATTCTCTCTTGGTGACTGTTTTTGTTTTATCTTTTAGATTGATGCAATTGTGGCTTTGGGTGGACTTGGAGGACGCTTTGACCAAACGATGGCATCAGTGGAAACCCTTTTTCACGCGACAAGTATCTCTCCTTTTCCAGTGATAGTTATTCAGGAGTGCTCCCTGATTTACCTGCTTCAACCTGTAAGTGATGTGAAAAGTTTCTTTGTAATAAACTTGACCTTCCACCCATCCAGACCCTGTTGTTCTGGCACCATTAAATGCTCATTTTCTTAATTGTATTCTGTAGGGTCAGAGCCTAAATATAAAATATATTGCAGGGAAATGGACAGCAAATTATATACCCTGCAGTCCTGTCTTTGAAAAGATCAATTTAATTTGTTCAGAGTAGATTTGTTTCAAAGGGGTGGAACAAAGAAATTAAGAAGGTATAAAAGCTGAAATTGAGTAAATCTTGGATTTTGATTATAAATGAAAAAGTCTTTAAACTTTTAAATTGGATAGCAGTAAGTTTAAATTTAGCACACAGCCCTTTTGCGTGTTGATGCATATGGATGTCTACAGTAGGAAAAAGAAAACCATAAGAGAAAGATATGAGGGAAGTCTTGACAAACATGTCATGCAGAATTCTTACATTGCCTGAGTGGTGCTGTTCGTTGTGATGGGAACCCAGCTAGGATCAGCGAGGGGATTCGTTTTAGATATGTTGATTATGTGGTTTTCAGGTCTGTTACTCCATTTATTGATTCATAAAATAACACGTGCACAAGATCTTGCAGAGCTTCTGCTTTTAAGATTAAAATTAAAAGCAAATCTAAGCATCAGAGAGTCTTCTCTAACAGCGATTCATTTATTTGTTTGAAAATACCTTCCCCTGATGTCAGGGTTTCTAGAAGCTTACCTAACTTTTCCATTTTATCTTAGCTTATTTCATTAAAATAAATAACATTCGCTGATAAGTTTGACAAAACCTGCACCACGTGCTTCACTGTAATTTGAGAAAGGCATTAATAAGTTTCTATGAGATTATAGATTTAAATCCACAGGGGCAGATGCTGTATTAACAACTTTGAAGCACTCTGTCTGCAGGAAAGATGGTAGGCACAGGAGCTCATTTGCCAGTATGACAAGGAATGACTGTGAACATTAGTTGCACAGCTAAATGGCTAGAGGCAGCAGAGTGAGAGAAAATAGGGCTAAAGGATAACTGTGGTTAAAATCTGAAAGTGAGGAGTAACTCACTGGTGGTTAACTTGTGGGTATAGTAGTTCACTGATCACTGTAAAATAATTTTAGGAGACCTTTAAGAACACGTTTAACAGTTGAAATAAGATGAAGAATTCCTGGTTTAGCTTATAAAATATTTACTTTGACTGGAAAGACTTTTTATTCTTTTAATTCATCTTTTCCATAAGTAGCTTTTAAAATGCCATTCTTAGGGTTGCTTTGAGAAGAGTCCTCAATGAACCCCTTTGCAACTTGGAAAAAAAAATCATGGTCTGTGTATTTGAACAGAATTGGGGGTTGCTAGCTATTTGTTTGGGTTTGCTGGAAACTTCTGTATGTTCTTCACTGTGCTTTACAAAAAGCATTTAATACTTTTTTATTGGTGGGGACAGCTGCACAGGATATTATTTCTTTTCCACAGTTTCTGGCTGTCAAGCTGCATTGCCAGTAACTGACTTCTATAACTTCAGGCTTTTTCTAGTATTCAGAAATAAAGGGCAGATACAGGGGGCAGGCATTTTACAAGAATCTTAAAGCTAACTTTGACACGAAATTGCATTTCGTTGTTGGTTTAAACTTGTCACCATCAGCATCTTCAGTCAACTGTCATGGTCCCTCCAGATAATAATGTTAATCCTTCATAGTTAAAATAAGATCAAATAAGCAGTTCATACACAGGAACAAACAAGGATCCGAAGCTTGGAAGTACTTTTTTTCCTATGGAGTTCAGCGTGATATTTTCTCTTGTAAACAGCCACAATCATGGCATTCTCTCTCTTTCCCGTCTCTCCCCTTTGTAATTTAAAATCAAGGTAGGAGGGAGAGGAACACAGTGGGAGACAACTGACTTTTTGAAATGCAAGTCTGGAAACTGTGTAATAAATGAAACAGGGTTTTGAGATTCAAATGCTAATGCAAATGATAAAAGCATCTTGCTTCTCCTATAAAATATAGATCTAAAATGTTTCTCTCTTGGGGAAGAAGAATCTGATCTTTTTTTTTTGATTCTTTGGATAAAATGTATGAGCAAAATGTAACCATATTTTCACTTCAAAATAAAATTAGACCTCTGCTCACTATAGCAGGAGACCATTCTGTATCATGTGTACATAGGCAGAGACTAAAATACTAGGATAAAACAGCAAATCTGGTAATCCCGTAACAGCCCTCAGAAGGCTACAAAGGAGAAGAGCAAGTCAAGCCACTGAATTATTAGCTACCAATGCAGGAACAAAGAGGAAGACTAAATGGGTGGATATCTTAATATACCATAAAAATTACTAATTAATTGCTTTAAAAGAGTTATTTCACATTATTAAAATATTGATATAGAAGGGTACAGCTCATATAGGAGGAAAATATGCAAGGACAGAAGGCAGTCTGTATCAATATTGAACACACTTGTAAAGGTCCATGGTGTTGTGGGAAACAGGCTTGTAGCTTGCTAGAAATCTTAAGGGTGACAAAGGAAGGCAGCAAGGACAGTGCCCTATTTGGAATCTACTGTAGATGATGGACCAGGTAAACAAAACCTTTTTTCATCAACCAATAAAAATACCCCAGTACTGAATATAAGTGGTAAATGTGGTTTTAAGTACTTCAAGTACAAGGCATCTCTTGGGAAATATCACAGCCAGACATAGACAGTGCAAATTTTTGAAAAGTATTGGGAAAAATGTTTTTACATGGAAAATGAAAAATGATACAAGAAAGAAGACTTTCATATTCATTTCTGACTTGTAGAGATGAGCTGTGCAAGCAGGGAGATGGAGAAGAGAAACAAGATTGGAAGGATTGCACCGCATAAACGTTTTGTCTGTCTTCATTGACTCTGTAGAGAATCTGTGTAGGGGGATGAGAAGTAGCTATACATTGTATACATCTAAATTGAGAGTCATGAATTCCACTATAAGTCAAATTTCCAAACGACTATTAAAAAAAAAAAAGGCAACTGTAAAATAAGATGGAGCTACAGTAGGGCCCAAACAGTAAGAAGGACATAGTCTGAATCTACGGAAGCTGTAAGATGACAGCAAAAGGAGATTTTCTCACTTCTGGATGCGAAGGGAAAACTAATGACAAACAGCCTAAGTTTAATGCATCTTTTGCTCAGTCTTCACTAAAGCAAGATATTTCTTTGAGCAGATAACCAACATAGTTAACATCAAAGCCAAAGTCTTAAGAGTGTAAATTGCTTCAGAGAAAAAGTAGTTAAGAGGTTGAACTGCGTTTGATTTTGCCAGCTGCAAGGGTGGTTAGTAAGGGTTTGTGTGTGTTATGCTACACTAATTAGGATAGGAGTTAGAAATAGGGAGACTGCATAAGAACTCCAGGAAGTGATGCTTGCTGTAAAGCATTTTCTGATATGATGATTTACTTTTTTTTTTTTTTTAAAGCATACTATCTCTGCATTGAATAGTCATCATATTTCTTTTTGTAGTGGTGGGGGAAACCCTGAATTTTTAATAAGGAGTAATCACTCTTTATGAGCAGGATGTTTTATGTAACAGCCCATACATTTTATGCTTGAAATTTTACTAATATCAGTTACCATTAGAATATACCCTGCCTGAAGAGCATTAGGCCCTCAGAGTCATGTTTATCATGCTAGCCATGCTCAATATGAATGGCTTAAGGTTTCACATACATACTTTCTCATTTTCTGGTACTGTGCTTCTCAGGAGTACAGAAACATTAACTTCTGTACACTGAGCATAAATTATCTTTTATCTGTGAGTTTTATGGCAGTTTGTAACACAAGTTAATAGGATTTATGATCAAGAAATGAGAAGATGTCCAAGAGTTAATGAGGCCTGTCTTTTATATTATACTGAGCAGAGTTCAGTGTTCCCCATGCAGGATTCCAGCATCGTGATGTAGGGGAGAAGTATTGCTACCTATACATGGAAATATGTTACAGCAGCATACTTTTGTCAGTTAGCTAACTCTTTTGAAAAAGTGTGTGAATACTTTGATAACCCTTTTTCTTCCATACAGCTTTTCTTGTGACTGTCTTTCCTCCCTGTGAGAAATGATGAATATTTTAATATCCAGCAACTAAACGTGAGGAACAAGAATCAGGAGTCCCATGCCTTATTCTTGGCTCTTTACTACCATTTCACTGTGGAGAGATGGTCAAGGACTTAGTCTTTTGATCTCAGAGCTGATAGTTTGTAAAATGAGTAAAACCCATGTCATGTACTTCTCTGAGCAGGTATTGTGAGGCTCGTTAATTTGTTGCAAAACACTCTTACATCCTAAGCTCTTCACTGAAGTGGAAAGTAGTATTACTGCAAGAGGAACAACAATATTAATAAGCTCTTTAATTGACAAAAATATTGCCATACAGTAGTCTGTACATCTAATCAAGTAGTATGGTCCCAAGCAGAGTTTTAGTGGGACCAGCCATCATTCTTTCAGACCATGCCTGGGCATGGTTTAGAGTAAGCACAGCTCAGTAACGGCTTACCAAGTAGTTGAGGTGATATCATCTTGTTTTGGGGGGCAAGAGAGAATAGTCATATGGATGTGAGCAGTGCTGTGCCAGTTGCCTGGAGAGCCAGAGGACATTCCTGGCCCTGTTTTACTTAATAGTACAGATGCAGGGGTAGAGTTCTGCTCCCAGATGCACACAGTGCAATAGGTATAAGTGAGGGAAGGTACAAAATTGGCAACCTACTCTCCTGTGGTTTGTTGCTGCAGTTCTCTATGCCAGTGGTCTTTGTTTTGCTTTGTATCCCCGCTTGTATGCTAAAATTTAATGGGAGGAGGTTCAGGGAACATACCTGCAATTTCAGAGTTTTCTTCTGGCAGGCAGTTCCGTGAATTTTGTAGGAACTTTGAGGATGGGTTGTCAGATCAGTCCTGCACCCCCTTTATGTGCTTTTGGCTCCTATGTGTAAGAAGCAGATCTGGCTCGCACTGACATTCAGTGGAAAAAATCCATCGTGCCTGTGCCTCTTTTAGGAGATAATTTTTGAATTTGGGAAATTGCAGGGTAGCCTTTAATGCCTAAGTTTGCTGTATTACTGGTATATTTTATGGGTAGGTTCAGTTGCAATAAGGTCCTAATTGCCAAGGAAAGGGTGTATTTAAACATAAAGTGTCTATTCTCCTCTTTGCTGAGAAGCTATCTTTCCTGTTTGGTTTCTGCTCTCCAAGAGAACTGTTGGAACTTAAACTGGTTGACAAAGCAGTGAATCTCTGTTCTTTAATTTCCTTTAGGTCGCTTGAATGAACATGTAAGGAATTTTCAAGCATGTAGTTTGTGTTGCCTGATAAATACATCTTTCTGGACTTCTGCTATAAGAAAGTCAGCCATTCAGCTGGGAATAAACACTGCCAATGTCAGAAATTTAGCAGTGGAAAAGGCTAACTTGAGTCCTTCCTTGAGAGCCTGACTCCTTCACAATAATCCTAGAAACCCCTGCTGAAAGGAATTTTGTGCTTCCAGAACTTCAGTATCACTGAATGGCTCCAGTGGCTTCTTTAAATGGCTTCTTACAAAAAAGTAGCACTATCAGTAGTTTAGCTATCTTAGTTGTCTTCATTGCCTTCCCCCCTTCTTTTAGGGGTGGGGAAAAAAAATTTTGAGAAGTTTGCTATGGCTCAACTTCTGTCTTTAAAATAAATGAGTCAAGGCTGTTAGAGTTAGAGCCTGTCTTTTTTTCCTTCCTTGGGAAAATCCTACTGGGCTAATAATAATTCATTTTCACTGTGGTTTTTTGCTGTGGCCCTGTATAAATTGAACCTTCAAAAGGCTCCAGGTCCAAATCTTTGACCTGGGTTTATTTCACAAGAGTTTATGGCTATCAAGTGGTGTTGCTCCATATTCACCACAGGATCCAAATTTATCAGTGATCCAAATTTAGTTCATTTTTTGCCATTCACATCTTGAGAACTGGGGGAGATTTACTGGCTCTCTTTATTCTCACTGTTACCAAAGGGAAATTTTAGTGGAATTTTCACTTAACAGTTAAATACGTTATAGCTTAGCTCTGTTCCAACATCAGCAAACATGTGGTATGAAATACACCAAAATTATATAATATCTTAGAGATAATAATTAGCTTTGGAAGCACTATTATCCTTTCATGCAGTTTATTTAGCATCAGTTAAAAAGTGCAATCTCCATCAGCTTCATGAAGCATTTGGAACAATCCTGATTTTTTTGTGAACTTGGTTGCACAGGGTGACATCTAATACCTGTTAATTCCTTCTGTATAATGAAGACATATGCAAAATATTTTAAAATTTTATACATCTGATCCTACAGCCCTTGCTTAGACAAACAGACTGTGGTAAATTTATAAGTTGATTTTCTCGCTTACATATAACCACTTAAAAATACCTATCTTTCAGGAGGGAGTGAAAAATACCAAACCATCATTGCCAAGGGAAAAAGTATTGCAATAACTAGAATTTCCTATAATTGCAATAACTATTCATAATTCTTAAGAAACAAGTAATACTCTATGGCAGGATAGGTTAATCACACAACTGTTTTTAAATTCCTGTCTTAATGGTTGTTTTCCAAAGAAGATGATGTAATGAGTAGTGATCTAATTAGATCACTTGTTTATTTCTAAATTCTGGAGTCATCTGATTTGTTTCTGAATCAATATTTGGTGTTAGCTAAGTTTCAGCAGTTTTGCTCTCAAAATTTTTAACGCTTTGTCAAGATTTTTAATTAGTTCCCACAGCAGTTCATGCATGATCATCTAAGAGCATCTCGAATCTAAATAAAGCTCTTTTGGGGCAGTTCCTGCTCTCTTTGTTGCTCTTAGCTGTTGTAATGTGATTTTGTTAATATGATAATATCTATTTTGTTGTTTGTTGGAAACTAAGAGAAGCTTTCTGTTACAGAGCTAATTTTCTCAGAGCTGGGATTTTTCCCAGCACTGTCAATTGCTTGTGTTTTCTTTGAAATCTTAATCCTTCTGTTCATCCCCACCCTTAATAAACTTCTTTCTGCAGTGCTCTGATACTTTGCCTTTTTGTGAGTGATGTAGTATTAATAATTTTCTTTACCATAAAACATTTCTTCTGCTGGCAGATGGGAAACCAGGCATCAGTTATTTTTAAATTCACTTTAAAAGATGCTGATTGAAATAATCATTAGGAAGAGTAGATGCAGCACAAAAGGTCCTGTGATCCTGATTCTGGCATTTTTGTTATATTGTTCCCATATTTGGGGTTCCCCTCCACAATGCTGCAATATTATATTAGGGATGTTAAGTGTGCTTTAGGAAAGGTGGAGAGCTAGAAGAAACACAGCTTGCCTGTATTTCCTGTAAGAAAGTACGGAACAGCAGTGTGAGACAGCAGAATGGTAACAATTGCTTGCTTTATGTTGAAATGATCAGCAGCAAAATAAATGACGTTGTCTTTGACATTTGCTTATCTCTTGGAGTTAAAACCTAAGCTGATAAAACTCTCCTGTGTTGGGGATAGCGATAAACAACAGGACCACAGCAGTTTTTTGACACCCTGTTTGTTCATTCAAGCTTTCCTCTGAAACTAAACAGGACTAAGGTGGAGCATGTGTTTAGGTATGTATTCACTCTGGTTTTGTTTCTGTTTGTTTTTTTTTTCCAGTTAGGAATTTGATCCTATACTGGGTTTTGTAGGAAATTAAAGAATTCCCAGGCATTCTGTGTATAGATTTTTTAACTTTTGTTTTAAACACAGGAAAACAGCAGATTAAATGACTTAATATTGATTCTATAATTGTATCAACATACATACGTGGATAATTTAGATAAACTTTCTTCCAGGTGCTGTGCTTTTTATTTTCAAAAAGAAAAATGATTCAAATGCTTGTCTGTATGAAGATCTCATAGACTGGTATTTTACACATTAGTTTTGTAGTATTTTTATGATTATTGTTGTGGTTTAAAATACTTCTCTACCACCTGACACCTCAGGGGGATAATACAATATTTTGAAGGTTTAAGGTCAACCATAAGCTAAGACATCAGACAGTTTGGCCCGTTAAGACCTTCTTCTGCATTTGAAATGCCCACTGTAGCTGCTTTCTGAAGGCTTACTAATCTTAGTACCAGTTTGAAATTAATGCTTCTTTATCATGAGATGTTAACCAGAATTAGTATTACAATCATGCCTTTTTTTCCCCGGAATTTTCTTTGAGGTTTCTCTTTAGCTGACGTTATTTGTATTTTTTCCTCATGTTTTTAAGTGAACATTCTCATCAAGCGGCAATGAAAATTCCACAGTATTATCTTCCATACTGCATCTCTGCAGTTTTCTCTGATCTTCTCTCTTATTCCTCGTTCCAGTTTCTTTCAGAATACCCAGTGCCATCTTTGTCAGACTATACCTTATGATCCTTTACAATCAAATGAGTGTGTTCACTTTTCTCTAGTGGTTCCCAAAGGTGGTCTGCACATATGTTAGGAACTTACATCTTTCCAGCTATCTTTACATTCATAAAGCTTAAATAAATAGTCAGTTCTTTCAGGCCATAGAAAATTTGTCAGTCCTCTTTTGATGAATCAGTTATAAATTGCATGTTCTTTGTCCTTTTTAAAATAATTTTTCCAGAAAATTATTCAATTATCTTCCCACCCAGTTTTTCTTGCATATCTCTTCCTGTTCTCTAGTTATGTATTTTCTCTGTAGGAATGTGTTCCACTTTTAATTTTAGTTCTAGTTGCTCCTAGCTCGTTTTCTTTATTCTTACTTTTAAAAGAGAACCTCTTCCTTGCTACAGTAATGTCCATTACTGTACACTGTGCTAACTTCTTTGAGTCCAACTCTGTTAGAGGAATCTTCATCCAGTTCACCGTCTCATCATTTCAGACAAAGTAATAACCAAGAAAGACGCTGGGAGAACTCTTCTTGAAAAACATTAGTTTTATTTAATTTTTTTACTGACTGTTGGCAGTAAAAAAAAAACCTTTCAGTACAGCGTTTTAAACCATCAGCTGGCTCTTTGCTCCATTTAACCTAACTTTAGCGTTCTTCCTTCTCTTCTTGAAAATTATCGGTAGCCCCAATATACATTGCCAATTGTTCAGTAGAGACTTCCCTGAGGTTCTTCCCACTCAGAAGCAAGCAAGATTTTGGTCTTAGCCGATTCCTGCATTTTTTAGTTAACAGATTTCTCTGCCCTCCAGAAGAACAGATATATTATTAAGCATTTCTTATAGACATATTCTAAATTGAGGTAGTACGTGTTTTTGAGCTATGTAACCAATAGCCTATTGGCTCTGTCCTTCCCTGGTGTTTTTCCAATTAGAAAATTTTCTCAGCTGTGTATCCTCATTTGTGACCTGCACTTCACTTTGATTAATTGCATCATTCCATTCACAGTGGATTGTTTTCAAACTACAGTTTAAATGATGTCTTTTCCCATAGTTTTCACACAAAAAACGTCAGTCATAGTTATATTTATTTATCATTACATTTTCCTCCTCCCGCTGCTTTCACTGCCTGAAAAATGTCTTCTGGTCAATCCAAAAACATTTTGCTGATGATGGTTTTTAGTATATTTTATTTTTTTTTCTGGCTCTCTTTGCTTCAATTCTTCTTGAACTGGTAATGTGAAACAATGTCAGATTCTATGCTGGATTTTTTGCCCCAGACTCCACTTACTAGGAGTTTTCCCAATTTCCCTCTCTTCATGTACATAACCATTTGTTCGTTTTAACTTCTGAATCATTAATTATGAGATTTGTATTTCAGAGCATTATTCATTTTGTACCCGTAGACCCCAAACTCTTGCATTAGTACCAAGATTTTATCTTGTTACAGCTTTTATAAACTTTTGAAAAATTTACATATGCCTAAAAGGGGTAATTATTAACACTTTCTGTGACTTGTCTAATCAGAGGCCAGTCACCCTCACTGATTAACCATCCTACAGCTCAATCTTATTTCTCCTTCTATGCTTGTTTCTTCTTTTCTTTTTTTCTCTGATTTTTCTTGGATCCCATTGGCTATCTTTTCTCAGCGCATCATAATTTCTTAATTTTCTTTGTTCAGTTCTGTGAAATATATTCTTGTTTTTACTTAAGCAGCCAGTGCTGTCCTAAAGATTTCTACAGGACTAGTCTTCTCCTAACAATTAATGTAATCTCTTATGTAATCTCTTTCTGTGCCCATGACCACTTGTGATATGAAGTATTAATTTGTCAGTGATCTTTTGTCATTCTGACTACATCTCTTCCTCTTGGGTCTCACAGTGTTCTCTCTTGATTCTGCAGTCAAACCGTGACCATTGTGGCCTCATATATGTAGTACTGGAAACTACTGGGTTGATGTCTAATACAGCATGCCTATGAATCACCTTTAAATATTGCTAAGTTATAACTCTTTGGTCAGCTTCATTGTGTTGGACAGGATGACTTGGGCACCTGGGGCCTGCCTGGTTTCCTTCCAGTGTGATTGCTATGTGCGCCTGATAGATGCACAATAACACACCAACCCCAATCCAGTGAATTTACAGTGTCAGTAGGGAAACCAGATGAAGAATAAGACAGTTAAAAGCAGTGTCTTGGTCAAAGTTACACTGCCGTTCAATGGAGGATGTTAGAATACAGCCCAGATTTCTCAAGGTCCCGGATGTTGTGCTGCCCATTAAATGACATTGCCTCTCAGAGCATCTTGCTGCTTTTCTTGAGGTGATTTTCACCAAAATTCTGTAGTAAGAGCTTTCCTCTCTGAGTATTAAAAGGACTTCAGTGATAATTTGGGAGTATGAGATTTTTCACTCTCTGCCTGTCATTACAGTGAGTTCTGTAGGGAAACTGGCAGGTATTAGAATTCTGTAATCTGTAGACAGAGCTTCCTCTGGAAAGAAAATAAATGTCTGAAAAATTTTATTACATACTATTAAAAATGTGGCAGGGAAAATCAATATTATTGTTCCTAGATGGAATGTAAATGGCAGTAAAAATGGAAATGATACTAGGTGATAAATTATTATCTTCTACAAAACCCAAAAAATCAGAATGTTAAATACTTAATGCTTGACCAAGACTTGAAGGGTTGATAGATTCCTTTAGAGGAAAACTGAAAAATGTTGCTCTCTGCTCAGGTCTGAGCACTGCATTTAGTTGAAGATGCAGTAGGGAAGCATCCATATTCTGGCTGTATTTGAAAATACCTTATCTCTTGAATTCAATCCCTCTATAAAATTGCTGAGGCTTTTCCAATCCCTTATAGTATCACTGTTAATTCAGTGTTTGCCTGGACGGTGGTATCAGCTGCATTGATTGTCTCCAGTTACACTTATTGTTAAAAAAGGATCAGTGCAGAAGGATTATAGTTAGTAATAACTGAGGTTCTGGTGAAAATGCTGTACTACCCTGATAAACAAGATTTAGCCAGAACTATTCAGCTTTGCCATGGAAGGTGTTTTACTTTGCAGTCTGAATTTTCTTTGTGTTGGTAACAACTGGTTAATTACTTCAGCCCTCACACTCTCTACTGTAATAGAATATCTCAAGAAGTGCAGCAATCAGGGATTGCATCCTGCAGTGTCTTTTAAGACTGCAATTGGTGCAGAATGCCTGTCACCCTCAAGTCAACTGCAACTGAAAATACTTGCTGACAGCGTAGCTGGGCCCAATGAGCCATGGGAGCATGGGCTTCCTATTCCCTTCCCTAAAATAAAGATCTTTAGAGTGAATGTTTCTGTTAATAGCGAAAAAAAAAGGGGGGGGGAGGGGAGGAAGCTTGTAACTTCTGGCATCAGGAGAAAGGCTCCTTCTCAATCCACAGATGTAAATTTACAGAATTGATACAGTGCCCTAATGTCCAATGAAGGGGAACAAGCACTTCTTAGGAGAACCCTCAGGACATGAACTGAGCAGTAGCACCAGGAAAAAGCAGCAGGTGAGAGTGATGATACCCTTCTTCAGGAGACTGAGGCACCCATCTGCTAATCAGACATGCTTTCACAGGATGTTTGTTGCCTGGTGTGGGCCAGTATCCAGGATGTTGCAGAGAGACTGCTGAGGCTCGTCTGGCCCTCGGACTCTTACACATTGTTGCTTATCTGCGTGGACACCAGTGACGCTGTCAAGGGATATTTGGAGTAAATCAAGAAAGGCTACAGAGCTCTAGGGACAAAGGCGAAGGACATGGGAACCCACATAGTGTTTTCCTCAATCCTTCGGGTATGGAGGAAAGACTTGGGTAAGTGCAGGCGCAGCCGGCAAATTAACAGCCGGTTGTGTGGCTGGTGTCACAAGCAGTGTTTTAGCTTTTATAGTCATGGGTTCTTTGGGGAATCAGGGCTGCTAGAGAGAGACAGGACTTATTTGACAAAGTCTGAGAAGAGCATCTTTGCCAACAGGCTGGCCAACCCGGTAAGGTGGGTTTTAAATTAGGTATATCAAGGGGTGGCAGTGACAGTTTGTAGTTAAGTGAGGGAGTGGAGGTAAGTACAAGCAACAGGGTAATGGGAGTGAGAGCGCCCTCAGGAAAGATGAAACAGGTCAAAAGGGAGCCCACCTCAAGTGCCTATACACAAATGCACTCAGCCTAGGAAACAAACAGGAGGAGTTAGAGCTCTGTATTCGGACACAGAACTGTGAAATCATTTGAATAACAGAGAAGTTGGTGGGAGAGCTCATATGACGAGTTCTGTGACAGATGATACCAGCATTTTGGGGAAAGACAGGCAAGGAAGGAGAGGAGAGTGCTTGCCTTTTATGGCAAAAAGCAGATCACAGTAGATGAGACAGAGTAGATGAGACAGAGACTGACTAGACAAAATCCTAATCAGCCTAGTCTGAAATCAGGGTTGACCCTGCTTCAAGCAAAGAAGAACACTAAATGACTTCCCAAGATCCCTTCCAACCTAAGTGAGTCTGTGTTTCTATGATACTTGCGGAGATGCAGATAGATTCAAGAAGGGTATTAGAGTTGTTGTACAAGAATCTGGTCAGACGAATCTGGAGTCTCCTGTTATGGAAGACTGTGTGGCGATACTTGCAAATAATAGTTCTGTCCTCTCTAATCCCTGTTCATGGCTCAGATATCTTGTGAGGGGAGACTTGTTTTAGTCTCTTGTTTAACTTTGCAAAACAAATGCTAAAAGGAGAAATGATTGCTGTCCCTAAATTTATCAAAGGAGTAAATGCCAGGGAGATAACAGTCTGTTTAAGCTAAAGGCCAATGTTAGAACCAGAACAAATTGGTTTAATCCAATGATGGAAAAAATTTCAGTTGGAAGTTAGAAAAAAAGTCCATAATCATTGGTTTCCTGAGTTTCTGCAACAACCTTCTGAAAGAGAATAACATGGAGGAGGGGTACAATTAGAAATGGAGATCGTTATGTAAATTTTATGTTGCATGATATGATATCTGCTCATCCTGGAAACTCCTGTCAGTCCTTTATTCCCAAATGAGAAAAAAAATGCCACCATATAACTTTTAAAAGATGCCAAAATGCAACTTTATGTAGACATTGTGTTTCTGACTGTCCCTCATTTCCTGCTTTTTGCACTTGAAGCTCAGCATTCTTATTAGTCGTTTTGAGCAATGAGGCGAATTAGCTGTAGCTTTCAGTGACCAGCCTTTCAGCACTGGTGATTTGCAAATGGTTAGCATTAGTTCCAGCCTCAGCAATGGAGGCTGTTTCACAAATGTAGTTCCCCTTTGCTTTTTATTAACTACATCCTGAAATCTAGGCATCACTTTTGTGTATACCGTAAGAAATCATAAATATCCAAGAGTAGCTTAGCAATCAGGGAAGTTAAACCAGTGTGAAAGAGTATACCTTTTGGCTCAGAGTGTTACAAGTACAGAATAAATTTAAGCATGTGGCAAAGCAGATTAATGAAATCTAAGCATGTGCTTAAGCACTTTGTTGAATTGTGGTCTACAGATTTAAGTATCATATCTCCTCTGGTCTGTAGTTCTAAGTTAAGATGTCTCTGTATCTTCCCATTCATATGACACCCAATGATATCTGCATTTCCATGCCATCAACATCTGTTTCTGAATGGCTAATTTTCACTAAAATTTCTTCCTCTGTTGTTAATTGAATTATGACCTTCAGTTTCAGCAGTGTCAGGTACCTGAGGCACGGGAAGGAGCAACACCCAGAGGGGAATCTTCTTGTTCTGATAAAAAAATAAATTATCACATTAGTTAATAATAGTTTGCAGAGTTCTCTCCTAGTAACCAAAGTGTTGGCAATGAAATGCACCCTTGCTTTGTGAGTTGGAGGTCTTCCTACCTCATAACAATTTAAAGATTTTTAGATAATATGCATCTAAAAGCTGTATTACAGCAGGTATCTCTCCTTAGGCTCTTAATAATGAGGTCACCTTGTTCACTCCTTTCTCAGATACTGCATTGCTTTTGGGGCAGGGAAAGGAAGAAGCCTCTCTAGTAAAAAAGGTACATTTTTCTCCTCTTTGTAACCACCATCAGTTTTTCTTCAACTGTGGAGGTACTTCAGAGTGAAGTATGAGCAGTTGAAGGTCTGGAATGAGTCTTCTGTGGCAAGAATGCCATAGGGAGAGAGTCTCATTAGCTGCTGGCTTGCTGTATTTCTTTAAGGAGGAGCTGCCTATCTCCTTTATGTCAGAGGAACCTGGGAACTGGAAAGAAAATTGGTAATGTATTCACTGTATGTAAGGGCTCAGCTGAAACTTTAAAGCAATTAAAAGAGCACCAAGGTGGGGCCTGGTAGGTCTCTGAGGGAACAGTATGTCTCTGCGTAAAGTCTCAGACCCTTCTGTCCGTTCAGGATTGCTTGGGAGACATTTCCGTGTGTTGTAGGTGTGCAAGCTATTGCATGCAGCCTTAACCTACCCATGCTCACTGGTTCTTGAAATTTCACGGTGACTGTGGAGAGTCTGGAATAGTCCCACTCTGGAAGATAGACTCTTGGGGAGCTTGAGTTATCATAAAAAATCCAGCTAGTCTTTTCTGCCAGATGATGTATATCTTAAGGGAAAGTCTACTTCAGGACCTGTACAGTTGAAGGAAATATCTCACCATCTCTTTTATGCATATTTTATCAATTTTCTGAGAGTTCAGTGATTCCACTGAATTGATGCAGTGTCATTCAGCCTGTGTCACTTCTTGGTATTCATGTTTCTGACTCATAGAACTCCTTTCCTTTTTTTTCCATTTAATCCTAGTTCCAGGTTACTCTACTGAATGCTCTGTCCTTGGAAGTATTATGAAGCTGTGGATTTAGAAATATGTTTTTCAACACTAGTCTGGAAAGCTTTTAAATGCTTCCAGTGTGGAAGCACATTGAAGTGTCAAGCATATCCCTACAAAACTCTAAGGAGGTAAGATACTAAAACATGCATCTTTTATTCCTAGTCACCTGGCAAAGTGAATCAGTTGTAACTATTTAGTGTAATCTGTTAAAAAGCACTAAATGGTCAGAAATAACTGTCAGCACTATGGTGAGCAGACACTGGTAATATGATTCAAATGTGCAGCTATGAGATGTTCCTCCTAATTTATTCTCTTTTGTGGCAAGGACAGAAGCATTCACAAGCATCAACCCAAGCTGCGGTCTTCAGATAATGAGGAAAATGTAATTGCTCATTTATGTAGCACTGGGAAACCTATGCATAATGATGTTAAAATCTCTCATCTTGAAAGATTGTAGAAGCCTCTGTTTTTTGAGACAGACTGAGACAAATGTTGTGGTGAAGTGAAAATGACATCACACTGGTCTCTCCTCCTGGAAATGGAGAGGGCATCTCCTAGTGAGTGCCTGCATCTGATTGCTCAAATGCAGACTTAACTTCCAGCTTGGGGAGGTAAGAAGATGATCTTCTTTCGTTGAGGTTTGGAGGTGCTTGGCGGAAGGATTCTGGAAACATAGGGAGATTATAAGGCCACTATTTTATAATTGGACATATTTTACCTTCTGATGGATAAAAATCCAGTTTTGAGTCAATTTGGGTCGAGTTGAAGATACTCTCTCTTGATTCTGATTATTTTGGTAATTCCTACTTTATAGTCATCCTGAAGAGAGGGAGATAGCGGTGAAGTAAATCTGAAAATGAGCCTAGCATTTAGACCTCCTTGACACTGGTCAGTACAGTTTTATACTGGCGTGTGGCACTGCAGTAGCATGTTTTCTTTCTTTCAGCAAACAAAGATCATGTACCTAAAATTAGTTTATTAGGGCTGTGTGTATTCTCAAAATTGTTGATCATGAGGGGCAGCTGACATGCAAAGTTTTTGGTGGAAATAGGTTTTTTGGTTTGGGTTTTTTTTTTTTTTCCGAAGAGCCTGTAAGAGAAGGAGTAATGGTGTACCTAGCTTTTCATATAGGTTCTGATCCTGCATTAGTGAATCTCAGACTCCATCTCATTTCATACTCTTTAGCTAAATCTCTAAGTATATTACTCTTATGTTACAGAGAGAGAGGCAAAGGCATGAGGAAGTGAAATGATTTGCCCAGCTACCCAGGGAGTCAATAGCATATTGAGAATAGAATGTAGTTTTTCCGGTTTCTATCCAGTGTCTCCAGTGTCCTGTCAGCTGGGACCTTTTGTCCCACGCCTTGGTGCTTGTGACTTGATTAGGAGTGACCTTTAGAGATGATGGAAGTTTTCACTGAAAGCATTTACTCTTCTCAGAAATTCACAAAAGCTCACTTTTCTATAGTAGTCAAAAATTCATCACAAGCTCCTCAGCAGAAATTGTGAAGAAGGTAGAAACATATAAATTAATCTTCATTCTTAAAAAGCATGAGATAAAAATCTCACATCAGTTGTTTGTATATTCTAAAACTAAGACTTCTGTGGCTTAGCTTGTCCAAATGTTTGTATGCCAATTATAGCAACGGCTGATTATTTGTTATGAACAATATATCCAGGAAGAAAAACAAAACAAAATGGAGCTAGTCAAGTTTTGGCAAGCAATTATTAGCAAATCTGCATCTTTCAGCTTTCTGTCTCTGTGAGCAGTAAGTGTTCTGCCATCCAATAAAATATTTTCCCTCTCATCAGAATATTACAAACTCTATTTTGATTGTCAAAACAAAGAACAATTCACATGAGATGTTAGAAGATGGATGTTTGTACCCTCCTGCTTTTTTTAATGTGTTAGAGATGTGTAGGTTATAAATGAAAAAGGAAAAATAATTATACATGAGGCAGTCTTTCATAGGCAACTGAGCAAAGAAAATCCTAGGATATTGCATAACAGATCTTACAGCAAGATTTGTTCACATTCTTTGAGGTTTATAGGAAGTTCATATATCATGTCCCAGTGCAACGAGTCATCATGAACACAGACTACTTAAGCATAGCAGTATGTTGCTTCTTCTTTAGTATGTAGTCAGATAAACCTTTGTGGTTGGGAGGACAGGCACATTTTCCCCCTTTCTTAACTTAACTAATCTCTAACTGTAGATGTTGAGTAAATCCCTAAGCAAGTAATTAATCCTTTCCCTTCTCTGCAGAGCTGATGACGTATGTTTTTAAAGAAAGGTCAGTTTTCTTAAAGTCAGTTTAAGCCTATTGAATTTGAATGCTCATTTACCAAAGTTGTGTATTCAGTGAACACAACCTGCATATATTTCATTCTTTTTTTTTTTCCCTGAAATTAAGATACCTCTTGACTATGTGTCAGATAAAACATTTGAAGCCTACTGTTAAGTTTGGAGAAGGGGACTGAATATACTCTGAGAAGGTCAGTCATGTCTTGTAGTTTTGTAGAAGGAAGGCAGAGGAGGTTTCTGAGTATTAGGTCAGCTGTGTAATCCAAGTCAAGTTAGGCAATAACCTTGGAAGTGGTGGAAAACATTTGCCCTTGATGCTATGCAGGACTGAAATTGGTGGAAAGATGCAAAGACAAGCAATGCACATCGTCAGTAATTTTAGCCAAATAGCATGTGAACTAGACAGGCTAGAGGAGAGGATGCAATAAATGACATGAGGAGCTAACAGAGTATGGATATGTTATTAACTATCAGAATAAAAAGGTGAAGGGTTTGTTGTCTGATTGTATTGTTTAGGACAAATGTTGAGAGTTGATCATGATCTGGATCCACGATAGACTGAAAAAGAAATGGAAGTGAACTCTAAGGTCATAGTAGAAGTATATGTTACAAGTCTCGTCTGTGCCTGAGCTTCAGAGAATCTGAGTTGTTCCAGCCTTCTTCTGTGTCTCTTAATGAAGCCGCAGTAGCTCCCGATGTGACTGTCAGAGTCTCAGCTGTCACAGTGACATTGTTAACTTTGGAGAAGTATTGCCCCCCTCAGTGGATTTCCTGTGAGCAGCCCAAGATCTGTGGCATCTCTAGTGGTAATACATGTCAGTTGGGTACACTTTACATAACATTATTGCAGTTGCTTCTCCCTACACACACACGCAGACGCACAGTCACTTACTTACTCTGCTTGTGGTCTTGACAGGTTCCAAGGAGTGTTTATTCATGCAGGAGAGGAAATTAGGGAAGAGGGTTCTTCTGTGTTCAGTATGCTGCAGATGGAGGGAGCAGTTCTTGGAGATTTTTTGCCTTGTTGTTTGTTTTTTGTTTTATGTTAAACCAGTGCAATTATTTGCTAGTAACCTACACTTATAATGCACTACATTCAGGTAGGATCCCAGTGTATGCATCATGCACCACCCTGTATACAAACCATACTGTCACTGACTATAGTTCGGTATTTGAAAAATCTTGTATGGGTAACATGGGTGACCTATGTTCAGAAGAAGGCACTTCTTTTTATATTTGTGTCTCTTTTTCTCATTAATTATTTAGGCTTTCACTGAGTAAACACTTGTATACATGTTTATCTCTCTTCACCTGACCATTTCCATTAAGATTAGTGGAAATACTTGTTTGAGTCATACAGAATAATCTGAGCCTCACATTGCAAACTGTGCAGGAGAGAAGCAGAACTTTCTCCTTAGACCTTCATACATAAGTTGGCACAAAGGGCACTCTGGAAACTGCAAGCACTGTGGCAAGTATGTGGTGAGTACCATGTGGTAGATGGAGACGTAGCCACCTGAAAAGACAGCCGCAAAAAGACACTGAAGGTAGTCAGAAGCAGAGGGAGATATGCTGCTAGGATGAGAATTTTGCCTGACCCCTGTTTACACATTGCAAAGCAATGGATTTCCTAAATCAAAGTCTTCCCTTTCCAAGGACAGAGAAGGTCATGCATGGCATGTCAGTCTCTTCAAAATTGGCTCTAATTGACACTAGCATAAGCTTTAACATTCTTTACCTGCAACTGAGTGGCACTCAAAAAGTGACTTCTTTTTTCCATCCTCAGAAATCTTCAAAAGAAATGAACAGAATTACTTCCAATCTGCTCCTTACAATTGAATGGCCTGGATCAAAATAAGCAAGGGCCAAACAGAGCTTCTGGAAAGTAATTTCATCTCTGAATAGTTGAGGTGATTATTATGAAGAAGATCACTTATACATGATATATCATGTAATACATAATGAAGGTGTAGTTTGATTTGAACACTATATGTCTATGCATGTAATTATAAATGTATTGCAAGGATACAATTAGTCATGTATGAAGAAGTAAGATTTTCTAACTGTAGTATCCACCCACTTCCAAAATATCACAGATTTATTTTTTTTTCTGCATAGGTGTGTTCATACATTCCTGGAGTGAATTACACAGTTCTAAAAATGGAGTGTTATCCAGTAAAGAACATATTGCTGTGATTCATTATATATCCATAATATACTCTCAAAAAAGGAAAACTATTTTTGAAGTGGAAGTTATTATTAACCATGATGTTACGCACCTAGGAATAAGATGGATGGATAGAAAGAATGTGCTTGTAAGTCATTTAGGTATAGTGTTTTGTGCCACTAATTTATTATTATTATGCAAAAATAAGCCAATATAATATGAATTGGAACTTATTTGAATGCTACTCCATTTGAATTGATCAGTGTTTCTGATGGTTAAAAAGGGCATTTTCATTTTATGATATTATGACAATTTACCCGGAAACTGATTAAGTTTTAAAATGTGGCCTTCATCTAGACAGAAGTACAGAAAGGGTTCTGTTCTTGTAAATTGTAAAATAACAAAAACAAAACACTTTTACAATCTTCTCCAAAGGCCCACCTTCATGTGGTTTTTAAACGGAAGAATTGCTGTAACATTTGCTTTATGACAGGAGTATCCCAAAGACATCTGTCATGGAAGTACACATGCAACCTGAGGATTGTGTGTGCTGCCGTTTACTTTAGTGGAATTTTAAAAAGTTTTAGTTGTGCGGTGTTTAACATTTTTGGATCTAAGGCATTATTGGACTAACGGAAATGTCTTATGCATCAGCAGGAAAGTGTATGTGCTTATAAGAAAGCTAACTGAAAGAGGAAGGAGAATATTTAGTGCTATCCAAAGTTATATGTCCATGTGGATGAGAACTCTTGCATTTTTCTAAAACACTTGTGCTTATTGTGCTGCCCAGAAGACTGTAGGGCTCTGCAGGGACAAGACATCATTTGCAGGAGTTAATTTTTTGAAAGATGCTAGAAATGAGTACCTGCATTTCTTTATCTGTGAATATACTTAGAAAATAAATCACTGAATGGTGAAAATGAGGTTTGCACAATTTTTGAGAACAGATGAGGGCGAGATTTGCCTCTTTAGTTCTCTCTAGATTGATATTTATGATAGGTGGGAAATGTGTGTGTACACAGGTAATAAAACCATAGGGACTTTTATAATAAAGAATTGAGTTTAAGGATAAGAGTATTTGCCAGCTCATTACATTACCCAGCTACGTTTTGGGTGGTTACAGGCAGAATACCTACTGGTAGAAAACATCCTAATAGGCAGCAAACACACACTGTATATATAGGGTATTCTTATTATTGCTTCCATATTCATTAAAGTTTAAGGACTTAAAAGACTTGTCAAAATGTTGTGCCAGGCTAAGAAATATTGCCTTGACATGTCTTAGTTTAGCAAGTCTTATTGGCATTGCTGGCACTGTGTGTCTGTGTAGTCAAGAAAAAAATTGTATTTTGCAAGTCAGTTGTACATTTGTCCCCAGTCTGTGCTTCTCATTTTTCTTCCTTCCTGAAATATTTTTCAGAATTTTATACCTTTCTCATGTCACTCTGGTGTAAAATGGGACAGGTTTTACTTGTATGTGTGGACCTGATTAGGGAGGGTCAAATCTAAAGTTAGATCTGAACTTTCTCTGAGTTCCAAGGTGTTCAGATTGGAGTTTTAGTCCAAGTCCATCCCTACTGTTCTTTTATCTATGAATAAAAGGACTTTGTGTAGGCTTAAATTCATATGATTAGTGCAGTATGAATAGCTAACTCAAACTTATGGTTTAATTTACATTGCTCTCAGGGGGTTCCACTTGATGTAGAGAAGAATTAATAGAAGAATATTCAGAGGATAAACAAAATCAAAATAGGACAGAGTAAACAAAGTAAAAAAATAACTAAAAAGAAAAAAGGCAGAAAAGAGAGTAGAGGGGTGGGAAAAATGTGCTCTGTGTACTTGTGTTTAAATTATATGCACGAATAGGACTTGACAGCAGTGCTTAAGAGTTTGGGATTGTTTAATGCTTTATACACGTTACACTGTAGGTAAGCACCTGCTTCTACCAAACAGTTTGATTGTGGCAGTTACTTAGCTTCTAAAAATATCAATAAACTCTTACAGGAATTTTGATAGGCTTGAATTTGGGGTAGAACAAGATGGGGAAAAAACATTGCAGACAGGTTGGTGTAGCATGCCTCTGCTTATATCTCCTGTATATATATTGTTAGTTGTGTTGTGTGATAGAAATATTCTATGCATTTGAGTTTAAAGGTAGCTGTTCTTACAATTGTGTGCAAGTAATTGTATCAGACCAAAAGGAAAACCAACAGTTTAGACAGCTGGTCAGTATGTCTGAAGTAAGAAGAAGAAAAACATAGGAGGAAGAAGGGGAATGTTGGCATTAGAAAAATGAGTGCTTTTATGTTTAACAATTATTGTGTGTGTAAATCATTGCCACAGTTTTTCAGAAAATGTCCAGTGTGCCTTATCTCAGGTCTCACTCAGCCAGTGGGAATTTGATGTTGACATTAGTGAGATGAGAGGCGGATGAGTGCAGAATGCACTTGAAAACACTGCTCTGAATTTCACTGGCATACAGGAGAAATGTTACAGAACATGACCTTCAAGAGACATTTATTTCCAGTGACACCTCTGGTCTGTAAGAGTATGGAAGAAGGAGCCTTTGTAATAAGAACCCCTCAATCCTCAAAAAAAGCCTTTCTATCAGCCTTTTACCTGTTTTCTAAAGCAGTTTAGACCTAAAGTAGACTTCAGAGCAGCTGGACGTCTTTACCCTCTGTTTAGTAAAACCTAATTTAAAAGTAAAAGCTATTTTTACTGGGCCGATCATGTCAATGACTTAAGAATGTCCAAATGCCTTACATTTTATTATTCTGGATAGAAACTAAAAGCATTAACTTTTGTTTTGTGCTTGTCTCTGCCTAAAGCAAATTTTTATGGTCTAGTTATGTGCTCCTGAAAATAGGCTTTTATAAGTAAATACTCACACATGATTAACCGTCCTGAAATAAAACTGTTGTCAGGTGTTTAAAATGTGGTGCATGAGACAGAAGGTATGGATATGTTGAATTGAAAACTAATTTCTGCGTTTCAGTGCATCTGCAATGATTAGTGAAACCAGGGCACTTCCAAGGGCATAAGTGTGGGGTTTTTTTCTTTTCAATTTAGTTGGGTGTTTAGTTTGGGATCAAAAAAAATTTGGTATAGTGAAGTGATTCCATAACTTGCAGTATGAAGGAAGGATGTCTCAATTAAAGCAGACCTTTAAAGACTGAGACTACTTTTTGAAAGTTTAAGTGGAACAGATATCATCTGGCAAAATGACACCTGAAAAAACTTAGGGAAAAACCTGTAAATGAGTCTACGTAAAATATTTTTATGTATACTATACTATATCCACTAATACTATATGCATTGTATATACATAATGCTAATCCATGTATGCTAAACTGTATCCATCAATCTAATACCAATACATTGCTAACTAGTTACTTATGACTATAACAAAAAACAATTGGGTTTTGGAAATTGATTTTCTTAGCAAAGCACGCGGAGATCTTGGTTTCAGATAAGTACTTCAAACAAGATGCCATTTCTTATTCTTTCTTATTTCAACTGTAATCGGTCTGGTGGTCCACATTCTGCTGTAATTAACACAGGGGACGTGGTTGGGTAACTCTGACTGAAAAGAGACAGTCCTTTTTGACCTTCATTTTAATAATTCAAAATTAGGCAAAATAAAACTACTTCCACAAAAGAATTAATAAAGGATGTTTTGAAAGGCGTCCTACTTCAATGAAATAACATTCTGTTTAATTACCCATTAGTCACTGATAGCTGGTCATAATTCTTTAGAGGGAAAAGAAAATCATTTGTTGTGTCCTTTTATTGCTGCTTGACTTACAAAGAGGATCTATTTTTTTTTTAATTCTTTCTTTCTTCTGCTTTAGAAATATTAGATCTCTCTCAATTCTAATCACAAGCTCAATTTTTTTATAAACCAATTTCACGAGCCCTCTTTTTTTTTTTTACTTAAGCGTAGCGTGAGAGGATGGATATTAGGGGTACGTCAGGACGCTGCAGGGGCTCTTCCCGGCGGCAGGGCAGGGCCTCGCAGCCAGGGCCTGTCCCACCAGCCCGCAAGGGAGCGGGGCAGCTCCGGGTAGCAGACACCACCCTGGGGCCAGGGCTGGACTGAGGCCGGCCCGGGCAATCGCCCACGGCGTTGGAGTGGGGGTTGCGAGTGCCTGGGACCGGGCGGGGGCAGGGCCGTGGCGGGGCTGGAGCTGGGACAGGGACCGACAGCCCCAGGCTGGGCTGAAAGGGGGACCTGGGGCTGGGCAGGGTGCCGGGAGGCCCAGGTGAGGCTGGGCAGGGCCATTAAGGGCCTGTTAGTGCCCTCAGGGCCCTGCCAGGCTTGCGAGGACAGGATTTGGTGTTTAAAATTGGTGATGTGTTTATCAGTGAGTTCACCTGAGAGGGAACAGCAGGTGCTTTGGGTTAGGCAGGAGTGAGGCCCCCCATCCACACACGCAGCTGTGCAGAGAGTGAGCTTTTCGCTAGCTCCTGGGGGTTGTGCCTGGGGGCTGGTGTCTTAGCTCAGCCCCTCCTGACCCTGGAGAGGAGGTGTGGGAGTGTTGCATTAGAGAGGGCCATAATATGCAAACGCCATGTGCCTGCCGGTGAGAGACCTCGCATTGCCTTGACAACAGGCGCTTTTTTAAGGCTGCTGATTGACACTTCCCTTAGTTCCCTTGCTTCACGTTTCACTAGGCCTGCTGGTTTGCAGACAACAAAAAGAGATTTCCTCAGGAATGTGACTCCTGTGTCAAAAGAGTTATTTACCCAGGGGAGAAAAACCAAACAGACCTGTACGCTGCATGGAAACATCAGGTTCATCAGCTACAGCATGGCCTCGGCATGCAGAGGCAGTTAGCAATAATCTCGTTTGAATATGAAAATGAACAGAATCATTCACTTTGCTCAGGGTAGGTTTGGGGTTTTTCTTCTCCCTTTTAAAGAGGACAAGGGAGCTCTCTCCATCAAGCAGGTATTGTGGAGCTGATCTTCAGACAGCCACAGAAAAAGCATCCTGGGGTGCCTTTTTCTGCCTTTTGTTAATAGCTAATCTAAAGCAGGAAGGAGCTGAGTGGGTTACCTACATATATCTGTAGCACTTGTAGCCAGCTGTCTTTCTTATTTATACAGGGATCTCTGTGAGAATCTTTGGAGGGTAGGAAATTTGTGTTTTAAATTAAAACAATGAGTAACTCTCCTTAGAGTTAGCCGGGGACTGCCAAAAGTAGAAGTGTAAATGGCTTTCGAGGATATATGAAGCATGGATTTCCCCACTCTCCCCTAAAGCCACTTGAGTTTGCTGAAGCCTTTGTAGCATATTTCGGTAGCGGTTCAAATCCATAGTTGTTGGATGAATCTGTTGAAGTTTAAAAAAAAAAAAAAAAAATCCCATCTTCAAGTCATTGAAATTTATGGTAAAACATTGCTTTGCAAAGATTTGGCCTGCAGCCTGCTGGGTTTTAGATGTGCTGCATAATTACATGCAGTACTGTTCACACAAACTGAGACTGACTGCATGCCAGTAATTTGCAGAAGTTGTTAACAAGGTTTTTTGGGGAGATGGTGGAAACTAAACATTATCAGCTGACTGATTAATGGGCATTTATTGTGTGCAGTGGTGGTCACTGAAACATGTAATCTTCCATTCACAAAGTCAAAACAGATTTGTTTGGTTTTTTTTCTGGCTCTGCAGAAGGCAGTGCTAGGTGGTTATGCATTTTTGGAAATGTCTTGAAATATTTTTTCATGATGATGTCAAGGCAGGCAGTGAAGAAAAATTCTTGAGACAGAATATGAAGATTCTGTTTACATGTGGAGCAGAAAGTACTTTAAAGTTTTGGGCTTACTTATCTTTAATAAATCCCTTTGGTGAACTCCACCTTTGGCTGCTGTCCAACCTCTCAGTCTTACAGTCACACAATTTTTTAAAGAAAGTCAGAAGCCTTTGTTATGAAAGCAAAAGAATGTGACCCTTATTTCTCCCGGATTGAAAGAATAGGTGCCTGCAACAAAAAATTTTTCACCTCTCAGTTATGAAGTATGATGAATTAGTGGCCTATTTTTGGATCAGTACTATCCTCTTAAATGTCATATTATAGATCTATATGTAGGCAGCTTACTTTTAACTTGTACCACATTATAATTTATCTTTTTTTAGTCAAGGATTTTGTCTTTTGCATCATGGGCATAGTATTTATAATTTATCTTTTTTTAGTCAAGGATTTTGTCTTTTGCATCATGGGCATAGTATTTAAAAATGTATCTGGTGTGAATGGAATTACATACCTATATCTGTGTGTGGATCTGCGTAATATGGTCAGAGGCTTAAGGAATAAAGGTTTCATAAGAATCTGAAATCATATTCTAGGTATCTTTAAGTGTTTTTAAAAAAAATCAAATTGTCTCTGTAGTTAGGGTACCATTTATCACATAGGTCCCTTTCTGAAGATAGCAGAAAATGCAGTATCTGACTTCATTGTGTGTTTACCAAATGCCAACAAATGATGCATACGAAAGAAGTTCTCTTTTGGTTTTAGAGAGATTGTCCCTTCCAGGTTTAGATATATTCAATTTACAGAATGTGTTGCTGAATGTTCAAAACCATAGAATACCATAAAAAAACCCTTAAATTTAATGGGTCATGGAGACCTATCCTAATAAACATCATATGTGATAAGTTTTCTATGCCATACCTGCATACACTGTGGAGAGAGAGGTGCTTCAGCAAAAATGAGATATCATCTCAGGTAATACATTGCTCTAGATGTGTTTACCTCTGATGACGGAATATGGGGAAGGAAGACAGTTGTTTACAAATCCCTTCTGCTTTTAGGCAGAGGAAAAAGACGGATGTGTAATGCATGGTTGCATGTATATGCAACCCTTCCAATAAAAAATTCATTAGTAGTTGTCTGTAGTCTTGTATATAAACTGCATTACTTTCAGTAATATTTGGGTTAGGTCATAAAAAAATATAAAGGGCAGATGTTTGATCAGACCTCTTTGTGGTTCTTCTCATTTTAAAAACAAACATAAGTTTTGTCTGTTTAATCATTTCATTGAATCTGAAAGTGAGATGCATAAAGTCCAAAATATTCAATTGTATCTATGATAATTACGTCTACAGACATAAGTACAAAAAAGAGGAATGGAGACCTTCAAAAATGTGCCTCAAAGTGCTTGGTATTTAAAACAAAATAAAAAATTGCCAAACTTAAAGTGGATTTAAGGCTATGTCAGCTACAAAAAGTCAGGAAACAGAATGACATTTTTAACTTCACCCATTAGTAGTTTAAGATGCAATAGCCTGAAAGAAAGCTTGCTACTTCGAGCATGAAACTTTAAGTATTGACACATTTCTTTTGAAATGTGCCTGCAGTAGCTCTAGGTTAGAGGTGATAACTCTCATTTAAGTTTTGCTTGGTCTCATTCTTTCTTTGTTTCCAACAAAAAGGTGAAAAATCCCTGGAGTCCTTAAAATCCTTTGACGAAATCACTAGCTTCTTTGATCAAAACAGTTTGCAGAATATGTATGGCTAGCCAAAATCTAAGGGTTACACAGTTGGTAGCTGCAAAGACAGCAGGTGGGGAAAAAATGGATATGAGCAATGAAAGAGCTATTAGTTTTGACATTTTAAAAAAGACAGACAGAAGATTAACCCCGTTGCTAAACAGAACTAACAGTAAATTTATAGTTGGCATTCCCAAATGCTAATGGACCCTCAGAGACAGAATTTTCTGTAATGAATGACATCTAGATTGAAGACAATTCAGCATCTCCAGAAATTGCAGGGCAGTCTTTTTGATACAAGTCTTGTTTCAGTATCAGCAGCTATAGATGTTTAAAGAAAGTGAAAGGAATATTCGTACATCCAGCAGATAGTCAAAAAGGCTATATATGAGCAAATAAGAAAACGGTGCAAGATTATTTTTGTGCACAATCTGGAACACACTGAAATTTTGCCACCTTACGTATACCTGTTACATATCTTCCTTAGATAGTTCTTCTGTGCTGATCTGAGAGCTAGTTTCTGTGCTAAGTCACGTTTACAATAGTACAAAGACCTGGTAGAAAACAAAAACCCTATCTCTTAGCACTGAACCTTTGGGAAAGCTTGGATTTAAAGTTGGATATGAACTTTCTGGTTGTTCCACATCTCAATTTGTCATATCTTACCCATGGCTGTGTAACCCTTTCCTAAGAGAAAAATGTTCCCCCCCTCCCTCCCCCCAAAACAGTGCAGGTCAGTACCATGTATACTCCGGTTAGAAATTAAGAATCATATATGGTTTTAATTCAGAGGAGAAAGGGAAGGGGAAAGATTTGCGAAGTGAGAAGCTATTTTTTTTGTTCTTTGATTATTTTTGAGTTCTTTAATTACAATTGAAGTGGTATTTGGGGGAAGGCTTAAACAATAGTAGTTTTATTGTTTAAACCCACACAAATGCTTGTATGTATGACTATAATGGTTACTTTCTACAATATGTCCTAATGGTCTCCATGCCCAGCTATAGTCATAAGTTTGAGAAGAGCTGACCTGTGCAGTGGAGAGATTGCAGATCTAACTGTGTGCCAGTGCTGCTTTTTGCCTGAGTCAATATGCTTGCTTTCTTTCTTTCTTTCTTTTTTTTATTTAATTTTATATCAAGCAGGAAGTTTACATACAAAGGAGGAAAAGAGATCAAATGGAGCAGAAATACCATATGTCTAATTGTATACATTAACTTGTAAACAGGTGACAAAGTGCTGGTTTTCATAAGCCTGCTCTAAAGAAGGTTAAATTTCAGTTATTTCTTTAACAGCTCAGTTGCAGCTACTCCTTAAGCCACCTATAGGCTTCTTGGGATTAAGTCAGGACTGACTTCTTGTCTTGTGTACTCCAGAACCAGCAGATCCAGGTAGCAGTTGTGACGGTTCCAGGGCTCACAGCATCTCCGATACCGTTCTGGGAGGCTTTGGTGTTCTTCCTCGCTTGGCTCAAAGCCCTTTTTGCAGAGGACTGGTCTGGGCTCTGGTTCTTCATGTTCCAGTACTTGCTGCACCACAAATCCCATGCAGTTCTGCACCTGGGATTCCTGCTTCCAGAGTCTGTGACCCACAGTGAATAAAATGATCAGACACTGTCCTTAAATGAACCTAATCTGTACCTTAAGCTTAAAAAAAAAATCATTCAGGGAAGTTAGTATGCTGACTCTTTGCCACTTCCAGCTCTGTCAAATCGTTATCCTCTGGTGTTGTGCTGGCAGACCTGTCCTCTCAAACACCCTCAGCAAGTTCCTTAACAAATAGCTCCTCCAAAGTCCCCGACCTCTTTGCCGGAGTGACAGGTCCTTCCATTCATCCAGAACCAAACTGTTCAGCTCCAAATTTTACCTGGCTTCCTCCAAGTCAATATTGTAAGATGTCTCTTGTTTAAAAGTAAAATCCTCACAGTTATTAATCTAGCCATTATATTCTAGTGATCCAAACTAACTATTCAAAAGGAGTTTATCCTGAGCTGGTGTTCATTGCCTGCTCATCATCTTAAAAAAAAAATGCTGTCTAAGATAAACCACTATATTCACAGAGCGAACATATCATGCCAATGTACAGCGTTTACAGATTGTTGCAAAGGACATCACATAAATTGTCTTAAGACATCAAGAATTCACTTCCTGAGTCTTGCTGATTGTAATAGCTTGCCACTTTCTGTACATGCAGCTGACATTACCCTCTAACTATTATCATGTTTAATTGCCTCAGACCACCTACATTAGCAAGCAGTGCAGACCAGTGGTAGGAGGTTCGGAGAGCTAAAACATGTGGTGGTAGTGATGAGGACCTGATGTCCAAACTGCACACGTGTCGGGGTGTTTTATTTCAGACTAGTCCTCAGCTGGGTCTGTGATTCTGTGAATGCCTGTTAGTGGCTAGAGTGCTTTAGGTGCTTTTGGGAAGGCTACCTCCCTGTTTAGTTTTATCCAGAAGGAAGTTGGTTTGAGTGCTCCAACTCACTGTGAATCAAAGCACGGTAAATGGAAAAAGTCAGGAGGTTCAATTAAAAAATACACTCCTGATCTGGACTAAAAGGCTAACTTAGGCCTATGTATGGCCTATACTATGAATCGCCCATACTAAAAACCTACTAATATGTATGTTTCTATTTTACAGCTTTAAGCCTTTTATGTTTGCCTTCATTTTACATGAGGCGTATTTTTTTTTTGGAGGCATATTTTTATTTCATTCTTTTATCACCCTTTGGTGGTTTTTTTCCTCTATGGAAATTATTTCTGTGATTTCAGTTTACCCCTCCTTCACTTCAAATCTGATTTCTTGTCCTTTCCTCCACTACCAGATTCAAAGTTACCTTTGTGTTGCTGATGTCCCTGGCAGATGTCTTTGTCTGACCTGAGTGCTCCTTAGCACCTGTCAGCTCACTCTTACTTAAATTCTCAAAAGCTTTATCATTTTTATTTGCCAGCAGTTTCATTCCAGTTTGATGAAAGCTCTGCTGCCCCAAAATTTTCATGCCCCAATAAAACTTTGCTTTTATTCTGTATTCTTACCTTCAGCATTCAGATGGTCACTTTTCTGTTGTCTAACTGTGTTTGCATTTGCAATAGGAAGCATTTTAGAGATCTGAATTCTTCATTCTTTTTTTCCCCAGAAATCTAAATTCTTCCAGCTAGAAGAACATGAAGCAGATGGGGGGACAACTGCATCTCCAGTTTGATCAGAAAGATTGAAAGATCTTCTTGAACAGAAGTTTGAAAAAAGACTTATCTGAAATTGAAGAATTGTGTATTTTGCTTATATTTTAATGTGGCACCTGAGGTCGACATGTGGCAGCAGGAAATCCTGATGCAGTTAAAAATGTACTTTGATAGGCTTTTACAATGTCTTTACTAACAGACAAGGGAAGTATTTGATCACAGAAGATGAAAATGTGGCTGGTTTTTGACACCTTCTTGGCATTCTTGCAACCTTGTGGGGAATCCTAGGCTGGTGGCTAAAAACGAATGAATGGATGAAAAGGTTTTCTCACTAACTCCTCGTAATAAGATAGTGGCACCTCTCTCCTATCAGAAACAGTGTTTTCTTGAAGTTAACCAAAAATACTTGTCTCAAGAATACATTGGTCCTTACGGTGGGTAAGAGGCTGTCCTAAAACTACCAAAAGAAAAGCATAGGAGAGTGAAAGAGGAAAGGAGAAAAACAAGCTGTACAAATTTAGAAGGCAGACCTGATTTTTTTTCTACCTTGTATCCCAAAAAAACAAGATACAAAACTTTGATCTAAAGTAGAGATTAAGTGAAGCCAAGAAAAGTGCTTACGTTTTGTACAGTTGTTCACTGCTGTGCATGATTCTTTTCCAAACCTCATTCTAGCTGAGTGTTAAGACCAGAACATACACAGAATCACAGAATCACAGAATCGCTGAGGTTGGAAGGGACCTCTGGAGATCATCTAGTCCAACCCCCCTGCTCAAGCAGGGTCACCTAGAGCACGTTGCACAGGATTGCATCCAGGCGCGTTTTGAATATCTCCAGAGAAGGAGACTCCACAACCTCTCTGGGCAACCTGTTCCAGTGCGCTGTCACCCTCACAGTGAAAAAGTATTTCCTCAAGTTCAGATGGAATTGTCTGTGTTTCAGTTTGTGCCCATTGCCTTGCGTCCTGTCGCTCGGCACCACTGAAAAGAGTCTGGCTCCATCCTCTCGACACCCTCCCTTCAGATACTTGTACACATTGATAAGATCCCCTCTCAGCCTTCTCTTCTCCAGGCTAAACAGGCCCAGCTCTCTCAGTCTTTCCTCATAAGAGAGATGCTCCAGTCCCCTAATCATCTTTGTAGCCCTTCACTGGACTTGCTCCAGTAGTGCCACATCCCTCTTGTACTGGGGAGCCCAGAGCTGGACACACTACTCCAGATGTGGCCTCCCCAGGGCTGAGTAGAGGGGGAGAATCACCTCCCTCGACCTGCTGGCAACACTCTTCCTGATGCACCCCAGGATACCACTGGCCTTCTTGGCCACAAGGCCACATTGCTGCCTCATGCTTAACTTGGTGTCCACCAGCACTCCCAGGTCCTTCTCTGCAGAGCTGCTTTCCAGCAGGTCAACCCCCAACCTGTACTGGTGCATGGGGTTATTCCTCCCCAGCTGCAGGACCCTGCACTTGCCTTTGTTGAACTTCAGGAGGTTCCTCTCTGCCCACCTCTCCAGCCTGTCCAGGTCTCTCTGAATGGCAGCACAGCCCTCTGGTGTATCGGTCACTCCTCCCAGTTTGGTATCATCAGCAAACTTGCTGAGGGTGCACTCTGTGCCTTCATCCAGGTCACTGATGAAGAAGTTGAACAAGACTGGACCCAGTTCTGACCCCTGGGGGACACTGCTAGCTACAGGCCTCCAACTAGACTCTGCGCCACTGATCACAACTCTCTGAGCTCTGCCATTCAGCCAGTTCTCAATCCACCTCACTGTCCACTCATCCAGCCCACACTTCCTGAGCTTGTCTATGAGGATGTTATGGGAGACAGTGTCAAAAGCCTTGCTGAAGTCAAGGTAGACAACATCCACTGCTCTCCCCTCATCTACCCAGCCAGTCTTTCCATCATAGAAGGCTATCAGATTGATTAAGCACAATTTCCCCTTGGTGAATCTATGCTGACTACTCCTGATCACCTTCTTGTCCTCCACATGCTTGGAGATGGCCTCCAGGATGAGCTGCTCCATCACCTTTCCAGGGATGGAGGTGAGGCTGACTGGCCTGTAGTTCCCTGGGTCCTCCTTCTTGCCCTTTTTGAAGACTGGGGTGACATTGGCTTTCTTCCAGTCCTCAGGCACCTCTCCTGTTCTCCAGGACCTTTCAAAGATGATGGAGAGTGGCTTGGCAATGACATCTGCCAGCTCCCTCAGCACTCGTGGGTGCATTCCATCAGGGCCCATGGATCTGTGGGTGTCAAGTTTGCTTAAATGATCTCTAACCCACTCCTCCTCGACCAAGGGAAAGTCTTCCTTTCTCCAGACTTTCTCTCTTGCCTCCAGGATCTGGGGTTCCTGAGGGCTGGCCTGAGCAGTAAAGACTGAAGCAGAGAAGGCATTCAGTAACTCTGCCTTCTCTGCATCCTTTGTCACCAGGGCACCCACCCCATTCAGCAAAGGGCCCACATCTTCCCTAGTCTTCCTCTTGCTACTGATGTATGTGAAGAAGCCTTTCTTGTTGTCCTTGATATCCCTTGCCAGATTTAATTCCAAACGAGCCTTAGCCTTCCTTGTCACATCCCTGCATACTCTGACAATGTTCCTATATTCCTCCCAAGTGGCCTGTCCCCCTTTCCACTTTCTGTAGACTTCCTTCTTCTGGTTGAGTTTTGCCAGGAGCTCCTTGCTCATCCATGCAGGTCTCCTACCTCCTTTGCTTGACTTCCTACTCATAGGGATGCACCGCTCTTGAGCCTGGAGGAAGTGATGTTTGAATATTAACCAGCTCTCTTGAACTCCCCTTCCTTCTAGGGCCCTAACCCATGGGATTCCTCCAAGTAGGTCCCTGAAGAGGCCAAAGTTTGCTCTCCTGAAGTCCAGGTTTGCAATCCTGCTCAGTGCCCTGCCTCCTCCTCACAGGATCCTGAACTCCACCATCTCATGGTCACTGCAGCCAAGGCTGCCCCCGACCTTCACATCTTCCACCAGTCCTTCTTTGTTTGTTAGTACAAGGTCCAGCAGCACACCTCTCCTTGTTGGCTCCTCCACCAGCTGTGTCAAGAAGTGAGGAATAATAATAATATTAACATTAAATTAAACAGGGAATAATAATAATATTAATAATAATAAAAAACATCTTTCATCTTATTTATCATTTCAGATTTAGCCTCTGATGAACTTCTTCATTTGGAAAAAAAAATGCTGAAACATTGTGCTTTCATGTTAATTAGCTGAATTAACACAACTTGGGAGTTTTTAACAAGATATAGTTTTCTAAATTAACCTCAAATATCAAAAATAATTCCAATTAGTAACCATATTGTAGAACAGAATTTTACAGCAGTAGCTGAATGAAAGAGCATATTAGCCAACTTATTTTGGCATTACTAATACTAAAGCATAACCAGTCTTACCTTATTTATTACTTAAATATTCTTCCACTAAATGACTGTATAAAGTTTCCTGGTGCCTTTCAGCCACTCTAGTTATGCACTGATTATCTAGGCAAGTGCTTCTCAAGTAGCTGAAAAGGATATTGCAACTAGTTAAAATAAAATCTGTAAATTGAATCAGTATGTTGTGCACTAGATTGAAATCAAAGAGGTGTCTTCTGCCATACTCTTCCGAAAGAAATCTTGGAGTGCCTATTTTGTTAGAACAAAAACATACAATTTTTTTCCCTGGTAGTCAAGGTGATTTTTTTTATTTTTTTTTTTTAAGGAGTATGTTTCTCTCTTTCTCTTGAGGATATTTTTTAAAATCTGATGTGCTGAAAATTTCTTGGCTGTATTGACATACCAACATATACTTGACCAAAGTCTGAAACTCTGTATTTCCCTTCTGTTTAGTTTCTTTCTAAAACCTCTAAAAAATCAGAAGAAATGGATGATTTGTCTCCAGAGATTCTGCTAATACATTAAACTGTTTATCTGGCATTGTCCTACCACCACATTCGGCCCTGTAGCCAGAATGCATGTGGCTACTTATATATACAGTCTTCCTAAAGTGCCACCTGGGCATTGTTGATATTAACAGTTGTTTGGTATTAACAAAAGAAAAAGAGACATCCATTGAAAACCTGTGACCTGCCTGTGTGATTGTCATCTGCCTATCACACAGCTGTTCCTGTCATATATCTATATTTTAGGGGGTTGATTTGTTTTGTTTTAAATGAGAAGCTGCATTTTGTGCTGTGTTTGTGCGGAGCTAGAGCCCAGTGCGAGCTGCTGTGGGGTCCCAGAGCACTGGCACTTGCTGTTAGTGGTTCCCTGTCCCTGAGTCCCACCACGGTATAACCCAGCCAGCAGCAACTGGTGACCCCATACAAGAGTGTTTCCAGCTCCCATAGTCTGTCAGAGTTTGAACCTTTGCCAAAACCATACTTTTAAAAAAAAAAAAAAACAGGGTGAAAAAATGTCTGTATGAACCACCTTATGCTGCTCTCTACAATTTGTCTGAAGTCCTGGTGATTAAATAGCAGATTCAGATGCTTTCGCTGAGTAGAGCAGAAGTGTTGAAGATGAGGAAAGGGACTGGATCCGTGCTGGAAAAGCCTTTCTGAAAAGCATCCCATCCTGAGCCTCTTGTTTGCAAGTAGCACTGTACAGCGGTAATTGCTGTCTTCCCAGATTCTGGAAAGGATGGGTCCCCATACAAACTCCGTGTGTGTGTGTGTGTGTGTCCATGAGTGTCCATGCACAGGCTACTTATGTTTAAGCCAGAAATATTAACTGCTGCCCATTTCAAAATCTCAAGTTACACATTTAGATTGTATATTTTTTTCCAAAGATGGCTATGGTGGAACATAGTGGATCATGTGAAGGTTGTTATGAATTCCAAATACTCACTTTTAATCTTAAACTCTTCTGAAATGATTAGTCAAAGAAAAACTTAAAAGTAGTGAACCTTTTTCTGCTCTTTCTCAATGCAGTCCTCACAAATATCATTTCTGATTTAGGAATCTATTCATAAAAAAACATCGGGATCAAGTGTTTTGGGGAGAAAAGTTCTATTTTGAAACTCCCTTCCTCATCAGACATTTTCAGAACATTTTAAGCTAAAGGTGCTCTGGACATGTTTCTGTTTCTCCAGATGTTTCTGTATCATCAGATGTAAGTTTGCTATTAAAGCCTTTAGGAGCCCTGTGTTCACTGCTGGATAAAAAGTCCTATCTCTGCTTCTCTTATCTTTCCTGTCCTGTATTTCGTGTTTCAGAGTTTCCAGACAAAAAGAAATAATAATCACAAAGGAATACAGTATCTGCTTAAAATTATATATATATATATATATATAAATATATATATATATATATATATATACACTTTGCTATACTGTCAGCTCACTTGTGCTTAATGTCAAGAGGTCCATGGCCTGTACTTTCACTGCCACCTCCATGGGGAAGTTTGGGGAGAGAGAGGGGCTCTGGAGACAAGTCTGCTGCTGGCTGCAGAGGTCAGACAGCACACTTAAAGGTGCTGACGCGGAGCAAGGGGAAACAGATATTGTAAGTGCATGGCACAGCCCCAGCTTGTTAAGAAATGATGAACATAAAGTGACTCCGTGGCTCATTTGGGGGGGAGGGGTGCACATGCATATATTTTAGAGAAATTTGTCATTAAATATAAGAGGATTGCCTTTCTATTCAAGGTCAAACTTTTTTCCCTAAAGTAGTCACAGATGCAGACAAATTCTTATATGTTGAAGATGGCTGTTAATTGAAGTGAATTCTTAATCCATATATACCCCTATGAAATTTATTTAAAATGTTCTCAACTTCACTGTACACTTATGAACATGAATATCCCTGGATGTATTGTATTTCATTCATTTACACATTTGACAATTTAAATTGAGGAAGTGAGTGTATAGTATTTGAGGATCCAAAATCAACATCAGGAAACAGAGACCTGATTTTCAGAGGATACTAAGTATCTGCTGTTGGAAATTTGACAGGGCTCCCCTTGTCCCTGCATTCCCCGAACACTTGCTAGTGTTTTTAAAACCAGACCCAAATAAATGCCTTCAACCATTCTCTTTCATACCCCCCCGTAGCCCTTAGAGATTTGTTGGATGGTATATTTTCTGTTCACAGGGAAGTTCTTCCATTCTGTGAAATTCCATAGTGTTGCTGCTGCTGTAAATGCTGCTAATGTGGAGAAAGCAATAGGGTTTTCATTTTGAAATCTTAGATGGCATGAATATAATTCTCTTCTAGTACTAGCCTGCAGGCGTCTCAGTTCATGGAACAGAAGAAGCAATTAAAGCATGTGATTGCTTTCCGAGAGGAAGACATAGCTAGACAAGATTCAGAAAGAAGAAAATCTAGTATTCAAGAGCAATGCATCTAATTCCATATATGATCCTTGATTTAATGAGAGGCATGGATTTGTAGTTCTCCTGAAGTTTACTAGTACTTAAGGTTGCTTGGAATTAATTGTTGTGGTTTTCAGTTTTTTAAGGATTTGGCCATGTTTTCCTACTAGTTTGTTTCTTTTTTGATACTTCTGTCATGGAAGAACCTCACTGGACCTTAGTACAGCTTTTATTTTATTTGAGGGTTCAACTCCTTTTCTGAAAGATGGGTTCGGCCTTCCTGTTGTGTGAAACAGACTGAAGACTTTTCTGTCCAGAAAATGTGTGTGTGAGTGGCTGGATCTAAATACAGTGTTGCATTTTCTAGTTGCTCTGCATTTGGTGGGGTTGGCAGTGTATAGTTTCTACAGCAAGGCATGATTCTATTGACTGTTATTTTATGTTTTTATGTCAGGGTCTTTCAGCACATTATACCACTCTGTAATTAGTATAGCATTGCTGGTTTTATAGTGCTCACCTGTTTTATGGGTGAAAATTCTATTTTATTCCCAAGTAGTAAGTGAGGTGGAGTATCATGCTAAGGCTGAATGTACTGTCAGCATGTTTATAATTTTGAATACTAATTTTGGGGCACAGAGGTTGTCTGTGTAGGTCTAAGCAGGGCAGAAAGTAAATGTCACATGGGGATTTTACTGTTTTGCTATCTGTAACATGATACAATTTCTTCTATCTTTTGGTAGCATTTTAAATATATCAGTATAATTCTTTTGGGATGATCTCTCACAATTATAGCTGCGATGACAAATGGGATGCTGGAAAGATACATTCAGCTTTCAGAGCTTCAAAGTCTTATGAGAAAAGATGCCAGGCTGACTGTGTTTGTTTATGGCTAGATATCACTGTCAACGATTTAGGACTTAGGCTGGCCTATTTTAAGTGATTTTAGTGTGCTTTGGAGTATTCTCTGTATTACGAGGACCAAAGCTGTTGCTGATGCAACTGGTGAGGTAGGGGCATTTCCCACTGAAATACAGTGGAACTGTAGCACTATCTGTTATAAAAATGGTTGTGCAAATAGACTCCACACCCCTATCCAGGTGAGATTCAGAAAGGAGGAAATCAGAATTCAGGATAGTACAATATTCTCCTCCCTACCCCACCCCCCAAAAAAGAATGGATTTTTGTGTGGACTGTAACGTCCATCTGACTACTTAGCTCCAGAAGAAAGTGGAAAGAAGGTGGGGAAGGAAAAAAAAGAAAAAATGTTTGGAATGCCCCCCCTAAAGTTTCTTTAATTATTTTTATTCTTCCTGACCTAAGCAACAGGTCTTTGAATTTCACAGGTGTGAAGACAATCAGTCAGTCATTCCTAACACAAGGTTTGAGGCATAACTCTTCTTCAAAGCCTACTAGTATAAGGAGGAAACTATTCCACTATATACTGAAAATAGATACTGTTTCTCATCCTGGGTTAATGAGTATGCTTATAATATCACCAACTTATTCCTTCCTGTAACACCAAGATCAAGAAGGGGTACTGAAAATTGTATCTCAGATGTTCATTCTTCACTACCGCAATCCTATCTCTTTCTTACCTATGGGTATAGAAATGGAGAAAAGGGAACATTTGAGAGATTCTCCCACTCAATGCAAAGAACTCTATCCATTGGTTTATTTGCACCAACAAAGAAATTGCAAAGGCTAGGCCTTTATGAAGCCCCCTAATATAAAGCCACTTGTACTTAAAGAGTAGTGGTAGAAAAGAATGCTAGTGGGCTCATGATGTGCAGTATCTTACAACACAAAGGACATCACATTGGCAGGGACTGGGGAGCACAAGAACTATGAGAAGATATTGACCAGCAGACTATTGATCTTTTTTCTTACTCATGTAGTAAAAAAGATTTCCAAATGAGATTTTGGAGGAAGAGAACTAGGCAGAGTTGCCAGTATATCTGGGAAGACTTGTCAAATCAGATTTGAATCCTAGGGGAAATTACAAAGGCGCTTGTTACAGCAGCCAGCCAAGATTCAGATGGTCAGTAGTTGATGAAAGGAAAAATTGATCTCCTTCCACTAAATAGGATATGATAGGTTCCATCACAGGTTGGGCTGGCAACAACCATGTGAAAGGGAAGGCACATTAGCTGTAATAGAGAAGAATAAGCCAGTGATGGGATGCACAGAAAAAACAACAAGATCAGAGCAACCCAGGCTAGAAAAAGGCTATATCAAATATTGTTGTGCGGCATATGGTGTGCATTAGGCTAGGTAACCATATTTTTTTTCTTGTGCAGCAAAAGAGCCTAAGCACTTTCAAAAGAAAAAAAAAAACTGGAACTACATACTCACCCAAAAGTTTGGTGTATTCTTACATAGCATAAAGTTGCCTTCCAGCCATGCTTAGTAGTTCAGTGCTATGAGGAAGAAAAAGTTGTTTTCTTGTTACAGGTTAGATGAACAATATCCTGTCTTTTAAATTAACTCCCACACATCTCTGATGCCCGGGAAAATAAGAGAATGAAGCCTAGGTAGAAGAGACTCTCTGGACTCCTCCATGTAGAAATGCATGAAAACAGATGAACAGTGGCACTAAATGTGTTACAAGCTAGTAGATGGTGAGAAAGATTATGTTGTAATTTTCATCACTTAGGAATTAGAGCATATTAGTGCCCTTAGTAAAGGCCCCTCTAGACTGACAATTTAACTGCAGCATTGCATAATAATTATACAGGCAATATGAAATCTTTAGCAGATTGTCTACTTTTTGCTCTTATCTGCAATCTGTTATACTCCATAGTCTCATAAATGGATATAAAGAAAATGGTTCTGATTTTTTTTAAGGCATCACTAAAAATGCTAATACTTGCATTAAACCTATAGTGATGGGTCTGCTGAGGATAAGACATCAAATCCACAAGCTCAAGGATAAAATGTCACACTGGGCCAGTGTAAGTCTTGCTTGAATTTGGAGAAAGACCAGACAATTCTTGATTATCATAGTTCCATGTTGCATTTGTGATGTGTTTTGTGTTATTTTATGGCAGACTGAAGAAAATATTGTGGAAGTCTGTGAGTGGGAAGTTTCAATAGAATGAGTATTTCTTTAAGGTAGCATTCAGAGCAGAACAAGAATTGGTATTTATGGCATTTGTCAATCTTTAAGATATGTCTGTGAAGAGAAATTAAACCACTCAAACTCCCTTTTAAAGTAGCTTTTGTATTTCCAGATAACTTACTGCTTCATAAAGTGTTTTCATCAATTCGTTTGTGTGCATGTTAGCAGTGTCTTCACTGCTGGCAATTTTAACTGCTTGCTGTCTCCAGAGAGAGATATACTTTAGCTTTTTTTATGCCTACCATCACTGGTTTCTTATCAGTCGCCATGTAGGCTTGACTGCAGAAGATAGGTAGAGGGCTGTTTTATTCATGCTGCAACAGTTGATGAGGAAACAAGGGGTACACCTAATGTGCTGGGTGAAAAATGACATCACTGATACTACATGAGAAATGTACTCTCACGAGCATCTTACTATGCCTTTAGAAAAAAGTTCATGTGCGAATGTGTGAGAACTTGGGGATCATTTGCTCTTTATGGATAATTTTTACATTAGATACACAATAGCAACAGCTTACACGTATAACCTCACAGTAGAGCAAATCTATTCATTTTACTGGCATTTACCTCCATGAGATTTCATTCTATACCCTCGTCACAAATTGTTTAGAAGCAGACATGTTCATTAATTGAGTCTAATAATCATTATAATTTATTCTCCCTCTACTGCCTGGGATTTTACTCACTGTAGAATTGTTGTTTTATGAAGTGCTCTTCTTGAAGGACAGGATTAGTGGGGCTCTGTGCTGCAGATAACTGATAGATTTAGGCCCATGCATTTCAGTGCAGGAGTACTACTAACATTAGATAGTAAATGTCAGCAGAATTGGGTCCAAAATTTGAATGTTGTTTTGAAGTGCAATAAATTTGCTGTTTTTTACATAGGAATTTAAGCAGTCATAGATATGATACAGAAGAGCTTTTAGGGTTTCTGGGTTTTGCTGGGAGCTAAGGACACTTTCTTCCAATGGAAACAAAAAAATTTGATTGAGTCAGATAACATTCTGTGAATAGCATTTATGTAATAGGAACTTGGCATTGAATATATTAGTTTGATAAGACAATTGTTGATATTTTAGGATTATAATGAAATAGCTCTTCTTAAATACATCCTTTCAGAAAACTTGGCTATATTTATCAAGCTCAGAATCTCAGCCTAAAAACTTTTATTACTGTTAAGCCAAGCTCTTATATCATTAGTAGAAATATTTCTGGGACTTTGTTTTTCTTTTCTTGTCAATCACAATGTTTAATTTTAAGCATAAGCGTTCTCACTTGGCTTTGTCCTTGTTCCTTTCCTCCTCCTTCTCTCTGCTGTTGTCCTTGGTGATCTTGCTAATTTCCACCCATGCAATTACTTTATCTACCTACCTTTTCCTGCACCCAGATGTTTATATACCAAAACAGATTGTGTTTTTTGTCTTTTCCCTAGGTATCACTATGACATCTGTATTTAGTTTTTTGCTGATGTTGTTGTTGTTTTCAAGTGTGTGCTGCCATCTATGGAATAATCATTGAAAGCTGATATAAAAAGATGTTTTATTCAGAAGATTATGGAAAACAAGATCTAGCTAGTGGAAGAGGTATCTTAGGCAGTTGGCCAGATTTCCAGTAACAGATTCTCTATAGTCCCAGATCTAACAGCAGAAACAGGTGAAGGTAAATGGCTTAGAAGATCACAGGCTTTTATGACTTAACTTATGTATTTACACTGGGCAAACTATCCAAGCAGCCTGAAAATTAGAATAAGGTTGCTTGTCCTCTAATCCTGCAACTGGTTTCCTTTTGCTTCCCCGCTACACTTCACACGTCCTAGCCCTTAGCAGTTCCCAAGATCTGTTTATTAAATCTTTTATCATTTGGTTTCTAAAGCTTAATTTTAATTCCTTATTCCTCCCTAGCATCTTATTAACTGCTTTAATCATTTATGTTCTCTTACTGGCTTCATGCCTTTCTTCTGTGCCCAGTTTTAACCTGCCAGGTTCCAGGTACTTCTCCTTTTATTCCTTCAGATCTGTTTAGAATACAGGACTAAAGATCCATTCCCATTATCTCTCTATGCCATTATGTTTTGGCTCTTTGATATCTATTTTAGAGTATGTATCTATTTATTGTAATGAGTTTACTCAAGTTGGTCTGGAAAGTACTTGGAGAAGTCACTCTCTATACTTTTATAAAGTGCTGCTGGGGTATCTGTGCATGCAGAATAGCTATCAGCTTTTATCTTGATATACTGTTCATATGCTTTTCAGCTTGCAAATTTTTCACTAAAAATTTTAGAAGATTTTAGTGTCTGCTAACCTTTGATATGGTAGGGTTAGGTATATGAGTTTGTGGTGATCAGGCTTCTATTCATTTGAGTTAAGAGATGCAACCAAAAACAACTGTCTTTAGGTCTTTCCTCAGCAGCAACTGTGTTGGGGGGGAGGATGTATTTAACCACTACCATTTAAATGCCTTCTTATGGCACAAAGCAGAATCAAGACAAAAAAATTAACCTATTATGGATGAAACATTCTTTAAAAAAAATCTTTTGACATTTTCTTCTTATTGCTGAACTTAGAAATTGATCTTATTTCCCAGCATCAGACACAAAATGAAGAAAAAAATCAATGCTGACGATTGATCAATGTTTTCAAAACTGTCTTAATAAGATAACTGTCTTAATAAGATAAAAATCAATGCAACTGTATTATTTGCCATTATTTTATCACCAGTAGCATTCAAACATGGTAATATTTGATTCTTAAGTTAAAATGTGAAAGTATTTCAGCTACCTACTACAAAGGCAAAACAACTTAGAAAGAAGGGATTTATTTAATCAACTTTGGTTTTCTTTTCATTCCTGATTTTGGAACTTCGGTTTCTGCAGAAACTGAAAACAGTCTCATGTTTTAAGTACTGGTATATAATTTAATGACAGAGATTTACATAGAACAGATGAATACTTGGATTTGCAGATTATACCTAATAAGAGCTCTGATCCTCCTTTCCTCCTGCAAATAACAGTTTCATCTTGCTTGGTGAAAGGTCCGTGCTTGAAAACTTGAAGATATGACTGGGCAACTAATTTTCCATATTGCAGACTCGCAGTGTTTGACTTCCAAGCCTTACTGTATAAATGTATTGTCTGTTAAATCTTTTCAGCAAAAATGAACAGGTCATTTGATTTTTTTTTTTCCTATGATAGTTTCCCTCTTCTTCCCCCACTGTCCCCAGTAATAATAAAATCTCTTACTGATTTTTTTAAAGAAAAGTCATAAAATCTGTCTTATGCAATATGACTGAACCAATCCCTAAGCCATGAATATGATTTAACACCTGAGAAGCTTTTAAAAAAATAATTTGCATTTTAATTTTATAGTTCCTGCTTACTTGCTGCCTTCTTTGTAGCCCTTTGGGCTCCTGCTCTCAAATTTCTCTTAAAAGCTGAGAGCTAGAAACATCTTTTCAGGGAAGAAGGTCAAGATTCTTATGTAATCACTGGGATGCGTGAACTGGGATTTTTAGGGAAATATCAAACATTGAAAGATTCTTGATTAAAATCATGGATATTGGCAAGACTCTGATAATGAATGACATTTTTTGTTTTAAATGTATCATTTCATAAGAACAAAAAGACAGATGTCTTCATAAATTCTTACTGAATTGTATCCCTACTTGTAAGCTGGACCAGAATGTCAAAAAATGAGAAATGCAAAGTTAATAGTCAGTAGGTACAGTTTTTGAAAGTATAGAATTTAATCAGGTTCTCTGTTGGGCCTGTTACTTTTACCTCTGTTCCTCATATTCCTTTACTAATTGATGAATGTAGTGAGCTTGAGCCTCTCCTCGAATAGCTCTGAGCAGCAAGGGTACTTATATTGATGGAGAACAAACAGTCCCACTCATTCAGTCGCACCTTCATCATCTGCTTTATTATAGGTAACATTCTTAATTGCATGATGAGAAGCACTTTTACTTCTCTCCCTTTCCTTCTTCCTTCACACTGCAGGAGAGAAATAGCATGGTATATTGTGTAGCTAAAAGGTTATCAGACCTGAATTTGTTACATCTCTGAACTTGGCAGGCAAGCATTCACAGCCACTCTAGAAATACATGGCTCATCACCACGTGAAGTTGGACACCTTGAGAAGATAGATGATACTGTATTGGTTTTCTTGTTGCTCTGCAAACCATCAAACAGGCTTACGCTATAAAACCTGATACTCCCTAATTGACAACTTTTCCAAGGTTCATTTGTTAACTGAGAGCATGACATGTATTGAAGTTGTTTTTTCATAATGCGTTTGGCATTAACAGCAGAATCTGTCAAACACCTCAGACACTTCATATGGGCAGTAAGATTCTCTCTCCAGTTTTGGCTTTCTGACTAGTGACTTTGTATTTTCAGGGGCATTTGGAATGAATGTGAGAGAATAGGGCATAAGACAAAAAGCTTAAATACGTTTCCCAAAATAAAATTTGTGTGAAACTGCATTTGCTGCTTGGGATGTTTACCTGTGTCTTATAATTCAACTGTTTCTTCTTTTGGTATAAGCCTTCCTTGCTTAGTAAAATGCTCAGGTTAATGCATTGGGTTTCAGGGGTCCTTTTTTTTTCTAGCAGATTAGTAAAATAGGCATATCTGATTCCTTTATGGTGGTGAAGAGGATGTGTATAAAAGCAATACTCAAGGATTTAAAAAAAAGAGAAAAAAAAAAAACTTAACCTTCCCCCAGATGAAACTAGCATTTGTTTTAAAGAATAAATGACCTGTTTAGAAAAGACCAGAGAATGATTCTTTCACTGATCTTGTCATTGTTTCTTTTATTTGCTATTTTCTTGTAGCTAGTTTTAAGAAACAGTTTCTTAGAAGACAAGTTGTGGCAGAACTCTAAAATTCTGCTTTTTTATTCTGTAAAGGATTTCCATGATATACTCTTCATTGGGACTGTTCATGTGCTGGTATCTAGCAAGATGCTGACCTGAGGTTTAGGACAACTAATTAAGGCTTTAGTCACAAATCCACCATCACTAATAGCTGCTTCTTCCCCTCCGTCACATGAAGTTAACAGTTACAAAATGAATTTACAAAAAATGTGTTTTAATTTCATGTCATAGTCTTAGAATAAGCCAGTTACTGTAAGTATTTGGGTTAATTTCTCTAGAATCCAGTTAAGTTTCTCCAAGTACTCCTCTTTTTGCTGTCTGGAAAAGTACACAAAGTTTTACAAATGTAGTCAAAATAACAATGGCTTTTCAAAGGTTTTTTTAACTGGCATTGTTTAGGAAGTGAAACACAGCTGTTTCAAATAGATGAGAAGACTGTAAAAAATTAATAAGTAGGTCAGGACTCCCTCATTTCAATGGAAGGAACAGCCTAGTTTTGATGAAAATGACCCTTCAAGAGATGTCAGAGAAGAATGAGTACAGCTAGTTCTCTCCAGAAAACCCCAGAACCAGCCCTGTTTTGAAAGTACTAAGGTCTGAAAACCAAACATGTCTCGTCTATCTCTATAAAATCAACCAGCCTGAAATCCCGGAGTCAAATATTCCTGAGCTCTTGGGGGAAATTTTGGACCTATCTCCATCTAAATACTTCCTGTTTTGTTTGGAAAGTCTGTTGGCAAATGCCGTTTCGGTCCGTGGTGAGTACTGACTATAGAGGCCCTTCTGTTTTGCAGGGCAAGCACAAGCTGCACGTGGACACGGGCCTGGAAGGCAAGTGGTGTGGCCTCATCCCCATCGGGAGCGCCTGTGACAGCGTGACCACCACGGGCCTCAAGTGGAACCTCAGTAAGTCAGGTGCCTCCCGAACGGTGGGTTTGACCTCACTGCCGCGCTCTTTCACATCACAATCTGAACTGCCCATTTTCACCGCTTCACCGGTACTGAAAGCCCTGTGTGTTTATAAGGAGGATCATGATACTGAATGCCTGCCAGACCATTTTTTTTCTTAGAAATGAATTTAAAAAAAGAAGTGAATTATATTTAAACTTCAGATATCACAGGCAGAAATGTGTTTGCCATTTGGGAGTCATTGTGCTGTTTAAATAGAACATTTGTTGAGGTCGTGATACATTACCATCCTGATACATTACCCTCCAGGGAGGAGAAGCTGCGAGTGCCTAAACTCCTAGTTATAAGCCATAAAGTTACGACAGACAAATAATAATGTGATACAGATTATTAAAGCTACCTCAGTTCCCCTGAAGTGCTTTGTACATATTGTCTATTTGTCAACTCTGCAAGAATATTTCTTTTTCTTATTTAAAAGTGGGAAAAGTGCATTTGCTCTAGAACAGGGACATTTATCTGGAGAGAAAAGAGGGGGTTTTGACAGAAAAAATTAAAATAATCTTCACCCTCTTGCCCCCTCCTCCCACACTGAGTCATTCAGATTGTATTTACTCAAGAAAATAACAGGATTTTTTTTTTATAAAGATTCATTATAACTTAAAAGGAGGGAAACAAAAAGGTAATTCACAGGCTCTGATCTTGCAGTCTGATTTACATGGGCAGGCTCTAGAGCCATCGCGTGTAGAAAGGCTACATGGTCCTCACAACTCACATTTCAGTGCCCTTGGCTAATGATTAAGCTGAGGTTCACCCACTGTGCTGGCCCACAGCACATGCGCGCTGGTCTGTGGAGTTTCTTGTTCCATTGAGGATCTGAGCGTGTGCAGTAAAGTAGGTGACAGGCATCAGTAGCTGACTAATGAGAAAAGATACAAATATGGCATTAGTTTCAGGACATGAGAGACTTTCCAAATGGGGTGTTGAAGAGCTGTCTGCCTAGTGATGCTTTCATTCTCTTACACTGGATTGTAAGAGCTAGATGTAATTGTATATGGGAGCGTTACTGACTCTTAATTTGAAAGAGAGTCAAATATATTCGTTTGTACTGATAAGTACAGTTGACAAGTAAGTTACTGAATCTTCATTTGCTTGTCTCCTGTCGTGCAATGAGATTTTTGGTCTGTTGCACTGAGGGAGTACCCCTTTCTCAGTAAATTTTCTAACCTGCAGAGTGAGGTGAAAGAAGCTCAAACCACCCTTACGTTAATGAAGGTAACATCTTTGAAGTCTGTGTCACTTTGTAAAAAGCTACTGCATGAATCAAAATGTGGAAGAGGCTGCAGTCCTTTCCTGTGGTTTTGATTGGTTAGTTTAAAAAAAAGTAGTTATCTTTCAGATACATCAGGGTTTTTTTTTAATTACATCGATTTCATCAGTATTACAAGGTACTCATTAGAAAAACAGTAATTTTGAAGATAGTCTGTCTGCTACCACAAATTACATGGCTTTGTTACACCTGAAGTTATGAATGCTTCCATTTGCTGAAACTGTCATCCTGTACAAAAAAGATTTTTGGTTTTTTAGACAAAGTTTTCCACACATCCTTAGGGAGAAAGAGGTTACTAGTCTGCCTGTGCTCAGTTTGAGGGGAACATAGTGAGGAGACGCAGTGTTAAAAAATATGTAGGATTGGGGTGAGAAATCGGTTTCTTCAGTGCTTATCATTCTAATTATGCTATAATAAACTTCTTCAGGTTACTGTGAAGCATAGCCTGATACGGATCTATTGGGATTTTTATCTCACTTAATTCAGTCTTGTGTTTTTATTCTGGGAGACAAAAAAGTATTGAAGTGACTGTTTCCTGCCTGTCATTTCATGTTAACCTGGCAACACCATCCCTGCTTCTCTCAGTCCTTGTTACTGTCTGTTTTCAAAAGGAAACCTCAGACATTTAGAGTATTTTCCTTAGTGATGTTTACGCTGCACCCTGCTACAAGCTACACTGAGTCTCAGGATTCATGTTTCTTGCAGGTCTCCATCGTTCCTTTATTTATTCTTCCACATCATCATCACAGACATATACAACAAAAATAATTTGGTCTTTAGTGAAGATGTTTAATGTAGCCAAGACACCAGAGTCATTGCAACCTGAAACTCATCTTGTGCCCAGGTGGCTGGAGCTAACTTTTAGTCATCCAAATATAAATTCTGAGTCAGGTTATTGTTTGGATATCAGTAAAACAAATTGAAGCAGAGTTGCATACCCCAAAAGGGAAAAGAGTATTTCAAATACAGTATGTGGGTTAATTGCGAGTTGATTGGTTGTTTTTTCCCTTATTTATAAGCCTTACTTTCAGATAACCTCAGTTTGCTGTTAGCTTTCATTGTGTTCATGACTTCTGTTCTGCTTGTAGTTTCGCAGTTACTTTCAAAAATGTCAGTCCTGCAAATTGCAATGGAGAGAAGCAAAGACTTACTTGGAAAGGAAGGGGATGAGAACACAGTAAAGTGTGACCTGGATGACACGTGGCTGCTGCTGGCGGCAGTGACAGGGTTTTCCCTGTTTGTTTGGTAATGAAATTCTGAGGATACACCTTCGTAGGCCTCCATGAATGAAATGGCTTTTTTATAACTTTGTCTTTCAGTTTGTAAATCATGAAAGAAATGGCATTTTCAAGCCAAATGTGACACAGAAGGCCTCTATCTCCAGTTTGCTATGAATTAATAGAATATGATATAACAAGTTTGTTTTTAAAAAGTAGTTTCTGTATCCTCAAAATATTTGTTGTTTTAAATGCCTTGGCTGTAAATTAATTTCAGCTCTCAGCTGTTCTGTCTGAACAGTCAAAAATGATACGTTAGGCGTGAGGGAAGCCCTCATTTTTGCAAACAGTAATTTTCAGCAACTCAAAATGCAGATAACCATGCAGTACAAGAAAGAGCTGGCTTTGCATCAGGCTTTCTAATAGGTTTAACACAGATTTCTGTCTGAACACATCTCGATTCCTCTGCTGATTAAAATGTGTAAAAGCTTCAAGTGGTAGTCAAATGTTATCTTTGTCTAACGTACAGGTGTTGTCATGAGACTTCATAGCATCTGAATAGAAAAAGACAAGGATAAATACTGAAGGCAGAAGCTGTATTGGGGTTGAGAGTAGTGGCTGAATTAAATAAACCTGAAATCCATAAATTATTCTGCCAGCAGAGAAACAAGTGCACTTGATGTCTTGATTATACTTATAATACAGCAGAAATCAATATTTTGTGTGTGTCTATGTGAGGATGCAACATGTATGTATGCTTTTATGCATGCTTACCTTACCTTACTTATTTGCTAGTATTTGGCACAAATAGGACATTCATTTATTTTATTTCTCACCTTATGGATAAAAGAAATTGGAGAAGAAAGTGGAAAATTGATTAGGGAAAATATTTTTTACCAATACTTGCTATTGTGCAGCACACATCCAGAACACATTAAAACGTATTCTTTCCACTCCCAAAGGGATACAAATCTTTTCTCTATTAAAATCTGATTTACAACACAGGAGTCATATAATGCTTTATCTGATTTGACTCACCTGGCTGCTTGCTGATAACCGCTTCCATGCCTAATAAATAAAGAAAGAAAGATCCAATAATGCCAGAATTACCCAGTATTCTTCATTAGGTTGTCAGCAGTGCTTTCATAGAAGGTGAATAAGAGTGAAGGTAGAAATCAGCTGTACTTTTCTTCATAGAAGTTGGAAGGTAATAGTAGACTAAGAATTTCCTTTTCTAGGAAGTTACTGTAGAAAATATTCTTGCCAGCTGATTTACTCTTCATCCCTATGGCCTTTGATATCCTATATGTCATACCTGTACTGAAAATATCAGCATATATGTTTATGTGTGTATATGTTTGTGCTTTCCAAATAATTTTCATGAAAATTGGCTTCTTTAGGCTGGAAGTTAAATAGCTGTAAAATGCTACCATTCAAAGGAGTGCCACTGTCATTTCACTTCAAAAGGCAATAGCAATAACAACAGGAGCAAGACCTTCATCCTCTACCTGCAGCAGAACATCTGCTGACTACTAACCTCACAGGTAGAAAAACAGGATCCAAAATCTTTTTGAAATTGTTTTCATTGTTAGTAGGATTGAAATGTTTGTCCTGATACTTTCACATCATTAGGATTTTATTGGCTTTGGATTGCAAATGGCCAAAAAGATTACAAAGCAATGAGTCTGAATGTTGTAGGAGAAATGCAGAGACTAGAACACAAAAAGGAAGTAATTCTCCCTTAGAAGAATTGTCAGAGGGTGAGGGGCCATTCTGGAAAAGGCCATAAATTAAGAAAATGGACAGATACCTATCTGTCAGCAAAGCCGTTTGTGTAAGCACTCTCTAACCTTTTTCAACATGGATGTGCTTGCCTGGCTGCAACAGCTTCTTCTGACTGAGTCAAACTAAGTGGCACTCGCAGGGGTAACTGTTTTCAGTGGGAGAGGGAAAAGCTTCGTAGCTGAGCTCTTGTCCTCTGCTCTCTTCCCCTCTCTTCTGCTTTCCTTTCCTTCTCTCTCCTCCTCATATTATTCACTGATAGAAGACTTTGCAGTCCATCAACTGGGATGTATCTTTAGAGCTTCAGTGATATATTCTTTTCCCTATTCTTTACAGTGCTAAGACTCTGGGAAGTGTGTGGTGACAGCAATGTTGCTGCTGTTGCCAAAGCTTTGGCTGTTCTGGGCCTTTCATGAACTATTTGCCTGCGGGACCTCTGCTGTCTGCCTTCCAGGGTAACTTCATTTATTACAAGGCAAGGCCTGCTGAAATGCTGCTCCAACAATGCAGATGTTCTGATGGTAGCAGCCTGATGTCCCACTGGCTACTGCAGGTCACCAAAAGCAACAGTGAGGGCATTGCTTAGCATTGCATAAAATGATTTCAAACCAAAAAGACTATTTGGTGCCCATTAAAGGAGTGATGAACACAGAGCTCACTTGTCCCGAACCCTAAAGCTGTATTTGCACTTTATCCTGAACAGCACTTTGAAGACCTGATCAGACTTTGTGAAGGGACCCGAGATGGGGATTTGAGGTTCCCCCTGTCACGAGTTGAATCCATTTTGATAGACTTCAGTGAATGCTTGGATTTAGTGGGGGGGAGATTTGGTTCCAGCTCTTCCGTGGCAAGGTCCTGGCATTCAGTTTGGAAAGGCTACAGAAAGTGGCAAACAAACATACTCTTCCAGATCTAGTCATGCTGCTTGGAGACATTACTACTGTAGAGCTCCATGAATGGAAAGATTCGTATAAGCACTTTAATGCTGATGTAGCTCAAACCACTTTCAGTGGTAAGTTTAGCGAAGCTGGATGAGCTTGTTCAGTAGGAAGTAGCCTAGCTTTGGTGCAGACAACTCTTCATCTCTCCAGTTGCAGTGGTTAGTGAGAATACTAAAACCATGTGGAAATCAAAACAACTTGTCACTACTAAAGGATATGATTTGTAAGCACTGAGCACCTTTCTGGAGAAGAGAGAGATACGAAGGGAGCCAGAGAGCTATCACAGATTGGTGTGAAACCAAAGTAATTCTACAGATTTCAGCAGCAGCTCTGAATTTTCATCAGTGGATGTGGGAGCAGAACTTGTCCAAGAAGGGAACATTTGAGTTTATACTAAAGGCATTTAACCCTCAAGGCATTCTCATCAGTCAACCTGCCTGTACGGATTTTGAAAAATCAACTCACTTGGACAATTGCAGAGGCAAAACTGAAACATAATGGTGTACTTGAATGAAAGTCAGTGAAAAATTAGCCAGAGTACAAGTGCTCATTTGTCATATCCCTTGCAAATATACTTTGTTTTCATATTTAAATGCCCAGAATCAGCCATAATAAATGTAAATGTCACATTGCTGAGAGATTTCCAAAAACAAGAAAGCTTTCTGAGGCGTGTGGTGAGTTATTGCCAGTTCCTAATGTTTTCTGCAGAACCACAAAAGGGCAAGGACCACTAGGAGGACAAATCAATCATGTCTGGCTAAAGTCTCCCTGAGTTTAAAAGAAAAAAGGAAAAAAAAGAAATGCGTTAGTTTGTGGTGACTCAGTTAATGAACAAATGTGCTGTTTAGGTTTTAAGGGGGTTGCTTAAGTAGACAGGAGTTACAGTTAAGAATTGACTCCTGCCTTGCAATTTGCATATGGACCTGTTAGTTCTGTTTACTTTTCAGGAGATACAGGTGTATGTGATTGATCTCTTTTCCCCCAAAACATGACACTAGGAGGAAATTTTCCTCTGCACAGATCTGTTCTTTTGCCTTAATGATAAAAAGTTCTAACTATTCCCTCTGCTGTGTTTCAATACCTTGCTTACTGCTCCCTGTATAAACACTTCCCACATTTCTTCTGAGGGACGCGTACAGCCCCATTCTCTTCCAAGTTTTGTCACTAGATATTTGCTGAAAAGAGGAAGAGATGGATTTTTTCCTTGTAGTTATAGGAAGTCTTGGAAAGGTCAGGAGGGTCAGAAGTCTAGTGGATGTCACCGCTGGCTTTTGTTGTACACTTAAAAAAAAAAAAAAAAAAGTTATGTCTTGGCTCTAATTGTTTATGGCATCCCATAATGTGTAATTAATCACCCAGGAACAATCGACTAAAATAAGATATTTTGGAACTATTAATTTTAGGTGTACATGCCAATTAGGGGTCACTAAGCAAATCTATTGTTTCCAGGTGAATTGGAAAATACATATATCTGAAAGGTGAATACGTGTCTTGCCCTAAAAGTGACTGTGGCTTATCACGGGCAGTACATGTACATGAGGAAATCAGGGCAGCAACAGGGAGGGGAGAAGAAAAGAGACGGAGAAACAGAGAGGGAAAACTGGGACATGAGGAGATCATGTTTGGGACTAGAAATATGTTCTGGAGAGAAGAGAGGACAGATGATAAATCAAAATACGGGAAGGTAAGAACACAGAGATTGAGAAAATGAGAACAGAGTTGTTTCTAGTTGACAATTGACGTTTTTGCTTTTGAATCACTGAATTGAGGCCAAGACTTCTCAGTCTTGTTATTTCTCTGCTGTTAGCAAGTATTCATGCTACCCTGTAGCAAAATGTTTCATCTCTCCTTTTCCACTGCTGTCCAATGATGATAACCTACTTTTGTTGTCAGTAAGCTGGTCAGCTCAAGTGACGCAGGCCTGTCCGCACGACAGGGTATTGATCCAGTAACATAAGATGGAATTAGTCATTTGATTTAAAAACAAGAAGGAGAAGTTTCTCTTGCTTGCAGTCTTACAGCTACCAATTCAAGATTCTGAAATTAGGGAAAGCCAGAGATAGAGAGATAGAATTAAATAGTGTCTTAGGATGTAATGTGCGTCTGGATTCAGGACCCCTGCGTCATTCAGTGCACGAGATGGGTTCTCTGGGGGCAGATCTGGAGACCATAGTTGACGGTGCACATCTGTACAACCTCCAGCTCTCCCATCACAGAAATTGAGACCCCTGGAATGATTACGGTGAAGTGCTGTAGAAACGTGAAAGGTGGCCTTGTGGTTAAGGCAGCTGAACATCCCGAGTTTTACTCACCGCAGAGTTCCTGTTTGGTGCTTCAGCCACTTGCAAGTTGCACATTCATTTCCTCAGTGCTCAGTCGTGGCTCTGGAGATGGGCCCTGATGTGCCCGAGAGCTCTGCCTTGGTCCTATAAAAGCACAGGATACTCAAAAAGGCTTGTGGCATTATATGTAAAGTACCCACTTTTGATATTAATCTCTCTGTGCCTTTGCTCTGGAGCAGTTTAACAGGTGCAATACCATTATCAATTCTGTTGTAATGAGCAACATACAAAAGCCCCTGAGGAATTTAATATGCATGCATTCAAAGCAGTTTAAATACCATGCAGTAAATAAAGCATATAACCCTATGGTGAATGAGGGCTCAAAGTGTGTCTGTTAAGAGAATGCTGCTCGTTGAAAGAGTCTGGGCTGCTTGGTTAATGGGACTGTATAATTAAAGGATGAATGCTAAAGAACTTGAATTAAAATTTCACAGGCAAACTTTAGGTCTGGCATTTCATAACTTTTAAATGACTTTGCAACTTTAGCATTCCTTAAGAGTCATCTTCCATGCAGATTGTATCCAAGCGAATGTGTGTCCGTGAAACTCTTAATAGATAACTCTTGTGTAGCATGTCACATTGCATCGGTATAAGTCCGAGTCAGAACACGGTAGCCAAGTTTCCTGTGTGTCTACATTTTGAAGCTTTCCCTTGTATTTAATAAGAAAACATAGATAAAACCAGTGAAACCTTTCAAACAAGTCAAATATTTTTAATATATTTTATGTGTGTCATATAAATGTATATAAATGTCATAGAATAAATAATAAATTCAAGTAATTAATGATGAAATGGATGTTGAGTTTCTTACAGCTTTCGTATAGCAGGATCAACTCTGCCTGGATCATTCCTGACGAACCTGAATAAACGTTCCTGTCTTAGAAGCTTCAATAATGGAGATTCCTTCATAACAGCTTCTTTAGGAAGTCTGTTTCAGTTACTAATTTTCTCTTCCTTTCTATATTCTGCAAATACAGCATGTGAAAAATATACTCTCGTGTTGTTGAGCATTAGAATGCAGCATTTATAATCTCATTACCCAATAAGAAAGCTCAGGATTGTACGTTTAGGTTTCTTAAACGTAGGGCATTACTCTGTAATTTCCACAGGTGCCAGCAATACCCCTGGATCCCTGCTGATTGACATGTCACTTAATGATGCTGTTTGCAAGACAATTTTCTAATCAGCTGCGTGAACGCTCATCAGGAACATGGTTCTTGATTTAAAGCAGAGGAGTTGGAGAGAAAGATGCGGCTTGTTTCGCTTATAAAAGCAAACAAAAAAAAAAGTTATAAAGAGAAACGTCAGGTTTTTCTACCTTATAAGGCACTGATATAGTAAAAACTCAGCACAATTATAGAAGTCTTTTATATTATAAGTCTAGATTAAGCATTTAAAAACTTAATCTCTAAATTAAAGCTATGACATGAATGAATCAGTATTTTTCAGGGTATTTCCTTAGTGTATTTTGAAATAAAGTGATGTTAGCTTAAAATTTAACATTCTCTGTTATAACTGGTGGTATATTTTCAAACATTGTTTAATAGTAATAAAGTGTTTTGATGTTGTAGATAGCACGATGGGCCTAGTCAGTAGAAGATGAAGCATGGTCAGTTTTTCAGCTGTTTCACATGTCAAATATTAGTTTTCATTTCAATTTTCAGATGAGAAATTCAGAAGAGACCTGAAGATGTAAAGTTATAGTTAGCTTTGTATAGGCTTAGCCACCCTCCTCCCACAAAATCATTCCGTGTCTTCTTCTGATCTGTTTTATTCTGTTGTTCTGTAATAGATGCAATAACTTTAATTTAAAAAAGGGTAAGCTGGGTTTCTCATGAGGTGTGTCTGGCATGGAAAGAATTAATTATATGATTTAAGAGGTTTTAACAAGATGAGCTTGAGATGACCTGCACGATTTTTGAATAGCTTTGATATATACAAATAAAGTATCTCTTCCAAGTTTATCCCCAGTTAGTTACTCTAAAACTCTTACAAAAATGCCTTGTCATCCTGTGGTCTGTATATGCAATGTATGTTGAAGAATTCACGTTTTATGAAAATATTAGAGCTTAATACTGGGCTTGTGAAATTAACAGGAAAATTTAATATTGACTTTAATATTAGAGAAGCTAGCAGTGCCTCTGTTCCTTTCCCCACTAAATTAGGATAACTTAAGCCCCTGATTCATGAGAAAATTTAGGCATCTGTGTATTTTCATACATGTGACTAGTTCCATGGGCTTTAATTCAGTGTGTAAAGTTAAAGTTAAATATGTGCAGAAGTACTTACCACAAGTCAAACTCTGCGGAGGGAGATATAACCTTCAAAAGTACCTGAAATGGCTTTTCTATATGTAAAATAAGGTAGTAGTAACTTTAATCTCAGTCTCCAGGGTTAGCTGTCAGTGCTGGTTCCTATTTGAGTATCTCTGCTCCCTCACTAATGCTATAAAACTCCCTTTTTTTAGCTTGGCACATTTTTTATGTATTGCTGATTGGCTGCAGTAATTTACATGAATTCCTCCTGATTTTACTATTGAGTGTCTGGGCAAAATATGAAGATGGGGTAAGACAAATGACTTGCAAATATTTCTCACATGTGGCTTTTTTACCTGTAGTTCAGCAGATGTGGTTTCCTATGAACACAGCTATCATGTCCATGCATCAAGTAAATTTTGTACAAGGAATCAGGAAGAAAAAAACAAAAGGTTCTGGATACATAACAGGATTTTTGTAAACAATCATAAAATTTTCATTAAAATTGTCAAAAGCATTAGAATATGGTACACTTCTGCAGAGCTGTAAAAGAACAAAACGCTCAGGATTTAATGAATCAACTGTAGTGGATATTTTTTATTTCTTTTAACAATGCTGAAAATTTGCTGCATTTCTGTGGCTTTGTCTCCCATATGTAGAGTCAGATTTTCAATCCAGATTAAAATTGTTTATGCTGCCAATACAAGGCACTCACTAGGGAACAGGAAAAATTTTCCGCATTATTTCATGGGCTGGAATGTATGAAATACTAAAATCAATACCAGTCTTAGTAGTGCCAGAATAATTAAATATTGCTCCTTTTTAATTATTTTAAAATATGATGTGTTAATGTGTTTCCCTTGTAGCATTCCAGAAGCCTGCAGCAGTTTTTTGACAGCCACAAATCAATGCTGGCAATACTCTGAAAGACAGCTTTTTGTTGTGAGCTTGTGTAGAGATTTATGTTGCTCATTTGCAACATGCAATAAGAAGATTGATTGGTTCTTCAGAGTTTGTGCCTGCTGCTTAGTCTTTGCTGCTGTCTTCTGTTACCCAAACCATTATGTTAATACAGTTCTAGAACAGACCTGTAACATTTAAGACTTGTCTTTGATTTTGGGGAGTTTTCCTGCTAACAATTAATTTTAGATCCCATATGCCTCAGACAAACACTGAGGTCAGTGGATGTTTTTATTAGCTTGGGTAATACCTCCAGAGTTACTTCAGTGTTGCAGCTGGATTTGCCCCAGAAGAATTTTACCAACTGTTGTGACGTTTGCTGTCCTATCTTTTGCTGTTCTCTAACTTCCGGGGTACTGACACGTTTGTCAGTCTTGTTTTTGTGCTGCTGTTTCCTGCATTTCTTTACCAATTTTGCGCTGTGCCTCCTTTGATGCCACGTTTCAACAAATCCTTCAGAAGTTACTGGTAATGAAGACAGTTCAAAACCAAAAAAGTATCTATTAATAGTTACCATGGCACACAGCACCACTTGCTGACTCAGTGGGTAGCACAACAGGCTGGGGATCCAACAGGAGGAAGGCAACACATCATTAGCTCTCATTAGGATACTGTGCTGCTGCTTCTACTGTTTGTCTTGTTAACTCTTTGGGGTAGGGGCTGCCTACTACCCTGGCTTTGTACAGTGCACCCTCTCTTGCTTGGCAGTCAGGTACTAGAGGGATAAATGTAATTAGTTGCGACTGGGAGATGTCTTCTGGAATTAGAGTGGAAAGTTAATACCATGGAGTGATTCCTGATTTTAAATGTGTTTTTTTGTATTGTGTTAGAGGCTGCATCTGGGTTATTATGCTCAGAAACTGTAGAGTGGAAAGAGAAGAAATTCATTGTTTAACATACAGTGCCATCTACAGAGTAGGTTGTGCACCCTGCACTGTAATCTTTGTATGTTGGGTTTTTTTGTCAGAGCACAGCTGACACTGTGGCCAGAGAATGTATTCGAAGCTTCTTAACAGATACACGCAGGATTGGAGTATGAGGATGAAAAGTGTGCGTGCCAAGCAGTGGGAGAGCCCCGGGGGGCTGCCTGCATGCTTGCTGACGTGCTCGGCTGTGGGTCCTGCTCCTCTCAGCTGTTGCTCATGAGATGCTGAGTCTGTTTCCCATGATACCCAAAGGGGAGGTGGTTTGTGTGCTCACTTGCCTTAACTGTAACCTGCAGTTGTCTGTAGACCAGACTTGCTCCACGACACCCATTATCACCTTTCTGTTACAAGCCTTAACTATTTTTTCTGATCTGAACAGCTAATTGTAGAAATGCTGCAACTACAAATACCTTTCCTAGCAAGAGCATGGTGTGCTACAGCCTTCTGGCAGGAACATGGAGGCTAAAGGAGGAAAGGGACTGGAGAAGAAAAAATCAGTCTGGGATTCTGTCATGAACATTAGTTATAGTAAAGCCTCCCTGTAAATAGTCCTCTTTATTAAGAGTCAGCTGAAATGAAAAAAAAAAAAAGAAAAATGTGCTCTCGTGTTGTTACCTAGAGACATGCTGTAGAGAAAACCATTAAGTAGCAGTTCCATGTTCAGCTGGTTGGCTGGTGGGAATCACAGTATTGGCATTGCAGGGAGAGCTGGATTTCATCTCCAAAATCTTTACGTTCTTCAAACAAACATTAGTATTCAGGCTCGGTGGAGAAAGTTGGATATCAGGTTACAAAAAGACATGAAAAGTGAAAGAGCACACAAATACCAGTCACTCCACTCTCAGGGATCCATTATTTATGTAATATAGCAAAATCCTTCTGCAAATTAAGTTGCTATATTCACTGCAGAACAAACTCTTTTCTGTCCTCTCGAGCTCTTGAGTCAAGCTTTTCAAGGTTGAAAGTTATCTGACCTTTAAGCTGTCACTAGTCCAGGACGCAATGTTTAGTAGCTTCAGTTTAGTGGAGCTGAAGAACAGAAATGGGAAGGGAGGGCTGAGAATGAATTCTGCAGTCTGGGGAAGATAGGAGATAATCTTCTGGCAGGTGATCTTGCAGAGGAGAAGGGGGAGGGAAAAGACAGGGGTCTTGTTTTTAATAGTTAGATGTGAAATTCAGCGTATTTAAAGTGCCAGCAGAGACAGACTACTGGGCTGAGTGTTTGAGACAGCTGAAGTTTCACATTAAATACAGTTTATCAGACTACTCTGCCATTTTTCACTTGCGCTGTCACAGTCAGTACATGTGAGTGTGTAGGTGAGTGGGGGTGTATGTAAGTAATAATTCCTCTTTATTTAATATACATTAAGCCTGAAAAGGGACAGAAATATGAGTTAGCAGAGTGCTACAAAATGTGAAGGTAATTATGTAGCAGTTATCCTCAACATTTCCATCTTTAAAGTGGTTTTGAACTGCTTAAGTGTGGCGGTTACTGCAGACTATGATTAGATAAACGGATGCAAGTGGTAATTGTAACTGATGAATGATTGATGATGGCTTTATATGTTTAGCATTATATACCGTTGTAAACACTTTCTTCCTCAGCAAGGATGGAGCCTGTAGGCAAGATGATGATGCATCGAATATGAATTCAAATGGCAATATTTTAAGATTATGCACAGCTGGTATTGTAGGGTAGGGTAACCTCAGATCTGTTACCTGAATGACTGGTGAACGTTGCCACTGATGGCAATGGGCTAAGCACTGAGCTTCTTCCAGCTACGGCTCAGGGCCTGAATATAAGGGCAGCTGGGAAGCAGCGTTAATAGGAGAGAGCTTGAAACTGCCCATTGGGAAACTGAGCACTGCTGGACAATGTCTTTGGGTGGGAAAGACCCACCAAACCACTAAAAGCAGAAGAGGAGACACCGATTCCCTTCATTCTTACATTGTGCTCCCATGGTTCCTGCCTCTCTCCTTGACTTGCCAGCGTCCTATCTCCTCAGGTTAAAGTCAGCCTTTGTGAATTCCCTGTGCCCTGTAGATCAGTAAGGTCTGCAAGACATCTATAATGCAGTATTTGATGGCCACGGGAATGAATACAGTACAGCCCCATTATAACAACCACTTGGGGCAGAACAAGTTTGTTTAGATAATGCGAAGTTGATGGAAACAAGATAAACAAGCAGGTCCCTAGAAAAGCAGGGTGGGATAATGGAAGTTCACATCATCAGAATGTTGCTATAATTCTGTTTGATTTGTCACCTGCCATTTGCTAATTATTTAACAATCACAGTAACAACATTTGGTAACTAGATTAATTTAAAGGGATTTTTACTGCAGCAGCTTGAGTTTAATATCAGCTCCTTGTGAATCATACAATGCAAAAAATAACCCATGGTAATTAAATTACAGGGTAACTCTTCATTCTGCATAAATTGTTTTATTCACTGAGGAAAAAATAAGCAGGATATTACCAAAGAAAAGCCCCTGACCATTAGCAGCCTCTGCTCCCTGCTCTGTTTCTTTACATTGCTTCACCTGCAGTGCTCAAATCTGTCTGTTATTTTTCCTATGGCATTGCAGAACTGACAGTGAACTTGCCGGCATTTTTCTCATGTGTCTGCCCTTGTGCTTGTATAAGAGAAGTGAATTAGGTTCTGTTCTGTTGACCTTTTTAGATGCGAGTGAAATGGTAGTCCTGTTTGCTTACACATCAAAGTGCTGCCAGTCTGTTGTCTGCGTTAACCTTTGTGGAGCACCCTGATGTGATTGTTACCCTAGCACCAGCAAGGCAGATGCCAGAGCAAATTGAAAAGGTATAAATTGGATGCCCTATGCAAAACAGCTCAGCTAAAGATGTTCTTCTTGGGCACTGGAGAAAAGGTATTCTGTATGTGTTTAAGTACTTAGCTGGGCTCTGAGTCCCCTAATTTGCTTAGCCAAACAACTTCAAAACAGATGGTTTCTAAATTTGGGGAAAATAACCATTTCAGTATTTTCTCCCTGTGCGGTCTGCTGTTATGCATTAGCACTGAAATTATTTGAAAATTAAACCAGAAAATAAAATTGGAATCTTTACCCACTGAATACTGATTTCAGGAACATACAATTTTTAGTATGTGCTAGGTTTTCATCAGCACATTTAGCCTAAGATTTGTTTATGCTCTGATTTAGTGTTCCTTGCTGTTTACTTGCATAAACACTACCAAATCAGTCAGTTGGAGTCACCAGTGTATTTAGCTCCCAGCTGCATTCACTAATAAAAGGAAGAATGACAAGTTCCCTCCTTTGCAGAGGAGGAAGTGGAGAAATATAAGGAAATAATTCATTGCACTTGCATAGCACCTGCCATTAGCAATCTACATAGGTACTTTACAAAAAGTAAATGCATTACCTAATCTGAAATAACTTTTGTGGTAAGAAAATGCTACATTCCCATTTTCTTCATTGAGGAAACTAAGTCACAGAGTATTTATCTTGTTTGAAATCATAAGTGAAGCTAATAAAAAACTGGATTCCTAGTGTTTTGGGGTCATTCTTTTATCCTAATAGAAGTAAATTAGGACAAATGAATTATTTTTTTGATTTTTCTAAAAATTCATTTAATATTTTGTAGGTAGTGAAATTATATTTAAAAATACTGCCTTTCTCTTATAACATATATCCGTAACCTATGTTGGTTGTTTTGTATGTATTTATCTCTGAACACACAGAGGTTGTATAGGTGTAAGAATGGAGTTAAATTCAATTCCCTAATAACTCAAGTGTAATAGTTGGTCTCCACTTTAGCTTCCCTTTAATTTTAGTTGTCAGTGTGAGAGCAACATATATAATCAGGTAGTCATTGAGATAATTGTTTTCCCAAGAGTGAAGTTATTTTGGGTTGGGACCAGCAGGGACTACAGGGAATTTTAGAGATTTGGTCTGTTCGGTTCAAGTCTCCCATGTAAGCGCATCATGTATTCCCTGGCCAGACTCCACTGTGTAATCCGTAGCAATGAGTCCCACAAGTGAGCTACAGTTGTGTGGACCAAAAGATAAATGGGTTCAGAAAAAAACTGTGACAAACTAAAAACAATCCATTATACACAGTGATACAACCTCCAGCTTAAGAAATCCCTAAGCTACACATGGCAGTCCTTCGAGGTAGTGTGTGCTGAGGGAAATACCGCTGCATATTGCCCTGTCTTTATAGTCCTTCCCTAAATGTCCTGAGACAGGACATAGCAATAGATCTTTGGCATGACAGCATGGCTGCATCTTTGTTCTTTTGTCCCTTAAAGTCTGTAGCTCCTTTTCCTCCTGAGAGAGCAATGATATTCCTCCTTTTAGCCTTTTCTAGGTTGTTTTTTTTTTTCCTCTGCCCAGCTTAGGGACTCATCTATTTCAGTTTAAATTAGTCTTTCTTGGACAGAGGACTAGAACTGTATGCCCTTCTTAGGGGGGCATTCCTTAGTACAATGTACTGCCTGTACTGTAGCAGTAATATGTGTTTATCTCTGCTGAAAGCATCTCACCTGGCACATCTTTTTTAAAATCTCTAGGCTCTTTCTGCTAGTGTAGGATTGGACCACTGTAAAATACAGCCTTGGATAGCTTGCTAAGTTGTCAAACTCAGTTGGCAATTGAGAATCTGCCTCAGCATTTTAACAGGTTTTGTTTTTAAAGATTCCAGAGGAAGATTTCTGCTCTTTTACTTGAACACTTATGCCCTAGGTGTGATTTCTAAAGGTGGTGCCACCGATCTACAGGTTTCAATGAACATGGGTTTATGGGCCCAAAGCATGGAGGCTCGAGCAGAGAAAAAGTAGACTTTCCTCCTTATTCTCCATTGAGTATTTAGAATTTCTAATGGAGCTAGTATGATTATAGATTCCCTTACAGAGGCTGTGGAACACATACACTAGGTATAAAAGGGTTTGCAGCTGTAAGAGAATCCAAAATCTTGAGCTGTAAGAGTAGAAGGATACTTAACTGAAAATGATAGTCATTACAGCTTAAGAAGTTACCCCCACTTTTTTTAAGCCCTGGTTACTGACTGCAAGCACGTTCTTAGCAGCTCGGCTGAAAGGTGGAAATTCTTTACCACTTCCCTTACACCCTCTTTGAAAAATAATTAAATCGACTTTGAGTTCTCTTCAGATTCAGCCCATTTATATCTTCCCTGATGTATTTGATCTCTACTGGCTCAGAGGGAATGCTATAGAGCAGGACAGTCATGAACGAGGCTTCTGTCTAGCCCGTGTTGCTTTTAGAGTTGTAGTTCTTATGTAAAACAGTTTTAGGACTGAAACTGCATATTAGATATTCCATGGGTACCTTCTTGGCATGTTGCATCACTGACTTGAAAGGTGAAACTGCTGTATAATAGCCACTTGATGGTGCTTTCTAAAGGTTGTAATGTGTCTTTATTTTGCTGCAGATATGCTAGCATCTGGCAGGAGCATAAGGTTTCACAATTCTTACTGCAGCCATTTTAACTTTGTGGCTTTTATGCTACTACATAAAATTTATATACATGGGTGATAGGAAAGGAAGATGAGAGAAATGTATTTGCACATTCCAATAACAAAATCTAACATTGACAGGTTATATTTTATTCTGGAAGAAATGCCGCTTTCCAATGTCGTAATTTTCGGCTTGATTGATCATTCTTGTGATCATTGGCCTGTTGTGTAATAAGCAAAATTTCAAGATCCTGTTTTGTCTTGAACTGCCTTGTCTTGAGTTTACATCTAAATCCATAAAATATTTCAACTCAAATTTAGAAAGGTAATTGAATTTATTCATCGGAAGCAAAATGTGGTGTTTTTCACATCGTTGTAAAAAGGTGCTGGTATTTTAACACCTTGCCTCCAAGTAACATCAGGTAGATGATATCCTTTCCTTCCCTATCTATGGCCATCACTATACAAAAGAAAACCTGTCTGGGTTTTTTACATGGGCTTTTCCTTCTCCCTTCCATTTTTCAGTTGGATGCTTTGATTAAAACATTGCAGAGCTAAGGCAGAAAATAATTCAAATAATATACAACGAAGGGTATGGCATTGTGAAGTTTTCCCATATGCAGAAGAGAAGTATTTTGGATGTTAGTTTTGCTCCCCACTGGGGTCTGGGACTTGTGCAGCCTTTTCTCTCCAAAAAAGAGACAAAAAGAAAAAAAAGGAGGAGGAGAGAGATGGTAAGTCACCATGTGGATAGAGAAAGACCTTTTCAGATCCTTGTGTGCTGGAGCTAGTAGAGGATGATTCAAATATATAGTTTTTGCCATAGCCTGGAGATGATACTTTAGTCTCCACTGCTGCTAATCTGGTTGGGAATGACCATTACAGTGATAATTACATGGGAACTCCAGAATCTCAGGTTCTAAGAATTACTTCTCCATGGAGAATTGCTTCCTGAACAACCAAAAAAAGCAAATCAGACTCTCCTGTGTCAGTAACAGATGTAGGTCATCTGATACAATCAGATGAGACTTTGTATCAAAGCAAAGCCAATTATTAGTACAATTGCATTGCCTTGAATATTTTAGTTTCGGAACATATACGTATTCATTATTCTGTCTGCTATTGAAAGACTTAGCAATTGGTTATTACAGCTAGGTAATTACTAAATACATCTTGTTCTTCTGGAACTTGAATGAAATGCAGGCTTGGGAGTCAGCAGGGAATACTCAGCAGAACTGAAAGGTGCTAAATTGAAAACTGATGAGCAAGTGCTGCTTTCTGCAATGCACAATTTCACTTTGGAACGCACTGGGTTGAGATGGCGCCAGGCTTTGCTCCTCATTAGTTGTATGTTACTGTACCGCGTTCCTTCAAAGCGAGTGGCTGGGCAGCAGCAGGTAATGCTGCCTGATTGCCTGGTCCTTGGCTGCCGATAACACACATACAACGTGCAGTGACCAAAACAGATACAAACCATCACGGATGCTCTTGATCCAAAGCTCTTGGTAGAAGATCCAAAAGACAGGATAATTTATTTGAATAATGGGGCCATCCATGGTTAGAATAGAAAAGATACAAAAAGTTCTTTGAGTATGTTCTGTGTTTCAGTGCTTGTAATTGGTCTCTTTTGGGTTAGGAGAATGTTTTCCTGGGGTTACCTGTTTTCAAACAGCCTAGATTGGGGGTGGTGGTAGTGGGATGTTTCTTATCTTTGAATTTGTTGTGGTGAATAATTACCAAAACAGAAAAAGAGTCTACCAGTCAGATTAGCTTGCCCATTCCTGTATTCACTCCTAGTTCTGGTCTGAGGCTCGTTTTTCAAGCCATTTGTGCAGAATCTTACCTGGTTTTGTTTGGTTATGTATTTTTAAGTCCTAAATGAGTAAATGGATGTGCAAACATAGGTGCAGTGAAATGTTGCCATTTTAAAAAACGAAGCCATAAAGACCTGTTCTAAAAGTATTAGACAATCAACATCTTTTATAGAGGAAAATCAATTTAAAAAGAAACAACTTGAATGTAATTAAACATCGTAACTCCAGTTTATGTGTGTTTAATAGGTATAATAATACCTACTGTATCTCACAGTAGCATTTTGAGGTTTAAATAATTAGTGTTTATAAAAGCACATTGAAATTCTAAGATGAGAGGAAACTCTAAGTACTTTGTATTGTTACTGTTGTTTTATGAACAGATTTGAGAAAAATCTGGTACCTCCAGAGATCCAGAATGCTTTTTACTGTTTCATCATAATTTTACATTCACACAGTTACTCTTCATTTTCTTAAGATTTTCTACTTCTAGAATAGACAATTAATGCTGTCGTTTTTCCTAAAACCCAAAATATTTGTTTAAAGCAACTTTTAGTGTCAGATAAATACCATTTCTTAGATAAACTTCTTTTTCTTTTAATTTCCTTTGACATGCTCAGTCATAAATCCAAAGTGTTTGAATAACTTGCATGCAGGCAATCTCAGTGACAGTATTAGCATAAATTCAAACTATGCAAGTAATAGTATTCAGAGCAGCTTCTTAACTAGTGGGAAGACTGTTAGAAGTTTTGTAATGGAAGGTCTCAGTAATTCATATTTCTCGATTATAGAAAATGAATCCATCAGCATTTTGTTTTACAGAAGGAAGTTTTGCAGGAAAAATAAGCAAACAAACAGCTGCACAAACTCAGTCTTCAGTGGGAGTGGAGATTTGGGTGTGTGTTCCAGAAAGAATGGCATCACAGCTGGATCATTAGATGTTTTAAAGACAGCTATTAATCAGCTTTGAAATTAGACCATGTTTTCCGTTAACTGGAGCCTCTAAAACCTTTCTCTGCATGTGTAGGGGGCAGGAGGAGAGATGCCAGGATAATCTGGCTTAGAAGTAGACGAGTATATTTTGACTTGTGTTGGCTAGGCTGCTCTGGGGAAAGTGCTCATTTTTTCTTTGGCTTCACCTTTGTGACAAAATATTTTCAAAACTAGGAAATGCTCTTTTGGTTGTGTAAATGTTCTTAACATATTTTCCTCTTTCTACCTACATTGAAAAAAGGCCATATCTGGTTTAGCTTATATTGAAGGTTATTATTTCATAGGTTAAATAAACCATGGGGGGGTCTTTTTTTTTTTTTTTCCCCTCCCTTTTTTTACATGGTTTATATTAGGATAGCCATTACAGGTAGGTAGTTTCATATACACATCCTCAAAGAAAAAACTCTTCTAACTAACAATAATGAAGGGTAAATTGTGTCCCAGGTCTACAGTCTCAGGAAAGAGGAAGGAATTATCTAGAGGATTAACAGACTGAAGATTTAGGAACTGCTGGATGGCTCTCTCATCTCAGAAAAAGACCTAACAGTTCTTCATATTTATTATGAGTTACGGAGAACCCTTACACTTTGAAACAGCGCTCGTTCCAGCACAAGGCTTCAGTGTTTCTTTTCCTGCATGCCTCTTGCAGTGTTATGAAATGGAGGGCATAGGCCTCATTAGTTGCAAAGCGTTTAGCACTTCTGTGATTTTTTTGATCTGTTATGAACACAAATATTTATTGCCATGAATATCCACTGCCTGTGTTCTGGATAGTGGTTCCAATGTTCTCTCTGGATTGAACCTCATAAGAAAAAGATTTCTTATTATACTCCCCTTGAAGGCTTCCGCTGTATTTTATTTTAGAAACAACATAGTCCAGTAGATGGGGATCAGAGCTGGGAATCATCAGACTTGGGCATTTTCCCACGTCTGCTGCTGGTTGCTGGGTAACCCTGGGCCACTCCAAGCGCACTTAACTGTGCTTCTTTTTCCCCACTTCAGAAACAGGAGAAACGTCACAGACCTCCTTTATAATGTACTTTGAGATCTACTGATGAAAATTTCTATACTAAAGCTGGTGGTGATGGTGGTACTCTTGAGAGTATTCTCTGGGTCACAGGGTATTTTGCGTAACCCTGACAAAAGACTGCACTCCTTGTTCCTTTGCTGCTTCTCTTCCTGTCTTCAAACCACCTTGTTTTTTTCGATTAGTAATTTTTTCAGGATTTGGACTGTCACCTG